>NC_047149.1:15121957-15837132 GCF_009829125.3 Periophthalmus magnuspinnatus
TGCACAAATGTTACAGAACCAAATATATAATACACAAATAGATAAACAATAAATGTTTATTGTTTAAAATGAGTTATCTAAATAGCATGAACATGGAAAATCTGCTCAAGCAATAGTACAGCCTTATTGTGTGCAGTAAATATGGACCCTAACAGAATACCCACGTGTGCCATTATAAAAATGATCAGATAATTTCAGATCAGAGCATACTTTTAACCACAACTGAGATCTGAAACCAAAAGGAAATATAAATATAAATAGTAAAAAACAAGATAGACATACATGTCAATTATGTGTAAGACATGCTAAGGAACAACCATAATGTCTGAATAGTACATCTGAATGAAACTGTACTTTTAGGCGACTTTGTGAAGTTTTCAAGTCTTGGTTTTATGGGCAGTTGAGTTCAAATGCCCAGTTACATATCAAGGAGCAGCAGACGTGGGTCTTCTACCACAGATTTGATCTTCCTCAGGAAAGTGACAGCCTCCCTTCCATCCACCAGGCGGTGATCATAAGTCAGAGCCACATACATCATTGGCCGAATCTCAACCTGCAAACGCACAGTTTACAATTTTGTAATAATATCATACATTTTAGAACTTGCATGTTTTAATAAATCTTCAATAGATTTGAGGTAACCCCTTACCTTGCCTTTAACAGCGACTGGTCGGTCAAATATGCCGTGCATGCCCAATATGGCAGACTGAGGAGGGTTAATGATGGGTGTGCCAAACATAGACCCAAACACACCCCCATTACTGATAGTAAATGTCCCTCCATCCATGTCTTCAACAGCCAACTCATTCTTACGAGCCTTTGTAAAATACAAATCAAAATTTAAAACACTGTAGGAAGAGTGGGTAAACTAAGAATAAGGATTCTACCTTTTCGCCCAGAGAGCTAATGGTTTTCTCAATGTCGGCAAAGTTCATGGCCTCAACATTGCGAATCACTGGGACCACAAGCCCCTAAAATGATCTTCAGATTAAAGTATGATGTAAAGTATGAGTTAGCTGTACTAAACAGGACTCATACCTTTGGAGTTGCTACAGCAACACTGATGTCTACATAGTCCCTGTACACAATCTCTTTGGTGGTATCATCAATAACTAAAAGAATTAAAAATAATACACAATTTACATATTATTAATGTAAATGTTATTTTGACAATTTTATGTAACCTCACCAGCATTAACAGCAGGCTGGTCTGTCAGAGCATGAGCCGCCGCTTTCACAAAAGCAGACATAAAACCCAGTTTGATGTTGTGTTTCTTGAGGAAGGCATCCTTATGAAGGTTTCTCATCTCCTGTATGTTGCTGAAAGTTCAGGAACATCAAAATGCCTTAGATGACTGAAAATCACAGATCATATCTAGACACAAAGGTGCTTTGCTCACCTCATGTCCACTTCATTAAAGGTGGTCAACATGGCGCACGTGTTCTGAGCCTCCTTCAGTCTCTCTGCGATCCTGAGCCGCATGCGGTTCATTTTTACCTGTACAGCAAAAGACAACATTATCCATGATAGCATTTATGTGCCATGATGATGTGTATTTACATGGGAATTTTAGTGCTACCCTGCTCTCTCCTCTGCCTCCGGCTTTTTGAGGAGCTGGTGCTGGGGGAGCAGCAGTGGGCTTGACTGCTGCCACTGAACAATGAGCCAAATGGGAAAACACAGTTAAAGAATAACACTGAATTGATTGTATTTGGGAAAGACATATGTATTGATAACAAACCTGGTTTGGCTTGAGCTGCTGGCGAGAACATTGGAGGGACAGGGGAAGGTGGTACAGGGGGTGGAGGGGGGCTGGGCGGAGATGGAGCAGGAGCCTCTGTTACGGTAGATGGAACAGTTTTGGCTGCAGCAGCTGATGAGAGAAACATCAATATTGCTATTGTGTGCCACATTTTACATTGTTCAGCCATGTGTCTAAAATAGTTAAGAGCTAAGCTAACCTCCTTTTCTGAGCTTGAAGAGTGGTGTTCCTCCTTCTACCTTCCCTCCATCAGGGACCAGCAGCTCCTCTATTACTCCAGGAGCAGGAGATGGGACCTGCACTGACGTCTGGTTCCACAAAAGAAAAATGGCAAAGGTTTATAGTGGACATAGTCATGCAATAGATTTTTAAATAATAATTTGGATTTCTCGTACCTTGTCAGTTTCAATCTCACACACAACTTCATCTTCGGACACAGAGTCCCCAACAGCTTAAAACATTCAAAATGAAAGATATATTTTATTCACTTTTTGATCATTACAGTTGTACAAGATTACCGTATGTATTTTACGTACCCTTCTCCCACCTAACGTCTCCCTCAGAAACAGACTCAGCAAAAGCAGGAGTTTTGACCACAACAACTTCATCACCTGCTCAAAAAGACGCAAAAGTGGTGATTAAGCACAAGTCTGTGAAGTGCATTAAATACACATACTGTGAACTGCTGAGGTCTTGAAAGATCTGAATTGAAGGACATGTGCAACTGATGGATATTCACATCTACAGAAAATGGAAAAAAGGAAAAAATATATAAATTACAGTCATATATACACACACATATATATATATACATACATCCACACAGAATTTATTTTTTTTTACCAATAAAGAAAGCACTTACAGCTGAGTGCTCCTGTAAACTACAATGAATATAGAACGAAACAAAGATTATAAAAATACAGCTAAGCAGCACAAAAACTAAAAGTGTTCAAATTAAATACAATTGGCACTCACCTGATGCACTCCGAACCAGAACATTATTAGCCTGAAAGTAAACAAAGAGAAAACAGATGAGGATTCAGGACACAACAGCACAACAGAGAACATGGCGCTGTATGACTCATGTGAGGACTCGACTTTTTCTTATTAGCATGACCGCAGTGTAAAACTGATGACAGGGTGGAGTTGGCAAAAAGGGCACCAAACCATTCACAGCAAAAATTCACATTTAAATGTGAAAATTCTCCTGGAATGGTTTGTGTGCATGTTGCAAGATCAGCTGAACTTGAGTTAAGAGCAGGTCACTGCACATATATGTCTAAAATGACACGAGCTATTTTGGTTCAGGTCAGCTGCACTGTCCTTAACCAAAACATGACCACTGACATGAGACCTGCACGAATCAATTTACATAAAACAAACAAATGTTGGTCACTTCAGCCAAGTATTTAAGTATTATTATTATTGTTGTTATGCATAAAATGCCCCTTGCAACAATGTGAGGATGAAGTACTGGAGAAACTGTAATCTGTCCTTGGCGTATGACAGAGGCCACACTAAATGTCAACTAATACATTAGATTATAGACATTAAACAGGATCACATGTCAAACACCCGTCCCCGTCCTCACATAGATGACACTTAAACCCACCTGGCTCACCGCTGACAAAGAGCGGCCGAGGGTCCTGTACACACACCGGGAGCGTGATAGCATCGTTCACGGGCGACTGTGCGGCTTTTAGCAGAGACTCTGGGAGCGGCGAATACGGAAGCCGAGAGTAGACAGTAGAGTAGGTGTCCCGCGCAAGGATTTATACATCGTCGATTATAAACTCCCGTGTCCAGTGAAAGTACAACAAGGCCGTATTATAGATTCAGGGGTGTCATGGAGTCGATAATATAATCTTCAATAAATTAGTTACAAAAACAAAAATATTGCACTCTGCATTCTGTTGTGTCTAAATAAAGCAAGACTTTAAACAAAAACAAACGAGATAAACTTCCCAAATCAGAGGCCTCGCTATGTGCACTAATTGTAGGATATGTGTACTTAAAATAATCTATTAACACAGGAGTAGAAAATGCACAATTATGACAATTGTGACATGCATTATTCACGTGTACGTCAAAGTGTGTTCTGGGCCTGGGTGGGAGGGGAGCTGTCCACGCCCCCCGCTCTTTGATAAGAAAAGGATACTTCATTAACAGAGACATATTTAAACCCACTATTTCTGCACGTTACAGAACTGCAGCTGGACCAGCCTCAAACAGGTAGGATGTTTCCTGTCTTTTTAGCAGTTTTTCAGAGAGCATTAGAATAGACTATAGTAGGACAAAAACAACGTGTACATCAGGGCTAAACTGCTCAAATCAGGACAAATGTGAAAGCACTTAGGAATTATTAAGAATTAGACTTTACGAGTTTGGTGTGCTTTTATGACAACTTTTATTATTTTAGGCAGTACTAATTTATATCTATTGTGTTTACAGATACACTTACTGATGTTTTCCTTTATTTGGAATTTGCAGTTTTGACTGAAAAAAGTTATTTGTTTGGTTTGTTAGATGTCAATAAATTGAATTAACTTCCAAAAAAGTTAAGGATTGACATATGTGAAACTCACCTTACTCTTTCCATGTTCCAGCAATGATTCCTTACACTTGGAGTAGAGGCTTGTATTGTTCAGACTTATTTCTAGAAGGATGTACTGCAGAGCAAGTATCTTCATTTCAGCTGGCTTCCAGTGGAGATGTACCAGACTTGTACTACAGTCAGAGCGAAGAAAGTTCAAACGTGATGCACTTACCCTTACAAACTTTGGGTCGGGAAGCCAAACGAGCCAGAGTGGAAAGCATCATTAAAAGCATGAATGGCTCAGAAGCAAATCCACAAGAGATCATACCTGAAGGCACGAACAAGAATACAACTTTATATCCCTATCAAATGGAGATGTTCAAAATGCATCAACATCAGAACCAATATCAGCGCTGCAAACAGGTTCAAATCAAGAATGAAGATACAATGGTTAAAAACTTGTATGCATCTCCAAAACTGCCACAGAATACATGTATGGATATACCTCATGGGGTACAGCAAGCAAACCACTCTCAACAAAATGCTGAGCGTATCAAATACATGACAGATATTTTAAAATGTGAACTTTCCAAAGCTCTGAGTACAAGTGTGGACACCATTTTCAAGGCACAGACCAAACAAGAGCGAAAAAAGCCTCCTTTATATCATCAATACTACGACTCCTCTCCATCATACACTCAGATGACACCTGTGCCACTCCCTGCATTTCAAACTGAAGCACTTTCCCTTGTGGTACGAAAGGATAAATCTGTCCCTATCTCGCAATACTGTACTGGTGATCAGGAGTTGACACCAACTAAAAAGTCATCCAAAAGTCTACAGAAGAGGGATTTTGAAAGGGAGCAACGCAAAATAACTGACAAGTCTTGGTATGTGCTAAAAGAAAGGTCAAAAGTCAACACCAGAGAAGAAAAAAGTTTGTACGCAACAAATCAAGCAAATTTGAAAAGTTTACCAGTTTCTCGCGTGAGGCATCTTGGGGAGTCTAGCAGCTTGAAGAACATGTACACCAACACCATCAATGTATCCTTTTATATGGTAACTGTGATCAAATGTAAAATATAAATGGTAATTTATAAATAGTAATATAAATGTACTATGTAGACTGGAAATCTCCACAAAAGTTACAATTTCTGTGATGCTTTGATATACTCTTGCCAAACTTACCTTATTACATCATCTTCTCTAACACTTACTGTCCAAAACACCCCATCCACTCACATGCATTATAGAAAATATTTAAAATGTACTCTACAATTAATTTTCTCATTTAATCAGTAAAGTTTTTCATTGGCTAAATGTTATATTTGCAGTGGTGCAAGAAGTACTGCAGTAGGAGCAAAAAATACACAATCTTTGAGATCTAGTCAATCAAATGTTGTGATTCTGATAAAGAATTGTGCTGATTTTGGTTGAGCAGAAACAAATGAATCTGTTTTTTGTTTGTTTTTTTGTTTATTTGTATATTTTTATTTGCTAATCTATGGATCTGCTAAAAATAAACTCAGCCATTTCGACAGGTCGTCAAACCAAGAAAAAAATACTTACGGTTCAAAAATGTAGGAGTAGAAAGTAGACTACAGATACCTGATGGCAAATGTAGGTATCCACTTAAAAATTTACTTAAGTACAAATATCTACATTTTTTATTGAAGTACAGTAATTCTAATTTTGTACTTTGTTCCTTTCTATGACTGTATTTATACAGCGATTTATTGTGGTTCAATTATTTCCCTTAACAGTTACTACTTTTAGGAGGGATTGACAACAAATCATCTGAAGAAGGCTAAGCTCATGTTCTTTTACACCCGCTACCCAAGCTCCCATGTGCTCAAGATGTGTTTCAGTGATGTACAGGTGAGACAGCAAAAGAGAAGGAAGGGGGTGAATATGTTCATATGTTTTGACAAAATCACTGAGTACACTCAGAATTAAGGGCAAACGTGATTTATTTGCAATTCATATCATACATACATATCATACATTTGTTTGTATGAACTTACCTTTTTAATTTTTAAAATTTGCTTCACTGACCAGTTCACTCGCTGCATCACGTCCCAGCTGATCAAGTGGTTCAGTAACTTCAGGGAGTTCTTCTACATCCAGATGGAGAAGTTTGCGAGGCATGCCGTCCTTCAGAGGGTGACTGACGCAGAGGCACTGACTGTGGGCAGAGAATCAGAGCTTTTCAGAGTCCTGAACCTGCACTACAACAAGACCAGCGACTTCCAGGTAAATTCAAGGAACGCAACAACACACAGCCTAGATTATACACTGGGATTACATCTGTGTTTGAAATAGGACAAGGGGAATGTCTATTGTTTGAGCTGTGACTTTATAAATGTAGAGAAAAAACAATGGGATTTATGAAAATGCTATTCATGGGTTATGTGTCCTTCACCACAGCAATTTAAAACCAGTTATATATTCTGAATAGGGAAATAAGATTCAGAAAAACCTTCAAATCAGGAAGGAATTAGTGGCCTGAAACTGTTGAATAATCCATGCAGGAAAACTGTTCCACTCAATTTATAATGTGGGGGGGAAAATTCACAAATAACATTTTTTTGTAATGCCTGTGTGAGAGGGTTTTGTGGTTTGCAGTGAATTTGAGTAAAATTATGAAAAAGGTCAAGCAGCAGTTTTATTCAGTACACTCCCTAAACAACATAGATTTATACACAAATAAAGAATGTTTTTTTTGTGATGATTATTTGTGGTTTTGGCTGAAATTTATTACATTTAACTAAAAATCCCAATTTGTTTTGTGGAGTTCTGAGTTTAATTTTTTTTACAATTGATTTGAAATTCAGTGCTGTATTTCCAACTTATATTTTTATACTTTTCACAATACACCCAACACATTATTTTGAAATACTTTTAAAATAGCGTAGTATTACATCTTATACTCAAAACAGTCCAAATTTTGATTAGTGGCACTAGCAAAAGCTGGATATTTTTACA
This sequence comes from Periophthalmus magnuspinnatus, assembly GCF_009829125.3. Taxonomy (NCBI): domain Eukaryota; kingdom Metazoa; phylum Chordata; class Actinopteri; order Gobiiformes; family Gobiidae; genus Periophthalmus; species Periophthalmus magnuspinnatus. The sequence goes on from NC_047149.1 coordinate 15,129,242, forward strand.
TGTGAACTAAGAAGACTGGTCTTCAGTAGACAGTCTGTAAGATCTTTATTCAGCGAATGTTCAAGCATTAAAGTTATATGCCCTCATGGTGTTTATTTGCAGGAAACATGCTTTGGACAGCATACCAAAAACAGACATTTCTCATTTTTTTCTAATCAAATGTTATTGTTTTATTTAGTTTGTCAAATGCAAAGTCTTCCTGTTGACACTTCATGTACCTCAGGGTAGATCACTTGCATATTTGGTTTGACATCTGTTGGTGTTCACATTTCCTTCATACTCACCTGTTTCCCCAGAGCCTATCGTTAATGGCATGTTTACCTGCCTGTGTCGACAGGTCCCTGACAGGTTCCTTGAAGTTGCTGAGATTACGCTGAGGGAATTTTACGTTGCCATTTGTTTGGGGAAGGATCAAGACCCAGCCTGGAAAAAAGCCATCTACAGGGTCATCAGTAAACTGGACAGTGATGTGCCAACGCACTTCATTCTGACTTAGTTTACCCAAAAATACCAGTGTGCCAACAAGACTGCCATTTGTAAAATAATAATGTGCAAATAACTTCTCAAACGTCTCAGTGTAGTAGACTAGAGGTGTAAAAAGAAGAGTAACACAGTAAGTTGGGCCGACAAAGAAAGTCGAGGTTTACACGCAGCATAGTTTTATCAGCTTCAGATTTCTAAACATAATACAATATACTACAAAATCCAGTAATCAATTGGGAAAAAATACAAATTGATTAGAAAAAATAATCATCATGATTTACCTTTTAACTGCAGCAAAATGTTTCCAGATAGAATCTAAGCTTATGTTCTAAACCACAAGAGTGTTATAAAAGTGTTTTAAGCTCTTAAAAAGGGGACACATTATGCCGTGTCTTACCATTTTAGAAACATTTTCAGAAAAGTTTCATAAGATTAACAAAAACAAAACATGTATTCTTTAAAACCCCATTGTTCCATGTGTGGAGGCTGCCCCAGGACCATGACCTGTGCAGATCACGCATGTGATTAAAGTTGGCAAGCAGTCATTGCTATTTGCACATGAGGACCATGCATGTGCTGGTTACTATGACTGCTACAGCGAGACTTTGTGCAAAACTATCAGTGACACAAACCGGCTGAGTAGTCTTGGGTGAATGAGATCGCCACCCTCCTAAGAGGGGCAGGGAGATTATGCATTTTGCCAGGTAAAAAAAAAAATGAAAAAAGGTAACACTTCCGCATGCAAGATTAAATTTTTACCTTACTAAATAAATTATGGTTGGCTACCAAGAAATCTTAAGTTGCATTTTTGGTCCTTTTTAAGAAAACAGTTGTGCAAAGCTTCCCAACAGACATATTCACCACAGACTATACAGTCTATGACACACACACACCACAGACTATACAGTCTGACATGCACACAAACACACACATACAGGACAATGAGCAGTGACCACATCTTAAACATCAAAGAAAAGGCTCCAGCACAGCACAAAAATAGCAGAAACTGTTCATACCAGCCTGTGGTATTTGAGGTTAGAATATTTATTTGGTTTTGCACTTACAAAGAATGAAATACACTGAAAGACAGTAATACAATTATGATACTTAAGTAAAATTTTATCTACAATTACAGTAAAACATTTTTTTGTGAACTACAAAGTCTGCATGTTCATTGTATAAATATAAATCAAATACATTTGAAATGCTAATACTTACAAAAATGATGACACCAATAAAGTTTGTATCCAAATGAGCCTGCACTTGAGTCTTCAGTTATATCTTGTAATGATGCACTCATCCATCTCATCTTCTGGTCAGCTGTATAACTCAAGGGCAGTTACATGAAGGCATGTTTGTATCCGTGCATACGTAGGCCGTCTTCCTCTCAAGAGCTCCAAACATTGAGTTCCACCGTTCTTCTGTCGAAACCTTCACTTCAGGAAATGCTCCTCCACGTTTGCACACCATCACGAGACTTGCTTGGATTATTTCAGCTCTCAAATTGTCTTCACTACAAAATACTTCTTGATGCTCAAAGATCTTTTTTGTCTTTAAAATGCTTCATTCTCTGCACCCAACAGTGGCATTTTCTATGCACTCAAATCAGGGCTAAAATCAAATATACACAATGTAAGATGAGGTACAAATAAAACAGGATAAGCAATAAATGGAGCAAACTTTACAATACAAAATGCAACGTGCCTTTTCTGGTGGCTATCTCCATGGTGATAGTATTGGTTTGTCAGGAATGCTCCACATTATGGCACTTAACAACAAACTAATATCACACATTTCCAGGTATCTGTCTTACCCCAAAATTCATGTACCTGAGAGGGTCAACTTGCCACACATCTGAGCTATTACTAAGTCACCTGCTGGTCTCCATAGAGATAACTTTGATGTAATATTGAGGTACATTTTAGACAAGGCAATGACATCCCCTTGTATACAAGCAGTTGCAGACAGAAAAGTTGCATAGTGCAACTTTAAGAAATTCATGCTTCTACGGTATGACAGGACAGATCATGAGGGTATCCAATATGGTAACGTGCATGTTGCAGAAGTGCAAAAAGCTGGTCAAGAGCCACAGCTGTTGATTTACAGACATGTTGAGGCACCAAAATTCTCTTAGACAAGATCATCAAATTATACTATGTGCCATGCCGTGCCATTGAATTCTGTTACCATCTTCAAATCTAAAAATGTATGTTTAACTAGCACCAATAAGGATTCACCTAAAATGTAATTCCCAAACTGGAATGCCACCATTGAAATGTGTGGCTGTGTCGTTATTATCTTAAGAGCTGCATTTTGAATGATTCATGCATGTTTGAGTAACCCTGTATCACTTAACTTTGTGGATGAGTGCTCAGATAATTTACGTTTTTACCCGTCACTCATCCCCGTCCATGGTTCTGCATTTACAGATGTTCTACTGAAAAAAAGTTACATATTTTTAAAAAAAAGGAAAAATAATTATCTGGTAGATCAGTTTCTAATGCGTCTTCTTTAAATAATGACACATCGCATCACTAAAAGGCAATGGAACTACAATGTACAAGTTTCATAATTGTGTAGGTTTTATTGTCGTTTCAAGTATACATTTTAGACAGAAATACAGTTGAGAGCATGAAATATATATATATAAAACAGCAAAAAACTTAATACAAGCCACATGACTGAAATAAACAGAACTACGAGTTTATATGATAGAGACATTAAAAAATGAAATTTAATTCTGGTTAAAGAAAGTAACAATCGCTGGGTACATTAAGCGTCAGGAAAGAGCATCTTCGATATCATCACATGACCTATAATAAAATGAAAAGTCTTAGTTATTTTAATCTTTTTTGTCTTAGCTAATGCTTCACATTTCATCTCACACTTCATCTCACACTAACACCACAAAATTCAACTGACAACATCAACTACACCAAGTATTTAATTCAACCGTATTCAGTTAATTTCATAAATATAAAAGACGAACAGGCAAGCAAAATACAAGTCACGATTTTAACTGTAGCACAATTATCAAAGGCAACAGGTCTTATAAATCTTATATGTATTAACTGTATCTCCTTATTTTCAAAACATTAACCAACATTGACCGATGCTTTTATCAAAAATGAAAATCTTACCATTAGGTGAGTTAATAAAAGATGCCCTCTTCAGAAATACTTTGTGCGGTTGAGCGCTCTCTGTGCCAGCTGCCCGCTGTCATCTGTTATTCGCTCCCAGTCCGTTTGACCAACCACAAAACCAATAGCTCGTTTCAGATCTGCGTTCTTCTGCTCCTCTAAATCTGCCCATCGGACCTGCGAAGCAAGAGCAAAGGTTTTCAGGTCAAATATAAGAATTAAAATGATAGAAATAGTTGGAATGACTTATTTGCTGAGCCTGTTTACCCTCTTCTTTCCAGGTTGGGAGCGGCGTGTGGCATAGTCGTCTGGAAGCTGGAGGAAGTCCTCTAAGCCGGATGTGTGGTCACTGTCACGTTTTCTCTTCCCAGTGATGCTCAGGCCATCCAACCGGTCTGTTCAAATGAATAATAACATCATGTGCTGCCTAAGAGGAGTCAGCATGCAAACTCAGTACCAAGTATTTCTGACTAAAGTTGACACTTATTTACATATGGTACATTTTTTACCCAGGTTGAGAGTTGTAACTATAACCACACGCTAATTAATAGGAATCATTGTCTTTAAGTGAAAATTCATATTAGTATAATAATGCAAGGCCATGTCAACTGACTTACATCATTGTGTGCTATTCATTTAACAGGCCAGTATAATTCTTGATTTCAACAGCTGTACAGCGATAAATTTGCCAATTCAGCCTCAACTCTTTTTATTCATAGAAGCATATATATTTAGAATAGAACAATATGTTTCTTAAAACATATTGTTTTTATGCATCATGATTGAAATTTCATTTTAATTCAGGATTCAAGTCAAATTACCTGCTTAAGTGTCTCAGGACATGTTTGTGGAGGTCTAAACTACAGGGTGGGTTAGCCAATTTTATACAACACACTGCATAGAAACCCTCAACCTGAGCTGTTTGCAGAGAGCACATCAACTAAATAGCAGCCTTTGGAATTGCCAATTTATATATGCTGTAATCGTTGAAAGTTAAAAAGGAGTAAACAATATGATCGTCATACTACATTTAACCAGAGTACTTTGTGTGACACAGACAGGCATGGCCATTTTTGGCCAGTGATAAATGATGAAAAAAAAGAAGAAAAAAAAAAAGAATGCATACCGAGTTTTGCTTCAGATGTGTCCATCTCCCATTTGCTTTTTGGTAGGTAGCCCTATATTACATAAAGAAAGACTGTAGAGTTAAATCTCCAGGCATCAATGGGACAAGAAGAACAGGAAGGAAAGTTTTGGCTGAAATAAACATGGTAACAACAATAAAAGACAAAAACAATGAAACCAAGTTATAAACTCTATAATAACTTTGCCAAATGTTCATTTAGAGACTTTGATAGCTAAATATTCACCTGATAAAGGAACTTAATTTGTCCATTAATTGTCCCTGTCCTAAACATCAACTCTAAAAAATCTCACCTCTCATTTAACAATCTTCTCCTACATTGGTTGTGGTAAACCTCCAGCAGTTCTTCTCTGGATGGTTGGAATACTATCCACCAACTAAGGAGCAATGTTTGTTTTTTTAATGTAGCTTTTCTTAGCAAAACTAGGTTCACTCAACTCACTTAAGCAAAATGCAATGTAGATTTTGTGGCTTCTTGTGGTGGTACTCACGATGAATAATCTGACAGACTTACCACTGTCATGTGCAAAAGTCACAAAAAATACGTTCAACGAAGAACGCCGATTTTGTGCAAGATTAAATATTAGTGGTTCCCCAAAAAATGACTATTTATTTGGAACACCAGCACGATGTCAGATACCACTATTTTTAAGTTCCATTAACTCCTAAAAATGTATTATTTGTTTAAAGTGATTATTAGAGAGCAAGATTTAAATACAGATCATAGATCACATTTACTTTAAATGTACATGCTTAACCTAGACATTTTGGTTTGTGTCAAAGTATCAAACATCAAACAAAGTGTTTTTCAAAATAAGTTAAACAGTTTATTACATGAAATTCTGTAGTAGAGGGAGTGTCCAGAAAAGAGCTATACAAATTCAATGAATAATAATGATATAATATTTTATCATTATAATTTTATTATAATTTATATTATTACCTTTTTAGTTTGCAATACACACTACCTTAATTTTTCTACAGTTCAATAGTGTGTGTGTGTGTATATATATATATATTCTTATATTCTATAAGTTTATTTATTTATTTATATAGATAGATAGAGATATAGAGAGAGAGCGATATATAATATATATATATATATATATATATATATATATATATATATAGATAGATATATAGATATATAGATATATATAATCAAACTGAATATTGTGAATCCTATACTAAATGTTAATGTACAAACTGCAGTGATGCTCAGATAAAAGATGCGTGTTACATTAAAATATTTAACTGTATTAAATCACAATCAAAGCTGGGTGCTTTTTCAGTTCTCATCTTGCACAGTTAAGCCTATTGGGCAAACTATGCAGATTTTTCAGAACGGTGCTCTAAAAATATTTATAAACATGTGTTTATATATTTACACAAATATTTGTCATAAGTCTATCAGGTTAATGTGAGGCAAGACACACGTGCCCTCCAGTGGATGACATATGTATTGCAGTCAGTGTCTCCATACCCACAGTCTGTACCAAAATCAAAAAGGTACAACTGATAAGTTCCCAGTGGAATATTACCACATCTGTATTCAGGTAAATAAGTACAGCCAAGTGAATGAGTGTGCTAACAGGGCTTTAGAATAATATATTGTTAACAATGATTATTTATTATTCTTTTTAAATAACAGTGATTTTAAGTCTGGAAACAGGATATTCACAAAGGATCACCCAAACATCCGTGGATGCCTCCAAACATTGGTCCAAATAAGAAAAAAAAGGGGAAAAAAACTAAAGATTTCTGAAGAAGACTGCAAAAATATGATACATAGTTGTGTGGCCACTGATGCTCACTGTAAATAATATCAGGCATAGTTACAGTACATTTTACTTGGGCAACCTTTTCACATGACATGGGCCCAATTTCAAAAAGCAGGTTCAACTGACCCAAAGCTTAATTCTTGACTTCAAATTAACCTACTCAGCCAAAGTCAACTCGGAGATTCCTATTTCAGACAGCAGGTTTGGGGTACAGTTTGAGCACTGAGCTTGGGTTTACCTGAAGAGAAAAAAGGCGGCTGCAATCTTAGAAGAACAAAGAAGGTCCTGTGCCTCTGGTTAAGTTATATTCAGGTTTTACATGAAGTCAGATGTTTCAGTGGTGTGCAGTCTGGGCAATCAAGGCAAGCAGTGCTTACCAAATACCATCTAAAATCACCCTGTGTAAAAGTATAATTAAATAGTTTTGAATTATATCCACATGATCCAATGTTCCCTTGCTTCTGCCTGTTAAAGGCATGTCCGAAGTCACGGCGTTTAGTACACCCTATTGCCCATTGAGCAAACTGCATCCTAGCAGTCTCAACATGTGCTTCTCAGTCAACAACAGCAGGCTCAAACAGCACTGAATAAAGCCATGGAAGAGTCTGACATCTGAAGAGATTTCTAGTAAGTGTGCATGTGCAGCAGGAGATAGCAGCAGCGTTAACTTTCAACACTTTCAGGTGACTAAAATAACTCGCCTTTAGCTTCACTTTTCTAGTGTTCAGCTCCAAAAATGGCTCACTATTTGATTAAATGACTGTCTGTTTTACTAACATCTAGTCTGTGAAATTGAGTATCCAGATGGAGCAGTGGAGTGACTGGCAGGAGAGAGCTGGAACCTAGTCTGTGGCCTGTGTGTTTATGAAGCAACTGTGGTAAAGGAGTAACAGGACTTTTACACATGTGGACGAAAATGTGGCTATTCTAGACCTACTTCGCTTTAGGGAAATAGAAGACATTTTTTCAGGAAAGACGTGGCTTTGATTTGCATCTGAGAGGTGATAAGGTGCAGTTTTAACGCAGGGCTGTGTTTAATGTGACTTTGTGACACTGTATTATTATTATAATAGTATTATTAAGTGTCCCTGTCTGGCCAGTGCATTTTGTGTAGTAAGTGCATTACACATCTGTAGACCTATCGTGTGTCACTCATATGGTTTCTAGATGCATAACAATAATGACAGATAACAATAGTACTGAAGGCTCAGCTGCATAAATGATATGTAAGAGTAAGACAAATCTGTGAAGAAACAAATAGACCACTGACCAGCCTCGTCAAATACAGTCCAATATATACAAATATTAATAAACTATGCAGCTGAAGGCTTCTCTAGTTTGACTCCAAAATGGCTTATTATATATGCATTTAATATGTCAGCAAAAATAAATATATCAACTTGCAATGTAGTTTGAGTAAAAAGTGGCATTATAAGTGTATTATAAATATTGATGTTCACCCCAAGTCTGCTTGCCTACTGCTACTGTGTTACGTTATTCTTTAATGAATAGTTGGTATGATGCCTAAACACACATTGTGTTAATTACATCATACTTGTACTTTGTAGAGCATTAAATATTTAAAACTTTTAAGTAATTTCATACACCGTCATTTGTGGTAACTCTTAGAATTTATATTTGAGTATTTGAAGTATAGATGGCCTAACATGGAATTTAACCTGACAGAAAAAAAAAATTAATAAATCAAGGTTGACTATTTGCTTGATATTAAACTCGAACTGACAAAATTAATTCAGGAAGATATTGGGAGCAGGGACTTATACTATTATAAAATGACACAAAATGTATTACAGTGGAAACTGAACTGACCATATAAAGTAAAATCTTCACCATTAATCAGCATACTTCTGTGAATGAGGGAGTGAAATGTCCAATCAGACTGCTCCTCCAGGACCAGAATCTGGTTAAATTCATAGTCAGAAGAATAAAACCAGCTCTGGACCAGGTTAGGTTTACAGAGTGAAGCCAGTGCACACAAATTCGCTGGTGGCCCAAAATAGGCTGACGGAACATACGGCGTTGTCAGTAGCAAGAGTCTTTGACCTGGAGAGTGTCATTGGCCCTCGAAGGACGCAGTTCGGTCTCACATGAGAAGTTTCTGAATGTGTAATTGGCAGAGGACATCTTTGTCAAAGGAGCGCTCTGATAGGTCATGAGTTTCCCTCTGGGAAATCAATGGGTATTAGATATCTTAGATATTTATACAAAATTCGATGGCTGCGCCACTTTCTTCTCCTCTATGTCTTTGTATTTGGTACAACTTAAGTTCTAAAGTTTGTGTTTGCTTGTAATTATTGAACAGCTCTTTTACAATAAATTCATATTATTTTCCTCATGAATTTCCTTGATAACATGAGGATGTGTCAGGCACATGTACAGATCTTACCGTAGGCAGTGTGGTTGTTCCAGCATGGCTGCACAGAGCAGAGTGGATCACTTTGCATCCTTGATAGGCGGTGGATGGCAGGTTGGTGCATAATGGGCTATACATGATGGCTAACTTAATTAGGTTAAATTAATTAATTTGAACTTAATTTGAAACTCAAAAGTTGAGTTATGCCTGCTTCTTGAAACAAGTCCATGGTCAATAAATTATTTCATTATTAAATCTACACTGTCCCTTTTCAAATATGAAGTCTATCAATTCAGTTTTATATTCTAAACATATGACTATTTTCCTTTACTAATATCAGTTGGTGAGCAGGAAAGGTGGATGTTGTTTTTCAGTGGGAAAAAAGATTACAAATCAAGGAAGGGGGAGTGGAACATCCAACATATTGCATAACTTTAATGTATTGATCATACTGTAATAACTATGATTTGATATGATCATGAGTATTTTCACAAAAAATGCAAACAAGAATGATGGTACTGCCTTTTATAGGTTTTGTGGGCAAGACAAGACCTTTAAAGCCTTGATTTAATATTGGCCTAGGAAACCAAAAGTGACCTAAAACGACCCAAATCCAGTCATTTTTTGATGTGAAGTCATTATAGATGCTGGGTTTACAACTGATACATTTCTGAGGACGTCATAGTAGGTTATCGAATTAGCATGTCATATACATTATTTCAGATGCATTCTTTTGCACATAGGTGGCCTTGAGACTAGGATCAAGATTCTTAAGATAATTACAATAAGTGTAATAAAGTAATTAAATAGAGGAGGCATGTCCTACCTGATCACTCTCCTCTTCCTCTTCCTTCTTGGGTTGCTTAACTTCATCATCAGGATTAAAATCCTCCATCTCCACCTGTAACACAACAAATAACATAACCAGTACAAAATCAAAAAATCTAATGGGTGTTAAGATCTTGTAGAACTTGCCTCCTCTATAGCAGCATCCTGCAGAATGGAACGAACATCTAAACACACCATATGACTTGGAGATGGCTCCCAGTTATTGGCTATCTGTAAAACAGAAAATGCAGTTTTAGTGGTCATCCAATAAGTATAAGCATTTTTTAAAAAACTTCTTTATTGGAACCTTCTCAAACTTACCTTAGTTATATCCTTCACTTTGCGTCCATGGACGTTTCTCTTTGCACATGTCTGAACATCAGCACTGATTTCAGCAAGGTACACCTATGAAACAAAGACTTAAATTTGCAAAAAAGAGAGCGAGAAAAAAGCAATGACAAAACACAAGTCATACCTCAAACCCTTTCGTCTTTGCTGCACTCCAGAACTGGTCAAAGTGCTTCACTCGATCATTAATAGTGTCTAATATGATGAATGGGAAAAATCCATCGTCTAAGGTTTTCTTGAATGTTTTAAGCATGCTGCTCCGATAAGTTTCTTCCATTTCTGGCTCATATTCATATTCCAGAACCTAAATATTAAAACAACCTCACAATAAATGTTGTTTGTTCAATTGCCAATCAGCAACAATAAACAGAACTTGCCTTAGTTTTAACCCTTCTCCCAGTATCAGGGTCTTTTTCAACTTTTTCAACTTCTGTCATGAAATAATCATCCAGAACAATAACCCGTGGTGGTGCACCTCCACAGTGGACTTCTTTGTCCTTAACACAGAAGTTACTTTTATGTGTTACACAAGCTGGTTAAGTTACTAAAAAAAAGCATGCAAGTTTACACATATAAACATTAGGCTTACTCTAATGAGCTTTGCAACATGACTTTTTCCACTTCCCGGGAGACCTCTCATTATGATGACAATCTATCAAGGATAGAGCGAAGTGTTAAACTAATAAATACTATTTATATACAGATACATTCATAGCCACTTAAATTACCCTGTCGGGTCGAGACAATCTGCCAGGCATTTTAAGAATATCATCAATGTTCTTCAATTCTGGTTTCTTTTCAAGTCGAGCTGAAGGCTGAGCAGGAGGTGGCAACACTGGAGGGGGAGGAATTCGATCTTCATAGCTTCTACGTTCCACTAGAAAAGTCAATAAAATACTTTTTCAAGTGAATACTGACCATTATACTTTCCATTCTACAGTTCCCTTAGACTCTTAAATGTACAGATCACACATTTAAAGCCATTTTCTAATGCATTTCATAATTCCATATTTATTGATCTATAATTTTATTGCATACATACACAAATTAACATATGACAAACTAACGCTTTCTGAATCAGAAATGAAATACATAAACATTGAAACACATAACATTGTTTATGAATATTATAGCAAACTGAACATACCGTGGGGTGAGGGTCCATGGCTGTATCGCTCCCGTTCCAGACTTGATTGCCTGTAAGGTGCTCTGTCGTAGTCGGGTCTTCCATAATGTTCACGGTCACGACTGCCACTATGGTCTCGCTCTCGAACATCCCTTTCTCTCTCCCTCTCACGGTATCCTGTGCGAGGCACTGCAGATCTTTAAAAAAGGTTTTATAATAAATACTAAATTCTAATAACACACAAGTGATTTATTACAGTGCATTACATAATGTGATGCAATACCTTTCTTCAGTCAAACACTGTGTGCTTGAATAAAAAAGCAAATAAGAAAAAATATAATAGAAGTGTAGAAAAAAGGGTCTTCTATTTGGCATAGAGTTACCTGTCATCTCTTGATGTATACCGCTCTCTCTCATATTTCTCTCTTTCAGGTAACTTTTCTCTGTATTCTCTCTCTCTACTGTAGTCTCGGCGGTCCAAATACAGGTCCCGTCTTTCATAGTGGTCTCTGCTGTAAGGATTTCGCAGACCTAGGGGTTCTAGAATACAAAAAAGCACAAAAAAGTATTAATCAGAGTTGTAAAGGCAGTATAAGAAAGTTGTTTATTGACTACATTCAATATTTTGTCAAAAGTACCTTTTTCATAGCCTCTTTCAGATGGCAAAGGATCTGGTCTTAAGATTATTCTTTCACCATAAGATATTTTCTCAACAGTAGCCCCAGGCTCTAAAAAAAAATGCCAACACAATATTCACATTACAAGGATACTGGTTCCAGCAAGTCATAAAGCAATATCAATCCTACCATGCCCATGCGCATAATCTACAGTCTTTGGGAGAACTGGAGTTTGAAGACGTAGCTGATAATCAGTGGTAGCAGGCGTGCCATCTCCAGACAGAGCTTCTTTAGTTGTAGATTGTGAAGCTATACCCTGAGAAGGAGTGAAAAATATATATCAGTATATTTTTTTAAATTACCTTCTTACACAATTTTTTTTAAATACCTTTAATACATTTTTAATATCTGGTGGAATCTCTAGACCAAGAAGACCAGCAGGAAGCTCAGGTAAAATGTCAGGTACAATAGGAGCAGGCTGGGGTTCAACACTAGATGGCTTTGTTTCTTGCAACTCCCTGGAGAGAAATTGGCATGTAAATTCAAAAGCTTAGTCAAAGGCTAATACACAGAATAATATAGGTTACCTAATCATTTTCAGTTCTTGAGCTGCTTTTAAGATGATCTCATGTTGCCTCTGAGAAAGAGCCAGTAGACCACCTGCACTCGTTCCTTGTGTTACAGGATCAAGTGAGCTTTCTGGTAAGTTTGAAACTGCCTCAACAGCAGGTGCTGGTCTTTCTAAAGACACATCTCTCTTTTCCTGATAAGCAGGTCTAGGTTCATAGTCTGGATAGTGTCTTTCTGGAAGAGGGGATAGTCTAGAGCGCGTCACAGAATAAGAAGGATCGTCCTGTCGATAATGAGGTTCATCTCCATATTCCCTTATTCGAAGTTCTCCTCTTGGCCGGTCTCGCTCTTCATGAGTATATGGGTAACCTCTATCTCTCTCTTCAGCCCAGGGTTCATCTCTGTGCAACTCTGTTGGTAACAAACGAGGGGGATATCTCCTCTCAGACAGAGGAGCTTCTCTGTCCCACTGTGATTCATAGACATCTCGAGGATAATCAGAGGCCCGGCAATACTGTTTCTCTCCATGCCCATAATCTGCAACAAACCCCTCTTTCAAATCTTGTTCATATTCTTTGTCTGAAGGATATGTGCCTCTACTCATTTCATGACCAACAGACCGCCTCATTTCATCTCTCTCCAAAATCTCATGTGGAGTGGAAGGAGGGCCACGGCCATATGCCATTTGCCTATCTGCCTCTTCATCATACCACTCCTGAAGATCAATTTCATGAGGGTGTGGTGGTGGACCCCTCCCTCTTCCTGCTTCAGAATGCCCTGGACGTCCATGAGGGTCATTATACATGGGGTCAAATTCAGTGTCCATTTCATAATGTTCTGGTCTATGAACAGGATGAGGAGGTCTGACTTGTGTAAAGGATGGATGCCCACGAGGTGGGCGACCTCGACCAGGTGGAAATGGCGGTCTCATACCTCTTGCACCCATAGGTGGTCCCCATTCATCCCAGTATTGGTCTTCTTCTGGTGGATACTTGGCAAACTCTGGATCCTCCCAGTGGCTATCTGTGTGGGCTGTTCCAACTTGTTGGCCACCTCTACCTATTGGTTTCCCTCCTCTACTCAAAAGTGGACCCCCTCGACCACGTGGTGGGCCTGCCCGAGCCACTGCAGGACCTCCCCTGGGCATAGGTTGACCCCCTCTACCCATAGGTGGACCCCCTCTACCTCCCCTACCAATAGGAGGCCCTCCTCTACCCATAGGGGGCCCTCCCCTACCCATAGGGGGCCCTCCTCTCATGAAGGGAGGACGTCCTCTCCCCATTAGAGGACCACCTCTCCCCATGGGATGCCCCCCCCTTCCCATCGGCATTGGTGGTCTTCCTCTCATCAATGGGTGCCCACCTCTTCCCATAAAGTGATCCGCTGGTTCTTCATAATATTCTTCTTCTAATGGGTAGAATTGATCATTGGGCATCCACAATTCTTCATCGGTTGGCTCTGAATTATCATGAAACTCCACATGTGAAGGATCTTGCCAGTGATACTCCTGTGGCTCCTCAGGCAAGGCTAATTCTGCATCAGATTGTCCATAATCATAAGACTGTTCATCTATGTCTCTTTCAAATGATGAACTGTTTGACCCACTTAATATTCTTTCCTCCATTTGCCCACGGCCTCGCCCCCGACCTCGAATGGGTACCTGAGGCTGTCCACGACCTCTACCAACTGAAGGTATTGAAGAATCTGCTTTTGGTGGTCCTGGCGTAGATAATTTGGAATCCTGTTGTAATATGGTTGATTGATTTGATTCATCTTTATGCGCAATTTGTGCCACAGATTTAGGTGCCACATCCGAATGCTCTGATACAGGAGGTTTGTCATCAGTAGGTTTGGATTTTTCATCACCAGACAGGTTGTCACTTTTATGTGTCTGTGGTATTGGATCTTTTTGAACAAAAAATCCTGCATTTCCAATCATGCTGTCATCTGTCAAGTCATTATCTGATGTTGATGCACAATCCTTCTTTTCATCAGTTTTTAGTTCCTCAGCTGCTTGTTTAGTAGCAGGTCCAGCCTTGGGTGGAGGACCCAGTTGTTTTTCTTGTTGTGGTACGGGTAGACGTTGTAGAGGGGCAGGTGGTCGTTGTGGTGGGCCAATATGAGGTTGGGGGCCCCGTGGTGGCTGGTCAAATCTTGATGGGCCATCAAAACGTTGCCTTGGAGAGTCAAATCTTTGAGGACCATCAAATCGCTGCCGTGGCTGGTCCAACCTTTGAGGCCCATCGAATCGTGGAGGCCCATCAAATCGCTGCGGTCCGTCAAAGCGCTGCGGTCCATCAAAGCGCTGCGGTCCGTCAAAACGCTGCGGTCCATCAAAGCGCTGCGGCCCGTCAAAGCGCTGCGGCCCGTCAAAACGCTGCGGCCCGTCAAAACGCTGCGGCCCGTCAAAACGCTGCCGCGGCCCGTCAAACCGTTGCGGAGGCCCGTCAAACCGTTGCGGAGGCCCGTCAAACCGTTGCGGAGGCCCGTCAAATCGTTGCCAAGGACCGTCAAAGCGTTGCCGAGGACCGTCAAAGCGTTGCCGAGGACCGTCAAATCGTTGCTGTGGCCCATCGAATCGTTGCCGTGGACCACCAAATCTAGGACTACCGTCAAAACCTGGACCACCAAATCTTGGGGGAGCATCAAATCGTGAGGGAACATCAAAACTCTGCTCTGGAGCATCACAGGCTTCTTCAAATCCCTGTTGCGTTTGGTCAAATCTGGAAAACAAAAATTGCGGTCTTCTAAATTACCATGGGCTAGCAAGTTTTTTTATGAAAATGACTGAGACTCACCGTGAACCTCCAACACTTTTAAAAGTGGAAGGATACTCAGTAGCACCTGGGTTTACTGACTCCTGGTTTGACTGATCATGGTCAGGCCCAATAGTCCCACTACTGTATTGAGTTGAAGGATAGGGAACCATTGCAGTGAGGGTGGCCACACGTTCCTGAATGTGAGCGTTTGTGGCATTCATCTGCTGCTGCCATTGCTTCCACTGGCTTTCGTAGTCTTGTAGCTGGTCTTTGTGGGGATAGCTTTGAAACTGCTCATACCATAACATGAAAGTTCGATCCCACTCTTGATACAATGGAACAAAACGTTGCTGCTGTGTTTTATAATGTCTCAACTGCATTTCAGCCGACATAGTCTAGTAAAATAAAAATAAAACAAATAAAAAATAAATTATTATTATTTACAAAAAAAACACAATTGTTTTATTAAGTACATTTTATATTAAATGCTCTGCAAATCAGATATACATTATTGTTAAACAATTTGTAATAGAAGTAATGGAAAAAAAAACGTTTGTTAGCTTACTTGGTAACGCCATAAAGAACACATTCTCACACTACCTTTTGTAATGTAGTGTGTTCTTTTTATAAGGTAAAAGACAATAATGCACACCTGGAAGTTTGGAGGTGGCTGAATGAGTTGTTGATATTGTTCGAGGACTTTCTGAAGATTCTCATGTTGTTTCATGAGAGCCTGGTACTGTAAACCTGCCCTCTGCTGCTGCACATGCTGCCACTGAGCTGCAGCAGCCTGGAGCTGCTGGAGGCGGACGGCCTCCTCTGGATCCTGAGGAGTTTCAGGCTTTGAATGGGAACAAGGCAGAGATGAACTGAACATCTTGTACATAACTGTTACATAGACTAATGATGTTACAAAATTTATGAACTATAAATAACAAGTTTGGGGTAACTTGGGGCATTTTTCAAACAAAATATAACTTGGCATGAAGTTAATGGAATTTTACAAATTCTATAGTTTGGACTGACAGACAAGCTTCAGTCGAGCCTTCAACATGAATAAAAAAATAACCATTATTTTCCTCCTCGTACCTTGCATTCTGGGTATTATGATGTAGGGACAGCATTTAAGATACACATCGAAACAGAGCATTATTAATAATTTGTCATTTTTCATTATATAAGATAAGATATACCTTTATTAGTCCCACAGTGGGGAAATTCCAATATTGTATTTTCTTAAAAAAAAGTGGAAAAAAATCCACAAATGCCAAACCTGATAATATATTTTAATGACCATCTTCTTTAAATAAATTGATGTGTAGACATAAAATCAAAATAATAATTTCAAAATGTATTAAGCAGTGCGACAAAAAAATATGGAAAAAACATAACAAACATCACATTATGTGAGATGACTTATGAAGATGGGACATGGTTGCTGGGACTTACTTTGTCTGTAAGTGTCGGAGGTTTTTTGACATTTTCACTCTGAAAATTCATGCAAATAATATAAATGTTTATAGCCAATCATTCTCATGTAAAATTTCCCTGGAAAAACAATATTCTACCTGTACAATACATTTACTTTTTTCAGTAGCTAGATATACTTTTAAAAAGGTGCTATTGTCATTATTGTATGACATTTTCACCCGATATTGGCAAGAAGAACCCTAGTAATTTACATATGCCAAGACATCAAATCACAGATCATATTTAATTTAATATTGTAAAACACAAGAAGGTGCTGGGCATCTTACTAAAACTGATTCAATAATTTGCATATAAAACATTTTCTGGTCCTGATACTTGAGGAACACCCATCCCAAAGGCTCTGAGGGCCTGGTTTTCTGTATTGTCCACTGGATACACATCAGGTCATTGAGGAGGAGCCATTCTAGTAACTTGACTTACTTTCTCTTGAAACAATTTGAGAATGACCTCAATGCATGCAAGGATACATCTCTGAAGGTTTTACTGTATATTGGAATTCTGTGATGAGTGCCATCGGAATTCCAGACTAGCAGCCTCGCTTCAGTCAGAGCGGCTGTGGCTACAATAGTAGCTTAACACCACAGAGTGTGGTGTGAATGAATAACGCACTGTAAAACACTTTGGGAGTCTTGAAAGGTGCTATATAAATCCAATGCTTCATCATTATTATTATTATTAATGTATCAACAATGGAGTTGTGTGCGATGCATCTCCATTAAGCCTATAGCAGTTGAGTGCATTACCCATTATTTTAATTTTAAACAGTTGTCCTGAAGCTCTCCACTTCCTTGGCTCTAGAAGAGAAAGGGAGCACCTGACTGGTCACTTTTTAGTGAAATGGTCTTTTCACAACTGATTACAACCTCAACATTCAGAAATTCACAAGTTGATTTCCTTTTTAAATTTCATGTCAATAACACCACTTGAAATAAATATATGGAGAAAAATGGTGACCAGCCCAAAACACTTCACTGCTGTAAAATATAAAATACTTCAAAATATTAGAGTAACGTCCAAAAGACAAGTCTTAATAATAAGTAAACATGAATAGAAAATCTGCTGATTGGGACAGTTTTTTTCCTTTTTGCATTAATTAAGCCTTTTGTGATTGCACCAACTCCACCAATTCAATTTGCTCAAAATATCTTTAACACTGATTGAACCTAAAAAATATTAGAGCAAGTAATCCATCTGAATCAAAGCACATCATAATGGCCCTAATAAATTAATGTGATATTGTGATAATGTGATATTGGTTTGCACTAGAAAATAAGTCTGTTCACATGGGACAATACTGAAATTTGAGGTCATGATTATCATGGCCAAAATTATTTCAGTTAATGATTACATCACGATAATTATTAAAAATGCTGAGAGTTTAAGAATGTTCCGGATATGAATAATTATCATTTGAATACTATGAGGTTCCACATTTAAACAACTGTGAAAGTGAAAACATCTAGAACAGATCATCGTGAATAAGTATGTTTCTTCTGCACATTCTGGTGACACAATGACGATTATCTTTGTTGGCGATTATCATGATTATATAAAATGTCCCCTGAACCATTATTGTCTACCCTTTTTATCACAATAAATTATATTATTGTTTATTGTCCCATCCCTAATACAGCGTGCAGTATTAAGGTCTGGCCTTTAAGAGACTCTTCCAGACAGCACAGACTTGCTCAGTCACTTTTGTAGGTGACAAAATCAGTCCTGTGTAACCGACAAGATGGAGATGCAAGTACACAAGCATGTGGTTTCAAAGATCATTTAGACAGTGTTTACCAAATCAAGATGTTTTTTGGCTGCATTCAATCTAAAGGTACTGGTCTAAGGAGCTAGCATTTATATTATTATCCTGGATTACCATGAATATTAAAAAGAGGAGATATTATGCAAAATCAATTTTGTGCAGCTTTCTACCATGTCATAATGTTGTTCCCCCATCAAAAACATACCATGCATATTTTCAGTAATTTCAGTAATCTCCCTGGTCCTATTCGAATCCTCCTAACAGTCAGCTGTAAGATTTGGTGCAATGCTCAGCCCAAGAGGGTACATCACACATGACAATTCTCTATAAATATAAAAAACATGATACAAAAGTGTGCACAGCAACTTGACATTTCATTAGTGGGATGCTCGCTCTTTTGTTTTTAGCAATCTAAAGGGAGAGTAAAGGGAAGGGAGAGCTTCAAAAACAAAAGTTAAACTTAATATGTTGTTGTCAGCAAACAGCATTTTCAAAACAATGAATAAAAGGTAACATGGTGATCTACATACGTTATGTGTTAGCAGTTAATAACCCATAGAAGTATAATACCCCGTCTTTAAGGACAATGCCTGGATTACTGGTCATTAGTTCGTG
Source organism: Periophthalmus magnuspinnatus (assembly GCF_009829125.3). NCBI lineage: Eukaryota > Metazoa > Chordata > Actinopteri > Gobiiformes > Gobiidae > Periophthalmus > Periophthalmus magnuspinnatus. Next base: position 15,148,277 of record NC_047149.1, read on the forward strand.
AGTTTTTGTTTTTTTTTTCCCGTCACTAATCAAGGTCTATAGTCAATCCTCTGTCAGTAAGAGCAGGGTTCAGGCTTTAGAAATGTGTCTGTTTTCAATGGAAAACAATAAAATGTTGAAGGAATTGATATAGAAAGACATCTTTTTTTCTTTTTAATAAAACAAATTAAAAGAGAATTTTATCAGATTTCTCATACCACCCATATGTGAACTCATGTACTAAGAATACGCGCCCTCCAGTGCTGAAACTGGTCTGCCAAAATCAGGACGTGTGACCAGTAGAAGAACACATTTTGAATATTTTGCCAATTTTGCGGGTGTTTTTTGGGGTCTGATTGTGAATACATGTGTCTTACGACTATTGGTTGATTAAACTATAGGGGGCGGTCCCTTGATTTATATAAGGGGAGCGGAAGGGGCTGTCTTTATACCTGAAGAAGGTCAGAGCGACTGAAACGTTGTATGGAATAAAATTGCAGATTGCAAATTGCAAAAGAGTGAGACAGTGTGCGGGAGTTTTTCTTTAGTTTTTAGACAAGTGCTTCACCTCCTACGCACCTGTCACCCAGTCGGGTGTGCGGAGTTTACACAGAAATGAGGACTGAATATTTTGCCAATGAAATTACATGGCCATGGAGTGTAAAGCATCTGCAGTATTTACATGGACGGATTCAGGTTTCTCCACATTAAAACCCCACTTTACCCCACATTAAACCCTATGCATACAATAGTAATGACTATCCAGACAGTATTCAAAGGCTCTTGGAGAAAAAAAAAACGCACACTGGTTCTTAAAAAAGAACTTGGACACTTGCACAAGTAGGAAAAACAATTATGGAATTTAAACTGAATACAGTAGAGCAGAGCTGTATTTACTTGAGGTTCTACAAATAGAAATAAAAAGTTATTACAGCTAGATTAGGAGTGTATAATATATTTTTAGACATGGGACACTGTTGTATATGTTGCACTGGTGCACAAATTTAATCTTTATGGTCTTGTCATGATGGAATAAGTTTTGCTGTGATGTTTAAATGTTACTTACCTCTGAAGGAGGTGGAGGGGGTGGGGCCGGTGGTTCCTCTTTAGGAGGAGGAGGAGGAGGTGCTCTTTTGGGTGGCTCTGAGGTTGGAGGTGGCGGCGGCACTGTAGCACTACCACCATCCTTCTGATTTTGTTTACTTCTATCTTGCTTCATCTTTTGAAGGTTCTGAAGATGCTGTTTGTACCACTGCTGCTGTTGATCCTGTGGGTCATGTCAAAATGTTACACAAAAAACATTAATCTAAGGCAGATGTTGCTTGGCCATATATTATTTATATTTAGATATTTAGAGTACAATCAGGTTATTATAATGCAATTAGTATTTCTAATGCATAGGATATGCATTAATCACTTTGAATAAGTCACATGTCCACTTTCTTAAGTTGTTTTAAACGTTAACAGGTGGGATAAGCCCAGGACATTATTACCTGTAAAGATGTCGCGTTATCACTCCCGGGAGCAGGGGGCGCGGGCTTGTTTTCCATGGGCTTCGGTGCACTGTGCTCGGGAACTTTTGTTTTCACAGAGGGGGGTTCTGGGGGTGGAGGAGCAGGTTGAGACTCGGTTGGGTGCGGCTGAGACGGCGGCGGAGGCTGGATGTCTTGTGGCTGGGCCGGGGGCCCTCTCATCGTCAAATTGGCAGAGTTATTCTGAGTATAGTAGGCCGAAGACCCAATGGCATTGTCTTGAGTGTCAGGGGACTGCCATGAAGAGCTTGAATATCCGACTGAGGGTGCAGGGTTGTACACGGCGGTGCTGGGCGCTCCGTGGTGTAGCACCGACTGGAGCTGTTTCTGGTGGAGCATCTGCAGCTGCTGCATCTGCTGGAGGTGCTGCTCCTGGAGGCTGGTGAAGATGGAGGCGCCGCCTGAGCCTCCAAACCCAGCGGCATTCCCGGTGTTGTTACCGGCTCCATAATTTTGGGACTGTTGAGATCCACCGTAATTCCCCCACGAAGGATACATTACGCCAGCATGCAGCGACTACGCGGCCTCTCTGCTCATTTACAACCGGTGTCTGGCAGCTAGCGAGGCTAACAGCTAATGCTCACCTACCTTTGATGAATTACCTTTATTTTAAATTTCGAGTTACAAAACCATTTATAACTGACATAATTTTATAAAAGTGTGACTCTATATAAACTAATGTGTATGCCTTCACGTTAGCTAATTGGAAAAATAATCTGCAAATCCAAATGGAGCTGATGCAGCTAGCAGGCTGCGGCAAAACACGCCTCTACAACGGAAACACGTCACGATTCTGTAATGAACATTTCCTCCCCCTTTGTTTTGATTCCCCAATCATTGTATTACTAAATATAAAAATCAAGTAATTTATCACATTTGTAACTGATGTTGTATGTGACACCTGGTTCTAGGAGTTGAGGCTGCTGTTTGCTCTTGCTTTGGTGTGGGTTACCGTCTACAGTTGCCCTTGTGCTCAGAAAATAAACAACCAGGAGAAATTCGGCGTGTTTCTTTACGCTAGAACGCTATAGTATGTGTATATTTAGGCCCATGATGTATGTACGTTACATAAGATAGAAAAACATAATCATTACTACACATCTATCAAAGGTCTGTTTATATTAGGCTAACGATAGGTTGAGATTATTGTTTTACAAAAACTATTTTGAAGGTCCTATGAATCGTAGGTCTCTTTCATAAAACCGTGTTGCGGGCATTAACCACAAGGGGGCGTCATAGATGCATACATGGTCATGCTCATGAGGAGTGTAAACAAACTGGCCCTGTAAGTAGGGTACTTGCTTGCTTGGTCACTCTGTTGCTTACACTACTAAAAGATATTGTACTTGAGCCATATAGACTAGAGACAAGGTCTATATTATCTTATATCACACGGACTGTAGATGGGACTGTAGGTTGCCTAGCTTGCCCTTGAGATATGATGCACATTAGAGTACTTTTTTCCTTAAGATCACCAGTAAATTGGTATTAATTTTGACCAGAACCACTTAAAAAGAATCGTTAAAGCGGATTAATCAAGCTCGGCCTGTTTAATGTGTCCCGTTAATTAGTTTGTCAGCAGTGTTTTAATATCGTCTAATGACTTCATATTTCATTGATGACATTAAAGGAGTGTTAAAAGAGGGGAAATGGCCCATTCAGGATTCAGTTCTTTCGCTTAAGACGTCCTCGATGAATAAGACAAGGTCATAGAGGCCGAGCCTTTAGGGAGAGATACATTATCAGGGGATGGGGGTGGAGGAATCCCATAGAGGAAGTGCTTTCCTCTCTAAAACAGCATGACGGGCACAATGTGATACAGTTATGTCTCTGAACAATACACATGCACAGAGTACTCTTCAACAGCCTCTTCAGGATTGCCCCACAGAGCATATATAGCCTAGACCTTTTAAATTTTATGAACACAACTGACTAGTGTCTGTTTGTCTTTAAAAGCAAAAAAAAAAAATAAGAAATTAATCTCTGTGTAAATATATTTTGAGCCCCTTTTGGTCCTTATCAGCACTTTCTAAAGCTCTCAAAGCAAGAACAAAGAAATCAGAAATCGTAAAGTTGTGTCTCCTAGTATTGAGGACACTGCATTTTCTCTGTGATGAAAATCCTATGTTAAACAAAATGCTCAATGGAGGCTAATGGATCCTGAACAAGTCCATGCACTGCTTCCAAAATGCTTTGTTTGACAAATCAATTTTCCCATAACCCGGTGAGGAGAAAAGTGATGCGGATTGATCGCCCCCCTGACTTTGTTTCCAGAATATTGTTTGATGGCTGGATAGATTAATTGGTATGACATTTGAAAGCCTTCTCTTGACTGTCAGCATCCAAGCCTCGATACACCAATCGAAGTGCGGTCTAATTGTCTGCTCTATAATACCTCACTTCACAAATTAGAGACAGGCCTTCATAAACTATTCCCAATGCAAGCCCTAAACAGAGTCACACTGACAATCACATTTGAGTTTGAATAGGCTGATGCTGCTGATAAGATAGAGAACATTAAAGGGCATCACCCAAACAGCTGAGCCAGCACATTCCCTCTAAGCAAGGTGTAGGTCTGAAAAGTACAAATCAGATCACATCCTCAGAGAAAACAAGCTACAGACAATTAGTCCAGAGTCTTCATGTGTTTAAGAAGAGTTCAGGACAATTACAGCAAAGGGGACAATGTCTGGATCACTAGCCATGACTTAGAAGACACATGGACGTATTATAGGCCTCACTTATGAAAATGTCTGTATAGCCTTTTTATGCATGTATATGAGTATAGTTTAATAGTTTAGGCAATAATTGCTTATTTGTTCAACTAAATATTATGTACATTTTTAGAAAATTTGTGTTTTTTTCTTTTTAGTTTTTAACTTTGTTATGGTAAAACCTTGATCATACGCTATGTCTGCTTTGTATAATATATGAAATGCTGAGGCTTAGGAGTCCATGTAAAAAAATGAAAAGGTAGAGAAGTAAAGTGTTTGTGTAGAGGAAAAAGAAATCATCATTAACGTGTTATTTTTGGTTTGATTGTTTTTCTTCTCTTCTAAAATATCAATGAGCTAAAGCAGTCTCCAGTGTGATCACTTAAAATCACTCTCAATGACTAATTGCCTGACTTGGCTTCAATTTTGGGGGGCTGGGCTGAACTCAGAGCAAGCTGCTCGGCTGCCCACCTCCCTATCACACAAACACACCCACTCGCCTTTGAAAAACTGTAATTGAATGAGTTTATGTCGTCAAATTGATTAATCATATTAATTTGTACTTATTAGCGGGATGGTTGAAAGCCATGACAATTAGATTAATGAAATTAGTTAATTCTTCTATCCACACCACACCTCCAACTATATAACAGAAAACTGAGGCAGAGAATGGAAGAGTGTTATGACAAAATTGGCAATCAAGATTTAGTTGCTAATTGAATGTCTACTTTTATTAATGATGAGGTTTATAAAAAGACCTTGAGAAAAGGAGTATTAATTGATTAATCAAAGCTCCACGGACCTCATAAAAGCGCAAGCCCAAACACAGAGACAAAAGTGAGGAGCTGTATTGTACCAGCATGAAAAAGTAAAACATTACTTAATAATATTGTAATAAATATTTGTAAGCACAGCTGAGGTGTCTTATTTTTGTATAAGTTTTGCAATAAATCTTCCAAAAATTGTCCAATAAATATTATGCTAATATTAGCTAAACCATCTGGGTTGATTCAATTACATCAACAAAACAACTCTAGATGAGAACAAAGTTTCAGGTTTGAACCACTAAACTGAAAGATATCCAGCGGATCAGGTGTCACTGTGGGGCCATAATCCCACATTCATCATGTCTGTGCACCTTTTGTGTAAAATAACATTCACATAAATATATGTAAATACAGGTAAACAGAAAGAGAGATCTTTGCACAGATAGACTGCTTTGAATTTCATTACGCAACACACTGTCTGCTGGTTATAAACGAGGCTCATGAAAAAGAGCTGATTGTTGGCCATGATAAAGATGAAATGTAATAGTTTATGCCACCGTGAATCTGATTGTAACGTCCACACTATTAGAGTGGCCGATAAGAGCATTTATGACTATTTGCTTTGTGTCATAAAGGGAAGTGGGCTCTTTGATTAATTTGAGCAGCTGGCCAGTGCGCTTCTGCAGACTGTGATGTTGCATATAACTTACTGGGGCAGTAATGGTTAGCTTTATACTCAGCTGTGTCCTGTCACACGTGTGCGATAAGCAGAATTATGACGCCCTCTGCATTCACAAAGCAGAATTTGATATGCATGCTGTGTAAATGCAGGTGAGTAATGTTTTTGTTTTCTCTACAGGAATATTCACTTATGGCTGCTGATACTATCTGCTGGGCTATACATAAATATCAAATAGGTTCCTTTCCACATTCAAAAAACATATAAATCTTGTGCGTAGTTATGGATTACACCTCTGTTGCAGCTATTCAATCAAGCCAGGGGGTCAGTGGCTGTTTCACCTATAATACAGTATATCTACAGACCTCTATATGAATTTGAATCAATTTCTGTGGAGAACAAAACATATTTGACAAATAATCTTCTATTTCATGAAAAATGTAGCATAAATGGTTTTCTGTTGATTTTGGTGAATTTCACTGTATACCCAACAAAGCAGCTGGCATAAATAAGGTAATCTTATTCTGCATCTATGAGCGTTAAGCATTATTTGTTACTGTTGAATAAATGTAAAATGGTTCTAGCACAAATATAATATCAGAACTGAAGACTTCTCATATGTTGGGACTCCATGATGCCCCTTTGACAGTATCTGCCCCTCTGTGATGTCCCATGTATTGACAGGTTTCAGTGTTGGACTTGATCACATGCTCCCACACAGTCAGGACGCATCATCGGTTCCTTGCAGGCCTCCTCATCGGCACCTCCTGTCTTTTCTATTTACACACTCTTAAATACATTGATTGATCCCGGCCCAGGTCATGGAGCTTTGGCATCCTGTAGAGAAGACAGAAGAAGAAGAGCATGCACTAGTTACATAGATGAAAGGTATCCCTTGGGTGTCTCTGCTGCCCATTTTTCCTTATTTGGCATTTGACCCTGGTCTTGGCTCTGCTACTCAATGCACAGGGCTCAGCTTCAGCACATAGTCAATGGTTGCCAATAGTTTGAATGCGGACTTGTCGTCATTGTTCAACAAAAGCTTAAAAGAAGAAATACAATACAGACCAGACTGGAGGTCAAAGGTTAACTGTTGTATAGACATTTTCTTTACAATGTTGATCACTTGATTCAAATTTGTAATACATAGAACACTTTTTTGGACACTTTTACGATGATATTTCTTGGTTTATCTATTTAAAAATAACCAGTAAAGTCTTTTTAGGTGCTCTCGGTCATTTCATTTTAATGCTTGTTTCCTGTGCATGTTGCCCTCTGTTGAATGGAGAATGTTGAAATGATTAATTAGCAGCAATAGCAACATGACAGCATAATATGTAGTTGAGAAGTCAATTTTAAGTCAATTTTATATAGAATATCAAAATGAATCAAAGGTGAACTTTTGAAATAGCAGGAGAAGATCTGAGAAAAGGAGTTATTGTTAGCTCTTGAGGATGGAATCAAAATGGAGGAATTAAAAATTGGCCTAAATGTGTGATATTAAAAGTGCACAGTGTAACTTTTCTGGTGTAAAGAAATATCCAACTCATAGAGACAAGAAAAGTTGGATAGTGCACCTTTAAATGTTTCTCCAAATTTAACATGCACATACGTGGAAAAGGTTATTGTTACCAGCCTGTTGCTGTCTCTGTTTCACTGCTCTGCGCTCCACCCCATTAGAGTCAGCAGTGTAGGAGCACAGCCGATAAACCATCTGCTGCTGCTTCTGAAACAGATAGCAGCTTCTTAATGGAGTGAAAAAGTAAAAGCTATTAATGTCACATTAGCACATCACTAATAAGGCCTGGTTCAGATGCAGCATGTTCACACTCTCAAGTGTAACATATTGTGCTTTAAGGATTTCCAATAATTCATGCTAAAGATTACAGTGCAGGATTCCAGCACAAATGTGTTTTAAAGGAGGTTATGTTTTGTTCTGTTACAGCAAATACTAACAACCTAACATCAGACACTGTGCTGTCAGGAATATATGATTATATGACCACAAATTATGACCACTCTTCTCTGTTTGCAGTGAATTATTTTGTTTTAAATAATGGAATGTCAGTGCATTTTAAATAAAGTTACCATACAGTTTGTATGTAGAGCTAAATTCATGTTTTTTTTTTTTTTTTTTTTTTTTTTTTTTTTTTTTGTTTTAACATAATTCAATTGAGTCCACCTTTTTGTGCTAAACAAAAATCTTATGGGTATATAGTAATTTCAATAGTTCAATGTTATGACCTACCTCACTTTTAGCCTTGCCTTTGAACTTCTTTTCAAGTTTAACACAGCAGCAACTGATCTCTAGAGCTTTACTCCAACAATGCATGCCCTTTATGGCTCGAACAGCTTAAAATCTGCTTAACTGTTGTCATTTACGCTATTTAATTGCTTACAAAAACCCAAAGCTCTGTCATTGCGGGCTAATTTGACTGTGTTGTGCTAATTATGTTGTGTTAATAGGGCTCTTTCTGTTATGACGTTACACTCATTAACTCACTGTGACACTGCCCTTAATTGGATAAGAGGCCATTAAGTTAGCCTGCTTTGATTGAAATTATAGCTTCCTTGCAACTATCAAATACACTCAAGCATGTATGTACCTACGGCTGATAGTTTATAAAGCACAGCTATACTCTACTACTAACACTTTTGAATGTGATATTGGTAATGATGACACATTTAAAGGAATATCACCTGGTATTTAGTTTTCAGTTTAAACTACAGCATTTTTGTTTATTTTTTGACTCGTTCAAAATGAATTACCTCAATGCAGCACTGTGTAAGCTAGTTTTATGATATACTGTGGAACAGCAAGGGTGCATGTTTTTCTATGATTTTCAGTGTAATAAAAACATTTAAAAAAAAAACAAAATAATAATATTAATACACATTTTGTGACTAAAAAGTTACATGGTGGAGTTTAAATGAATAAAATATTTTCCCCCATAATAAAATTTCCCATTTATACATTTTAAGTGAATTAAATTAAATGTAAAAGTATGATAAAATGTATTGACTTAAGCTCAACATTTCATTTTTGAGTGATACTTTTTATTATTCTATGGTGATATTTGCAGCTTAATGTTTATTCTTGCTTTTTTCCACGCTGCTTGCATTCAATCAAGTCATAACTGCATGCCCACATCTGAAAACACATATTCTTTTGGCCTTCAGTCTCTTTACATGGCAGATCTCACGCCAATGATACAGTGGATCACATCAAACTGTACAAATAACTCCCTACAGCGCTGTGTCGTGTCTGATTTTCTCTTAAAGGTACATGCAGATTTAATAAGGATTTGTGCGAAGAGAGCAGCTGTACGAACCTGAACCAAAATGTCACACACTGCAGTATCATCACTCACAGTAACTAGGCTTCTGCATTTGTTTCTTTGTTTCTATTTCTCTATTTCAAATTCTCCCTATAAGACCTATGCAGTGATGTTGTACTATTGCTGTTCTGAGTTTATATTGTGTAAATTCAAAAGGCATTCTTAAATATTTATTCTAGACTGTTTTTCTAAATATTGATTCCATTTGTTAATAAGTGTTTACCCCCCAACCATAATGTCCAGAACACACTGTCACTGTTTCCAAAGCAAAAGGAAGTTTATAAATGCTAAAATTCATAGTAACATTTTTGTAAATACCAAACATTTCCAAAAAGAAACACTTAATTCTAATATTGCTGGGTTTCAGATGACACAACAACATTATACAGACAAGTAATATTTAATACTGACAGGTGGAAGCTAAAACACATTTTGTTCAAATACAGATGATTGCTGCAATGCATTAAGTTCTTGGGCGTAGTTACCAATAGAAATGATCAGGTTCAACATTTGTGCATTTACCTTTTGGATATTTCATGAGAAAATACAATATAATCAATAGGTAAAACTGTGTCTTTCCCCCCAAATAAGAGTGTGGCATCATCTTTGGGTTTTACATGGCATCACAACTTTCTCCATGGCAATAATATTTAATGTAGATCAGGGGCAGCTAAAGTGAATATTGTTAGTGAATAGATGAAACATTTATGATTTATTCTTCTTAATATTTCCAATGAAAATTTAATGTAATCAATAGAGAAAACCGACTCTTGCCCCTGATCTGGAAGTGTTACATCATAACATTTAAAATCTGAAAACCACCAATATGAAGCCCCTAGAAATGAACAATCCACACCTTATTTCAAAAATAGACCCACATGCATGTAGAGAGAGTGCAGCCTGACACAGCTCTGGCTCTCCAATCCCCAGTCCCCCTGTCCCCAAACCCACACATGCCCTCAATTACCCTATGAGCGCCGCATGCGCAACATCATTAAGACCATCCCATAATATAATGCTGCGTGCCACGTCCACCAACAGTGAGATTTGACTAATTACTGTAATTGTATTGGCGTCATGCTCATTAAATATGAAAATTGTGTTCTGTGAAATGAATGGGGCGTAATGATCACTCTTCTACACGGACTAACCAGAAATAAATTAAGATTTGGTTTCCTCGTTGGTACAATTAACTTGAGCACACACAGACTGCTGCCACACCCGCCCTGGTTCAGTGGTGGTAATATATGGCGGGGGTGGGAGGGGTTGGACTTGTTGCACATCATTCTTTATATTGAATGCAGGCACTCATCTCTGTAAAATACAAATGTTATTACTGCACTGAGCATGAAATTGCATTTGTGAGTATGTTTCAGTTTTCATTAATGAGTAGGTCTTTAGGCTATATTTGATTCATTTCAACATTTTTATTTCTTTAATTGTGTAGTCATGTAGTATACATATAGTTGCATACAAATATAAAGACGCATTTATATTTTGCTGTTATGAAAATGAGATTTGTGATCTCAAACCAGACTGTTTCAAACACTAGAAAAGACATGACCTTTGACCTTGTGAAATGAAAGTTGCATGTTTCCTGTGCTCCCATACTGAATAAGTAATTGGGTAAAAAACATAAATTGACTTGCCACATTTACATACAATTCAATCACAACCCTTTAACCCTCTGCTGCAATCCCAGAATTACTTTTCTCACATACTCCAAAAATTAGATATGATCCGAAAGCCCAGAACACATTTTATCTTTTTAAATCTGCTTTGTTATCAACACTATGATGAGTAAACCACCCCTCACGAAGGACCCAATCTTAATTTTCATACGACAACAAAAATAGATAGTGCTTTATTCAGCTGCTGTGTTCTGTGAGGGAACCATAGTTTACAGAGTACTGCGTCGTATGAATGGACTAAAGAGTCAGATCTGATCATAGATTTGAACCAGAGCCTAGAGAGTGTTTTTGTATGAGGCCTGCTGCAGCACACCTTTGCTTATCACAATTAACTCATCAATATGAGTCAGCACTTATGGCCTGAATAACTTTACACTTTATGAATAAAATAAATATAATGGGCTACTTTACCTTCATCATCCGTGTGAATACTGCATTACAGGAAAGAAGGATAAGAAGGATAAGAGGAAAGGAATGAAACACCCGTTCAAACAGATAAAAATGATTACACACTGAAATATTGGAAGCACAAAATGTTTTTGCAAAATTTATTAACTGCATAAAACATCACATTCTCCCATTTCCATTTCCATTATAAAAACACAGTAAATGTAGTAAATTTTGCAGTATAGGGTAGAGACAAAATGACAGCAGCCTATAGCCCCATTTGACATAACAGGGACTGCAAAGTGATGAGGTATATTACAACTGAAAAGGTAAGAGGAAAACGAAGTATTTCATTTCATTTAAATATTTAAGTGGAGCTATATTTTACGCTAGAACTCTATATTTCACAGTAAAATTTGTGCTGATTTGTTCTTACACTACACCTGTGTGTTTTTACTGCGCAGACCTCAGAGAAAGATGAACAGTTTTAGTCCAACTCTCTGCTCCTAAACAGCGCCCTGACTCTAACTTCCCTCTCCTCCTCTCCCTCGGTTCTCCGGGGAGCGCAGCAGCTGTCAGGACTCCGGAGCCTAGACGACAGCGTCTGGGAGTGGCTCTGTCCCAAAGGACCCGCGGTGCTTTTCCTTCTCTCTGTATTCTTTAGTGCGTAAGTTGTGTGAGAAATCTTGCAATGCAAATGTGGTACTTACCTTTGCCGCCCAGTAACAAAACTGTGTCACGGGGCGAGGCTGGTGAAAGGCCTGATTTAGACAGAGCAGATATGGAGGTAAGGAGAGGCAGGTAAACAAAGCATGATGCAGAGGTCAAATGGTAATGCGCGCCGCGTTTGTTCTGTCTCTAAATACAAAGGCGCAGCTTCTGATGCGCCTAAACCCAATAAATCATCCAAATAAATACAGACTGTGCACCAATAAGAATTTTAGGCTACCGCCCTTTCATGTGACCTTATAGTCTAAAATATTTTTGTGTCCAAGAAGTCCATTTTGAGCTTGGATCTACTAAGTGGGTAATGAAAACCAGTAGCATAACGTAGCGTCCTGCGAATGCCCAACTTTTTCCCTTTTAGGTCAGATCCGAGTTTGCAGCTGTCGCGAGGCCTTCCCAAACCCACAGCTGTCCCGTCCCTGTCTGTGCGTAAGAGAACACCCAGGCGCGCAAGTGACTGATGACATGCTGAAAACAATAGATGAGATGTAGGCCTACAGTTTTTATTACACTGTGAGTCTGTGAACGTCTTCTCCAGTCAGTCTCTTTCAGTCACTGTTTTGGCCTATAGATGGCGCGCTGCTCATTGTAAAGTCCCCGTGTCAGGCTGTCCATCACCAAAGTGCCACAGACCCGGGATGAGCTGCGCAGGAAAGGCACCCTTACCTGTCCTTGAGCCAAGTGAGAGGAGGAAAGTAGATTCAGTGTATATGTGTGTGCGTGTGTGTGGGGGGGTGTGGGTGTGTGTGTGTGTGTGTATGTGGGGGGTGGGGGTGTGTGTGGGGTGTGTGTGTGTGTGTGTGTGTGTGTGTGTGTGTGTGTGTGTGTGTGTGTGTGTGTGTGTGCGCGCGCGCGCGCTCGCCGGGAGCCATAAATCATGACCTTCTTCAATTTACACAGTGAGCATATTGATGGTTTCCTATCTCCTTCGCTCACTTTCACCTAGTTACATGCGCTAAGACAACAGCACTCCGGGTAGCCGTGACTGACACTTTACAATTTATTCTCAGTGGACTCTCCCGCTGAATAAAACAGAACATACATGTACAGGCCAAAGCAATGAGGAGGTGCGAGGGTGGTCAGGAGTCTGTGGGGCCATATAGAGGCTACACTTTTCAGAAAAATAGGCTATCACCTTTATTTATGTATTTATTTTTACTATTAGGCCTATATAAAAAGAAACATGGCATTATTAGCAGTCTATTGTTTTTATGGCCATTTTAAATAATTGAAAGTATACTTAAACTATTCTTTAAGGCTTGGGTAAGAAGCTTAGACATGATCATGGTTGGCTCAATTATAAATGTTTTGAAAATGATAACTCCTTAAACTTCTACTTTAATTAAATTAGTTAAAAAGTAATTCTGAAGGCTACATAGCAAAATACCCATACTAACCAACTGTTGATAAAGGTGAGAAAATGTGTTCTTATAGACTACACACTATCAGCCTATACACACATTGTTGCAGACTAACTGAAATGTCTTCATGGAGCAATAGACCATTATTTACCACTAATATGAAAAGAAATCTAATGCATAATTGATAGTTCATATTTTCAAATGCTTCTATAGTTTAAACAACTGTTGCATAAAGAGAGTAAATAACAGTTTGACAAGACTATTTATTTGAATTCTAGCATTGAGAGATCTTTTTTGCATCATAAATGACTTGGTTATGTTGCGGCCTGATTAAACGCGGACCTCCTCCCCAGCCCCCCTTGTATTGGTTGAAGTTGAAAGGGCAGTAAATGAAATGACTTCCACAGGATTGCCCCACAAAGAGAGGAGTGTGTCAGATGTGCATTCAGCCAGTGATGTAGACAACACAAGGTCAAATGGGACGCGGTGTAGACAGCTAACCAGCTGACAGCCGCGGGACAGGGGATGCCGTTACACCCCTAAGGCAGGAGCAACGTCCCGCCAACGGACATGTGCACATGTGGACAATCACAGGCGCACAAAAGGAAATGCATTCTAATAGAGGATTCATAATGTGCAGCAGGTTCGTTTTTAATTGATAGGAGCAAAGTGTAGTAGTCAATGCTTGTGAAGTTTCTTGATTCTATGGTTAATTTTGTTAAGCCAGATGCATTATATTGGCACGTTATTTGTAAAATACATAATTCTTTTTATCACCAATTTGATTCAAGTCATGTCTGCATAAGTCGGTACTTCTACCCCACATCCAAAGACATATTTGGGAACTCATCACTAAGTGATTGTGTTAAATGGTCACATTTTTATATAGCACTTTTTCACCTTCTAGGTACTCAAAGTGCTTAACATCAAGGAACCACTTACTCATTCACACACATTCATACAAAAGTGTACACAGACACTGGGGGCAGGGTGGATTCAGTGTCTTGCCCAAGGACACACAGACAATAATCATTTGTGGGACCTGGAATCGCACTGCCAGCCTGTGCGTCAGTGGATCTGACTCTACCAGTGATGTTTATGTCGAGAGGATTTCTTCTGCCAACCTTCGGATCAGTGGACAAAGACTCTTAACTGAGCTACTGTCGATCCAAATTACTAATGAATTTATGTTCTGCATCAAGGTCTGGACAGTTACAATGGGAAGCTCTTGTCATCCAATAGACAGTTCAGTCCCATTACAAAGCACACTATTTTAATACATCTTGAAATACACTGAAAAGATCCAGACAGATTACATAAACCATGTGATTTTATTGTCACTGTACATTCAGTGCACCATTAGGACAGACTCACTCAAAAAAGCATATTTACATTATAGATGAGTACAACAGTTTAGGCATGAACACAACAAACCAAACACAAATAATGCCACAAGTTAGCTCTCAACCCGTCCATACAAAGATCACAGGGCAAGATTACAATTCATGTGGACCAAAGTATTCTTTTAAAGGTGATTCATACAACACAATATTGCTTCTGAGGTGTAGAAAACCTGTTCACATGTCTATGGTACATACAGCAGGGTCAGCCGGGGAAGGGTCCTGCACGTTTTATGTAAATCTTGTCAAGTCCCACAAATGGAACAGCGAATAAGCAGCTTTCTCCTCCGAGGAATGTGATCCCCAATTGCAGGAAAAGGTTCATCTACATTTTTTTAATACCCAGTCAGTGATGTCGCTTTATTTCTGTGCCAACTACTCCCAGGAGACACCCGTGGCCCGCTTCCAAACCCGCTGTAATTTTGAAAAAGAAAAAAGAAAAAATACAAATTGAGGTATAGGGTCTAGACTGCCGCACCCTGCTGTGTTGATATAAGCAAAATCGATGAGGATACAAAAGTGGATAAAAATAAAAGGATATCTTGGTTTATTAGTTTTTCATAATGAGTGTATCCTCAGTACAAATGAATTCCTATGGGGGTAACAATATACATGTTGATCCCATGATAACTGCATAACACAGACAATGATTCGTTTTTGTTGCAAACTGAAAAAAGATAAGATTATCACAGGTACACCAGTTAGCCATAACATTACGACCATCTGCTTAATTTTTTGTTTATTATAGAATACATGACAAGTAGTTTTGGAGATGCTGTGGCCCAGTTGTTTGGTCTAATCATAAAAATATATTCCTAAATATGTTCCAATCTTTATTTTTGTTGCATATGAGAAAAAATTATTGCCGACTATAATAATTTATCTGTCACAATATTTTGGCTGAGTGATGTATAACAGTTACCAGCAGAAACATAGGTGGCCATATTTGCCTTGCATAGCCAAGTGATCGTTCTGGTATGAAACTATTACTGAAGCCCATGAAATCGCCTTTGTGGAGTGTTAGACAAAACCTCTCCACTGCCAGCTTAAAATTTCCCGTCCCAGAGGTAACAACCAAAGCAGAATTTTAATTGCTCCATTTCTATTGAGAATTTCAGCTTTGGAGACTATTAGGATTAATTGGATGAATTAGAGACGTTTTTATAATAAATTAACCATTTTCTAATTTGAGAGAAAGAGATTGACTTGTACTTGTGACGTTTGCGGATTGACTACACGTTGGCAAGCTTCACATCTCATCTGGGAGTACCGTAGATATAGTATACAGGGATAATATTCTCTATAGGGTTTATGGTAAATGTATAGAGCCAGTTATTGTGGATCACGTGTTTGGGAAGCAGCTAATGGCACTTCACACTGCCTCAAAGTGGTCATCAGGGACAGTCTCTTTAAGTAGCTTACTGTATTCACTATATATACTGCTACTGTAATATTTAGGTCAAGTAATAACATTTTTTGTTCAATCAAGCTTCAGGATTTTAATGCTTCTTTAAAGATTTGGCAACTTGTTTAGCAGCACAAAAATTCAGTGCACTGTTTCAGGAAAACTCAGTGCATGTTTTAATACTAATACAAATGTTAGAAAAGCATTTAAAGTTGAAAATTATTTTGAAGATAATTCTAAACAAAGGTTAAATGTATATCACTGTATTAAAGATCCAAATAAATAATAATAAATAGTCAATAGTTATAAATAGCCATACCATAAATAATATGTGAGCAAAATAAACATTACGGGCCAAAATACACGAGAATGTGAAATATTTTGAAAATTAAAACTTTTTCTGTGTGAATAATTACAACAAGGCAAAATTTAAATTGGAAATCAAAGAAATTTGCATCTAGAAAATCCAGAATTGCCGTAGTGCACAAATATACTGACACTCTTAAACCATGAAATAATGTAACACATCTGTGCATTAAATATGAAACAATATGAAGCTGCCCTGACAAACTTTGCACATTTTCACAGTTGCTACATTTATTGCGGATTATTGCATTGGATTTTGGGGCAATCAATACAATATAGTATTTAATAGGATTTACTGCGACTAGGTAGATGTCTAGGTAAAAGTCGACTCGGCTGAGTCACTTCCACATTTTGTATTTCCTAGTGTCCAGGAGTCAAACACAAAAATTAAAATTCAGAATTAGACTTCCTCATTATTGCCATGTTATTCATAGATTTCTAGTGCAAACTCTGATCACTAGCCAACCACTTCCCATCTGTAAGCACCAAGTTGACTACAACCGCTGAGTCGATGAAGCTACAATGAGGTAAATATCGTGAGGAAATTGAGAATGCTTCTCTGATGACAAACATAAGAATATGTCAGTGACACTTTCCTCCCAAACTCAGTGCAATTTCACACAATATACAATACACCTATTATGATCAGTTAGAGACTATTGCTTCAACGACTGAGATTAAAACATTATGAAACAAGGGTTACCAAATGTTTACATTAATATTAACACATACTGTGTTGGAGATGAAAATAAGATAAGAAAATTCAAGCTGATATAGAGCGAAGGGTCGTTAGTTATAATAGGACCACAGTCGCTGGATTTCTGTACACAGCATTTTATATACACATTACCCTTGATATTTCTTTAGTCCCTTTATGTTTTCAATAATTCCCACACTTTAACTTTCATTGTGAATTGGCACACCAGCTCTTTTTTCTATTCGCTGTCTCTTGCCTCTGATTGGCCGATGCAGCTGTCCGTCAAACTCTTGTCGTTCAGTGCATGTCAGGCCTTGGCCTCCAGCATCTCCAGGAAGAGTTTGTGCATGGGGACTTTGCCCTGCATTTTGATGCTGTAAAAGTGCTGCACGGCCTTGGTAGCGGTCTGCCGGAGAAGGGGCAGGGTCATTAGCAGCTTGCCCGCTCGCCGAGGGTCCTCTGGATGCTGGGACGCCTCCAGATCCTGAAGGGCCTCATGGAGGGAGTCCTGCAGCCTCTGTACGGCCTCAATGTTCTCTATATGCATCGAATCTGCAGAAACACACAACACGCAGGTTAACATTGTGCCACTTTACATACTGTTAACCACTCTGCCACCACACCATCTCCGCTAACATACAGTTTCCAAGTGGTTTTCTCTTGTTAGTGGTTAATGACACTCTTTAAATAAATGCCTATGCATGGCCCAGACCCCTGGGACAGTGAGGAAGAGGCTAGTCCATATAAATATACGGACAGGAAAAAGATTCATTTCTTTTGGTATCACAGAGCACATACATCCCCTGCTAATGAATTCAGATGGCTGCATTACTGGATATGGTTTTGTCTGAATGATGGCAGCAGATGGCCTTCATTTCCATAAGAAAGAGCAGTTGGCCCCCTTATGTATAGGCACTAAAATAAAACCAGTTGAGACTTATTAAAAACTGCTCCATGTACAAGTCCACAAGTAAGAAAAAATGTCCTCCGGAGGGTGGGCTGACAGTGAGCAACCAGTGTTTTAGGATCTACAATGGGAAGCAGTCAGCAATCCATTGTCAGCCAGCAACTATACACAATATTATGACAACAAAATATTCAATTCAACATTCAATACTTCATCCTTAAAGTGGCCTAGAAAGATACATGAAATAATACACTACAAGAGGTTAGCCACTCTGTGAATTATAAATAACACAGTCAACATATTTATTGAAAAAAATATAAAAATCAACAAATACAAAAAAAAACACACGCACACACAAAATACAAAATGTGTAAAATAAATAAATAAATATGTTGGATAAATAAATAAACTATTAAAATAATTAAAGAAAAGATTCAAAGTCTCATTTATGACATTAGGTATTTTGTTTTATGAGCGTGTGCTTTGTAATTTTTAGTTTTACTCACACATGTACAATGCCCCAACTTATTTCGAAGAAGAACTGTATATGATTTGACTAGCATGTTTAAATAAGTGACAAAGGAACTTCAGAAAAAACAGTCACCAAATACTTGTTGTCTGAAGGGAGCTAAGTAGGCTCTTTTAAGTGTCATGAAAGTTGTGGATTGAAGTGCTCCTGTGTATGATGTATGCAAATGAAGCAGAAAAAAGCAAAGTACAAGGCTAATTATGTTCCTAACTGACTGATTAAGTCTCTTTTACCAGTCGCCTTCTGTGTAAATTGTGTTTCTATCTTGGGAAATTAACTAGGCTACGTGGACCGCACATGTGTTCCTCACTCTCATTTGAATCCTTCATG
This sequence comes from Periophthalmus magnuspinnatus, assembly GCF_009829125.3. Lineage (NCBI taxonomy): Eukaryota > Metazoa > Chordata > Actinopteri > Gobiiformes > Gobiidae > Periophthalmus > Periophthalmus magnuspinnatus. The sequence goes on from NC_047149.1 coordinate 15,167,085, forward strand.
TTAAGACTGATCTGATCCAGGCTGGGCAGTATGTGTGTGTGTGTGTGTGTGTGTGTGCGTCGGTAACTCAGCGCCTCTGAGTGTCTGTGTGGTCAAAGCTTAAAACTAACTTTGAAGAAACAATTTCCATGTAATCCGTCAGCAGCCTGGCGTCAATCCCGTCAATACTCTGCTAATTACAAAATCAATGTCCATGAATTTCCACAGCTGTCCGACCCACAGAACCCCAGTGTTCAAACGCGCCGAAATCTGCCCCTCTGCCCCCCTTGAACCCCCCTCTGACCCCCCCGAGTTCCTCTCTCACACTTCTCCCTTACCTAGCCTGTCCTGTGGAGAGTTTGTCATCCCCGGGACCCAAAGCTGCGGGCTCAGCATTTTTCATTTTTCAGTCAGGCAGGAGAAAGAGTCCTAACAGGCATTGATTAGTGGGGGACAGGCGCAGCCGCATGAAAAGCAAAGTGTCGATACGGTTGCTGCTTCTTCACATTGGGACAAACGAGGCCCTGGCGCTCCCCAACGCTCATTCCACTCCACTTAACACATTTTATTGACAGCCAGTGTTTTCCTAATGAAATGCTAAATATATCTCCGTCTGCTGTGGCGCGCTGGCAGCTACTGTTATGGAGATGGAGAGAATGAGAGCGCCGTGTGACAAGTGCTACACACACGCACACACGGGTACGCCGCACATGGAGCCGAATTAAAAAATACATGCACGTGCGCACATAAAGGCAACGTTAAATTAAAACTGCCTCCTCGTGACCTTTTTGTCCCTTTTTATCAGCAATTTATTTGGCGTGGATAAGATCTGCTAACTGATATGAACCTGCACTTGACGGTTTTAAGTGTTTGTTGTGATGGCAATTTAACCAGGAGATCTTGATGCTTTTTTGTAGGACAATTCAGCTTATAGTAACTTTTAACTAGGTGCACATGCCTTAACAAGCAACGTGTATAGAAATAGAAATTATTACAACAAATAGTAGAGCTGAATATGAATAAAATGTTGTAAGTTACTTCTTAGGCATAGATAGATGGAGTGGACTGAACCAGTAAGGGCATCTGGCATAAAATCTAGGCAAATCACTGTACACTAGAAACAAATAAATGTGCTGTGATAACAATGGGGATTTTAAAAAGAAAAAGATTGAGACAATTTAATATATTTTTAATACACCATTTGTTTTGTTTTTAATAACTTTCTATTACTGTTGAATTGCCTGGTAAAGTAGAGACTAATGACGCAACTTCCAAATGGGGATGTCAAGATTATTGGGTTAATTTCAATTCAAGTTACAATAAACAAAAAACAAAACAAAACAAGAACAGTTGAGCCAATTTTAGAAACTAAAATTAATCCATCTCAAGTCAATCTTTGCTCCAAAACAGTATAAACCTAGACAAAAAAGACCTTTTAATTTTGCTGTTTATGTGAAACAAACTTCATCATTCAGACCGTTTAAGGACATGCCTACCTCCAAACAGAGTGTCACAAAAATACAGTCAAAACAAGGTGACCATGAGGAACAATCGGACGCACCTGAGTTGGCGAGCGCAATGGCTTTGAGCGTTACAAACTCCTCCTTCTCCATGCGTAACTTCTTGTAGCGTCTGACCAACGGCAAGATGGCGACATGAAGATCCAACAGACCGGAGATCCTGGCCTGCTCCTCATCCACCACATAGTCCTCCGCATAGACGATCTCCTCCTCACACAGGAGCGACCGGAACACGATACTCAAAACCAAGATCTCCATCCAGGCACTCTGCAGAAGGCTCATCTGATCGGCCAAGGACAACGTGGAAAACCCTACAAAAGATAGAAAAAAGTGTCCCCTCATCATTAACTTACTGAAAGTTGTATTGACTTGCAATTATTTAAAAAAAACAAAACACTCTGGGTAATACATGTAGAGTTTAAAAATATCACGTAGACATTTTAAAACAATAAAAACATGCAAATCAAAATCCACTACTTGCTACGGTGAAGTGCCTCTATAACGGGGTGAAGCTGACCAGTTCTGCAGTTATGAACAAAAAGTAACAAAATGTAAAATAATGATCTAAATATGTTATAGTTTGATAAAAGAAAACCAGGAAAAACACAACATGTCTTCTTTAAACATTTGTAGTGCGTTCACTGTGTAAACACTTCACTGGGTATTAGCGTAGCCCATTAGCTTCAGTGCGCTGTAATTGGCACTCCCAGGTCCTCCACGTGTTTTATGGGCTCACTATATTATACTGTAGAATCCCCACAGTCCCACATGAAACACAGGCTGACAACTGCATATGCACCGGCTTAAGGGAAGAATATAAATCTGTCATGTGGATAGGCCTTTGAAACATGAGCCAAGCAACTCCACTATGACAAACAGTGTTCAACAGAAAAGGTTAGGTCATGTGTAAAAACAGACCTAAAAACACACACACTTAGTACATGATATTATTGCACTACTATACTGTACTACGACTGTACTACAAATAAAGATTAGTGTGTTGTGATCAATTGCTTTATAAATTAATGTAATACTTTTTGTTATTAGGAAACACATTTATACATTTTATTTTATAGTTAAAAAGCATTACAATTTTTTTATCTTACAAATGGAAATTTTTTTCCATAACAGCAATTGTAGTTGTAAGTGTACACAGTTCCTTTCACAAAGTTAACAGAGCAACTGCAGGGTGTGAGAAGAGGTGGAAGAGCTTAGGGTCAAAGGTCATGTTTTGGACCAGTAAAAATACACTCTATTAAACTGGTCAACTGTGTTCACATTTATTTTAGGCTGTACAGATACACCGAACAAGATGCAAACTAAAATACATTTACGCTGGTCCTTAATAAAAAAAAAAAAAGAATTGCATTTTTAATCTTAATTTCAGACATTTTGACTCATAAAGATCAATACATTTGTTTTTTTTCACGACAAATTATCCAGAGGTAAAAAGAATTTGACTTGCACTATTTATGATTTAAGCTAAATGATCTTGTAATGTCAGAAATGTCTTGAAACTATTGAAATATTGTATGTCACATAAGACATTAAGTCCGTAGACTCAAATCGGGATTAAAGTCATTTGAAGCGAGGCTACATTTTTGCAGTGTAGGGCATTTGGCATTAAAACTATGCCAAATGAATATGTAGATCTGACCTCAGCAATATAAAACCAAATAATATAAATTAGCTTGCACATAGTGGTACATATTCTGAATACGTGTGATCTGTGTAGTATTTAACCTTGTGAACTCCTGGATTCATCCCGGACGTCCTGGAGAGGTCGGTCCCCATCAAACAGACAGACACCTGAAAGGGCTTCACCTGCACAATGCCCCTGCCCCTCTGTGTTGAATAATAGCAGCGTGATTGGGTACTATTGACCAGTGCCTTGAACCCAGGGCTGTGCCTACTTAAATCTGAGCTTGTTTGGATGGGAATGGGGCAGCTTGACTTAAAAGGGGCCCTTTCCAACAGTTCTTATCAAGCAAATGGAGGGGCGAGGGGGGCGAGAGAATAAGGTGGAGAGAAAGGAGGGCTGGGGGTGTCATTGATTAGTAGATTGTAATCAGTCCACCAAATGCGAACGGGGCATCGATCCAAACCTCAGATCTGACAAACAGACAGTTGATGGAGGACATCCGGTACATGCTTAGTCGGGGGATGGGAAGACTACGGGATAACAAAATGTAGATACTGTAAGCTGCATCAAAATGTAATCCAATCGTCTTCAAATAATCAATATAACCTAATATATATTGAGTAAATATTTTGTATGTAGGCAGAAATCGTTATCCAAAATCTATGACAAAAATATAGTCACAGTGGATAGTGCACTGAACTCTACAACAAAGCTACAGTAATATGCCACAGTGGAGCACACACATAGAAGGAATTTCAAATTTCAACATTCATTTGTGAAGGAAAAGACAAAGGTGCCATGGGCTATACAAGGAAACTGAACAGATACGGCACCGTCAAAGATTTGCTCAACATGACTAAGTGTAAGATTTGTAAAAAGGAGATATTCTCTAGGTTTCATATTTGGAACATTCCCAGATAGATTTACCTCTTTCTAAGCAGGCTTTGGTTTTGTCTAAATGAATTCTGTCAAATTATAAGCAGAAATTCCCAATATTTATTATCATGTTTTATATTATTTCTGGTCAATCTGGGTCATAGCGCAAATTTAGGATTTTGTGATATAGAACATACACGTTTTTTAAAAACAGTGCAATTGTAAGTGAAAAGTAGGCTATCGCACTGTATTATTTATGTCAGTACATTATGTTCTTATAGTGGTTGCTTTTAAAATGCTTTGAAAGTCTTGAGTAAGGCCAATGCATTTGGAGAAGACAGAAAAAACAGCTGGAGGAGTGGAGAGTACAGTATAGGTACAAATCAGATAAGTAATTGAATCCCTATTCAGTGGCATGAAGAGACTGAGTGGCTGGCAGTGAAGCTTGAAGCTGTCATTGAGAGCTGGGTCTAAAACAGACAGCAGTTCACTCTCTATTCATTTAGTATCATTACAGGCCTCCTAAGAGCCCTAATGGGCCTAATAAAAAGACAGAGGTAATAATGAGACTAGAGGGCCTAGGAGTGCAGCAGCAGCAGGAGGGGCAGTCTGGGGAGAGCAAGACCAGGATTGAGACGAAAAGACAGTGCTGAAGAAAAAGTGTACCATTAAAATGAATGGGATCCTTCAGCTATGTCTGTAAATACTTAATGCGTAAACTCAATGGTTAACTTTCAGCCCTCAAAGTAAACAACCTACACAATATATTTCACCAAAACAAAAACTGTAGGCACTTCCTGTTTCGCAGCCGCTCTCACGTCTGAAGGACTTTTGCATTAATGGAGCGATAAGCAGTAAGGACTCTTATTACCTCATCGTTAAGGCCATTTGTGCAGCGGGCGATGGCTGGAATGGTGGGAGGGGACGCTTAAACTGTAGGGACCCCTTTTGTCTTAATTGTTTCGGGGTGACACTGTGACCCTCTGGCCTCAGGTAAAATGTCCCCCGAGTGTCACCAGGATCTGTAACTACTCAATATGCCAGGCAGGGACTTAGCTTAGCGTCCAATACATCAATGTGGATCAATACGCAGACATGGGAAATGGAACAGAGGTTGAGACAGGGAAATGAGATTTGTGCATTCTTTTTATCACATGGGCTAATGAACTCAAGAGAAATGGGACAAATGAACAGGGACAAAGTTAACCTATTAAACAAGATACTAGAAATTCAATACTAACGAAAAGACTTAAAGTACCATAGTAAAAACACAAATAACTTCTTTAATATAACCATGTGTTATTATACTAGTTCTGACATAGGCATTTGTTCAAAAAAGGTACATTTTTTGTTTTTTTTCAGCACTGATGAGCTAACCTAGCTCATACCAGACTGATATGTGTAGCACTGAATTGGGCTCTGCACATTATCAATCTGGGATGACTTTCGCTGAAAGGGGAACATCGTGGCGATTATTTGAATTTCATTGGCTGAAGGGCCACAACAGCGAAACACACTGAAAAATTAAGCTTTAGCTCGCATCCAGTTGTGAGAAAATATTTTCCCTGTCCACAAATGCACAAAGCGCTTACCTTCTACAGGTTTTTCACAAACAAAATAGTCTGTATAGACATTAAAATAGGCTGAAGTATGTCTGTCGGCGTCACCATATTGTTTTGGTTCACTTGGGGCATTTGGCCTTTGGCTTCCGCACAAACCTCAATGCTGCTCTGTGATTGGTCCGCCCACCTGATTAACCTTGCGGCGGAGCACGCCAAGATGGATTCTTGTGAGTTTGTGAAGTGAACTCACAAATATCATGAGAATCCATCTTGCTGTGTAAGATTACTGATGAGTATCCGTACCATTTGCATGATAAACTGGGAGCTCGTCTATTTCACCCACAAGGGGCAGTGTGTCTTTTTGAATATGAAGAATATGTCAGGAAAGTTTGCATTGTAGTTTTTTAAAAATTACAAATTCAACACTAAGGTGCATATATTTGCTGTGGTTTATCTTGATAAAAACACCACAGTAGAGAAGTGATCTGAAAAAATTTCATTAGAACAAAATCAAGTTATGTAATAAGTATGGGAGAGTAATGAATATTTGGAGTTTTAAAAAAAGTTAGTCTAAGCTCTTAAATTTCAAAATAAACTCCACTTCAAATTATACTGTTCTGAGTTAATTCCATTCTGTGCAAAGCTGTGAAAAGCACAACATACATAGAGTCATATTGTTGAATGAAAACAGGTCAGAGCAGAAAGTGTGCATTTGGGTCAGGGATGCTCCTTTTGTCCATGTTTCAGCTGTTTCTCAGAGCGATGAGACAGCACCTTCACACACTGTAACATTAGGCCAATACCAGAGAGCAGACACTCCCCCGGACTGAGATATAAAGGCTGTATATAAGGAGCTTAATGAATAGAATTGACCCCCGAACTAGAAAAACTTCAACTCTTTTATCATTTTATTTATGGCATGGTCATTTTTTTCCCTCCCAACTACTAACTTTTCTGGTGTTTTGCATTGATAAAGAAATACATTGAAAAAAATTCTTATAGGGAGCGAGGTTTCCACTCTAGATATCTGACCTGGATGCATCGCCTGCTTGTCTCCGTGGAGATTGATACACTTAATGCCATATTGTGGAAAAGTGCTGGCAGTGCAATACATCTCCATGAAGACAAGCAGGTAGCAGGTCCTCTACCAAAAAAGTTCCTAGGTTCCTCTTTAATTGTAATAAGTGTTTTAATTCTACGGTGTAGGTTTTTTACATTTATATTATAATGCTGAGATCTGTATCTTGGTGATAAAGTATATTCTTTTCACATGTGTTTTATTTCCAACTGTTGCTGCTAAAGCGCTGCATGAGACTGTTAAATAAAATAGTTAACACACCACACTCTGAAGGATATTTTGAATTGGTGTCAACATGCATTTCCCAGATTGATTACTTCATTGATTAATTAATTAATATTTAACATATTAATCAATGGCAAAATTAAAAATCAATTGAATTAAAAAGTCCTAAACTAATGTAATTAAATTAATTGCCACCATTTTGTACAGACCTAATTGGATCAATAGAGTGCATACATTTGAGCTGAATCAGTCCTCACAGTCTTCATTTACTTGGATCTAAAATGTCTGTTTCAGCAAATCAGAGCCGAAAGGAGCTTTGAATGCATTTACATAACAAGTCTTAGTCAAGAATTTGTTAACAAGACCTAAGAAAAGCTGTCAGTATTTCTCTAAATAAATCAATTTTGCCCACAGGCCCTTTGTAGTGTCCTTAAGTAAGTAAGAGGATCGCTTTCTTTAAGTCTGGGATTGAAATGGAATACATTGACATAGGGGCGGACCCGGGCCCCCAGACTCAGCCGCCCCAGCCAGTCAAATCAAAGTCTTCAGATGCTCTTTATTGATTAGATTTCAGAATATGGGACTGGCTTCTCCCCCAGGTGCAGATGAGTAGCAGATGTTAATTATCTTGTGTGTGAGCATGAATGTGTGAGGGGGGTGTTTATGCAAGATACCAATACTGTATAATCCCTTACTGTATCACTGAGACGAATTAGGGGAGGGGGGAAATCAGGAGACCGGAATGAAAGAAAAGCTAAGAACTTTAATTATAATTTATTACTGATTAAACTGTGTTCATTTTCTTGTAATACACACAATAAATACTTTGAAGTTAGAATTAGGATTATTGAGGATGTTGGCTTTCTCCTTGCATTTTTACTTCAGTTCCCATATACTGTATATTTCGCAGCACTATATACTTCATTTTTGCTTCCTTTTTATGAAACTGATATGCTAATCCAAAAACATTCATTTTGTCTTCTTTTAACATCCACAACGCATTTTTTTTATTGCCGTTACTAAGGACCAAAACTGTGAAAACTGATATGATTTTTATGGAAGACTATTGTTTTTGGAGCCACAAATTACATAAATACAACACAACTTGTCAATCTTGTGAACATGTCAATTTCAGCTCTGACAGGTAAATTATTAGCTTTTAAAAGATATGAATTGAATCGAATAGTATGTGTAAGTGTGCAGTCTATACCGGATTCATTTAGCGTGCCTCCATACCTGGGATATGTTTAGCCCAGCCGATGATGACCACCAGCTCGCGGTCAGCCAGGTCACACAGAGTGGTCAGAGCCTTGATGTCTCCGTCGGGCATCGCGGGGTCCGGCATAGCATAGATTTTCTCCGGCTCCACCACCAAAAGATGAGACACGATCTTTGTCACTGAGAAAAGAGATGCATCACAGCTTTACTTGATCAAAAAGATTAAATCAAAAAATGCAAAGTATAGTAGAAGAAGTGAACTGGGAATAAATCTGATGAAGGTGAGGCAAGGTGAAAACAGCGTCTGTGTGTGAAATGTTTTGAAGTAAAACACTGAAATAAAATCTTACTTTGACTTACATGGTTTTTTAGCGGGAGGGGGAATATTCAGACCGAGGTAGGTGCCATTCTCTGCGTCCAATCTTCTTTTGTACTTTTGTCGCCCGCCTCGCACCCGGTCCAAGCGAACCCCTGCAAACATAATAAATCACAAATAATAACTGAATATGAATTTATTCAGGTTCAGACTGTTTACATTTTTCTATGTATTAAAAAGGCAGTGAATGATTTAATTGTAATATTTTTTGGACAGCCATTGGTCTGAAGTTGGACAAAGGACTCTGAAGATACGTATCACCTTTAGAAGGCAGGGCGATGTCTGGATGTGAGTGCACAAGCCTAAGTATCTCGTTAGGATACAAACGGGGCATATGTGGGATTATCGGAGCGCGCCCTAGAGGACACAAACCACATCACGCCCTGTGCGCTGCCTTCACATGGCCGTATTAAAAGTTGTTTGAGCTTCGAGGGAGAGCAAACAGACTTTACATGGTCAAGTGGAATTGAGTCGTGTGAGATTTCCCAGTGACTCATATAAATTCCTTTGATTCCCCTGGAAACAAAAGAATCCGATTAGGATGGTCTTTCAATTTCCTGACACTGACTATCCACTAACCTAATTACCCAGCATGCCCAGAGGGAGCTCATTCTTCCCAGCAAACACACTGAGATCATTTTATGCCTGGCAGATTGAAGCTAAATCGAGAGCCCCTCTCCTAACACTGCTTTCCATTTGTACGCCTTAAAGTAATCAATAAGCTTTGCAAATAGACTTCTTGTTCTCCGAACACATGTGGCCGCTGTTTTAATTAGTCAGTTAGGCAGCACAGACCACTTTGTGAAAGATGGAGCCTCACTTGTTTTTACCATTACTCTTGGTTAAGGTAAATTTAAAATTATAAATTATGCGTCAAGAAACTGTGCATGTACTCTCAATATTAAATCTGTTCAGTGGCTTCTCTATTTAATGGCACACAAAGGCCTAATAAAGCGGTGCAGAGTGAGCAAATGCAAAACTATACAAAGCAGGTGTTGTCTTGCATTCGTACTTGTCAGGCTAAGTGACAGTGAATTGTGGGAGCACTGTGCTCACACACACTGGGCTCATGTGGCGCGACGAGCGACAAGTGACCCAACCGCAAGAGCTCGGAATCCAGGGTCTGAGGGCCGTTTGAACTGCAACATCCAACTGGCCCATAATTAATAAGCGCTGACAAGAATTAAGAGCTCTAGCGCAGCCAGGCTCAGTTTACAATTCCCCTGAGCGGAGCACACTGAGACCGAGAGGAACAAGGAAGAGGATAAGACTGCCGTTTTTGGAAAAAAGAATTATCTCCCGCAACATCCCTGTTTTGTACCTGTCACTTTCAGTTCTTTCAAGCTCTTTTTTCTTATCTGAGAGTGGAGCATTGGGTATAGCGCTCCTTCCTGGGAGGCTGTGTCCCGGGCCAGTCACTGATCCCCGTGTGGGATTATCCCCTCCCCATGTGATACGGAGCACTACTCAGAATCTGACCACAACAAGACAGCTGGACTAGGCCCCTCGGAGAGGGAGGCCGTGGGACAGAGGGGGAGAAGGGCTTGTGTCATTGTCAGCAACACATTCCACACCTCAGGACCAAACCGCAGCGGCATGTTGAACCATGACAGAGAGCAGCGGTGACATGGGAGCCAGCGGCCGCTCAGATCTCGAAAACATTTATGTTTTACGGGTGTTGGCTGTTACAGCGTGGCGCAGGCTGCGGGAATGTGCAGCAGTGAACGTTATGAGCTTCAGATCTCATACCACAGTACAGGGTGAAGCTGAGACCTGTGAAAGACTCATCTGTGTGTGTGTCCACATGTGTGTCTATCAGTGTATGGAAAAACTCAGTCTTGTTTTCTCATAGTGATCATTGCGACCAGAGCCTCACTTTCACATTCAATATGTCCCTGTACTTTCTTAAGTTTATGACTGAAGTGGTAGCTCAGCATTATATGGACTCCATATCTATTTTGTACGCAGTTATATTGCAAACAAAATCATCATTTAATCAGCAGAAAAAAAAATCCAAACGTACAGAACATACTCTTTTATATTTCAGGCATGAACTATAAACATACATTAGAATGTGAATGTGTGGTCTAGTCCTCACACAACTCTTCAGCCCCTTCACCTGTCAGAGACACTTCTTTCTACAGAAGCTTTTAAAATCAACAAGTCCAACCTCGGTGCCAAAGAGAGAATAGGAACATCCTATTTTAAATTGAATAATAACAATGAAAGCATGTACCAGGAGACACCTAGTCCACTTGTTGGGACCCTTGTACTGGTGTAACGTTATGATAGAAGTGTAAGGCTAAACACATTGGGCTGCAGATTGTGGGTGGGCTGTGTAAGTAGATGAGGGCATTTGGAGTTGTACAAGGATGCCATCCCACCTGCTCTCAATCTGACTCAGAACTACACATCAACTTTCTGCTCTTTATCATATCTTAAAGGTTTCATACCTTTCATGTCTAAATGGAACCTTCACATGGGGCCTTACATATGACCACAACTGTGTGCGTATAAGACCATCTGCACAGCTGGGACTCCCCTCCACAATATTTCAGATTGGTCAAACCATCCATTTATCTTGCATGATCACAAAATATGTTAGCAGGGGATATCATAGCATTGCTTTGCAGACTGCTAAATCCCCATCTTGAGTGGAACATATGTTAGCGTCCGTGTCACCTGCCAGACAGCGAGGACAGCCACAGTGGAGGATCTGGGTGGGCAGGGGTCAGCTGTAGCTCTATGCTGGTTTCTTTTACACCCTAAAACTCAAACAAGCCCCTAGCATGTGCCGCTACATGCACTAGTTTACTCTACATGCAAGAATCAAGTTGCAAAGGGTCAAAGAGCAAGTCGCTTTTAGACAAACAACACTCAGGGTAAAACCAACTATAATTGTAAGACTTTATTTCTATTGCAGTGACGTAATGTAGTGTATGGATTGGTTTCTGATCTGAGCATATTGATTTGAGAGGGGATCTGACAGTCTGTGATATTGGATATGGCTTTACTAATCTTTTGTGTATGTGGCCGGAGGAAAATAAGGCTGTAACGTTACCCCAGTAGCCACGTTCGCTCAGGAAAGACTGCTGATCCCTATCTGTGGTCGGGCCAGGGCGAGACACTGGTGTAGGTTGCCAAAATAGTCTGGCAGCTTGTATTCATCCCACCACATTACAGCAGTGTCAGAAAAAGCCCACAAGAAAAGAAGATATGTTTAACGGGAACATGCAAAAACTGGAGCTTGCGATAAACAAATAAGAATATGTAAATATGAATATGTCAAAATTTGGAAAAAATAAATCAATGTGATGCTTCTATTATCTAAAAAAATAATAAAAACATCGACTGCTGCTTTCTGACTTGGAGCATTCAGCCATAAGTTTATATATATATATATATATATATATATATATATATATATATATATATATATATATATATATATATATATAAATGACTATGCCTAATAATATTTTATAAATCCAAAAATCCATTGAAGATTTGACCAAAATTCTTTTTAAATCATTGCATCATTTGTGTGAACATTGCCAAAGGATAACAGCTGGGGGCTATTGTGGCAATATAATAATAACTAGCTGCTAATTATTTATAGAAAAAGGACACACATATGACAACGGTCTTCAAGTAAACTATAAAAATATAAAACAAACAAATCATATCAATACTTTGAGGGATATATATATAAAACTAAAATGCAAAAGTGACAGTTTTATAAAATGTAAAATTGCTAATCACTTTCTAAATTCTTGCATCATTTAGCAGTGTGTGGAGTGATGCTAGGGGCTATTAGCGCTGCTATTAGCCGCGGGCGCAGGCTCCTGGCAGTAGCGGCTGACACCATACCTTCCGCGGGCTTTAATTACGAGGGAGTTTTTCCGCCGGACTCGTGACCTTTTATCAGTCTCAGCTGGACTTTTAAGGGGTCGCCAAGCAGGGCCCAGTTCCTCAACAGCAACCGTCTGTCAACCCATCCCTAACCACCACAGAGCACGCAGTAGTTAAAGCGAGCTGTCAGACACAATATGCTCAACCCAGATTTGATTCAACATAGCAATATAATGCATATAAGATGAATATTTGGTGTTTTTATGGATAGTGAACCATCTTAAACGCGGTAGTGCAGTCAAGTTGATGAGCAGCAGGTGTTAAGGCCTCGGCCGAGCGATGGCAGGTGGCACTTTATACATTTATGATTCAATGTAGCATGCTCCATGCCTAAACGGCCTCGGAGGTGATCTTACCTACTTTCACTTAAGACACCTCACTTCTGACAGCCATAGAAACTATAGCCAACACAGCCAGAGATCGTACCAGATCCTACTGACCGCCATTATTTAGGTATTAAAACATCCTGTCTCCATGGGGTTTTATTAAGTGTACAACCCTGTAGTTTAGATCTCTATAAACATGTTCTGAAATGTATGTCATTTATATTTCTGTGCTTTCTCAAAAGTCAAAGCTTCTGGAAGCGTTTAAAATCAGAACTGAATTAGAAAAGAAAACATTTTTACTCAAAGTTGTGAAAACTAATGAAAAAATTAAAAAATATTGTGCAACTCAAGATGCTAACAAAATCTGAATGGCAAAATAATTACACAATATGGAATTACACAACTCAGGCTGTGCAGTATATGACATCAGTTTACCACAGCTCAACACACTGTTTAACAGACTAATTAGAGCTTTTAAAATATCTTCACTGGAGTAGTGTGGAAAGAGTCCAGATAAGATTAGACCCCACCCTGCTTCTTTATTTCCAGGCATCTCATCGCTCATCCAAAAGACTAATCATTGCCTCTTATCATTTTGAACAGTGAGTAACAGACATCTTATTTTAGGAGAGCTACATTTAAGACTGAGCTTTACATGACACCTGCATTCATTTTTCAGCAGCGATGATTTCTTTTCCAGGAGCGGCTTTCGGACACTTGTTCTACTGCGATCTCATTACATGAATTGGGGCAAGCCTGAGTCCCCCACTGCTCCGCCGATCAAAGAGTCAGTCAGGCCACGGAGCGGGACTATGCAACGATTAAATGTCCCTTTTGCCTTTAATTGAATGCCATCACTTTTGGAGAAGGGCCTACTGTGCGGTGAGCAGCAGGTGGTGGAGGCAGCCATGTTGAAATCTGCCTCTGTCTCGCGATGATGGGTCTGTGGCTAAAGCTGGGCACACCACGCACACAATGTCACGCTGTTTTCCCTTAATAGTTGCAACTTATTTTTTGGCTGGCGACAAGTCAAAACCTCAGTGTGGAGTATGTGGGGCAGGATGAAGACATCAAGACGAGATGCTTGTAAAAAGAATAGTGTTAAAAAGGACGGCAAGAGCTGAGCCGCGTTGGGTATTCTTTTAGCAATCGTGCTCCTATATTGTGTTACTAGCACACACTGCATTTAATTGCTGTTAGCTTCTATTACAAGATGTGTTGGGTTTAGGGCTGGCATAAGATGACAAAACGACATGACCACAGTTTATATAAAGTATATTACGAGTGTTTGTGTTTCTATGGAGGTCTATAAACAAGTTCTCAGGATGCAAGGATCCTCTTTCAGATACAACACACATGTACCGGTACTTTAACCTTGTGTGATACTCTATTGCTATGATAAGGCACTGAAATATCCAAATAAATGAGTTTTAGTATTAAAGTAAAAAAGTGAATTGGTATGTAAGAGGATTGTACATAAGTAAAATGTTTTAAAAAGAAACAGATCTGGAAAAAAATTATATAAGCAACGAGTCTACTCACTATCGGTCAAAAACTGCATCGCCATTTCCTGCCTGCCCCTTTACGGGATGTCAACAAATTTTCCAAACAATGACGTTTTGAATGCAAGAGAATAAATACTACTCAAACCTCCATGAAATCACTCTAAATACAAAATGAAGAGAGGAAAACAATAACCTGGGTAAAGGCTTTTAAAAGCTTGTTTATGCATAATATGTCTCCTTTATCAACACTGAACATTTTTCAGATAAAGTCCTGTGCTAAATATTTTTACTTAAAATAAAATTTTGTTGGGTTTGCTGGTATGATAACTGGCCAAACATGTTAGAATGAAGATAACAAACAATTTAAACAGAAGTATTGCAACTTCATCTGTAATATAACAATAATAGTAATAAATACATTGCAATTGGGTTTCATCAATTGTAAACTAATTGTAATTGAAAAACTGTTTTGTTTTGTTATGGGTGTAACGTATGGAGACAAACAGAAATACGCTGTGAATAACACCACTGTCTGCTGTGCACATTCATAAGGCTAAAAAAATACTTCCTTTGAAAAATAAGAGAAAAATCTATTTTTGAGAGTACTCCCTGAGGTCTCAGAGGAGAAGGAGAAACAACACGGGCAGGAAGTGAGGTGGTGTGTTCGGAAAGCATTTAACGGATCAATATGGCCGACTGGAGTGGGACAGGGAGATAGATAGAGTGAGCTTGCGAAGCTAGAGGCACCCAACTCACAGGGGACACAGGAGTCTAGGGGAAAAACAGCCAGGGCTTTTTAGAGTACAGTTACAGATCTTGGACGGGCTATGGAGGAACAGCCAACTCAGCAACTTTCTGCCCCGCTGGCTGAGGTAAATGCTCCCTGCGCTGTGTGAGAGGAAAAAGAAGACATGGTGATGTCATTATGTGTCTCCCTAAAGCCAAGAGTAACTCCCATCACTGACAACTGAAGCTCAGTCACAATTAGGAAAAAAAATAATTTAAATACAGCTGGAGATGTAGCAAAAAAAGCTGAATTTTATCAACTGACATTGTTTTTAGAATGAATAAATTTTGCAGCTTCTTCAGTTCAAACTGACTTGAAGACCCTAACTAAACAGGACAGGCAGGTAACAAATTACTATTCTGACTAAGAATGAAAATAAAATCTACATTTTATTAAGTGGGACATTGTGGACTGAAGCATCTTCATGTTTGTCATCCATCGCAGATATTTTTCAAAAAGATTAATTTGCAGCAATAAAAATGCTAATGTTGATGGACACTGTTGGTAACATGATCGTTTGCAAAGGAATTCAACAATGTGTCCATAATGATTGACCTTGTATTTTATGCTTATGAATACAAAAGTGTATTTAAATGAATAATGTATTTAGTAGTATAGTGCTTTTGTTTGAATCACACTGTTTGTACGGCTAAAGCCTGTGGCATTGTGGTGGTAATCTTTAAAACTGGTTTGCCATCAATAGTGCTTTTGCACTTGTTGTTATTGTTAAGTGCCCTGAAACAATGAAGGTTGTAAATTTGTACTAAATAAATAAAAGAGGCATCAGCGGGATTGGATTCTCACCTTCTTTGAGCATGCCGACTTTGAGACACTTCATGAAGCGACAGGCCTGGCACGACTTGCGTCTCCTCTTGGTGATCTCACATTCGTTGGTGGCCGGACAGCTGTACTCAATATTCCCTGTAGGAACAGAATGAAAACAATGTCATTTGTTTAACAGTCTAAAATAAAGAAAAGAAGACATTTGCTTTAATGGAAAGAGGCGGTAAATGAAATGCCACACACAGACACCTGTCCCAAGGTGACCCCATATGACTCTGCTGAAGGAGAGGGGGGTTTAGTGGCATTTTGATGGGACATGTAAAAAGCTGCTCCCCACTTGCCTGTCCCACCCCCACTTTGATTCACAGACAAATTAGCTTCATTAATGCAGCACGTCCTCTCCCAGAGCGCACCACGACCCCTCTCTGGCTCATCCTTCTTCACCTAAAGCATGATGGGAAAGCTGCCCTCCCTCAACAACAAAGCGACTATAAGATGGACATATAGCCCCCACTCTGCATAATGCCCTCCTGCTGTAGACCATCGGAGGCTGCCCTATCATGTAGCAAAGCACGATGTATTATTCAAGTGTGTCTCGCTGCTCCTCGGCTCGATTGGGAAATATTTGGCCCGATGGAATTTAATCACTCAGCTCCAAAAACAGAAAAGCAGACATATTGAGTCTGCTGCCACTAAAACCCAGCCCCAAGTTCCGGTTAACATTTTTGTTTCGGATCATTACGCGCTCACTTCAAAAGTTAATATGACCCTGAGAATCCAATGACAAATCCCTGCTCCCAAGCATCCAAATCCCTTGATTGAATGTTTAAACAATGTGCCGTTCCAGAGAAGTATTAATGGGACCTAAAAACAGAAAACCAGGTGTTGTGTGTTGCGGAGCTGCCAGCGCTGCCTGCACACACATACAACCTGGTGTTGGTCAAGGAGAAGGTGCCAACATTTGTCAGGATCCCTGGCATCAGCGGTGCCAGCAGGGTCACATGCACAGCGAGGGGCAGCGGCACCATGCCAGCAGGCTGGCAGAGTGAGAGAGAGAGGGCTTTGAATGCAAAGAGCTGCAGCAATGCATTAAAAGAGCTCTGTATGATATATATGAATACTACATTTTCAGAAAATGAGGAATTACAATCCAAGATGAGCACAACAACATTATTAAATGTTGAATACTGACATCATTTCTCCTATTACTTTTAAAATTTTGACTTTATTTCAGTGTAATCAGTAATAATAGGAGTCGATAGATGTTCATTTTCCCTTTCAACAATGTTAAAAGAATGTCTAAATAAATGTGTATAAGAGTTGACACAGTCCTAATCTACAAAACAAATGACTTGATGACAACTGACATGGTACACAGACACTGCCTGCCTTTGGAGATGTCTCTTTAAACATTTTGATCACCAGGAAAAACAAATTGATTGCAAATGTTCTACTCCACTCAATACGACTGTTGCTCTTGGTCTTCATAACAAACATGTCAAAATATCAAAGTAAATATTGTATGTGTAATGTGTGCGTTTGTGGTGAGGAGCAGCATCCTGGTCACAATAGTCTTAAATTGCCTACCTCTAAAAGCTCACTGTCGGTATAGCCTCTTAGTTAATCAGGTCTTGTGTCCACCTTTATTCCTCAAAGGACATTTCAACCACTCTAATATCCGTCCTTAACCTCTCTTATTTTCCCTCTAAATTTTGATATATTATTATGCCATGCTATTATCCACGCGCACCCCTCCACTCAAGCTGGACCTCTCCTTGTCCTCCTCCTTTAGCGGGGCCGGGACCCCCCTCCCTGATTACCATTCCATTAAAGCGCCTTCTCCTTTCAGTGAATGACCACGTCCTGTCCCCCGTCCGCTGCCTTTTATTTAGGAGTCCTCTGCGTCTCCCCGCGCTGTTCCTGCCCCGACCACACGTGCCTGAGCTTCTAATTGGCCCCTGTCCTGCCTCTGGAGGGGGGGTGTTGTCAGGGCCCTGGGGCACAGCACAGATCTACACCTCCCACTTTTCTTGACTTTCTCCCAATGAAATGCTGGCTCTTAATTACAGTTACCCAACACTGATTGTTATTGACTGAAACTCCCGAGGCTCGGGAGGAATGACGGACAGATTAGGTTCATTATGGGCCTGTCCTCTGTGAAAGAGTGAAGGCATGTGTGGGGGACAATGCAAAGTCACACATTACTGTTTACTGTACCAAGATGGACACAATTATATGCTACAAACAAATACTTTTCAATTTGTGGTTTTCCCTTAAATAATCAGAACTTGGTTATGTCCTGAACTCTGCTGTAGACCTATCTACAAACATAGCAGTGCATGACTGACCATAAAATGAGGACTGAAAAAGTTTTCACCTTGCTTTGAAATATTCATGTGTGTAAGTGTGTTTTCTTTACTAGAAGTGGCAGTGAGGACTGGTGCAGTTTAAAATTGGTACTGACAGCACGATCACATTACTATGCTGATGCGCACAGAGCCGCTCAGGTGAGTAAAGGAAATACCTTGTATTGTTCTTTTGAAGAAAGCTTTGCAGGCCTCACAGGAGGCCACGCCGTAGTGGTAGCCTGAGGCGATGTCCCCACACACCAGGCACAGCCTCTTGGGGATGGCATTGAGCATGTACTCGCACTTAATGGGTGAATCGTCCACCACGCCCACCGCACACTCCTCGTAGCGGCGCAGACAGGCCCCCCCAGCTCCTAGCATGCCCGGGTTGAACATGGGCGGAGAGTCCAATGCGTGGGAGCGACCGCTGCTGCCGTTGATGTAGCCTCCGCTGGCGTCCGAGTTTCCGCTGGGACTGTGGTGACTGCCTGTGTCCACCAGAGACGAGGACGGACTGGAGGGCTCTGTTTTAACATAGGACCCACAGCTGGAGGTGAGGTGCCGCTCTTCTGCGGGCATTCTGTTTAGCAACCTGGAGACACACAAACAGATCAGTCATGTCAACAGCTGTACTCAAGACTACAACACAGAAACAACACTACTTTAGGGGACCTGATGTCCAAAACATGACTAATATTTTCAGTCTAATTATGTCTTACATAATTAGAAACACATCACAGAAAGAAACATAACGTCATAATAGTGAGATCTGCTACTGCCCCGACACCGCCGCCTGTTCGTAGTGCAGGGCTGTGATGAAGTGCAGTCGTCGCACACATAACCGGTTTATCTGAGTTTGATAGATTATGTTACACACTCACAACCATTAATGTGCTGGAATGCCAAGTGATATACTGCAGCAGCTTATTTCTCCCAGGCAAAATGGTAACTAACGAGCTTGTCAACAGATGCCCTATACATCTTGCAAACAATGGCCACAATTGGTCGTGTGCCAGAAATAAATGAATGAGTGAAACTGCAGAAGGCGGTTAATGGACAGAGAGGTGTTACACTCTGCAGCATATGGAAGATCATGGGTAATACATGACCCAATCGATAGTCCTGGGTGCTCTGCCTGTGCACGGCGCTGGGTTACACTGGATTTAAAGCAGAGGTTGTGGAAGAAGAGGTGCTGACCCAGGATTAAGTTCTCTAATCCCACATTTCATTATAAACTTCAGAAATATGTAATGGAAGATGTGAATTATGGATGAAAACCACCTGCTCCAAAACGGAGAATTATAAGTTATAAAACCAAACCAAAACAAATATGACGCTTTTATTTCTCTTGATGTGAATGGTCTCAATGGTAGAAGCCTATACATAAATCCAATATGAAGGGTAGAACTTAAACACACAACAGTCTTTCATGCTTTAACATTACATATTCTTCCATTGTACTTAGTGAGGAGGGTACATTGAATAAAGGGTTAAGTATAGATTTATGTATTTTTTGGTTTTGTTTTTTTTTTATCTCAAACGTTTTTGCAATTAATAACATAAAAATACACATTTTATCTTGAACGTCCTCTGCAGAGAACAACATATTCTGTAGTTTTTATAGTATATAGTATATATTTCAGTCTCCAATATTAATGTACCATCTGCACAATGAACATAATACTGCTTTTTAAACATAATTGCAATACTCACATACATACAATACAGAAACTGGCTGCAAATCTTGTGACAATTACACTCCGCCCATTTACACATTTCTAGACCCTTTAAGAACTATTCACTCCACATTATTGGTTATACAATGAACATATAAAATCAAAATCTAGCTATTTCTATTACTTCTGCCTGCAAATGTGCCTCAGAAATCATCATAGGAGCCATAGGTCGTGTCATGATGGGATCCTGTGAACTGCAAACGGACAGCGATGCTGCTTAGAGGAGCAGGAGATAGCCTCTACCCCTGGGCCCAGATCACATCTATTGATCCCCTGCTTCCTTCCTGTTCCAGATGAGGCATGAAAAAATAAACCAGACGCCCCTTATGCATTTTTAATCAGCCAGCACTGTTAACATAGTTGAGATGGAGCGATACAACGTTATGTTCATTTGGGGGGTATTGTGGCTTTTGACAGATGCAGCGGGCCTATATTAAATCTTGCTATGGCGTACCTATAGTAACATATATTTCCTTTTATCTGAGGGAATTGGTGAGAGCGGCGTGCGAACAGTTAATACATCATTGCAGCCAGAGAGAGGGGATTCCCTGAGGACCGGTACATCGTCGCATATGTAAAAAGTAGTTCATTCCACACTTAGCACACACTAACGCTGGGGACATGTTTTTGTTACATCTAATGGAAATTTCTAATGGGTGCTTTCGGATCTGTCCAAATAAAATAATAGTACAAAACACCAATTTGCACAGACAGAAATAGCTTCATATTTTCATAATGTTGAATATAAGGAGATGTTGTGATTGGTTGTTTCACCTCACATCCCGCGCACACACTCACAAAATGAATGCAGCGCACCCAGTACCTAATGGGCCAGTGTTTGCTCCGCTGTGCAGAAAAATTGAACAAAGTCGACTCATCAGGCAGACGTGAAGGTCACCTGGCTTCTCTGTTTGGGACGGTCCTCTGTGTATGAAGCAACAGATTTCAGTCCAGTACATTAGAATCCTACAGCCACGCACTAGAGGACTGCTTCACTAACAAATAGGACTGAGCAATTTGGTAAAAATATAATGATTTTTCTGACAAGCATTGCAATTAGAGTTGCGATTCATGTTTTAATTATTGTATTCAGTTCAAAACTCACTTTTTAAACACGTCCAAAAGAATTGTCAAAAAGACTGAAATATGAACTGACAAACTAATACAAGAATAACATGTTTGTACAGAACAATACTACAGGGTTAGTAATTTTTATGCACAATAAGACACGTGTTTGTTGTTTGCGTAAAGAAATTATGGCACTTCAAAAATTGCAGTTTTTGCAATTTGCTAATTGTGTCCATTCAAACTGTGTTTTCTGTTGTCTTTTTTTTTATATCAAAGTGAGATGGCACTGGGAGTGTTCTGCCAACAGCTTAAAAATTCCAAATGTTTGTGCGCGCATGTGTATTTTGGCACCTGTCCTGTAGTTGGCACACTGCATTATCCCCCTGCGTTCCCAACATAAATCCCAAATTCACTTCCTCCTAAACCATGAAATATGCCTCCCTGTCTGCATATTTTCATTGCCATAAATTAACCGAAAAAGCCAGACCGCACACATATTTGTTTTTGTGAACGATCACTATGACCTCATGGTATCCTTGGCTGGGGACATGAAGGGTTAACGTTCCTCTTTGTACTTTACTATGCATTTTCCCACTGAGGGGAAATATTATTGTTAAGCATGAGGTTAAGCTCGTAGCAATGAGCACGGCGTAAATCATGTTGCTGAGCTCACAGTTGAACATGGAAGCAGCCGCAGAAGGACAGAGCCAAGGAGCCATGCATGAAATTAGTTCATTAATCTTTCTATGATAGGCTGTCCTTGTTTGGGGCAAACTCTATCAGCTTTAAAGTGAGTGGCCCTTACCGCCTGACACATAGATTATACTGTTAGTGTGCAGCCGGGGTGTCTGGGAAATGAATGCTCACGCCAGCCACAAAATGGGGCGAGCGAGTGTCGCCCCAGTGTTAAGTAGCACCCAAGACACGAGCAAATGAAGGTCATCAAAAAGTGCATTGGAAACATTTAAAACCATGATTTATACTGTGAGGGAGAATATATACTCACTAGTTTGGGAATAGACAGTGATAAACATGGATTCATACATAAAACACCCAAGTTTTAAATAACATTTTATATAATCTGAATTTGATATATTCCAGTTATCACAGAAAGCTTATGTCCTTTAATATGATATTTTAGGGCAAAAATCACAGTCACATTCTTATTTTTTATATGTGTATATATATATATATATATATATATATATATATATATATATATATGGGAATTATTTGTTTAAATAAATTCAAAATTTAATTGAAATAAAATAGTAATATTAAAATAAAATAGACCATGACATTACACTTATTTCTATCTATAATTTCCATTTTCCCAACATATACCAGAACAATCACATTTCCCTGATTCCTCCCACAGTAGAAGCTCCAGAGCAGACAGAGTTGACAGAGTTGGAGTGCATTCGTCCCTCTGGCACAGTCCCCTTCTCGCCGCACAACTTTCAGCATATGGCCTCTTCAATGTCACGGCTCGGAGGGGGAAAAAACGGCATAGATTTCCCACATGGAGGATGTCTGCGTACCTGGAGTATCAACCCCCATCTACATACACCGTCCTGCACCTCTAGGAAATTGCTCTCTGCTGCAAAGTCAAACACACCCCTAACTGCCTTTTAAAGAGAGCCACAGGAGCGAGGCTGAGGGAGAGGGAATAAATGAGGACAGACTTAAGCCGTCATTGGGAATCACAGGCGGACTCATGAGGGACAGTTTCGATATTGATTTCATAAATAAACAGAGATGGCCATCGATCCTAATGTTATTTTGCATTTCAATTACTGGCCAGAAACATAACCTTCAAACGTCTGCTTCACCACAGTAATAACGTCCACTGATAATCACGAGCCGCTCTTGTCCTGTGCAAATTGGCTTTTCTCCCTCTGCTCTTCCAAATGTGTAAATGACACAACTTTGCATTTGCCTAATGGTATTAGGGCATGGGCTGAATTTCAAGTGCGACTCAAGATGATACAGTAAGCACTCCGGTCAATTGACACAATGCAAATGAAGGTGGTGAAGAGGAATTAAGTTCACAATGTGAGACCTCGTGCTGCTATGATGAGGCCCATTAAATTAAGCCTGCCACTGACCCACGCTCTGCTTAAACACTCTGCATCTCTTCATTTTATTTGATCAATAAAACAAACTCATTGGGAGTCATCCTGGGACCGTCCTGTGTATGCCATTTTCAGACTGAGTGGTCGGTCCAAAGGCAGGCCAGTCCCTCTCAGATATCTCTATCACAGAGGGACACTGCATGTCATGATGCCCACACATAGGGCCACACTGCTGCAGACTGTTGGCAGCTTTTGTCATCAAGAACAGTGACAACATTTGCACTGCAAGGTCCAGAACATTTGTTAAATAAGAAAAAAAAAAAAAAACAACTCAAAAACTTTTTCACAACTATTAGGACTAAAAGTCAGTTACAAACACAGAGCCTTCATAGTGGTAGCGACTGTGGTTGACAAAAAATCACTTCATATTCAGTTTTACATATGTTTTACAAAACAAATCAATTTGCCATGTCTAATTTAAACACAATATTTTCAACAAATGTATGACCATATGTTTAAATAGCACACATGCATATAGTATTTTTCAAAAATAGTGTCAATTATGACATAAAATGTGAGTGTTGAAACAATGCTTAAGGCTCAGTGTTTGGTGACAGACACAGTCAGGTGCTGCACTAAGTTTAGATCTCAGGTCGCTCTCATCTCTACGTCCAGCGTCCTGTGTGTGTGAGTGTGCAGAGAACTCTGCTCTGGTAACAACAGAGCAGGGAGAGGAAATACACTATGATTTTTTATGAAAACTCAACCATGTGCCAGGAATATTGATAAAATGTTTTACTTAAATTCATGAGCTATTTTAATGTAATGACTTAAGTCTATAATATTTGTCTCTACTATCTCTTAAATTTAAGTTTTCCCTATTGTTAATATTTAGTTTTTAGACAAAACTGTAAAATTTATGTGTAGATTGAATTGATGAATCCTTTATTATATGTACAGTTGATGAATGTGTGTGGGCTCTCCATGCAGAGTGTCCCTGAGGGTTCAGAGCTCATCGGCCACTGCAGCAGTGAGTACTACAGGTGTCAGCAGATCTGCCTCACAGGGAAATATCAAATATGAATTTAAAATAC
The DNA here is from genome assembly GCF_009829125.3 of Periophthalmus magnuspinnatus. Classification (NCBI taxonomy): domain Eukaryota; kingdom Metazoa; phylum Chordata; class Actinopteri; order Gobiiformes; family Gobiidae; genus Periophthalmus; species Periophthalmus magnuspinnatus. The sequence continues at coordinate 15,191,195 of NC_047149.1, forward strand.
TACATTTACTGTAAAAATGCATGTTGACATTTAATTATTGTCACACTGATGTCTCTTTATATTTGTTGAAATTAGCCATAAAAGTGTGCTCTTGCACTGTGTTAAAATAGTTGATGAAAGTGCTAACGTTTAAGTAAAAATTGCATATATTTTTTGCACGTCAGAACAATAACCCGGCTTGTCCAACAACATATTAAAACAATACTTTCTGCCTCGAGTCACTGTTTCTCCTTTGTAAGGTAAAAAGTCAGTACACAGTGGATAGTGTATATAATGTACTTAAATGTTTTTGGTTTTTTTTCCCACTGCCTTTAAACATTTTAAAACACACAACCAATACAAAATGACTCAACAACACAATACACATTTTTCACACAAAAAGTTGAAAAGATGTAATTTTATCTTAATTAAAGAAAATGAGTTAAAGAGATTCATTAAAAAAAATTTCTATATACATGAAATTTTGTTTCATTTCCAGTTTCCAAGTTCCAAGTAAAAATAGTTACACTTTTTAATTTTCCTGCTGTGCCATGATATCTCTGTTTGAACCACTTTTTAAAATGTAAGCGTTGGCCCTGCTGCTGTTAAGGTGCTAAGCAGGTTAAACCTCTCCAATCCTATCAAGGGCTTTATATTAAGAGGATCCCAGTAAAACCAGTCCAGTCGTATTGGGTTAAAGTACAAAAAAAGCAGCTTTCATGCAATGAGCGAGACACTAAAGACGTCTTCTTTTTATAGACTGTAAACATATGGCCCCTTCACCTCATGTCAACTCTGTGTACAGAAAATAAACACATTTGAGGATTTTGAAATAAATTAACTAAATGTCATTACTGTGTTTTTGTTCTGACAAATCTCTTTTAAACTTGTGCTGTCAATCTGACTTAATTAGACTGTTATAGATAGTAAATAGTGCTAAGATTACATATGGAGTCTTATCTGTATAATCCCTCTGTCTGTTGTGGCAGGGGCTAAACCTATTGCAAAGATAGACAGCTATGGGACAGCGCTTTACGACCTCAACTACCCTGCACCGTACTGGGACAGAGGGGCTTCACTCTCACTACAAGCTCTGCAACTGTCCCGTTTGTGGATGATGGAAATACATGGAAAAGACAGTCTATACACACACTGATTTGTAAAATAAAATGAGCAGGGATGTACTTACTGGTTATGGTAGCAGAGGGGGTCAGGGATGCACAGTTCGGAAACATCCATCAGTCCACCTTTGTCATTCCAGGGGAGGTGAAAAAAGCTGGAAAACAGGGCGTTTTACAGTTCAGTTCCTGGGAATCCACATATCTTAAAAAGAATTCTTGCTTAGGAGTTCTTGAGTGTTGCCTCCTCCTCTCTCTCCTTTCTTCCTCAAAATTGGGAGTGCGAGTGCCTGGACAACTCCAGCCTGCACAGGTGCTCAGAGGAAGCTCACAAAAATATATATAAAAAATGTTGGCTTGAATGTTGAGCAGGAGAATAAATAGAATAAGACAAACTGGAAAGAAAATTGGTTGTATTAAAATGTATGGAAGCGATTGGGACAGCTGGATAAGAGGAGCGGAGGTGGAGCGATGTGCACACGGGCTGTCACTGACGGGACTGGGGCTCCATTGAAACCACGGGGGCTCTTTAAGAATAAGGGGGTGGGGTTTGGAGCATATGGAGTGCACAGGGTTGGTCAGGATTATGGAGGATGTCCCGGAGGCGGCCAATTAGCATGTAGGATTAGTGTGAAGAGGAGGGGCTTTCATTGAGAACGCTGGGGAACACAGACACACACCAAGTCCACTAGATGGACATAGAGCTAATTAGACAGTATAGAAGGTGGATAAAGCGTCAATCTGAGGAACACATTTGAAAGGATTTAGAGATATACTTTTTATATTTTTGACCAAGCTAAATGAACATCAATCATTGTGAAGTGCCAATACCCTGAGCAAATCTTTATAGTGTTTTAAACCGCTCATTGACAGTTTGCCTAGATCCTTTTGCCTTCAATATAGCCTTTCAACTTCCCAATACTGCGCAGAAAGAAGGGGGAACAGCACTGAAGTAAAAAGCTGATGATTTGCTGACAGAACATGTGTCTGTCTGCGGATCTGCGTTGGGGTGGTCATGAGAGAGGAAAAGCCCCCCTCTCCTCTTATCCACCCGCCCTATTCAGCCCACTTCATCAACCCACATTTTGCTAATCAATACAAAAGCCATCACAGGGTGGTATTGATCAGGGCAGTGCTGCTGTGTCGCCACAAGCCCTAGGACAGACCCCGCTTTCCCAACCATCTTTGCAAATCAAAGGAATTAGACATTTTGGAGTTTTTCCCCCTTTCATGTCACAGCCTATCAGAGTCAGGCGCGCACAGGCCGATTGCTTTAATAATACAGCGATGCAACCTCAATTAAATTTCTGATCAATATTTTGGCATTTAGTGTACTTTCCCGCCGAGGAAAAACCGGGATATTCCACTGATCTGATTAAGACATCCAGACACAATCAATATGGGGGATATGTTTATGTTTTAATGAAGCCGAGAAAAGGAGGCTAATGCTCAGACGACATATATAATTTCATATTGGGACTTAAAATGGAAGCGGAAAGGCAGTGAATGCTAAAATTATTGTAATAACATATTTCGTCATTAGTTTTCCCCAGCAACCCATTTTCTATGAGCATAATGTTTTGGCCAGTTCTGTGGTGTTTTGATGTTTTGAGTAGCTATGGTTAAACAAATTGGCTGAATTAGGGTAAGTGATAAAAACATTTTAAGTACAGAAATTAGTTATTGTTGGATGAAACTACATTGTGGGGTTTTGTATTTTCCCTTTAAATGACAAATGCATGCCAGGTATATTAAATTTACTTCTTAATAAAGTTTAAATTTTGTGAATTCAACCTTTTAATACTTTCACTTGAGGCAAGATTGGATTAGTTTATTTAATAGGGGACAGTGCAATTTCATAAAACACATGAATAAACATATATTTTTGGGTCATTTGGTCATTATCTTTGTGAAAGAATATAAATGATCCGACTAATTTTTAGGTTTTTGTCTTATAATATGCTTTACTCTTCTCTGCTATAAATTTGCGTGAGACGAAAGCACATTGTTGTTTTGTGAATCCCTAATTTACAATAAAGCTTTGTGATTTTAATTGTAGAAATGCTCATTTTCACCATCTCATCTGAACCATTAAACGCTTCAACTATGACAAATGATGCCAAAGCAGTAACAGCTATTCTCTTTAGAGATGTGGACAATACAGTAAGTCCAGGCTGGTGAGGGGAGGCTTCATGGCATAACTAGAAATCTATGAGAGTGCCGTCTGTAATCCCACTATCACGCAACACCCCAACCCTGGAACAGTAATCCAATCATTAGGTCTGTGTTTAGGCAAAACAGATTTCCAGCTCCAAAGCCACGTCCAGTGTCACCCATAAGCAGATCACTGGCTGCCAGTCTGGGGGCGTCACCGTATTTTGAGAAACATGCAATTTGTCTGCTCCTTTGTCAACAACAACATGTAGAAATAAAGAGATTAAAGCAAATATTTATCAGACAAAAGTAAGCCTGAGTAAGAGCCACCATGGTACTCAGGCACAAAATCATGGTGGAAAATTATAGTCACCCCGTTGCTTGGGTTCCATAGATAAAATTGTGATTTCGGCACAGAAAAAGCTCTCAAACCCAAAAAACAAATAAACAAAAAAACCCCCAAAAAAGATAAAAAAATAGCTGATAAAGCAGGTACACAAACATTTTTCCATGTCAGTCTCAAAAATGATTCTTGAACGAATCAGCAGTAGATTTTTTTGCAACCTCTGCTACTTTTGTAATTGAACCAAATCCATCTTAACTTTGATTTCAACTTATACACATGAGCCTTCAGCCACAGTTACAATGAGTGAAATGCCATGTAACAAATGTGGGTCAGGGAAGCTGTGAGGTAACTGGCAGTTCAATTAACAGCTTGTTTCGGAAAAAATATCAATAAATACTCGTTACATATTGTGAAGAATGCCCAGACCAACACATTCCCGTGTCACAGTGGCTTTGTATGTAATTACAGCTCTGATTCATGGGAAACCTGGGCCTCACATTTGAACGTCTGACCCCAGCACTTATACATATCATGTTGGTTTGATATATCCATCCAAGAATCATTTAAACACAGGCTCAAATGTAATCCAAATTACAAATGAATTATTCACTACAGCTGATCAAGGCTGTTTTATTCTTTTAGTTACCACAGTACACAAAGCTGCCACAGGAGGAAGGGAATTATTAATTAGCTGGATGGTTTGCGACGCTCACAACGGCTGTAAACTTTTATTTATGCCATATTTCACTGCAGCCAAACACTGGGGCTGTCACTGATTTGTTTGTAAAGGCTCATTATAAGATCTCTAATCAATAGCTTTTAAATTGCTAATAGATGCTCACTGAAATACAGCTAAACTAAGACAATGCATGGTACGTATAGTTTAGATTCAATCAGTATCTGTTAGAAATACAGTAAAATAGTAATAGTAATAAGTGTTGCTCTCACACCACCATTACACCATTGTATTTCAAACTTCTATCAGCTGTGGTTTCACTTGATGTCCACAGGAGGGCTAGGGGCAGCTTTTTCACTCTGATTGAATGATTGCTTTAAATGCTTTTTCCTTTATTTCTATTTCCTACACAAAATCATGGTTGGCTTAAAAAGTAGGTCATTTTTAAGTCCAATAGGTCTGTTTTTTGTTTTACTTTTAAGCCTTTAGGTTCACATAACACATAACTATTAAAAATGGTAAAAAGAAATACGGATGCACAGCACAGATTACTTCATAATAACTGTACCTTAGTAAGACTTATTAAAGCATGAACAAGTACTCATAGTGAACAGTTTATTAAGAATGGGGTTAGGGTTAAGGTAATTAAATAGTTACTAAGCCTGAATCATTTATCATCTATTTGTTCATTATGATTTAAGCCTTTGTTTATGCTTTATTAAGGCTATTAAAAGAGTAAACTTTGAACTACATGCACTAACCAGTATATTAGAGTTATTATCAAAGCAACAGTAAATTTCACTTGAACTTAAAACTGTGTAAATATATAAACTAAAACAGAGAAGCACAACAGTCCACTAGTTTTTCCCCTTCTTGAGTCAGAGGTCTCCATGACGACCAGTCTCTAACAGTGAGTTGAGTTTGGGTGGCTTCTCTTCGGCGGTGCACTTGTTTGGGCCGCGTGCCGGAGCGCTGTGGAGAGGGATAATTACAATAGCCACAGGGCTGCATTAATCAGCTGGGCGCTTTGCTGTGCTTTTATGATGTTCCCGCTCCCCTCTCCACACCACCTCACCGGACCACTGCTGCCCCACCATGCTGGGTTAATAAATGCTATTAGCCTCTATCTTTTGCCTCTTAATTTCTCATTTAACCACGGAGTGCTAAAACAAACGGCAAAGCGTGGTTTTAATCAGGGGGACTTAGCGGGGCTTGGAGATCTTGATTGAGAGAACTGGACTCACACAATGAGGCACCAAGGAAGTGCTGCGAGACTGGACTTGTTTATATCAGAATAAGGATTCACTGGGAGGGTTTTATTGTTGGACACTGATGCTATTTTAGTTCATGTCAAAGGAAATATAGTTTATTTAGCAGACTCTTATAATGCATTAGTTAAACATTTCTCATGTACAACTGTATTAAACATGCAAACATTTAACATTACAGATTTTTTTATTCTTCCAATTATCAAATCAATCCTTGTTTGGAAGAAAACAGATTTCTTTTATTGTAGTATTTTATGGGCAATACTTTTGATGCCCAACTTCAAGAGCTATCATCTTGTGAACTTGTCAACAACAGCTTTAAATGGAACGATATACACATGTATTCAGCGCTACTTCTAACATCACCTATAAAAATCCCCTTTTGAGAACCACTTCTTTGACCTGTCAGTACATTATCTGCTAAAACGAAAACTAATGACAAAACCTGCTGAAAGACAAAATGTTAAATGCCTAATTGTATATACACAAAAATGACAGTAGCCATTTACTATAGCCATGACCTACGTCTAAGTTTAGACTGATCTTAGTCATCAGTAAAATGTGCAGTCGTGTGTTGACGTCACCTGGGTAAGAGTGGAGGGCCTCCACACTCTAATAAGAGTCGTGTCATTGGAATCCACAACAGGATCAATACATTCATCTCAAGTTCATTTCAATAAGGCACCAGCAAACAGGCCTGGTGTCAGCTATTTATGATGTGTGTTTGAATCTGAACCACAATCTAAATATACGAAGCAATAAGGGCTATAAAAAGTAAGATAACATATGAGTGCATTTATTTATCCCACAATGCTGCCAATCAGCCCCTGGGACAACTACCAACTAATCGCTCTCACACACACCACATTCATACTAAGCAAGGTGGATCTGTAACGGCCTGCTCACTGACCTCTCAAATGAGTGTTAAGACAGCTGCAGTACATCCAGAATGTTTCTACTCGGGTCTTGAGTTGAACCAGGAAGTATAAGCACATGTCCTGTGCTCAGGTCTCTGCACTGGCTCCTGTGGCTCAGAGAATAGACTTGTGTACAAGTGTCTCCATGGCCTAGCACCAAAGTACATGTCCGACATGTTAGTGCCATCTCAGACTCTGAGGACTTCAGGGACAGGCCTCCTGCGCAGAGTTGGGACTCTAAACATGAGGAATCAGCGTTTCAGTTTTATGCAGCTAAATCCTGGAACAGTCTTCAAGAAGATGAGATGAGACAGGCCTCTAGTTTGACAATGTTTAAATCCAGGTCAAAATGGTTCTATTTAGCTGTGCATATGACTGAAAGGGTTTTATTCTGCACTCTTCATTTTTAATCTTCATTTTATAATGATTATTTATGTTTTGATTTGTTTGTATTGTGATTTTAATGTCTTTCTCATTCTGTAAAGTATTTCAAATTACTTTAGGCACGAATTGTGCTCTACAAATAAACTTGCCTTGCCCATGCCTATTAATAATAAAACTAATAAATCTTTAAGCATAATTATCAACAAAAATACATAAACAAGACAATAAAGTAAACTTGGCTTAAACTTATATACTGAAGTAAACTTATTTAAAAGAATACAAAACTGTTATGTACAATAAATGACTTTAGGTATGTAGAGTGTATGGGCAACAGCGTTCATAAATCGTATATATCAGTGTAAGTGTGGAGAGCTTTACTAAAAACACTATCATTCACATCACGCGCCTGCTGCTATCTGCGCTTGTACAAACTTCCAACACAGTGAACACCCACAGGGCATGAGGAACTCTTCAATTACAAACTTCACCCGGAGGATCGCTTAGCTTAAGTACAAAACTTCTGTTTCAAATGACTTGGTGCACGTTTGATAAGGAAATTATCCTCTTAGTTTGTCCCTTTCCAAGAATAAAAGACACAGTTTCAGCCTAAATTTCCCTCTGTGGGCTTCAGATTTGTCAAAACTCCTCATAGAGAGTTGGAGTTTCTGAAAAAAAAAAAAAAAAAAAAATGGGAGTAGGCATATCCACTGACTTTTTAATGTTGTGGAGTTATTGTAGATTCCTGGATTGATGTTAGTTTTAGTAAAGCACAGGTTTAAAAGCACTATAACAGATTTTTATTCTCTTAAAATGTGAAAAGCTGAACTACCTCAAATGCAGTTCAAACGTATGCCTGACTACCTTACCTAACGCATTCCCAGCATCCTAATTATTCACGGTGATGAGTTTATAAGGGTGTTTCACAACTTTGTTAACAGTGGATCAGCGTTAATTCCTGGTTTGCGGATGCTTTATAATTAGATGCAACACAAGTGTTGCTTTTACAATATCTATACAAGGGCAAATTTACTACTTTACTTTTTTACATTATTATTATTACAAAATTTTACAGTCCCTGCTTCAGTCCCTGGCCAAGAATACATGCTTCGCCAAACCTTAACAAACCTGTACAATATGGGCACTACACATCTGGGTGTTTTATCTCCCAGAGTTTAGATGGGTGTGATTGCAAGGTGGATTAGCCAATAAAAGAAACACATAGTCCATATCAAAACAAAAAAGTAAACAATTTGCAAAGCACTAAACCCCCGAGAAGTTTGATCTACATGATAGATGACATTGAAATCACATGGCTGTGTGTGTCCTAAAACGTGGTGAAGGGGGAGGTGACCAGACTGTGAGAGACAAACTCTTAATCTGGTTTGAGATTAGCACAAAGTATGGCAAGTATGGCTTTCCATAAAAAGAGAAACATAGTGAGTCTGAACTGTGGACGCCCACTTCTCCTGACAGGTTGCCCCAGCAATGTTGAAGAATGGATCAAATGAAGAGGATGAACTTCCATACTTTATGGAAATAAAATAACTAGAGGCTCAAATTAAAAGGTAGTGGACAGCTATATGTGCAAAAAAGACTAGGCAAAGACATGTGCTTAATAAAAAAACATGCTAAAGGCTGATGATATTAATAAGAGAGGTTTTCTTCTGGCACAATCTAATTGTTCAAACTACTATTCTAATAAACACAGCATATGCACATGAGCCGGTGTGGCAGTCCATCTCATTTCAAAGAGAGCTCATGGGTCCAGACTCCAAGATGGGGGCTTGACTTTCAGTGCGCCTCACCTCTCCCTCCAACCGGGGTCACCCTGTTGGTATAGCAAGCACAGCAGTCACATTGCTCCTCCATGCGCGCAGATTGCTTACTAGAACTGCCTGAACCTTTCATTTTTCACAGTCAGCATTTTTACAGGATAATTTTGGCAGCCTTTAAGGATATCACTGCCTTGATAGGGATAAAAATAAACGGGTGGTGGAAGGGCTATATCAGGCAGGTATAATCTTGTATTCTACACTGCGCGCGCTAAACGTCTGGCTTTGGATCCATTCAATGAGATTAAACTTCTCCCGGGTTGATTCCAAAAGACCATTTGTCCTATTTTTAAAAGGAGAAAAGAGAGGCCATATCCAAAAAGGATGCTTAAATGAATTACAATATAAAGGTGTAAATGACGTTACAGCTTCTAAGAATGTCTTTGTGCGTGTCCTGGAGAGATAGTGGTCAGCACATTCAGAGATGAGCTGCAGATAGATGCATGTTCTGAACCTATACACATATGTGGATCTGCCTGTCTGTATATATGTTTATAATATGTGCTATAGCTAAGCCTGGCACACCAACATGTGACTTACTGATACCGGAAATATTGTAAAATGTGAAAGACCATTATTATATTATTAGATATTTTGAGCAAAAATCTTTATTTACTTAAGGTGCATTATGTAACTGTTCTGGTTGGAGGTCCGCCAGATGTTACTGCTGATTGTGCAGTTATTGGAATGTCCCACAACATGGCATTAAATGGCACAATTGTCTCTCCATAGATCTGATCCATAACTTGGTCTTGTGGTGTCACCTGCTTGTCTCCATAGAGATAGATAAGTTGAATGACTTATTTTGGAATATTTCAGGCGTAGAGAAAAACCACCTATATGAAACAAAAGTTAAAGTATGCATTTTACCATATCTTAACATCCCAATAGTTTGGCAGTTGACGTCATGTTAGGAAATAGTGCAAATAAAGATAATTCTATATTTTTACTTCTGATAAAAATATTACTCCTTTTAAATGTATCTTTTTGTGATCGCAGACCCTTTTTTTACTGTCTGCACTTTATTGTATAAAGAGCTGTTTGACAAGTGAATCTCTCCACTTTGAGATCGATAACATTTAGTATCTTAAAGAATTATATACAGAGAGCTGTTATACTTATTGTGACAGACATAGCTATAGCTATAGCTGTCTGCAGTCTTTATGGCAGCAGTGCCTGACTTGTGTGTAAAAACTTGTTGAAATGTGTAAAAGAAGCAAACAGCTTAATTCAATCAGCTCCACTCCTTTCAAGACCACAAGGGAGCCGGCTAATGGTGTTAGCCACTTGAAAAGTTGGAAAAATAAGCTTGAGGAAGTTCTCAGTACCTGTGAAAGAAGTGTGTTCCTTGCGGCTTTCCTTCTGCCGTATGATAGTAAAAGCTCCACTCTTCTGGGCCTTGTTGCTTCTGTGAGCTCAAATGCAGGATTTTAGTTTGTGCTCCTCCCATGAGGCACGGGGCTTTTGCAGAAGTTAGACGAGGGTTATATGAAGTTCAGTGGAAATGTTTTTTGAGTGCTCAGCTAACTTTTTAAATAAAGGAATATAGATCGAGATGTTCTGCTGGAGCATGTTTGGAAGTGAGAGCGGAGGGATTTGGAAAATATACAAGCTAAATGTGAAGAAAGACGCTGCTCTTCTAAATAGGGCTCCTGTGAGCACTGGCTTTCAGGAATGGCAGACTGTATTATGACTCAAAGTGTGTCCGTGTGTCTTTGGTGAGAGGTGCGGTGCCCTTCCCCCCCCCCCGACATTCACCCACATTAACGCTTTGATTGTGTCTTCTTCTCATTTTCCCCCTCGTTATGCATTTAATGTTTCCAATTTGCCGTCATCACAGGAAAACGCCACAAGAAGCTATAAATTCTTTTCTAATTCCAAATAATTAGGATTACACGGACCAGTGGTTTTCAATCAGCGAGATCATCTCAGTGATAGATGGCGGAATAACTGGTCATTGCCGAGACATAAATATTGTGTCGTTCAATTAATCTGGTCTAATGAGGTGTCAGAGCTGCCAGTCATCCATCAAATACAATTAGGAATAAACACATATGCATGGAGAGGGCTAATTAATAATTAGCAAAGCAAAGAAAACACTATTGGTTTCTGCAGCCGTATTCACACAGCAATTTAGCACAGCCCGCGTTTATTTGCTTTATCAAGTCACTGAAACAATAACAGCAAAGGAATTTGAATCCATTTTGACAAACTTTCTTAAGTTGGGGATATGGCACACTTTGTCTGGTCAAACAGCAAAGACAATCACACATGTAATGTTGTGTATCTCCATTTTATGATGCAGAAATGTTATTGTTTTGACTTGAATGCTCCACAGTATGGCATTAAACATATCGATCTAGCATTTATTTAATTAAAAGTGTTTTTATTGCTGAAGAATAGCAAAAAGCAGTCTTACCCTGAGTGTATTTGCATTGCTACAGAGCTATAATTCTGCCTTGTGGTGTCACCTGCTTGTTTCCATAAAGACAGATGAGTTCAATGCCAAACTGTAAAAAAATCCTAGATACAGCATTAACATTTCCATGGAGACCATCAGTTGGCGTAACCTCTACCTGAAAAGTTACACACCTTTAAAATATCATTCTTACTATTCAAGCCTTTTAATAGTGGAGGCGACTAGACAACTCTGATTTGAAATAGTTTTTCAGGCAGAGAAGCATTTGAGTGTGTCTAAAACTTAATGATGGATACTGCCATTTTAGGGACTTAAAACATAAAAGTATTTTACATTTTGGGAATTGGGACAGTCACAGTCACTTTGTCTTATTGTCTGAGTAAAGCCCATGAGGCTCATTTTGTGTAAGACTTTTTACACAGAACATTTATATTTTGCAATAATTAAAACCAAACAAGGCATTTATTTGCACTTGTTAACATTCTTTTATAACACTCATAAAAAAATACAACCTTTGAACCGATAACTGTTGCATACAAACTACTGAAGCTAAAGATACACATAGGGCATGTGGTGATGTTAAGTAAAGCAAATTATATAGCATTTATAATTCGTGTGTGCATCTCGTGATAATATCCTCATTTTTGTTTTGAAAATGCACAATTGCAATAGAGGAGGGTAATTCAAAGTACTGATAATATTGTGAATGCTCTTTTAAAGATATGTCAAAACTTAGTTATAGTAAAAAACTGAAGTGATTAAAGGGCATTAAGAGATATAGTTGCACTTTTATGGATAATTTTACAGCACTGAACAAACAAGGGCATGTTTTACAATACTTCTGTTCAACTGACAGAATGTAATGTGAATACTGCTATTGGGATATTCCAAAAAATACAGTTATTCATTTATTAACAATATTACCTCTATATTTTTTTTTGTCAAATTTTGCCCGATACTTGTATGTACATGAAGTTTAACATGTCGCTAGTTACTGTCCAGCCCATTGTCTAACCCATGACACACGTGGAGGAGGGTGTAGTGTCTAAATAAGGGCCAGAGTCACTGAAACAGCTCAGTGCTCCAGCAGCAGTGAAGAGGCAATTACCCAGAGGCATCGGCCCGAACAACACAAGGAAAATCAATACATAATTTCAGCATTTTAAAGGGTGTTTCCTTCCACTGAGTCAATGTCTCAATTCACCACTGACAGTTGTTCTAAGTGAATGTGCTTCTTTATCTAATATAGTGGAACAAACGTCATCATTTAGAATAATTTGATAACAACAGGGAGGGTGCACGGGAATATACCACGTCTTACAATAGGTTTTGGATAAATAATGTCAAATCAACAATACCTTTATATGTCAGAAGGGGCCTGTATAATTCTATTCACTGTTTTTGAAAGAAATATTCAAACCATATCATATCTATATACCAAATCTGTGTGTGTATTTTTACGTCAGCACAATTTGATCCCACAAAATTCTTTTTAAAATGATCCCAGGCCAATCAACATTAAATATACAATACTGACCGTAACTTTTTATACATGTGGAAACGCACGACACAGCTGCATTTTCAGTCTTTCTCAGTTTAGTTATTCCACACCTCACTGTCAGGATAACATATTTTGAAGTGCGATATATTGCTGAAGTAAATATAGCCAATAAATGATAATATAGAAACCAAATCGTAAAACACAATTATCCCCCCAAAATTATAAAAATGTACAATATTCTACAATGTACAATTAGCTGCAATAAATAAATGATAGAATGCGACAGTTAAGAGGTTAGTTTATGTAGTACTATAATGAGTCATAAAAGTAGTATAGTTCAACCTTCTACAGATCAAATCTCATCATGATGTAGACAATTAACCAAAAAATGTCTAATTAGTATAAAGAAAAAGTACAGAAGATAAATATTGACTCCCAAAAAATATTCTTCCATCTGTCATGTATTGAACGATAGGTCGATATAGTAATTATCAGGACAAGCTACACCTCACCAAAACTTGCTTTTCTTATCAATGCACAAACTACACAAAAACTTTGCACATTAAAGTATAGCCTCGTGAATTAATGAATGAAAGAAAACCAATGCCCCACAAGTCCTAGCTGTAAGTTCACTCAAAGTTTAGCCCAAACACACATCCCGTTGTGAGTTATCTGTTGAACTGTAACAGAATGCACTGGAAGCATGGGCCCCGTCCGAGTGGTGCGGTGATGGCACGGTTAAGTGACAGCAGCCAGACACAAAAATGAAACAAATCAATAGAAGCGTCTCTTATGGAGAAGACCAAACCACAGCAACATGATAATGACCACAGAAGCACTGGAGCGTTGAGGCTACCCCCAGAGAGGCGCTGGTTTCAATGAATGTAGGTTAGTATGATTGACTAATGGCCTACCAAATTAAAAAAGACCCAAACTCACAGCCAGCTTCAACTCTTAAAAGTCTCAGCACTGAATATATTAATAATGCTTGAATTTACACAGACAATTTCACTATAGTTTTACATTAACAGTTTAAATTCCAACTTTACAACATAGATATTAATAGTAAAAAAAATTAAGCTAACTACTTTACAGATTTCACTAATTGCGGGTTATTTTTAGAACATAACCCCGAGATAAATGAGGGACCACTGTCCTATCTCACATTCCTGGTAGAGGATATTGCTTTGCCTGGAATGTTCTGCAGTATGACATTAAACTCCTCTTATCTTACATTTATTCAGTTACACCTGGTTTTATTGCTTGAAAAACATGCCTTCTGACTGTATGCAGACTCTTCACAGATCTGACCTGTAATCTGACTTTGTAGCGTCACTTGTTTCTCTCAGTGACAATAGATAACTTTAATGCCCAACTATTAAACCTTTTAGGCAAAGCTATAACATATCCATGGTAACTGTCATTGAGGTGCAGTGTGAGAGCTCTGGAGCACCCTATGGCCCAGAATAACTGTTAAACATAATGCTACTATTCTTCTATAACCCAATAATTATATCTAGAACTAAAACTTCAGGCTCTTTTCCCTGACAAAATGGTAAAAGTGCCATTTTTAGGATTAGATATGGCTAACTTTTATGTGTTGGATTTGAATATGAAAAGGAGGCTGGTAGCGAGTGAGGGTCGCCCAGGGGACCCAAACACAGACTTCCTCTAAAATGTTAATGGTTTGGCTAATTGAAGGTATGTTCTTTGTCGGCTGCTGTTTTGGAGGGTCCCGTTTATGGCGAGCGTGCACAAGGTAGCAGCGCGCTCAGATGTGATTGTATTTGACTGCTGCTGCTGCGCTGGGGCACCACTGGGCCGTGTGCTTTTAAGATAAGTTACCCAGGATACGCACACACATCCACAGCACGTGGACATTTTGGGTAAAGTGTAAACCAGCTTGTGAGAATCCACACACTAAAACACGTGTACACGGCAGACATTTGCATTTCAAACGGTGGTAATTGCCTGTGGCGCCGGCTGAGGGAGTGTGGCCTCAGGATTCCCCGGGAGTGCCTCTGAAGTGAACGAGTCATGAGACGAGACGCTTTTATACAGCACAGTCACACCAACAGCCTCCAGAGGTACTGTCAGGTACAGCACTGAGGAGTGGAGCAATGTACGGCATGCTCATTCAGTTACAATAAGAAATCTGCTCTGTATTGTTTTCATCATTCACAATAAACTTATTAAGGAAAGTGTGTAAACAAACAGAAATAGGGTTGGTCACTCCATAAAGTTAATGACAAAAAGCATGATAACATTGATATAGTGAAAATTGAAGTTGAATTGAATTGGAGAAACCTGAAGTATAAAAATACATCATATGTTTTAAAGCCACACAGTTTTGCTCTTGGTTTTGAAGGGCAGAACAAGTGAATGTTATTTAGAACGTAATTTAATGAATAGTTTCTTAGATCAGGCCTGAAACATTTTTATTATGTGATTGGAGCAATAATTATCTGCATAACTCATTAAAGTGCCCTGATCTGCTGTCATTTCTTGCAACTTGGTTACTGTATTTCTAAAATAAAATACCACTTTGTTTGGGTGCACTCACCTGTAATTCTAAATATTTCACACAAAAGAAAACATCTTTCAACGTACTCAATAAAAAATGCCTAAGTCCACCATCCAGTTCCAGTTATGTAATAAGAGAATAAATTACACAGTTAAATAAACAACAAGCTCTGGGCCATGTACAGCAGAGACACAACTCTAAACTCCACACACAAACATATTTACAGCAGAGTCCAGAGCTATATGGACTCCGGTGAGTGCAGATCCAGCTCCACCTTGTTGCTGGGAAGACTGATGGTGTAGCCGAAGTGTTATTTGTCTTGTGGTGCTGGTGAGCCCTCACGTCCACTCAGGAGGAGATGAAAAAGGGACGGGCCTCGTGTCTGGGAGAAGTGCTCGCAGTGCGCTGGAGGACAATCTGTCAGAGCAGTCATCACTTTACCCTGCCCCAAGCCACGGCACTCACTCAATAAGAAGAACCACTGCAGACCAAACAGCCAAGCAGACAGAGCATGATTAAAAATATGCATGAAGTCAAATGCAAATATCTAAATGTAAGACTGCAACAAAACACAAAAATTAACTGTCTAGGGCTGCAATTAACCATTGTTTTAGTCAGTCATTTTTGGATTAGTCTGCTAGTCAAATAATTTATTTTTTGTACAGTGAGACTTTTTAAATACTGTAGCATTCTGAAAATTTTTGACGTTTCAATTTACTAATGCCATTGTCTTTATTATAAAAAGACCTTTTAATATGTGTTTAAAGTCCGTATAGTCCAGATAACGATTACAATGATCAACATACATCGACGACTTTACGATTAATCGTCGTGGCTCTAACTGCAAATACTGAAATCTAAACGTAAGACTGCAACAAAACACAAACACGCTTTACTCCCAGCCTACATTTTTTAGCATATCGCCTACCCATATAACGCCAAGCAACTTTTTAAAGCGTTTTCTAAATTGTTTACCTTCATGTAAACAACAGCAAGCTCCAAACTCACAAACATACTTAAGCATCTAATAGAGGTTGGCATTGCACGTGGGGGTGAAGGACAAGCAGTGAGGCAGCCCTGTCTCATGACACAATAAATGACTGTGATCCGGGCTCCAGCAAAAACAAGGCCCGCTTTTCAATTCTGCCTCTTTTACCCCGATGAATGATGAAGCCGTGGTAAGAGGTGCAGTGTTGTGGTATTAATATACATCAGGGGCCAAAGCGCCACACTAAATCAGGAGCGGCCATGCATTTGTTATTCTAATGACAAGCAATAGCCACAGACGACCAGTGTGTTTGGGGGGAAAAATGTAAGAATTAAATATAGTGATAGGACCTGGTACTTGAGCTGCAGACAGAAGAAGGTGGACATTGCAATGAAACAAATGAATCAGGTGCTGATCTTCAATATTCAGCTGTGGTTCACTGCTGAATATGGTCTTATTCTAATGTTTCATACTTATGTGATTATCAAAGGGCATTGGATTGCCCATATAATTGTAATAACATGATATTTTACAATCATCAGAATGTGCCACAATGTGCCTGTTATGTCATTTGAGGTCCATAGAATTACATAAATATAAACGTTTTCATTTTATTGATTTGAAGATATTCTACTTCTGCAGGTCTTCAAAACTCTGTTTAGATTATATACCTCTCACCTGAAATGAGTCTGTTCTGTTTGTGAGAGAAGACAAACAATGAATGAATTTTAGGAATAAAAAATTAACTTTCAAAAACAGATGGTCAAAGGATAATATTACTAAACTTCAAAATTAACCTAAAAAATAAAAAGTCTGTGCAATACACATGTTGAGGTCTTGTTTTACTTGTACAAACCAAAGCTAGTTTTAAAACAGGCATGAAACAGACTTTTAAAACTTTTTAAAGCAATTTAAAAAATGAATCCTTAAAAACTACTCTACAGTGTGCCATATGCAAACAGGCCTTGAATCTGGACCCATCATCAGTTCACCCTCACATTAGCAGCTTTTGGTTCACATCCCTTTATTCATCTGTGAGGTGTTTAACCAGCACTGCTCCCTGGACCAATGACATCATAAATCAGAGCCCAGAAGAAGACGGAGTGAACAGAGGAAGACAAGACGGACGATTCTGGTGAACTCTGTGGATTGAATAATCAATAGTGACAAAAATAAATGAGTGGACCATTTATCTGAGTCTGTGGTCAGCGCTGGAGCACAGTTCCTGTAATATATATTTCATACTCTTTTATACACATTGATTAGCTGCTCTCTAGTTTGTAAATTACGTGTTTATTGATTGGTGCATCACACAGTTGTGGCTTTTACAGTCGGGCTGTTGCACTACTGATAAAGACATAAATACTGAACTGTGGAGCGTCAATCTTCCCACTCACATTACACTGTAGATATTCATATACATAGAGCAGACACCACACTATAATAGCTAATTATGTCATTAAGAAAAAGTGCTATCAAACAGGCACAAATCAAGTTATGACTTGCCTGGGATCTGGAATACAGACTCTTCAATTTTTAAAGACTATCGCTGTGACTGAAAAACATTGCATATTTCTGCAGAGTCAATGAGCCAAGCACTAAACTCTGTTAATCTGAGGTGATAGAACTTTGATTTTATCTGTAAATCACAGGTGACCGATGAGCTCCTTCATTTCACATGTGTAACTAAAAAAAACGAATCTGATTGCACAATCATGTTTGACCAGACTTGAGACAAAACAGAGGATGTGAGAATCAGACTGATATATAAAACTGTATAAAAAATACAGAGATATCATTTTGGATTTGCCAGGCAAAGTGTTGACAAGATGAACTACTACTTTCACTAAGGTATAGCTAACATATGTCCCTAACACCTAATTTGATCATTTTTGGTAAATTATAATTTCACTTCCCAGTTGGACATGAGATTATGGTGTAACATAAATAATTCCATAACTATTACCTACCAACCGTAATCTTAACAAGGGCCAAAGTTTGTCTAAATTATACAATAGTTATTATATAACGACTAAAAAAACAACAGCAGCACCTTTACTTTTAAAAATAATAATGCTTAAACTGTCAGAGAAATTCCTTGTTATCTGTAAATTGTCCCTGCATTTGGATTTCAACTTCCAATTCAAAACTGGCACTTGACTGATGTAAAACTGTGATGAATATTTACCACAGACACTGTAATAATTCCCCAAAAAATTAAGACATATCCTCTTTAAGTCATATGTGATGTATTTTACAAGGTGATCTGTGCAGCTGATGTCAGAAATATTGACGAAAGGCAAGAAATCAAAGGTGGTGAATAATTGTCGTGGCAGCCACAACTGTCATTTATTCTCATTATCTCGTGTTATGTGCGTATTCCAGAGGGAGGTGCCCTGCACCGGCGAATCCACAGATTACAGCGCACATCCGATGAGAGAGGAGTGTCCGAGTGGGAGGGACAGGCTCAGATCAATGGCGCCAGATCAATGTTCAATAGTTTCGCCTGCACCGATACACTTCCTGCTGACGCCTGGGTCTCTGGTTACACAGATGAAATGGGTGGGCCGGACGGCTCTGATGATGATTTATGTTCGGAGGGCAGATGTGGCGTTTAGGAGCCGGGACACTCTGATAAAGATGCCTGAATGTCAACAGCTGGAGTCACAGAGAGAGGGGTGTTGTAATGTGCGGTTCAATGGAGCTGCAGGTGACAGGGACTCACTAATGTGTGGGATTACAAAGAAACACATTTAGGCAACTAGCCCAGGACATCGTGTGTGACTCTCATGTGAGTTTCACAGCAATAAAATCATTTGGATTACAGTGACATTATGGCAAATTTATTTTAAATGTCATTGTGCATATTTTCCAGTGGTGTAACGGAAACTGAATGATGTGTTGTTAGATAAACACTTAGGACAGAGACAATCTCTAAATATAGCCACAAAATTAACGGATGGTGAGAGGTCCACCCAGCAGATGCCAGTTAAATATTACCATGACTGTTTGTATTGAAACCCATCCTGTGTTTACTATGTCAGACGGCATTACAAAAGTCACAAAAGTAACAACAAAAATATTACATTATATATACACTGAGAAAGTGTATCTGAGACGTAAATCTAAGATCACAAACAAGTGAACTTTGATAATGCCATTTCGACCACTGAATGTGTAACTACATTGTACTACAGGAGCATGACTGTAAGCTTCTGACACCACAGCCGCACACACCTTCACACACAAACAGAGCAAACGCCTTGCTCCGACCTGTCACTCACCCATGGCTCTCACAGCCAAGGTTTAGTGACAACTGTTAAATCGGAGCACGCTTTTATCCCTGCCATGGCTAATGCTGTTAACTGGGGAGCAGCATCCGACTAACGTGTCCTGCTAACTCCTAATTACCCCCAGATGAAGCCTGCTCCGGCTCTGCCCACATGGTGCTCTCTGTTCAAATGGAAAACCATGAAAGATCAGATGCCTCATCTTCTCAGAGGACTGACTTTAGATGTGTGTTGCATCATGACCAACAAAGAGTTAAGCCTCTTGCTTCCTGATTCCACCCTGAGTTACCTCTTGCAACTGTGTCCAACTGGCTCTTAGCGGTAGTAAATTGGGTTAACGCTCAGTAAGTGTCCCATCGTTAGCGTTGTTAATTGACTACTGCGTGTGATAATTAACAGGCAGTGGACTTCCTACCTCGCTAATCTTATTTAGGTCATTTGCATTTAAAATGATTTTGGTCTCACAGGCAAGTTTGAAAAAATTCACACAGAAGATGCTTAATAGACAATGTACTATTGAGCTATTGAAAATATATAATTTTTGTAAACAGAGTTTTAGGCTTTAGTTTTTGACTTTGATTGACAGCATAGGCAAGCCAGATGCACTGCCTGTTCTAACAGATGAGCCATAATATGCCATAGCACCAGAATCATAGAGAAAATGTTCACAAAGTTAGTAAGTATAGTAAGATAGATTAGGTTTATATGGATGGTTTTATAAGGATAACACTGAAGGTTGTTAATCTAAAAAAGCAGTTAAGCTGCATTTGTTGACAGCTTAAGTGTTATTTGAAGTTTTGTCACTCCGTTTGTTCCCAAAGACTGGCTATCCCGCAGAAGTTCATCACATCCCATTTCTCTTATTAACTCTGCAGCCTGTGCACTCTTAATGCATGAGGCTGAGGCTGTGGTCGTGCTGTGATACCTCCAGATGAATGTTTCCTTTGTTGGAGCACCTTCTGTCCTGTTTTGGCTCTGACAGGACACTGGGTATCTGTGGGACACACAGGGCTGAGTTCCTCTGACTCACACAGGCATTACCACAGCACATTAGCTCGGCCGAGGAGTGGGAATGAACGATGGGCGAGCGCCGCTGCCCCAGGCAAAGTGAAGACATACACTACAGCCAGCTGCCATCTATTATGGATGGCCCGGGCCGACCCCCGCCGACCGCCGTGCAGGGGTGACAGGGCTGTCCTTGGCGAGCCGGTGACCTTCGATGGAGGGGAGAGGGCGCTGGGCAGATTAAAAGTGGACTGGCTCACTGAGCAGTCCAGGCGTGCCCCTGATATTCGGCCCAGATGGTAACCACACACACAAATAAACGCACACTTCCTGGTGCATTCTGGGAGGGCAGATGTGGGCTATGGGCACAGCCTCTCCTTGGGGCACCCAGCTTTTCTCTGTATACTGCATGGACATGTCTCTATCCAGCGTCAATCCAAAAGGGAACTATAAGAATAATTTGTTTGTCAAGAGTGTTTCACTTGTTCCATCCAGGCTGAATTTCAAAAACAAATCAGCACTTAACAAATGAAATAAAGGTGGAGCTTACAGTCCAACTCAAGTCACTACTTAATGAAGCAGCTTTGATTTAACACTTTGTTAGTCTCACTCTGCTGTTCTGTTCTGGAGTCATTTTAATATTGAAATCACAGTGCGATTACACGAGATACAGAACCCTGGAGTCCTCAGGTCTAACCAAGCTGTACCTCCTCCAGCTCCTTCTGAGTGTTTCTTTGTCTCTTCATTCTGCTCTATGTATGCGAATCATCCATCACTCACTCAATCAGTCCATTGAATTTCATTTAGTGCGGTGTTACACCGGGCATGTGATTGATTCTCTGCTACCTTTTCACTGAAGCTTGAATGACACACAATGCTGCTGCAGACCCCCTCACTCCTCCACGCAGGACTAGCTTAAACTCCACTGCACTGGTGTAGCCGAAGGGAGCCCCGAGCACCCGTGCTGCCAAAGAAGACCCTCTGAGACTGAGTCAAGGTTGCCGTGTCCAGTAGGCTGCGCCAACATCTGTTCAGAATGGCCTCAAGACTGGCATGAGAGCGGCCGACATCACTGCTTGACCTTGCATAAGCAGTCACACATGGAAATATAGAGCTTATGTGGCACTACATTTTATTTGATCATTCACTGCGTATGCAGTGGTATACAGTATTAATAGCGTGCACAATTTAATTCACAATGTTCTGTAGGGAGTATTACAGTATTACATCACTGAACATACAGGGCACAAGGCAGATCAGTGTGTGAAGTTTTTTTAAGAGATTATTATCCACTGTATTTGTAACCAAAGAGTTACTAGACAGAAAAATGATTGACTGCTACCAACACTTTCCTTGTTTTAAATCTTGGCGGAGGTTGTTCTCTGCCAGTGAGCATCGATTTTTCTATCAAATACAAAAGCAGGCATTGTGGAGGGCCACAGAGGTCAGTGTGAAGTAGACAGAGGTGTGTGTGCGTATGCACCGGCGCCCCCCTCTGCAGCCCCATTGTCACTCCCCAAAGGCCTTTCTGTTAAATTGGCTGACAGATAATAAGATCATACAGCAGAGTACAGACCCTTGTCCCACAGTCCAACAGTCTTACCGTAAAGCCACTGGACTGCATCACTGACATGGCAACGCAGTGCTCATTTTCTAAAGAGGACGCTGACCCTGAACTGATTTTTGATAGACAAATGTCTTCTTCTACTGGAGAAAATTTTGTTCAGAGTTGGCCTTATTTCTTCAAATTGTCCTAATAAAATATAAAAAAAAAACCAAGTAAATGCAGTCAGCTGGGCAACTAGAGGGAACATACACATACAGAGAGAAGGTAAGGTAGGAGTATAATGGAGCATCTATTGCAGGACCTCCTGTTCTGCTGAGATCATCACAAATGCCAAGAAAAAAAAAAATCTCTATCAAATAAATGCATGGATTAGTCCAATAGAAATTTTGTTACAAAAAGTGCAGTTTAGGAAACTCATCTCATCTATTATTATAGTCTAGTATGCAATTATTTGAGCTGCTCATGTTGTTTTATTATCTCCTGAGTGAATCTGGGTTTAATCCCAAATGAGCCTATCTCAGCCTCTCTGCTTTACATGTATCTATATTATTCATATTTCCAGGTGCGGAGGTACATCCCCACAGCATGTCCTCAGGCCCTCTGCCCCTGGGGCTCATGGGATACGAGCCCTCCCTGGGGTGGGTGTTTTCACAGCCTATGAGAGAAGCCCTCGAGAGGGGAGCCGGCAGAACAGCGCAGCGGCGGCAGCAGCATTTCTCTGTCTGCTTGATGTGACTATAATGGAAATATACACCAGTGAGGAAGGCAGAGCGGGCCTTTGGGGCCTGAGAAGTACAAATATTTTAATAACAAACACTTTCAGTGTTTGCCTCCTGTTACGGCACCTGGGTGTTATTTCACAGACAGAGCCAGAGCTCAGTCTGTGTGAAGTGTGTATGCAAAAAGATAGAGATATTTTCTTCTTTTACTGGAAGTGTTTTTTTTATGTAGGAGAAAGTTTGGCTGGCGATATGTCCTTTGGAAAACTGTCATTAATCACAAGTCAAAGTCACCTCAGATCTCACATTAGAATAGACCAGTTTAGCTGCAGCTGAAATTGCAACTGACCCCTCTTGCCCTGAGCACTTATTCAAAATCAGAAACACGGCCATAGGGGGCTAAAACAACTAAATTGAGTGAGGCTGAAAGAAACTAAGAGTACTGAACAAAAATACCAAATAAGGCAATGCCAACTGCAATCTACAGTTTTCTGGAGTTGTCTGATGGGTAAATTACGGCTCTGTCGACAAATGCAGAGAGGCTGTTCCAAAAGACAATAAAGAAAACAGATAGAGATGGTGCCAATGCAACAAAAATCTGTGTAAAGACTGTGACAGGTCTGACAGCAAGACAACTTTGTTAAAACAACTTGTTTAAATGTGTTGCTATATAACTGCTCATCATTCTTTACACTCAAATAATGGAAATTACTGCAATATTCTGCTGTGAAAACCTAGAGACAGACATTTAAAGCATTAGTGAAGTGAGAGAGTGTGGTGAGGGAATAAAAAAGAAAATGAAGTACAAAAAAGGGTGTGATTTTGGTAATGAGCTGTCAGTCATTTTTCAGTGGCCAACAACTTTCATCTGCCCTGATTCCTCCCAACCTCCTCCATTCATCATGGCTCTCTCTCCTCCCTGACGCAGTCCTGCAACGCCTGCCGTCGTTTATCACGTCCGGGGGAATAGAGTTTCTCCAGCTGTCAATTTAGGAAATGGAGTGACGAGCGGGACCCCTGGGACCCCGCCATAATCTCAAACACCAATGTTACAGAAAATGATGAACATCTCAGGAGTCAGATACACGTGTGCAGGAGTTACCTGTGCTCAGCTCTGTACCTGTCAGAAAACAAACTCATTTACACAGCAGGACAACACTGTTCTCTCACACTGTGAAAAGCTTTGGCTCAGTCTGTACCTGGGCTCTAATGGTCAGTGTGCTGTTTGTTGTCAGATGCACTGCTGAAAAATGTTGGTGTCACACAGTTGTGTGTCCCACAGGGAACAGATATCACCAGCGGTTACCAAACAGGTGTGTGTGAGGCATCCTCATCAGTCCACAGACCGGTCACTACAACAACACATGTTTAACATACTCCAACGAGATTTTTCATTTCATTCCACTTACAATAGAGTACAGGGTATATAATTCACATTAATTCAACAGTATTTCAAGTACTGTCATGTCCCTTTTCTGCGGAAACACCTGTTATTCCCCACATGTGTGGACTAAGTATATAGTAATAAAAATTTCCCCAAATATTAAAATGGCACTCAATGACACACGCTTGTTTTTTGTTTCCTCCTTTTTGTCCTCCTTTGAGATTCTGTAACAGCTTGAGGTGGTGAGAGGCAGGGCTCTAATGGCCATAGGACTGCAGTTATGCTGTTGCTGCGGCTACTTGTAATCACCCTTGTGGTTTAAAAGGTCAGGAGGTCGGGGGTTATGAGAGATAAGGACCCGGGGGACTGTCATAAAACACTTGCGACACTTGGACTCTCGTTTGTCATCCACAGTTCGATATCACTCATTTGTCTTGGTTAGGAGAGTCTTTCCTTTAATAGACACCTTATGTCACATGCCATGTTGTGACTACCACTGCAATATTTCCAGATATATTTTTAGATACTACTGGATACAAAAATGTTTAGGTTATTTTTGTCGAGAGCAAAAGCAGACTTGAGTGCATGACTACTGTAAATATATGTGTTTTTATCCATGGTTGATGATGATGAAATGAGGAAAAAATTGTTGCCATGGCAATTAACAATTTAAAACTAAATATACTTATACACCTTTTCAGTGATGAAAAGTAAAAAAGCTCTCATATAACAGGACAGTAGCATAATACAGTTTCTTTCTTTTGACATTTAAATACAAAGGAGCTTTATGATTTCAAAGTCAAAGCAGCACTCACAGATTGAAGGGTATGCATCTGTCCCCCCTCATCTACATATAATACTTTTGTATTTGCCGATGCAGAGAGGTACAATCAAACCACCAACCAAACAAATGAGATTCCCTTACATTAGGCAAGCGTGTAATCACATTTCCCATGTTGTCTCTTTGTGCATGTTCTGCTTTGGCTGTGGAGCTGGCGGGCTGAGGGTCACAGAGCAGCCCCCGCATAGGTCCGCCCCAGGACCCGCATGCACACTGCTGAGACCACTCATTTAGTGCGTCTGCAAACAGTATTACAGGTGGAAAAGCTTGAGGAGATGTCTTGCAAGCATTAATCCCATTTGTGTCCTAACTCATTTCAAATGTGCATCCGGCTGCACTCATGGAATGAGAGGGACGCAGCGGCCATCAAATGGATGCAACGCAAACATTCCCAAGGTCCTGAGTCGACACACACAAAAGAGATGTCATCACTGAGAGCATCTGCATTCAACACAAAGAACAGAGCAGTGAGGCTAAAATACACCACAATAACAGGCTGATTGAATAAGGCTTATATTGTGGAAAGATGTGTATGAGAATTCTGATGGCTCCTCAATGCAACGCAAATGCAAGTCAAAGTAAATTATTTCTGTCCAAACGTAACATCTAAACAATGGCAGATGTGAAAGCTCAGTCAATGCTGATTCATGTATCAAAAAAGTGGTGGTACAAGAGATTCAAATATGTCAATGAAATAGTGTGTCTACCATTTGAAGTTCATCATAGTAAATCAGAACTGTGATATGAAAAAACTAAAATCTGAGATATTTTGTTGTTCCTCATCAATAGCAGTTACGTTTAAAAGTTTTTAACAGAAAAAAATTATGACTTAAGAAAGTGAATATGATTATATAGGGAACAACCGCTATATATAGCTATATTGTATTCAAAGTGTAGTACGTTAAATTAATATTTGAGATGTCTAAATAATACTAGAATCACTTTCCAATGATACAATGGAGTTTATGAATTTACTGTTAAAAAAAAAAAAATGACATGTTGGCTATAGTGAAATACTACCCTCTAGTGGCAACAGATTGCAGTTCTTTATCTCTCTGAGCTCTGAGCTTTAACACAATTTATAAAGTTCACATCTATAATGTAACACTGGCATACAGTTGTTTCGTGTTGGGTTTCATACAGTAAATGTTCTGAATCTAAAGCTCCATGAGGCCCTAACTGAAATACCATCTATTATTACAACACTTCACCAGACAGTGAAGGTTGTGTTAATCCGTGCCATCACACCTACTGTTATTTTTACTGCCGCTCTTGGCAAGAATGATGTGCGCCACACAAACTCTATCTCTTCCTGCCTTTTAGCATTCTGCGACTTGGTCACGTCCAATTAGCCCTCCCCTAAACACTGTGTCATTAGTTTACCCATAAGCCACTCATCGGGCCTTGATTCGGGGGGATAAATCACCCTCTCGCCAGACTGAGCTGGGCTGCTGTCTGCTCCAGCTCTGTCTCTGCCTCAGCCTCGTTAACCCTGTCCAGAGTTTCTACGGCGACAGTCTCTGCCGGGCCTCCTCATTGGACATGTCAGCCGGCAATTTGCATGCCAGACTATTTCTCTTCATCATTGGGCCTGTTTCTCGCTGCTCATTCGCCCACTCCCTCTTCTGCACGATGCTAGAAGAATAGAGAATAACTCAGCAACTGACGGCAGACGGCATGCATGTCCTTGTCCTACAAGGTTACAAATCCATTTCATCTGTGCAAGAGGGGAGTGAATTAAAATAAATGATGGCCGGACATTTATTGCATTCTGGGGTGAAGGAGGATTGGGGAGGAGAGGTACAAGTTCTCCAGTGCGACTTGTGTCTCAGACGGACTCTGACTGGCGGACTCTTTGAAATGGACTGGCACAAACATTAGACAATAACATCTTGTGCTGTGTTTGTCTTTGTGGGCCGAGTGCTTCTGACTGGGCTGCAGAGCTATTATACCAGCACACACAAACTGATCTCACACAGCAGCGGCTTCACTTTCGGGTTCAGTTAACTTTTATTTATACCCACAGGTAAAACTGGTTTGGAGCTGGAGTTGGCTTTCATATGATACAAATAACAAATACAGACATAAAATCTATAGAAAATATGAAAGTGCTCCACAGCGCTGATCAAAACATGATAAAACAATAAAAAAGTGCCATACTTTAGGCTCTCACTACTATAACACATAATACTACGAGAGGTGAGAAATGTATATTTATGCCTGTCGATACAGTTACAGTCTCTTGTGATTCAGTGCTTTTCTGTTTTATACAACTCACACAACTGCTTTTCTTCCCATTTCTGTTATTGGTGAGCCAGTGGACTGACAAGTTCATTTAACCAATAACAGTGAAGTATGAACTCAGAAGAAGATAGAATGCCTGCTAAAACGTCTGGAGATACTGAAAATACAACTTAGTAGCTATTAGTTTTTGTTTCATTCAGGTTGTTAGTTCATATATTATTTGTATTTTATCTATTTCTATTTATATGTAAAGCAATATGTGTTGGTTTTTGTTTTGTTTTTTTAGCAATGAAAAGTATTATACAAATAAAATGTACTTAGTTACTACTCACTACAAAGCTTACTGAATGAGTCTGACTGTATTGTTGTTTATAAGCCAATAAAAAGACCCTCTCATATGGCCTGTGTCTCCCTATAGTCAGTACAATCCACAAATATCTGTTAGACCCAAAGGATTTCTTGCAAAGTGTATTTTCTTCCATTTGACAAAAAAGTTATACATATGTCTCTCTCAGGATGCAGAGACGGACTGCTGCTCACTGCAACTCTCTTAGACCTGCTCCAGAGCACTCCATTGTAATAGAGTTATTTTTAGACAAGCTGACATATATAAATATTTATAGGTTTAACAGGTCAGAGGTTCCAATGAACCACAGACTGGACAGCAGAAAAATAAACAGCATATGCAACTATGCAAGTATGATTTTGGCTCAATAAAGTATGGCGAGAATGAATACACTAATTACAAACCTAAACCAAAAGTAGGAAATACAAATGTGAATGAAATGCAGAGTGATGAGTGAATGGTCATATTTTCCTGTGGTCTTTTGTTGGATCAGTGCTTGGACCAAAAAGTCTGTAGTCTGTAGTTCTTCTTGGAATTTAAGTATGGATTATGTAAGATGGCTCAACACACAAAGACCAAGGGCCCCAAGAGTTACTAAATTAAAGTACATGGCATTAATTGTTTTGTTTTTTTTAAAGAGGGGCTTATATGCAATGTTCCCTCTAATTTTTCACGAGTCTGAGCAAACACACAAACTCCGTGAGCGTCCCATGGACCACTGTGAGCGACATCAGACCTGTGCACTGTGGTCATGCTGCATCGCATCCATCCAAGTTAAATAGTTTATTAAAAGAATCAAATTACCGCATTTACATTTCTGTTATAAGACTTTTAATTAAGTGCTTTAGCCACTTATACAATGAAAATGACAAAAATCTTGCTCGACCTGTGTAGTACGTTAATGCTATTGGAAGTATAAATATTTCATTTTAACTATGGCAAAACATGAGCTTCCAACCAAACCAAGACAACTGTAAACTCCAATGTTGAAAACACACTTAACATTTTTATGATAAAGCTCTGACTTGTATTGAGTATAAGCCATTGTGTGAAGCTTTTGCTTGATTTTTACTACTCATAAACTAGTGACAGTATCAATGACCGATACACACTGAGAGGAATCTGTATCTACACACCCAGCTGCTCTATTACTGTACATTTATATATCATATCAAAACACAATATATAATGTGTATTTGTATATAACATATATTCAAAACAAGTGGTATGGGTCAAAATAAATATATATTTACAAACCACACACTGCAAAATGTAAACAAACACACACTGGAAACTAAAAATACGCTGTACATGATTGTACAGTGTGACAGTCATTCTGTGACAGAGGTTGGAGGATCGAGTCCCGCTCGGACCAACTTCTGTCAGTGTGTCCTTAGTTCTGTCATTGTGTCCTTAGGCAAGACACTTCGCCCAAGTGGTGTGTGCGTGATGATTGGTGGTGGTCGGGGGGGGGGCGCAGATTGGCATTAGCTACTGCTAATGATTACACATAATACACATATGACCCACAATTAAGTCAATAGCAGAATAAACCACGCTTACCGATCAGGAACAGCATCCAGTCCATCAAATCATAAGGTCCTCTGCTCCTGAGTCCACGAACCGCTCCGGGTCCGAGATGCCTCTAGTTTAACTTGTACAAACATCCACAGTGTCCTCGGTCGCGTACTTCCTTTGTTTTGTCCGTTTCGTCATGTTTAAAACGCAAAACTGCTGCAAAACAGTGCGTAAAATTACGCAATTACGCGCGCGTAGTTTTACACGCGAATCTTTGGCCGAGGGCGGGCCGTCGGAACGGAAGGGGTTAAACACTTAGAATCATTAGCGAGTTTTCACTACACGTCGGCCACATCGGCTGAAACACTGGGAGCGGGACATGAGGACGCCTGTCAATGACGTTGATAAGCGGCGCAAATACGTATGTGAATCACATAATTGGCTGGAGCAGCTCGTCCCCGGTCACACTCACGGACTCACATTGAAAAATAGCGCAGAATGAATTGTTGTGTGTTTATTTTATTTTCAATTCCGGTTCGATTTTTTTGTGCGCAGCACAGATTTTCTGTGCGCGGAGACCGTGTCAGCAGTGCGCAATTGCGCACGCGCGCATCTTAGAGGGAACAGTGATTATATGTTACCTTGTCCTTAACCCGTAACATGCCTCATAGTGACTGGAAACAGCTCCAGACCACAATCATTTAACATTCAAAATATAGCAGTTAGTAGCTCCTAGATCTAGCGAATTGGATATTGTTGCTTCATAAAAAAATGAAGAAAAGAAAAGAGAATAAAGTAGTTTTTTTTCCACAAAGAAATATAACTTAATCTGAAGATGCTAGACCATCAAAAAAGATGTTTAAAAACTAATCAAAGTGCGCCATTGTTGAAAAGAAGCTCAGCAGTAACTGGGTTCCCCATGCCCTTTGACCTCTGTGGCCCACGTCTGTCAGACACTCATCACCATCGCTCATCAGGCAGGTGATTGTGGAGGAGGAGGAGACAGTGAATGTCCACATACATCCAGCGGCCTCAGAGTGACAGGCCTGTAGCCCCGCCCACCTCACCTTGACCCTCGGCCCGTTGGTGCAGTCACATCCCTGTACCAACCGCTCTGTTCTGACCTCGTCTTCACAGGTTCTCTGGCCTTGCCGCTGACGGCTGAGTTATTATCATAATTACCCAGGAGGCATTGCAGGGACCGGTGGCATGGCAGAGGCCGTCCATGTTTAACAGAATATTTGGGTGTTTTATCGGCTTTAACTCAGCCCACAGGGCAGGCAAGAAGGGCCATGGTGATAAGAAAACCACTCATGTGGGAAATGAAGAGGAGCGCTCAGAACGCAGTGAGGAAGAGGATGAAATATACTGTTAATGCAGCAGTAGCACATATGTCATAGATCCTCCAAGACAAGGTGTAAATATGCTCATATATTCAGCTGCTGTCGGACAGAAGGTCTGCTAAAGATGGCTGCTGAAAATATCCACGTGCAGCAAAAACCTTTTGTTCTACATTTACTGATGTTTTACATTTCTCAATCCCTGGATTATATGCATATTCATAACAATAATGAAACGTACAAGGGTCACTGGTTCAATTCAAACATACCACACTCACTGTGCTCAGTGAATATTCATCTTTACACACAACACAAAGGAACTAGACATAAGCACATCCCTTCATAGAATCTCCTGATCAAAGGTGAGCACATCTTCTGCATACAGTCGTCACACTAATTCTATACAACTACCCGTCAAATATGTCCAATGTGGCACTAAGCCGTGTGTGCCCATGTCTGATTATGCGGACCCATCTGTGTGAGGTCAAAGGTCATGGCTGGTCCTGGCAGGGGCTACAGGTGAGCAGATGAGAACAGTAGGGGCTCACTTTAATTTAGCTAAGCGCTACAGGACGCTGCGTGCCGCTGTACCTGGGAAGGACAGGATGAACTTTTCACACAAGCCTCAGATTCATTATGACTATGGAGGTGTGCTGAAAATATATTAAGATATAGACACGGAAACATGCTCTAGATATGACAAACAGCACCAAAAAGCAGCTTCTTGGCATAACAAGAAACAAGCATTCAAATGGCAACATAGTAATTATTAGGCCTTTTCCTGGGATCCAGAATACACACTTCTTCAATACTTAACATGTTAGTCTGGACACTGGTAAATCTCCTCGAGATCTGCGTGACTGACAAGTGGATTAGCTAGTCAGGGACACATATGGTCCATCCATATCAAAACAAATTTGGTTACTTATAAGGAAAAAAAGTGGGGGGAAAAATGTCACAGTGGACTGAAAAATATCGCAGATTTCTGCTGAATCAGTGAGAGAAGCATTAAACTCTGAGGTGAAAGAAATTTGATTTTGTTTGATTTTGTTTGTTAAAAAAAATCATTCTGGATTTGGCAGATTGTAATTAGTTTCATATAGTTAATATTTATTTTTTAATATATTAATTTGGGGGAGTCAGTGATTGTCTCCATGGAGATTGCTAAGTTTTATTTTTATTTTGTGAAACATTTCAGGTAAGGCAAGGCAAGTTTATTTGTACAGCACAATTACTACACAAAGTAATTCAAAGTGCTTTACAGAATAAGAAAGACTTTAAAATCACAAAGGACATTAAAAAGTAAAACATCAATAAGGAGAATAGAACCTCCACCTAAAAAATTTACCCAGAAAATCCTGGTGCTCATAAATATTTACATTTCAAGAGTCATAGTAAAGGTATTCTTAATGTATTACCCTAAATCCTACATCAAAAGCCTGCCTTGATCAAACGGATGATATGAATACTACCATGATGTGATTCATGCATTTTATTTTTTACATTTCCCCTTCTGAATGGCCTTATAAAATATTAAGGTACACAGACTGGTGAGCATTTGTCTGTATAGTGAGAGTGTGAGAGAGAAATCCCAAATCTGGCACGGAGTAGCTTCCTGTCTAGACTCAGCACAAGGAGGTCAGCGCTAACCAGACCAGAGCACTCCACACTACGTTTATGTAACAACGTCTAGTGTGAGAAACTATTTCTGCTCCACTTCCGAAATATTAACACAACCTTTGGCACATATTGCTGTTATAGTTGATGTTTTTAATCTCTTTTTTGTAAGGTTAACAAGTTCTTTGTTAACAAATTGCAGCAGCTGCGGAAAAAATGAAGTATGGAAGTTCAATGTTGAAAATGGAAAGACGGTATGATTAGCTCTTCACAGGAAAAGTCAATTTAATCTAAAATGTTTATCCATGGTTTTGAATACACCGATATTAACATAGCAACAACAGTATTAAACTACATTAAATATTACATTTTAAGCCGCAAGATTTGGCCAATTGTGAGAAGTGGTCAGGGAAAAACAATCTTGTATGGTTTGGTAACACAAATAAACTGAAAACTGGAATTGCTGACAACCAAACTCACATGAACCTGTCTTTAGTAATCACATAAGACATCTCAGAGGACTGTAACTTTCTCCCACCTTGCTCTCACCGAGTCCTTATCACAAATGCTAAAAGTGTTTAAGCATGGCAGACAGTATTATTGTGAATCAACATGATGGTCGTGGCTATTTCATATTCATGCAGGGGCCCAATGACACTTCGTCCTCTGGTTCCCAAAAGGCCTAAGTCAGCACTTGTCCAGCCCTTTAGCCCCAGATGTAAAGTAAACAGTCTTCACCTCTGTGACATCAGATCAGCACACTGCAGAGTCGCATGGGACCGAGCCATCAGAGAGAGAGAGAGCTGACACAGACAACCACTATGGACAACTATGGAGACTGGTTCTATTTGAATGAGAGAAAATATAGTAAGCTTTAAACAGTGCTATTACAAATGTCAGTGGTATGGTGGCTTTATAACAATGGCTTTAAAATTGTATGTTTATCTTGAAAAACAGGAATTATAATTTTAATCCAAGTTAATTTTGACCTTTGGTATCTGTGTAAACCTTTTGGGAAGTTAAATCTAGCCCTGTAATCACACACAAAATACAGTTTAGCCTGCTTTGTTCAGAACATCACATGATGATGCCTACACACAGAGCAGTCAGGCAGCATTCAGGCATATTGTCTAAATAAAATGAAAGTAAAATGAAGACAACACTTTCCTCTGATGTGAAACAACTTATCAGTAATGTACCAATGATCAAATACTGTTTTTTGTCAACTGACTAAATATATTTGGTGAGTACCCACCATAAGCATTTCTATAATATATTTCATTTACTCCGATGACTTGCTAGTAATAAAATGTTTAATAATACTAGAGTTTTCAGATAGAGACACAAC
Source organism: Periophthalmus magnuspinnatus (assembly GCF_009829125.3). Classification (NCBI taxonomy): domain Eukaryota; kingdom Metazoa; phylum Chordata; class Actinopteri; order Gobiiformes; family Gobiidae; genus Periophthalmus; species Periophthalmus magnuspinnatus. The sequence continues at coordinate 15,224,520 of NC_047149.1, forward strand.
AATTCCACATGATCTAACTTTCAGTCATCGTCTAGACATCGCAGACAATGTAGTCTCGTATACATTTAGTAAGTAAAACTATGACTCATGCTGTGGTCAAATCAAGGGAGTAATTTTAGAAGTATGAGTGGAGTGCATTTTGGGGTCTCCTGGTGGTGTTCCTTCCAAAATGTCTGCCCCAGTTTGACTCATCGCCTGTTACCCCTAAAATCAGCAGACCAGACTTTGCTGGCACATTACACTGTGTATTCTGTGAACTATGGTAGGGTAGTATTTGGGTTTGTCTGCCCATGTGTTTCCAGGACTAGCTGTCTGACTCAACGCTTGAATGGTCAGAAAGCCCTGGTTGCAGTTACGTCTTGGCCATGAAGAGTAGGCAGGAATCTACCCTACATTTAGGAAATATGAGGACATTTTCCCTCCCATTGAAGTGGCATGTGTTTTTATTTTCATGATTTGGTCGGGGGCTGCATTCCTTTTCTGTGTGCGACTCGAGACAGAGAGATTGCCGGGGAGTGAGTCACTAAAACCCGAAGCAGCCGTGAGCTCAGCACTGGGGGCCGCTTCGGAGTAGAGGCTAAACTTGAATGGGGAGATCTGACTGGATCATGGAGTCCCCAGACAGTTCGGAAACCTACAAAATATGAGGGTGGAATGAGAGCATTGGAGACTTCTGTTCCGCCAACACTGTCCCATAATAGTGTCTGTCTCGGGGTTGGACATGAAAACCATTACACAAGCAACAAACTGCCATGAGATTATAATAGCTACAAACTTGTTATATTTTTATTTTCACTTTGTAATGTCTGTTCTAATATTAGCAATATCTGCATTTCATTATTTAATTTAGTAATTTAATATGTTCCTATTTATATAAATATAGATTATGTGCATTTAATTGTTTATTTCATGAACTTTCATTATTAGTTGAACTGATTTGGTTCGGAATGTTGACCGCATTGTTTGTCAAGCAGCATCACCTGCTGGCTTAATGGAGAACTGCCAATACTCAAGGCACTCATTTTGATGCATAGCAAAGGACAGGTGTGGATGGATTGAATGGAGCTTTTGTCTAAGAGACAATTTGCTGTATTTTTGTAGAGTTTTATCTAAAATTGCATATTATACGTTTTAGGTACTAAGCATAAAAAAACAACCTTTAAGCAGGTAGGCAATTTCTTGGATATTGTTTCCAAATTTGGACATTAAAATCATGTTACAAAAAGTGTAGGGCACTTTGGTGGTGCAAAAGTGGAGTCCATGTTTGGATATTCATCCGTGTGCCACGGGTGGATGAATGATCGCTAATCTAAAATAGTTGAGAGAGAAATATGACTGTGTTCTATGAATAATATAATCAAAATAAAGACTTCAAAAGGGCCTCACAGAAAAACACAGCGCACTCTAGTAAAACAAACACGGTATTTAAGAGGATAGGGAATGATCAGGATCATGGGAAAATGTATCCTGTCAAAACTGTCCATTGAGGATTAGCCTCATATATATATATATATATATATATATATATATATATATATATATATATATATATATATATATATATATATATATATATATATATATATATATATATATATATATATATATATATATATATATATATATATATATATATGTATAAACATTGCAATGGATATCAAGTCAGTTTGAGTTTTGGATTATATTTATTAGTGTTTATTTTAAAGTTAATTGCGCAATTCGTTTGATCCATCATCTTATGTTATGCAGGTCTATCAAATAATTTGTAGTAATTTGAACTGGGTCCACAAGTCCAACACAACTAGATGCAAATAGGCGTTCATAGATCCGTAGGAAGGTTATGGCAATAAGTGTTAAATGGTCAAAAAAATTGTCTTTCTTTTTTCACGCGTGAAGTTCATTTTGTTGCAACAAACTAGAGTAGGCCTAATAATAGGCTTGGGCCATTTATCGTGTCATATTTTCTTTTTTCAGTCAAGGCGCGTTCCTTTGCGATGCTTGAATGAGGCTCGAGTCCAGCCGGCGGTCCCTCCTCCGTCCCACGTCAGAAAGTTGTGGTAGCCCACTATAAAACAGACCGCTTAAGTTCACGCGAATTGAAAGTGCTTAGCGCTTCTCAAGTTGACAGTCAACAGCTCGTTTCTTTAAAAACACGTGCTTATCCGAGCAGGATGTGTCAAGACTCAGAGCTGCGTAAATGGAGAGGATCTGCGCGAGAATAAGTAGGAAAAGTGCGCTCTTTTCTGACCACAGCTCTCTGCCGGATAACACACGTGGACGCTCATGCCGGGATGGACTTTAATTTCTCATTTAGCAAAATGTGTGGATTGTTGTCTACGGAGCTGCATAACAAGAACGCCCTATAAGGCTGCATTTCTATTTAAACTGTAGAACTGAAGCAGTAGACTCGGTGCAATACTTTGGCTGTCACATTGGCTAAATTAGAGCTCGTTCAAACACTGGCATCAGCAAATGCACAAGGATGGATTTGGGTAAAGTTGTGTTGTTTATCCTCCTCCTCCACTGCGTAACGCTGAGCTCAGCCTTGTCGACCTGTGCCACCGTAGATATTGATCATGTGAAGAGAAAGAGAGTTGAGGCCATACGCGGTCAAATCCTGAGCAAACTTCGACTGACAAGTCCCCCTAAATCCATGGGACCGGGCAAAATCCCGTATCAAATCCAGGCGCTGTACAACAGCACCAAGGAGCTGCTGGAGCAGCTCGGAAAGGAGCGGCAGCAGAGCTGCGGTCAGGACAACACCGAGACAGAGTACTACGCCAAAGAGATCTACAAATTCAACATGCTCTATGGACTACAAGAAAACAGTGAGTAGGCCTTTGCACTTTGCCAGCACGTTTTATGTTCTACGTAAGATGACTTTTGACCTTTTAGGAGACACATTTGTTTGTTTTTTTATCGAAATATTTTCTTTACTGCTAGAGCTGGAAGCTGACACTGAGGTGTGCGCAATATTTCATGCGACATCATTTGTCTACTGTAGTTGTTTTCTTTTGTGGATTCAATCCTTCATCCCAGATGTTCCCATTTCCTTTCCAGTCGAACCCAAATAAGAGGGGACATCTGCCGGAGCAGACAGGCTGCCTTAGGGGTGTACACACTGGGAAAAAATGAACAGTAGTAGACGGTAAAGTGGGTAACTGAAGTAACAGGGCTTCCTCCTCTGTGGGGTCCAGGGAAACCCTGACACACCGGGCCTGCTGTCTTCACGTGGAGTTTAATCTCAACGTGACGTCTTAACAAAAGCTAAAACACGGGTGGCCTTTCCAATGAGACATCATTTACTGTTAAAACCATATGCCATTGTCAGTGTGTGTGTGTCATCACCACCACTCAAATATACAGTTGGTAACCTACTGTATATTTTTATTCAAACCACTCTTTGGCATAACCTCCACCCCCATAAGATGAAAGCTTAGAAGCTGGAGAAGCAGCATCAGATCACCATCAGATAAAAACAGATAAAAAGGGATGAATGTTGTGTGAAAGGAAAAAGTACAGAGAGACTCAGTGCCTTAAGCCAGGACTGTTACATCACAGGTCCTTTGAAATCAACAGGTGTTCAGATCAGCAAAACTCGAGTTTTCAACATGTTGTGTTGTTAATGAATGGAATTTAAGGTAGGTTTATGTATTGGCGTAGTCAACATAAAACAAAAACAAATTAGAAGATGACAGCAGTTGTTTTTATGCCACAACACCATATATCTTTGCTTCACAGTGCATGCAGAATATGGGGTAGATCAATGGCTGGGGTTGGGATGTGGAGAGGTTTAGGTGGGTTCAAAGGTATCACTGACACACAGACATAATATCAGGATAGAGGTACATTGAGCAACAAGTGATTTATAGAAGGATGAAGTCCTGTGATGTAATACCTATTGTTGTGTTTTGGTTCTTTTGTTTCAGACGATTTAACCCACTGTATAAAAGGAGTCACCTCCAAGATTTTCCGGTTTAATGTTTCTGCCATGGAGAGGAACGCCACCAACCTCTTCAGAGCCGAGTTTCGTGCTTTAAGGATCCCAAATTCCAGTGCCAAGAGGAACGAACAGCGGATTGAGCTCTACCAGGTGTGTAAAGGTACTTTTTCATTGTGCATTTTGACTTATTCCATATTCCATATTTGGAATTCTGACCATGAGTATCTTAGCAACCAAAGAGCCAATCTGGAGCGAGGCTGTTGAAGGTAATGTCCCCCCACATAACAACATTGTCATGCTGCTAATGCTAGCAGGAGTGACCTCGGGAAAAGAAGGCGCCTGATTTGTCTGTTATTAATGTTCATATTTTAGTTACAGAAACAATAGCAAAATAACAATACTGGGATCGTATAGAGTGGATTGATACGAACATTTTAAGACCAAAATCACGATCCTAACAACAGCAGTTACAGAGAGAGGGATGACAGTTTCTCCATAGAAAGTAAACTGGAGCCAGAGTTAATGGAATCAGAAGAGCACCTATGCTCACTTCCTATTTGGAGCACGCTGGCCAGCGGATTAGCTTTGTACATTTATATATACAGTCTATGGCTATTACCAAAAAAGTAATAATAATGCTAACAATCTGTGGCCTTGGTTTCAGATTCTAAGGCCAAATGAACACATCCGAAAACAGCGCTATATTGGAGCAAAAAACATACTGACCAAAGGCACTCCGGAGTGGGTGTCATTTGATGTGACTGAGACAGTACGAGAATGGCTCATGAACAAAGGTAAAAGTTACACCTCTTTCTTTATCTTTATGATGATATGTTTCTCTGTTCATCTATTATTTTTGTGACTGGTTTTGTAGGATCCAACATGGGTTTGGAGATCAGTGTGCACTGTCCATGCAACACTATCAGCCCTAATGGTGACATCATTGATGAGAATGAGGTTCTGGAAGTCAAGTTTAAAGGTAATGGGGCACTGAGTGTTGCATAAGATAATGCAATTTCATTGCTCATAACATTATGGAATAATTGTGATTCATGTATCCTGTTTCTGCTTTATGTTCTTTTTGGATAATTACAATTAAACTTTCTTTTAAAGGGATTGATGGAGAAGAGGAGCAAAGTCGCTTGGACCTGGATTATTTAAAGAAAATGAAGGACCAGTCTCTGCCTCATCTGATCCTGATGATGATCCCCCCTCACCGCCTCGACACACAGTCCACACGGAGACGCAGGAGGGCCTTAGACACAAACTACTGTTTCTCGTACGAGATTCTTAATACTTAGTCATGAATGGCATTGCCCATAGGGTCTCTAAGCCGTTCATCTTCATTTAAGTGCAGTCTAAAGTGATGATTTGACATTTGCAGAACCACAGAGGAGAGCTGCTGTGTTCGAAAACTTCACATTGATTTCCGTCGAGACTTGGACTGGAAATGGATTCATGAGCCGAGCGGTTATGATGCCAACTACTGCTCTGGGCCGTGCCCATACCTGCGCAGTGCAGACACCTCGCACAGCTCGGTAAGAGGCACAACAGTGTTAGTGCTTAAACTGACTGACTAAATGTATGACTTAATTACTCTTCCATATATGCAATTAAAGGTACCTGAATATTTGTGTTTTTTTTGTTTGTTCTTAAAGCTGCTGAGCCTGTACAACACTCTGAACCCAGAGGCTTCAGCCTCCCCTTGCTGTGTTCCTCAGGAACTGGAGCCACTCACTATTCTGTACTACTCCGGACGGACGCCCAAAGTTGAGCAGCTCTCCAACATGATCGTCAAGTCCTGCAAGTGCAGCTGAGGCACCTCCAGTCTTACGGGCCGGTTTAGACTTTTAGCTGTGATCAAAACTTTTACAACTGTGGCTTCAGCTCTGAAACACTTGGGAAGTAATTTAACATTGTATATTTAAAATGAATGATGCTCATATTAGTTTTCCAGTACTTTTGTACCTCTCTGCATCTTGAATAATGATAAATCCAAGCAATTGGAAATGATAATTTAAGCAGAAATTTAGAGTTAAAATCTGAGCTAGTCAATCTTAAGTTGCCTCCATTCTGAAATCAAGCATTTTGTTAGACTGGATTCCTTCCCTGGACTTAAGAACAGTGGGCATTATACTGAAACACAAAGGGAAAAAGGGCAGACCTGCTGCTGTATCCAGAACCATAGCTGTGGTCAAAGAAGGGAGAGCCGACAGAACGACTGTTGGATTTGCAAATGGAAAGTGGATGAACCAGAAGTTGAGCCAAGCTTTTCTTTCTCTGGGCCAGTCAGTGATGATGAACTTTTTTGTGAATTCAATATAACTAATCGTAGAAGAAAAACAGAAGGACTGCAAGAGAAGAACTGTGATGGAAACTCTATCCAGGAGTGTACTGCCATTCACTGGACACTATCACTCTTCTTCAGACTATTTCTGGACAAAATACTGTATACTGGAAAAGAAACTGTTACACAACCACTTTAACAAGATTTATTTTACAGTAAAACCAGATTTGGTCTGTTATGCAACATTTAATGTAATAGATTGCTCATAAAAGGGATTGGATTGTTAGATATATGTTGGACTTTCAAACCAAATGTATGAAATGAAATGATGCACAATGAGGCCTTAAACAAGACATTTCTGAACTTCTTACTACAATTAAAGCCCTTATGTATTCTTAAAATCTCTCAAAAACAACTAGAGAAATAATATTGATTAGTACAATGTTGAAATTGCAGTTTTATTTAGCTTTCAACCCTTTTAATTTCATAAAGAAGAAAGTGTGTTGAGTGAGATTTTGGATTTGAGTTACTGATGCGTCCTCCTACCTGAATCCAATGCACTATTTTCTTTCTATATAGCAGTTTGTCTTGGTGCTCTTTAACAGTGAGGCCTGATTGGAATGTGTAAAGATGTGAAGAAAGACGTCATTTTAAAAGGGTCTGAATTTAGCACAACAGATGTTATGTTTCCTTGTACTGTTTAACATTCACTGACACTGAGCAGTAATATTGTTTGATTTTGATGAAAAAGAAAACATTGATTTTTAATAAAAAGATAACGTAAAAAGTTGAATAAGCCATTAAATATTGTGAGATTAAATATTGTTATGTAAACACCCGAATCCAAACCTTGTATGCACCATCTTGAATTTCAATTTAAAAAGGCTGCTCTGGTTTCATACAAGCATATTTTTTATGACTTAAATTTCAACAGCTGCTTCCTCAGGGCAAATGAACAGGCCTTACAGTAATAAATTCACCTCCTTTGCAGCTTAACAGCTTTTCCAGGCACAAACAATTATTCATAGTCATTTTACATAGAAATATAGGTATACAACATGTCTAATATTAAAAACATCTCTTACCATCTGGTACGGTTAGTGGCATAGTCTTAAACTAAAAGATCCTCTAGTTCTAATATGAAAACAATATGGTGACATAAATAATCGTAGTAAGTTAATATCTTCCATAAATTAAAGGTGCACCTGCTTGTTTCCGTGGAACTTGGAATTTTCCACAGAAAGGCATTAATTTAATTCTGTGTGTTTTTATTGCTCAGATCGTGAAAAACTCTAACACTAGCATTCTCACTATGAGCGGGGGCGTCTCTCCACAGATCTGTCTTGTAACTTAGTCTGGTGGCATCACTTGAATCATGAATCCCTGAAGTTTAACGACATAGATACTGTGGAGTATTCTAGGCAAAATGCTAACATCTCCGTGGAGACAAGCAAGTTGCGAAGTTGCATAGTGCATCTTTAGGTTCTTAAATTGCACTGTACAGAATTAAGTTACTATTATTACTTCTATCATACATAGTCAGAAAGCAAATTAATTATTGACTAACAAACATGAAGCTTCTGTCAAATATGTTGAACAAAACGTCATCTAAAAGCTTTAATTTCTGTTTAGTGAGTTTACCCCTACATCTGTCAGCGACTTGAGCTAATCCAAAATGACAAGTGGGCAGAGAGAATGTCTTTTCGGTGTGTGCCCGCTATTGCTCCCTGTCACAACCAATCACAGATGGAGCAGGACGGACACAAAGACCAGAGGGCACAACACAGGCTAAAAACAGGCGTCTAATGGCTTTACGGGACAGGCTGTACCAACATCAACACATGACCGGGAAGTGCAGCCAAATGCATGAGTGACTTTTAACACCCAACTCCAATAGAAAAATACAGAGGAAAAATAGACTTTAAAAACAGAATGACATTTTTGTTTTCAATTAAGTTGTCAGTTGTAAATATACACCAAATGTAAATTACTTTTTCCCCAAATTTCAAAAGTTTAGTGTACTACTGTACTGTGTGGGCTGTTCTATTTCCGTGCTATGGAAGGGATGAGACCTTTGCGTCAGACAGGACCATTAGTTCCAATTTCCACCAACTGTCATTTTTGTGTCAATGTAACCAACTATAAACAGACTACAGAGAATTTAATATTTATAGAACATTTATGGAAGAAAAAAGTCTAAAAATGGAGAATCTCTCAGATTGTGCCCTGTAGTTTGATCAGTTGTAAGCAATTGGCTGGAGTTAAACAGTTTTATGTGTTGAAATATGAATTAGCTTACATTGATACAACATTCTAGTAATTGACAAAAATGCATTTGATTTATGTAGTATTCTTAGGACACTCAAAGCTGCATTTGAACAGCATCATTCACTCCACACCTGTGATGGTAAGTAACTTCTGTAACAACAGCTGCCCTGCAGTAACCTGACAGAGGCAAGGCTATCAATTGCATCATCTGCCTCACAAACAACCAATCAATCAATCATTCACACACCAAATTTATATGCAGGCAAGGTGTATGAAATGTCTTCCCCAAGGACTCAACAAAAATATGCACTTGGGGATGGATACAACAGTTAACTGCTTCTTTGTATCTATTTCAACTTTATTTATAGAAACTTTAAAAATAAAGTTCACTGATTTCAAAGAATCAAACACAAATGTACTCAAAATAAAACATACCCGCCTCCCCTCTCCACACAGTCACTGCTGTAGCATAAGGCACAGTTTGATCCAGACCTCCCATTAATTTAGTTTAGCTCTTAAGGTCTATGTAGTTGTTTACATATTTGTGTTAGCATTCACTCTTTCCAGCAAGTATGGCTGGTGGCGCGGCTTGTATACAGTGTGCGCTATGGGAGCCCCAATCACACAGCAACAGCGGGGGCCTGAGAACCGCTCTGATTTGACCCTATGATTTTATTACTATACACACACGAGCACACACGCACATGCTTGCCCTCTTTGTCTCAGCCTCCACATCTGTTAATCTGCTCAGGGAATAGAGGCACTCGGAGTTTTCCAAACCTCTGTACATTTATGTGTCATGCAATTCATCACTGGTAAAGCCTTGGACCAGCACCCGTCCTGAGAAAGTCCAAACCAGAACTTGACACAATCAGATGATGGTGAGCTCTTGGAGTAGCCATGTTGGTTGCTAGGTCTTTAGCTGCTGGTTTTAGGGAATGGTCAGTCAAAACAAAACAGAAATATAACTGAAATCCACACCACACAATAAAGGTCATGGAACAGAATATATGTTCACTGGTCCTGTGCTTTATGTTCTTGCTGCTCATAATGTCTAGATACAAATATGTGTGAAAAATGTATTATAATCTAGGCTTCTATATGTTTCAACAGTGAATGAATTTAGCCTATAAGCCTGGAAAAGTAAGCCTATAAACCACATTAGGAAGGGTATCTGGTACGCAACGTCTACTTTTTACTACTTTTTAAACCCTCAGTGTCCATTTTGTCACAAGAAGCCACCTGTGAAGTGTGTTGCTCAGGGACACAAGAGCAATATGGAGGTTCAAAGCCCACATTTCTTCTGTTTTCCAAACAGTAATCTGTGGAAAAATCTTATTACATAATATGATTAGTTATGTCCCAATGGCAGGTGTCACCCATTGGTTAGCAATTGGGGTACAGAGAAACAGAGGCTAGAGTAAAAGCAACTGACACAAAATCTTGTAAAAAATCAATATGGGATTTAAAACACAACATCAGTATTGAGGCATAGATAACCAATGTACAAACAATAAAGACAAGCAGCACAACCAGTTAAAAGGTTTTCGTTTTGCCAACCATCCAAAACCAACAAAAGACCCTCTGTAGGACTACCCGCAGCAGGGTCAGAGGTTCCTAAGGATTTTTTGGGCTGTAAACACCTTCTCCCTTTACACCAGTTATAAAATGTTAAGCTTTACTTTGGGCAATAAACCTCAGCAGTAACACAGGGATGATTGGGTGAAGCTCCCCGTGCTGCGTGTGTCTATGCATAAACATCTGCTAATGCATACATTACACTATGTGCACGGGGGCTCCTAAATCACACTGACATATGAGTAGCAGTGGATTATCCTCTTGGTGATGGAAATACAGGCTCTCAAAACCTCAGACCTGCAATGGGATGGATCTGAAGAGTAAGACACTTAACAGACTATATATAGTGAATAAATTTCACAGCATTTCAAAGTAAAAAGCAGGCAGGGCCCATAGAATACTAAAGATGCACTTTTCTGATGGAGGGTCCACCACCTATTTGTCTCCATGGAGATTTACTGTTATGCCAGAAATATTCTACCTCCATAATAACAAGCAGTTGATGATGCCAGGCCAAGTTACAGATCAGCTCTTTATAGAGGCGACCTCACTGAGAGCATGTTTTTTCAAAATAGATATGTTTAATGTCGTTCTGTGGAACAGGCAAAACAATAACATCTCCATGGAGACAAACAAGTGGCAGATCCTCCACCAAAAACATTACATAGTGCACCTTATTGTGTGTTTATTATCATAGACGGTGATACTGTTTTTATACTAATGCTTTTATTTTTACTTCTTATACTTTTTAAAATAGTACTATATACTATAACGAATGAGATACTACACACATATCAGAGTTTTTAAATGTTTTTAACTGAGCCTTAGAGGCCAGTCCTCCCCCTCCTCTCCAGCTTACGGTGAGTCAATTGCATTAAAGCAGCTGGTGTGCTTTCATTGTTTTAAATAAAAGGAGAGCTTTACCCTAATGTGCAGCTGCTACATTTTAATTGAGTATAAATTATACTTTTGTAAAAGTGTGCAAGACAAAAGGCTCTGTGTGCTGCACCTGTTTATAAATTTGGACCAAATACTTGTACTTACACTGTATCGTAGGTCTATATGAAACACCTGAAAAATGATCGTTTTTATGAAGATATAATTTATTTGAATAATCCATAGCAGTTCTGAATGGTGTATTGTGCAGATTTATGCATGAGTTACTACTAGTGAGGCATAACAGCCCATACGCTCTTTATAAAAATGTACTTGTTCTACCACTACCTTTCCAAAATCATGGCAATTATATTCAGAATTTATACCAGTTATACCAGCAGGCCCAGTACATACTTTACTGTTTAATGTACAAAGAGGCCTACAAAACAAATAATACAGTGTATATTCTACAGCATGATGCATATTCTGTAGTACAGTATTTCAATTTAAAAATCTTTCCCTATAGTTATTTGACTTTAAAGTATTTTGAATAAATAATTTGTTCAACATAGGCACTATATACAAGAATTCTATTGGGCAATCATTTCTGTTGAGTTGTTCACTAAGCTGGTGTTTAACTCCTGCTCTGCTTGGGCAAGAGACTTATGTCCTTCAAACACTTAACGTGGCTGGTAAAGCATCAGGAAGGGCATCCGGCATTAAAAATACTTGACAAACTACACATCTTAGGAAAGCATCATGTAATATATGCTTTCAATACTTACAATTTACAGTATAGAGCTAATTACTCATATATTATACAGGCAGAATTTAGTGACAAAAGCCAATCCCTCCACTGAAAATGCATCAACTTATTACACAAGAGATTCAACTGTGTTATGCAACTGTTATTTATTGTTCAAATAAGTACTGAACACCTTTGTATCAATAAAAGTTCAAACCTTATGACAGCTTCTTGTAAATAGTCTTATTACATCTAATTAAAGGCCCGATCACAATATCGGCTTAATCAGTATTATGGAACTGAGACTCGATCCAGGTCATTTCAGTGCTCATATCTGTGCGTCCCTATTAAAAATATAATACAAACTTTCAAATTATGATTCAGTGATTGTATTTTTGAACAAAGTTATGATTTTGGATGCCCTGAGCTTCTCCAATCACATGCACTCTTGGACCCCTGTACTGAACGGAGTAATTCTGACCTTCCTTAACAACACAAGTGGAAAAGAGAGAGTTTGTGCATCTCTAATGCTGCTGTAATTACTTTTCTATTAGTAACTTGATATCTGGGGGTTGTAGTTGCCAAGGGACCGGCAGAGGCAGAGACACGCTGTTCCTTCACAAAGTCAATGAGAAACATGTTTGGTTTGTGCGTGCCCATAAATCTGCACGAGACCTCACGACTCCTCAGGCTGGCAGTGCTCCACGGGCCACTGCTGTACGTGTGTGTGTCTGTGTGTATGCGTGACAAATCACTGTATATGATGAGTCGGACTTGGGTAATACAGGGTTCACTAAGGCCAACTCACTTTTACCTCCGTGAAAAGGTCTTTAACTTTGAGCAGATTCTTTTGGTTTTACTTTGCTACAAAACTTTTTCCTACTGAATTTAAGTATGAAAAAGAAAGTCATTTAGGTAAAATCAAATATGCCGAATTGTAATAACTTCATTGTAGTTTTTCAACAGGCTATTTTAGTGCAAAATAATGAAGGCATTCCTTGTTCAGGCCAGTCACCTTTAGTTCCAGTATGTGAGAAATAGTGTGGAAAAAAAAACAAAATCTGAATTATGTTTTTTAACCCTTCAAAATCAAAATAAATATACACATTAATGCCTTTTTATGCTCCAAAACTGCAGTTACTGTCAAACAATATAACAGATATTTTTGTTGCTGCGTCATAAAAAGAAAATCTCATATTTCAACTTTAACAGATTTGGAAACCATAACCCATAATCTTTTTCCTTTGTCACTTTCTTTCGGGCCTTTCCACAGCAGCTCTGATCTTGATTTCCTTCATTAGCTTCCAAATAAAAGTGTGGTCAGTGCGGCTACAAATGGAGCTGATCAGCCGTGTTTTGTTATGCTTACAACACAAACAATAAACATCCTGGTAGTTAGGCTGAAGGCAGGGCCAGCACCGGCCCTCTCAGCGGCACACAGCTTTCTTTTATTACCAGGATTAAGATCTAAATGCAGTTTAATCTCTTCAGCACCGCAAACATAATCAGAGTAATGAAGAACAGAAGCAGGCATAGTCACTCTACTGTAGCACAGACACAGTGACAAATCATTCTTTTGGAATTCAGTGAAAAAAATATAAACATCAGAATAACAATGTTTTTAAATAGTGTAATGTTTTGTCATTAATAAAACAAAGAGGTACAAATGCTAAAAGGTACTGTTGTCAATAAATAGCTAGCAGTGGACTGCATCTGCTGGCTCACTGAAAAGTAGATTAGTTTTTATGAAGAAATTATAGTTATTGTCAACTAATCTGAACACTGATATCATTAGAACTATTCTGGCAAAGGTGTATGGACTTTAATACACAAACTGATTCAATCTTTTATCTGCAATTTGGTAATTCTGAAATATTTACCCAGCAAAATGTTGAAGTTTACATAAGATATTAAGGAAGGCAAGGCAAGTTTATTTGTACACAATTGTGTACACAATTTGTACACAGAGTAATTCGAAGTGCTTCACAGAATCACAATACAACACATCAAAACATAAATAATCATAAATAATCATCATAAAATTAACTTTAAAGTAGAAAAGTGCAGAATAAAAACCTTTCAGTCGTATGCACAACTAAACAGAACCGTTTTGAACCTGGATTTAAACATTGTCAAAGTAGAGGCCTGTCTCACATCTTCAGGAAGACTGTTCAAGGTTTTAGCTGCATAAAACTGAAACACTGATTCACCATGTTTAGTCCTGACTCTGGGCACCAGCAAGAGGCCGGTCCCTGAAGTCCTCAGAGTATGAGATGGTTCATATGGCACAAACATGTCGGACATTTACTTTGGTGCTAGGCCATGGAGAGATTTGTTCACAAGCAGAGCTGCTTTAAAGTCCATTCTTTGAGCTACAGGAGCCAGTGCAGAGACCTGAGCAGAGGAAGCATGCGCTTGTAGTTCTTGTTTCTAGTCAGGACCCGAGCAGCAGTGTTCTGGATGTACTGCACCTGTCTTAACGCTTATTTGGAGCCAGTGAGCAGGCCGTTAAAGTCGTCGAACCTACTGGAGACAAATGCATGGATAAGTCTCTCTAAGTCAGGTTTTGACAGTATACCTTTGATTTTTGCCATGTTTCTTTAGATGGTGAAAAGCTGCAGAGGTTATTGATTTGATGTGACTGTTAAATTCAAGTCTGAGTCCATTATTACCCCTAGATTTCTAGATTCTAGTCCTGTGTGCCCTAGCTCTTGGTGATAACAGCTTTGGGAAAGGCAGGGAAGGTGGAGCAGGGGGGAGTTTGGGTGAGGGACCAGGTGAGGGCTGAAAAGGCGGATCAGGAGGTTTGGGTAAAAGATGAGGGGGATAGGTGGGTATAGGGAAGGGTTCAGCATAGCTGATGCCAGAACTCTCGATCGCACTATATTAGGTGTTATGGGAGCCATCTTAATTGCTGATCTGATGAGGCTTTCTAGATGGCTGGAAAGGGCCATTGGTGAAGGTGGGATAGAAAAGGAGAGTGAAGAGTCTCAAGAAGGAGTGGATGTAGCAAAGGGCTGGTCTGTGGGCAGGGGAGGTGATGGGGGGGCTGCTGGGACTGAAACCTCTGCTGGAACTGTCACAGACAGGTTCAAGGCCTGTGACGAGGGCCCTGAGGCAAGTGACGCTGGAGATGAATCCTTCACTTGGGAAGGTGGTGCTGCTGACTTGTTCTCTGGGGGAGGTGGTGGTGCTGCTGAATCTCTCGCTAGGGGAGATGGTTGTGCTGCTAGTGGTAACTCCTTCACTGGGGGAGGTGGTTGTGGTATTGTGGTGCTGCTGGTGGTGCTGACACATTGGCTCGGTCTCTGGCTGGCCTCTTTTCTCTCACTGGGCAGGATCCTGCCCAGGCTGGTGCCTCAGAGTGTGGAGGATGTTATCCATTAGCACTCTCACTCCACCTCTGCAGGCCATTTCCCTTGAACAGGTCCTCTCGTTTTCAGAATAGATCAAAGTTCTCAATGTAGTGCAATTTTCTGGGCATACACGCATTGAACAGCCATGCAGATAAATTTGGTCATGTTCCTTCTGTCTATGTTAGGAAGAGGTCAACCGATGAATGTCTTAACCTCCATTTTATCAAACTTCTCAAATAATTTAATGAAATCCCTTTTCAAGATTTCAGTCTGGAACAATAATTTATTAATAACTCAATTTCAACCAAAACTTCTAATAATTATTTAATAATGTTAGGGGGATGATATGCTGATATATACCAGGGGAGTAAGTGTTATTAACCCTGGAAAGATAGAATACAGAATACAGTATTGCTGAAATATGCATAAATGAAACAAAATACTACTTCATTTGTTTGTCACAAGGTTTATAATTTAGTACATTTAGCTAATATAGCTAATGTTTACATTAAATGTACATTGCTGTCATCTTTACCCTGTCCTGTGTGGACACCTGTGAGGTGCCTCTAAGTGTAAACTCTATATATCACCGTCCGCACTGCAGAGGATTAACACTGCTCTGTCACGCAAAAGTCAAACAGTACCACAAGCTTGTTTACAACTCTACTGTAAAACTGTGCCAGTGACTTCTATCATTGAATACTAACATAGGGCAATGAGCTATGTAGTAAGGCTATGGAATGAGATAGGTGTATAAATATAAATACACACAAATTCAAAAGAAAAAAAAATACATTTAGAAAGAGTGTAAAGATCTTGAAATCATGATAAAAGGTTATAAGCACAGTTAAGGCCAGGAGATAAATGCTAGTGTAAGTACAGTTTACAATGTGTATTTTTCACTGCCATAAAACTTTTTCCATTAAAAATAAAACAATATTATATTTTCCTTATATAGTAGTAGGACATAGTCTATGTCCAAGAGATATGCATTTGAAGCAATTTTATCAATACAGACTGTCCAATCCACATCGCCTCTTCAGTGGAGCTTGTTATTCCCAGAACCACAGAAACCCAACACTTGAATTGATCTACAAAGTTACAGCCCAGTGCCCACTCACTCAGGAGGCTGCCCAAACATCTGTTATCATTTTTGAACGTTTTAATGGCATAATGCATTTCACCCATGCAGCCTTTAAAAGGAAGTGGAGGCGCACCGAGCTCGGTGATTTTAATGAACAATTGTGTGTGCAGGTCAACCATCAAACACCAATAATTGCTAACTTACCTTAATAATAAAAAGAACCAGGACCATATTGGAAAAGTACAACCCTTAGAGGTGACTGGTGATAAATCATTCATCTCCAAACCAGTGATAAACCAAAGCAGACTTCTTTGAAAAACTTCAATGGATCTTTCCACATCTGACAATATCAAAAACCACAACAACAAAGAAGCTAGGGGCATAGTTTGAAAAAGTTTGAAAAAAGCAGATGGGGAAAGAAGAGGGAAGACAAATCTGTTGTGGTACTATGGTACAATTTTGTTGACTCTTGTTATCTTGTTTATAATGCAGTGATTCTCAAACTGACGTGTGAGCACCAAGTGTTTTAGAGTCAATTCAGACCAAGATGGTTGTTACAAAGCCATACTTACCATAGCCATACTTACCATAGCCTAAGAAAATGTAAGCTTAATGTAAGCCTACTACTTGTTGAGCAATTCTTTACAAACCTAATAATTTAGTCATAATTCAGTTTATGCCATCCAAACCACACACTTGTTAGATGTGCTTTCAAAATGTAGGGTGATACCTGAGCGAAGCCTAATGCTATAAAACTATTGATATTGCAACTAAGGCAATCTAATTTAGTTATACTGTGTATAGAGCTATGCTTACAGATGTAGCTTTTGGCTTATGCTGCTCTACTGGCAAAGTGTGGCTGAATCAGCCTGGACGTGCCTCATATCAATAACATTTCTTACACCATCTTGTTTGTTTTGAAAAAGGGTCCTTAGCCAAGTAGTTTGTCGATTTCACTGTTTTGCAATCTTGCATATAAATAGATTGGCTGATTAAATAAATGTTGAGGGAAAAGGACACTGAAGAGCTGGGCCTGGCTGGATTCCTATAGAGAAGACAGTTCACCATCAAAAGAAATCAGATTCACTTTATACATTCATCTCTTTGAAATCTTCACCCACAGTCACTACTTAGAGCCTATCAAACATTTCCTTACTGATATCTACGAGTCAAAAATCTGTCCAATACAAGCTCAAATATCAAAGCAGGTAAAACCCAGGGCTTACATAACGTCTCCGCTCAGATCAATCACAGCTATTCAAATTCAACTGGGAACTGATCCTACACAAAGATCGTCGCTTCAGAGGAGAATATCATAAAGGAACAGTGCTGCCAGGACAGGAAACAGAGCAAAGGTGAACTTAACTGAACTGAGAGATGACATTTAGAGCAAGCCTCCAGAATTAGCTCAATTCACAGGAAAGGAAGCTACTCTGTCGTTAGTTAATTATTACGAATGTGTTGCACTGCTACAATAAAGGTTAATAAGAAACAGGGCTAAAGTGGACACCTAAAATCGTTTCTACAGATATTATATTTTTATCTTTCCTGACACAACAATTTGCTGAATTTCTCTCCTGCTCTTCACTATCATTTCACTTTAGTTACTGTCATGTTTATTTAAGGCTATAAATCTATGAATATAATAAAATAATAAAATTGGCACTTTGAATAATCCATATTAGTAAATCTTTATTGACCAACAAGTCAACATCAAGTGCATTTTAGCATATTTTCTTTTTGCTGGCAATCTCAACTATGATGCCTCTACAACAGGTAAAGCGGTGTTAAGCAGTGTTGGTGGAAAAGAGCCTTAACTTGAATATTTTAATGATTTGTCCAATTTATTAAACATACAAGCGTATTTAATTGTTATTTTCAGTAGATTGTGTTTGTCATTATATGTTATCTTGATACATCATTATAATTACTACGGGAGTAACAAAATTGACTTCTTCCTCTAGTATCCAGGAAGATGTGATGTTAAAAATAGGCATGGAGGATATCTGGAAGTGCTTCAGGTATGTTGCTGGTTAGGTTCATATGGTAGAGCCATCGAAGCTGCGCTGTTGCATTCAAGTATATCTACAGATGTGGCCGCACTGCAGATTTATACCACAGTGGAGTGAAGAGTCCTGCACTGAAATCTGATCAGATGTTAATCTTAAGCTTGTAGTCATTACATTTAGAAACATAGGGTGCTCTTACATAAAGGTATTAGCCTCAGGACTGCAAATATGAGTCAAAGAATATAGGCGCCATTTCTAAGTATGATGAACATCTAAAATATACTTGGAGTAGATATAGATCTGTGTTAAGTACAGCTGCCAGAGGGGCTCTTGAGGAGAAGGAGCACAAGCCAGACTGAAAATGGGAAGGCATCCAGTCCTAACTGCTTTATCACCCAAGTCAAGGATGAAACATAGAGCACAAGGAGTTGACTTTTTAAATTATTTTCTATGTTATTTATGCATTTCATTCTATATTTAATTAAAAATGCAGCATGTAACTTTCCGGTGTGCGGTTCGCTGCTTATCGTCATGGAGATGTTAAAGTTTTGACTTGAGAGTTCCACATTATAGAATTATAGTTGTTTTTATTACTATAGCTTGAAACACACACATCCTACAGTTAGCAGGGACGCCATGCCACAAATGATCACAAGTGATATGGAACTCCACCTGCTTGTCTCCATGGAGATAGATAAATAAATAAGAGATAGATAAAAAAAAAAAAAGACATACAGTGCGACATTCTAGATTTTAAATTCCAGATTCCAGACATTGAAGGTTTTAATACTTTGCCTGGAATGTCTCACTGTATGGCTTAAATGTATCTTTTTCCATGGAGACAAGCAGGTAGCAGACCCTACACCAGAAAAGCTCCACAGTGCATGATATATTATCTAATAACCTGTGTATTAGCCGTGCAAAATGTTAACAATAAATCATTTGAGAACCAGGACCTCCTTATATTGTATCTTGTAGTGATGATAAGGTAATTTGATTATCCACTCTAATAACTAACTTTCAATTACACGGCAACAAATCTGAGAACAATATATTTTTTTCCTAACAAACAGCAATTGACCCTTCACAGATTGCAACACAAAAAAAGCCACCGAACGTAATTAAAACGAAAGCTGATCTACATCTTTGTATCTGCACTGGGGTCACTTCAGTCCAGGATGCCTTTTACAAACAAACAACGGGCAGATCTAGTGTAACCCCACTCACTGATTAGCACAATACAGTTCAGATAAGGTCAAGGAGTAATTACATTGTTTTACATTTTATTAACCATTAGATTCCACTCATTTGAGAATAGAGAAGTGCCTTCCAATGCAGCATATGTTTCTTACTACACAGTCTAATCTCCCTGATCAGCTGTAAAATTATGACTCTTTTTATTGGCTCAAGCTGCAGTTTTCCATTAGATTGCATTGCTTCTTCCTAATACCCCAAAAGCATTGAATATAAAGTACAGTTTAAAGCTAAGGGTAAATATAACTGAATGTCTACAGTGGTTGCCTGAGGACAAAAATGTTGAATGATGGATTGAAAATGAAAAGTAAAAATGTATACTTCTGTTTAAGTCATTCATTTGAGCTGAAAAGACACACATCAGCAGTGTCCTCCATGATATTTTGAGCACAATGCAAAGGCAAGACTTTACAGAAGCTGGAGAGACTTAGTGTCTAACAAGGACAAAATCATTGTTCTCCTGAGACCAAAATTTACAAGCTATTCTTCATTCCCATGACTAAGAGACACAAGTTTAATAGCATTGGATGAATATGTGTAGTTTCTCAACAGAAATTACTGTATAGATTTGAATGGTTGTATTGTTTATGTTCAGGCAATTTTTATTTGTTTTTAGTAACAGCCACTTCTCTTTTCACTTGAAAACCTGTGTAAACACAATGATAAACCAGTAAATATGAAAACCAACTTTTTCATATATATCCATCAACTACTACATTTTCCACGGCTCTGTGGATATGACATAATGTGCTGTCTCACGCTCTTGTGCAATCGCTTTCACAGCCAAAGTCTTTTCAGTTCACTCTTCAGCTGGGGGCCTTATTAAGCACAGGGGAGGGCTGCCATAAGCAATCTCCTTTATTTCTAACATCATCCTCACACACTCCTTTCCCACAGCCTTATCTGCAGCGCGGGCTGGACAAAAACAAGACAAGTGCCCCTCTGGACCATGTCAAACTTGCATTGTGTTACTTGGACTCACTCTCACCACCCCGGGAGCCATTACTGGGTTCAAATGTTGCAATGAGGGAAGATTATCTTGGTCTACTAAAGATGATGTCATTAATTGCAGTGTTCTCTACAGATTCTGTAATGCTAAAAGTTCGGCACATATGGATGAGCAGCTGGAGAAGAAGAGCAGAAGAAGATAATGGGCAGGTTGTTCACATTAAATGACCTTGTGAGGACAGCTAATGTCAGGTTAGGATCTTCACGACCAAAAGAATGTGGGAAGAGTTTCCTACTGGACGCTTATGGCAACTATTGTATCGCATGTCCAAGGTATATAAATGCCATCCTGAAGGTCAGAGCCAAACAATATAGAGTTCTGCAATGTGGGAATCTGCTATGTTTTTCCTGTTTTGTAGTAGTTTTTTTTTTTTTTTTTTGCATTATGAAGTGAGTTCTACACATCAATCTGGGATGGCTATCGATTGTTGCTCCCTGAAAGCAGAAACATCATGACAAATAATTAGATTGGTTGGTTGAAGCAACCAAACTTTGGTTAAATCCAGTTGAGAGAAAAGCGCAGATCCCTTTACTGTCCACAAATGCATAAAGCATGCTTTTCAAAAACTAAATAGCCCGCTAATATAGACTGAAGAAAGGCCATCGCCATGTTTGCTTTGGTTTGTTTGGACGCTTCACCTTTGGCTTCCTCCAAAACCACAATTCTGCTCTGTGATTGGTCTGAACCACTGGTTACCCGGGAAATGGCACCAGCAGGAGCTAAGCCAGATAAATTCTTGTGAGTTTGTGAACTTATCTCAGGGTTAGCCGAATAAAACTAAATTATAACTCAATAAAATAAACATGGTCCACACCAGGGTTTTATTAAGCCTTAATGCTATATTGATCACAGACTCCTGAAAACGTGTGTAGATCTGTTTTGTATTTCATCTAACTAAAACCATGAAAAAAATAATTTTCATGTCAAAGCAATATATATCCAATTACCGCATGCCAGAAACCTGGTTAAAATGACATTACCAGTAAATAAAGAATGAAAGGGAACAGACTGCAATGGAACAAATATAAATGCATGCCATTTCAAATGCCATTTCAAATGCCCACAAGAACACGCTGACCAGCTGATTACTTGTGGTTATGAGGAGTCAGCTAATGGCTCGAAAAGGGAAAAGCTAGTTCTAGCCATTTAGTCCATTAGCTTAACTCTGACTTGTGTCCATAGCTGGAGAAGTGATTAGCATTTGAGCAAAATATGTAGGTGCTATTTTTCATTTCTGCCTCCATCAATCACTACAAATCTTCAAATTAAAGCCTGTCTGCTCTCAAATGAAACCGTCAAATGTGCGTTGTGTTGCCAGAACCACAAAAACGATTTCCAGCGTGAGTGGATGATCAGAAATGAGCAAGTGGCTGGAGCAATATCTGTTCAAACCTGATTCAAAGCTTTTGCGGACCTTCTTTTGGTCCAGGTGTATTCAGTGAGAGCGGTGGCAACAGAGGCACAAAAATCTGCTAATAATAGAAACATGTGCAGCTCAAGACTCACAACACATCAAACAAATGTTACTTATGCTGCTACATAATTAAAAAAAAAATGAAATGAAATGAATATTATATTATTATCCCATTATAGTTGTATCTATTGTATTGACACTATGGCTAAATCCATTTGCTCTTAGCCAAATAAATTCCAAATAAAAAATCAGTTCTGATGAAAAAAATCCAACTTTATAAATTGAAAATAATAATCTTTTTTTGTAAAGTTATAAAATATTATGTGTTATGTTGTTTCAGATATTTAGACAACATATTTTGTAGCCATATAGATCTATAAAAAGCGTATGACCCAAGTTCTTTGACATGCTGCTATCAACACTGGAGTTGCTGTGGATGTTATTGGGAGATGTAAACAAGAGGGCACACAGGAAGATTTTACAAAGAAAAATACAGCATTTACTTTTTGTTACCCAGCTGTTCTATGTGTCTTGGGTCTGGAATGTGCTGCCATGAGAAGAAGACATTCATTTAAGGATTAGGGCATAGACTTTGGACACTTGAATGAGGAGCAGCTGACAAGAGAAGAATAAAATGCTCAAAACTGCAGTGAGAGGAGATGTGGGCGGTGTAAGTGGTGGCTATCAAAACAAAGTGTAAAACTCTCCTCTTTGCATGCAGGCTAAAATAACACAAAACGTGTTCAGGTGTAAAGAAGGCACACATCAAAGACGCCATGACATTCTGGAGTGTTTTACAAAAAGCCACAATCACATGAATCCAGATGCAAAAGTTCACCAAGGTTTTCAGACTCTTTTTAAGTTACAATGATGCATAACTTGGGTATTGTGCAAACACGTTAATACAGAATAAATACCAAATTCAGCTTGGTTTTATAGCATGAAATGGAAAAGACAAACATGAATTATTGTTGTTTTTGTTGTTTTGAATCCTGATGGCTCTTTGGATCTAGGATGATGCTATGCCATGTTGGGAAGGACTTAACTCACTAAAGAACCAAGGAGTAGTTCAAATCACATTATGAGATTACATACATGTTATATTGATGTTAACATGTTATTTCTTTGCCAGTATAGTATCTCTCTTGCATTTGCTAAATTAATAATGTTTGCAGGATCGCTGTTTCCACAGATCTGACCTGTAACTTGTCCTGCGGGGCTCCATGAAGATACATTGAATGCTATCCTGTAGAATATTGTAGGCAAAGCAGTAACATCTCCATTGTGACAAGTAAATGGCAGATGCGCCACCAGAAAAGTTACATAGTGCTGATGCGCTTTTATTCATCATTGATTACTCTGACCAGTACCTAAGTTAACAGAATTGCAAACTCTCCTATTCTGTGCATGTTTTGTACCCTTATTCCTATAGTCCTTGGCTCAGAACTTTTCTTTTAAACTTATCATCATTTCCATAGGATGATATACAGTGTTGCAACAGCTTCAACAGTGAGTAAATTTGGCACATTGGAAGAGAAAAAGGAATCTTCAAAATCCATAAAGTGGCAGTATGTGTGGTCTGCTGCTGAAGGAGGGACGAGGGCCAGTGGATTTCCCGGAGCTCTCACACACACATACACATATACAGTACAGTGCGCTGACAGCAGGCAGACATGGCAAACTGGACTCTCCTTGTTCTCACACTCGGTGCCAAATTGGGGGAAATTCTTCCAGTGGCAAGTATCAATTACTCACTTAAAACAAACATCCACGGCTTTTGAATATCAACAGGCTGCGTGCGTGTCTCCGCTGCATGGCATCTGATACAGGGAGGACCACACACACGCAGTTACCTTCAGCATCACTTCTTTCCACTTTGAGATTTACAGCTCAATGTACAGAACAGTGCAGTGCTGGACATACAGAGTTTAATTTAAATTAGGGTGATAACTTCAACTGCACAATGTCAACTGTGTTACAGTAATGTTTAAAATACAGTGAATTTGCTTATTTTGAAGCTACAGATAATATTGCATTCTTCTCCCTAACCTTTAAAATCCTCAGGAAACCGCGACTGACCAAACAAGCCGACAGACAGCTGTATGTGGTAAACAATGATGCTAACCTGATTTCTCAGTTCTGAACAAGAGAGAGAACGATATTATATTCAAAGCACATCATCTTTACTTCAGACTGTGTGAATTAATGTTTACTAATTACTATGATAATTTAACTGGAGCCATACATATGATTTAAAAAGATAATTGTTATAAGTTTGTATTCAATGTTCAGTCATATAGGTTAAATGTAGATAATACTGCAGAGCTTTGGAGCTGTATGGATGACTGTTGATGTGCTGCAGCTTTGTGTTTATATATTAAAAGTAACATTCAAACATAAACCAGCATCACCTCATTTATACTGTCTGCTTTGATTATTACCCTGAAAGTGTTTGTTATAAAATGACAAACAATATGGTTTGTATATAACACAACATTATTTGTTATAAGCTTCCACAGTTGCACTGAATGTCAGTGTTTATTTTATTGTATGATCGACACATAGCATGGGGCACATTCTGAAATACAGAACAGAGCTTTTAGTTCATAGGTAAATACATGCTGTTTCAAAATGACTCTACAGAAGCTGATTGCAAGTACAAGTGGATATTTGTTTTTTAAATGTGTAAAAATATCTGGCAAGCTGGACTATTTTGCAGGCCAGGCGTTACTGGACTGCTGACCTTAGCTGAAGGATTTTGCAAGTTTTAGGTTGATGGAAGAAACCGGCCTAATCTAACTCAAAAGCTGCTATTATGGCTGCAATGTGTCACACTGGATTGTAGCAAATGTGAGCTAGTAACTGTACTGGTGACCATGTAACCACCAAAAAGCGGTAGGTTAATGTGTATTTGTGTACACACATTCAAAATAATGAGCTGTGACTGAATCATCCAAGATCTATGCAATAGTAAAGTATGGTAGAAGGTTGTTTGGGCTGCTTTGATAAGAATAGCATACAATTGTGGGATCTAAAACAGTTTGTTTTAGAGACAGACACTTACAGTTAAACACCCCTTTCTGTTTTTATGCAACTTCATAACATGGCCTCCTGTAGCTATAAAGATGTCAAGCCAAAATCTAGTACATGTTGTTTCGATCTGTTCTTTCTGGCTTCTATGGTTGACAATCATTCGTGTCCCTGCCAAATGAGATATAACTCTGTCCTTGGAAGCGTTCTGCAAGTTTGAGCTCCAAGTGTCCATAAAAGCGCCTTTATCCCTTGTCCTGTACATACACCACTGTACTAAAGCTCAACAGTGTAGTCCTCTATTGAGAAAAAACTCCAGCAATATGGGTGTATGGTGGAACCGATGCATATGTCAGCACCTCGGCAAGTTTTAACAAGAAACTCCATGGTTTGACGTCTCGAAGTGAGAAGAGAATTGTGCACAAGAGTCAAAAGGCTAACTGCAAATAGAAAACATGAGGGCCTGGTGGATGAGGAAGGGAAGAAGGCGCTTTGATTTGTCGGTGTGTTGACAGAGCAAGGACACTTTATCCAAAACGCTTCCTTCCACTGACTCCTCATGCAGCTCCCAACGAGACACGAACTGAGGACACACGCTTTATGTTGTAAAAAAAAAGTTACAGTACTAGGCAAAAGGTGAATAGCAAAACGAATTCAAGTAAAATAGTAATAAAAATACCTTGGATTTATAAAGCGCCTTTCAAGATTCCCATAGAGCTTGGATTGCATTAACCATTCACTAACTGCAGTCAGTAGTGTTGAGCTCCTGTACTCACAGCTGCCCTAGGACTGACTGACAAAGATGTGGCAGTCAGTTTGCAGCAATAACCCTTCACCACTTCCATGCACTCACTCACACACCACATAGTTACCTATACAAGACTAACTTTCTTCTTTTATTAAGTATATATTAAGGTTAAGGTACACTTTATTGTCTCCATAGGGAAATTTGTTATATTTGATCCATCTTTCAATGCCGCATGAAGCAACCTGTCAGGAGCAGTATGTTACCACACCTGGGGACCCATCTCCAGATCTTAGGCTAGGCTTGGTCAGGACAACTTTAGCTGGAGAATTATACCATGTTTTGGGTCCATATCTGAACATAGTATATTAAACACTCTAATGACTAAACTGTGATGTGGATCCACAAAAAGTAACATAATTTTGTTATTGATTTTACTATATTTTAATACTTAAGCAAAACAAATGTTATTTCTAGGCATTTTGTACACTACACCAGGCCATTTCGGCTCATATAAAAGAAACTCCTCTCTATATTCTTCCATTTTGTCTTGCAATTAGGGTTTTGAAATCACATCCAGGTGTCACATAATAACTACAGCAGCCTTTAGCTGAACCCCACTCCCCGACATACATCCAAAGCAAATAAGAGCTCTTGCGGTCGCTTGGTCAGGGACTGATTTGCAAACAGGACCAATGGGAGGTTAAAGAAATCACAGCGAGGCTTTTAAGCATGAGAATAAAGACACAGCCGGGGTTTTCATATCGCCATAACCAGAGTCAGATGGAGGAGAGGCATCAGTAGCTCACACAAGGGAACAGTGAGAGATCAGGACATGAGAGAGGTTTCTTACACTAAGGAGGGAGGAACTAGATACTTTTAGTCATGTATTTTTCACATCAATGTTAATATTTTGTGTTACTAAACTGGCAGTCCACTTCGTACAATAGTTGAAGTAACCAAGTCAAAAGCTGTAGTAGCACAAAAATTGTAGTAATAGAAGGTAGTAGTAGTGGTAGCGTTAGTATAAGTAGAAACAGTGAAATTAGTTGTGTAATAGTAACAGTACCAATATAAAACCAATATAAATACTAGCAAATGCAGTTGAGCATATTAATAGCTAAGGTGACAGTGACCTCTGAGTATAACTAATTATTATTATTTTTTATTTTAATGTAACAGTACATTTACGTGAATGCTCCTTTCAACTCTAATAAAACATAAACAGCAGCTGCTCATCAGAAAATAACAAGAATTGAAATCCATCCTGCAGTCATGATGTTACAACTTTTCCTGATCACTTTCAGCAAGAGTCATCCCAAATTGATTGCGTGCTACTCATATCAATCTGGCATGAGCCAGGTTACATCAGGGGTGGACCTCTGCTCTTCCAATTAAACAGCATTCAGATCGCTTTTCACTGGGAACCCTCTCGCCGAAGGGCCCTATAGGCTTCAAGCAAAACTAATTTCCTCACAAATCCCGTGCAACAATATTAGTTTAAAACCAGAAAAGCACTTTACGTCACCTCCAGAGAAGCCAACACGGCCATGGTTAACGGAAATCCTGCAGAAAAGGAATTCGACACCTAATCCACGAGGCAGGGGAGAGAGCATGGAGTTAATTCGGACAAACAACTTCCAAAAATGTGCATAACTTAAAAACATAGACGGGAAACACAAGCGCAGAAAAATAATTTGTATTTAAAAGAGTACTTTTGTCGCAAACTGAATTTTCCCCCTGCAGTTATTTTTTCATTAACATGGATGAGGGTGTTAAATGATTTCTACATTACTAAAACACAATCAATTAAGTCCAATAAGATAAAATACAATTAATAGTAAATATTACTATTACTATATACTTATTGTGCCAGTTCCAAGCCTGGTCAAATGAGATGACTGGGTTTGTACCACGTTGTACCAAGTCTAATAAATATTACCAATCACTGCAGGAAAAGACCTGGAATAGAAAATTGCAAACTCTAAGGGGAAGTCCACAGAAAAAAGGAATAATATTCTACAGTATTTTTTGTTTAGCTTAGGGGGGAGAAACATTCCCCTATTGGGCCAATAACTTGGAACTTTGAACTGTTATTTTAGTGGACTCAGCATTGACCACTCACTGATCCAGAAGCTGTTACAATAAAATACATTCATCTTCATCTACATCACTTTGCTCTTTCGTAATCACTGATGTAAACGAGCCAAAAACTTGCACTGGATAATTAGTGGCTGGGAAAAATATAATATTGGAAGTACATATAAATGTCAACAAGACGGATACATGGGGAGTTACAGCAAATCTGACTTTTCGAACCATTTCTTATTGTAGGTTAAAACACGTGAAACCAAAGGGAAATCACTTAATGTGAGAGCTTACTGTATGTAAATGCAGGGTGTGGAAGAAAACTGTCTTTTTGATGAATTTTTACAGTCAAACTTGGGCTTCAGAGGCGCTGAGTTCAGTAGTTGACCCAACCAAGCCAGCATTACAAACTCTCATAAGCTTTGTAAAACGATCATAATTCACTTAGCTGGCCGATTGGATGACTGATGCAACTTCCCTTTTTTACCTCATGACTCATTTTAACTCATAGCAGCCACTCTGCAAATCTGAATACACTGCACTCAAGCATAACTTATCCCACCAAACCCTGTGTTTCTGAAACTCACTTACACCAACTGCACAGGTGACAATATAGTTTCCTATACAGCATAATCCAAATAGTATCACAAAATAAAACCGAAAGAACTTTTCACCCCAATCCATCAAACTGCTCAGAAATCGTATATGTAGTAATTTTGCTCACTTTACAGTTAAGGGGTCTTGTGTTTAACTCTGGTCAGAGGATAGTTAAATAATGAGAGAAATCAAGACTTCTCTCCAGACACTTCCTGTAGCTCCTTTGGAAGAATATGGAGTGTTCTCCAGGCATTAAGAAGAGCTTTAAAAATAGAAAATATATAAATAAATACATTTCACTATGCATCACTTTCTGGTGGATAGTCCACAATCAGCTTGTCTAAATTATTAACCTCAATACTTTAGCTTTGCTTGAATGGTGCACAATATGACATGATGATCTCTTTCACACCTCAGTTCACACCTGCACAGATCTAACTTTTTCTCCATGGAGACAGATAAGTTCAATGCCATGCTGTGCAACATTGTCAGCAACGCATCAACATCCCCATGGAAACAAACAGGTGGAAGACCCTCCTCAACAAAATTTATGCAGGACTTCTTTAAAGTCATCATTTTGAGTACTTTTATTGTGTAACATGGAGTACAGATATAAAATACCTCTTTTATGGCTTACTAGTACTAAAGTCCATAAACATGGGTGTATTATAGAGTCGTACCTTTTATTGGAGTGTCACACATGGTCCAACACCTAAGACCCATCCGCAGCTGAGTGTACTCTTCAGTTACAACCAGGGCGTGTGAAAGAAACTCTGCTTTTATCTTAATCCTGACACAGATTGTTGGCTCAAGAAATCCATTTTTCTTGTGTCCTCAGAGTGAGTTTTGGTGGATCAAAGTGGACCGGACAAATGTGTCTAGTGACAGAAAATTGAGAAAATTAATATTGGAAATGTACTTGAAACAATACAAATGAACAGCTTTTGGGTATTAATCAAGAACTATTGCCTATTGTCAAAATGTAAGCAGTAATTAAATTTGATGTAAATTTAAATTATATTGTCTTTGTGAACATTTTATCTTTGTATTTGGAATGGAAAAATTTCTGATTTTCTTTGACTTTGCTGACGTACATTCACAAAGTAACACATTTACAATCAATACATTCAGTTCAGTTCAGTGAGCAAAGTGGTGCAGCCTTTGAAGTATAGTCAATGCTGATGGATATGAAAGGTTTTTGCTAGTACATTTCTAGCTGGTTTGTTGTCTCATAAACATGTCACACTTAACCATCCAAAGTTGTGTTATTATATTTTCGTAACACATATGAGAAGATGGGTTAAAAGCTGTAACAATGTTTAAGATCAAAACGATTGATTGTGGGTACCTCTCTGTCAGAATGAGTGTGAGGTGGTGATTAAAGCCAGGCCTACTGCTTGGACACCTCTGGGCTGGATTTTCCAAGAGCAAGTGACTTGGCGCCGAGGATCCTGGGTATTTTCCAGCTCCTTCTCTGCTTTGGCACAAGCCTAAATAATAAAGCTCTCTTTACTGAACGACCCTGGGTTCTCTGTGTACAAGTACAAGGCCTTCATGTGTGTAGTTTTACATGACCAGCCGCTACAGGGTTAACGAGCAGAGTGCAGACCCACTGACCCGCAGCTGCCTCTGAAACATACTGTATGATCAGAATTGAAGTACAACAACATAATTTTTGCACCTTGTTTTCCTTTGCTTCTTCTGAACACAACTTATTCAACACAATCGGAATG
The DNA here is from genome assembly GCF_009829125.3 of Periophthalmus magnuspinnatus. Lineage (NCBI taxonomy): Eukaryota > Metazoa > Chordata > Actinopteri > Gobiiformes > Gobiidae > Periophthalmus > Periophthalmus magnuspinnatus. The sequence goes on from NC_047149.1 coordinate 15,254,536, forward strand.
TACTATCATGCATGGTATCCATATATAGGTATTATCATGGTAGAATAATATTGTTGCACGAGTGATTAGGTGGTTCATGTATTTAATGACAGCTTATAATTAGCTGCACTGAAACAGAGCAAAAAGCATATTGTCCACGCTCTATTTATGTACTTTTCATCAAAAATTCTTGTTGACAAATTGACAAAACTGTCAAAAAACAATAAGTACTTATTTATGAAATTACTTGTACTTTACGATACATCTTTCTTTCTTCCACTGGTTTTGGTTGGATTGGACAGGAAAATCTGGAGAAAAACCATCACCACATGTAAAAGCTTGCAAGGTCCTTTATGGGTGAATGTATGGACCCGAGACTGCACATGTGATTGTGTGTGTTTGTCTAATTGCATCATAGAGTGTGGTGGGGTGGGAGTTGTGCGGCTGGTGAAACGTCCATTGATGGTGAGTGTGTGTGGAAGTATGTTTATTTAACTACTGAGCAGGTTAATCTGGAGCTCGCAGCCAGTGCCAAAGCCCACAAACCTCCAAGTCTCTGATCCTTCTGCCAGCTCCCAAACCAGAACACCTCGATCTCCAGCCTGGGGCGCTCCTCCGACTAAAGGTAAATCAAAGACACTCGCATCAATACTGCACTTGTCATAAAACACAGTAAAAAGTTCCATATGGGCCTGTACTCATTATAATGTGTCTGTGACAGGAAGCAGTGGCCCTCTCACCTCTAAATGCCCGAGCACTTTTATTGCTGCTGAGGTGTTGAGGTGTGCTGCTAAAGCCAAAACAGTAGCTGAAGAAAATGAAGTGATTTTTCCGTTTTAATACCAGGTTAAGCTGTTTTCCGCTGAACAATAAAATGCGAAACAATAGAGGAAATGGGTCCAGAAGAGCTGTAGCTAACCAATGCAACCGCAACACAACATGACACATTTTGAGCACTAATGCGCCCATAAGTTACGGGGAAATAACAGCTAACAATAAAATCAGAATGGCTGTAAATTGTTAAAATTGCTAAGAGGGGGTATATTAGTTCTATGGGATATTAACTGCTAACACATAACATATTTAGATCACCATATTACCTTTTATTGTTCTAAAATGCTAAATTCACTGAAAACAATGTATAAGTGTTTTATAAGTTTCACATTGATTTTTGACACCCTGAGTCAAAAGTCACTCCCCCATCACAGCGCTGTCACGTTAGAGTGGTGTGCGCTGCACTAATGAAGCTACTGCACATCGCATCACGTTTGTAAAGCAGTATTGTATTGTTTTGTATGATGCGTTTGTATATTTAGGCTTGTGGGCAGAGCATTGGACAAACCTTACAACTAACCATAAGGAGGGTTCAAATAGAGCCCAGGAGAGATCGCTAAATTACTCAAACATGCATGGATGACATATAAACCCACTTCAGGCGTGGTTTTGATGAGGGAACAACGTTATAACATTGTAGAAAGTCAACATTGCATAATACACACTCTTGATTTAAAATTCTTGTACATTGTATACACATATGAACTTGATTGTCATCAGGTCATGCCAGATCATGCCACTTTTTGTGAGAAAATAGTTAACTGTTTCCAGAATATCAGTTGTGCATATGCAGAATAACTGGTAAATAAAACTATTTGTAATAATTAGTTGATTCTGCTTGTAGTCTCAAGATTACTTAGTTGGACTCTGAACAAATAGAACCAGGCAAATGAAAGAAAAAAACATGAATTATGGCCGTGAGAGATTTTTTTTTTATCTTTTCCGTGGAGTTTTGCAAAATATATGGTGGTATCTAGCAGAGCTCCTGGCGCCATTCCAACAGTAAATATCCTCAATCAGTTCAGAGGGCCCCTCCCTCCTGCAGCCTATGCATCTGTGCATAATGTGTTTATACAAAGAGCAGCTCCACATCACAATCAATGACTATCTGACAGACCTTTACTGCACAGACATAAATGTGGAGATCTGTGGTTTCGGTTTGAAATAATAGTATTTAAAGATACCGTAGCCTCTTACTGGTTTAAAGAAGAAACAACCACAACTGAACGTGTGTTGACAGTGCTTTAAACTGGATATGGTGGAAAAAATAAATACATTTGTCATTCTCAATATATGGACAGGGCAAAGCTCATGTGAAAGCTTAGGACTTTGAGAATTCACTCACTGAGTTACAGAGGCCGCACTAGCACTGATAAATGATTGGCTGCAGGTCGTAGTGAAGACTCAGATCAGAGAGAGTCCTTTTAGGTTTACATCAACTGGGTTTAGTCACAGTAACTGGCAACCTAAATGAGAGACTTGTAGAAGGCACATTCTGCTTTCTGATTGGATAATTGTCATGAGAACCAAAAACGATCATACACTCCCTATATAATTTGTTGTCATTTGTTTTAATTCTACACTCATGTAAGAAGCCTACTATTCACAAAACACAATCTGCAAACTGCAGATTGCGCCTGATCGTTAAACTAAATATGGTGCTTCTGCTGGTCTGTGGTGGAGGAGGGATCGGTGGGAGATAGGATCAATCACACTAAGAGAAATGACGCACTTCACTGTAATGCAGAGGCAAAGCCAGCACATTATGAATACTACTAACCCACAGGCAAAATCAGTACTTTGCTCAGAGGTTTGGGTCAGCAGTCCTGTGGAGATGGAGGCTGTGACTGTATGAATACAGCTAGGCCTGTCACGATAATTACTATATCAACTTATCACTTAACATACAAAAGCTGCAACAATATATTTTTGGGTTTAATATTTATTGTTTGTACAATTTCTTTGTAATAGTGGGGAGACGTTTGTTATTTTAGTTGTACAATTTGAACTGTGGAGGGTTGAATAAGTAACTATGGATAGTTATTGCTTCATTCTGTCCTTTATTTATTGCAGCTGAGGTCTTTTAACGATACTGTATATTTTAAAATACATTTAGTGGGATCATCCTGCTTTATTGTTATTATGTCAATGGCATACACTAGTATCAATATTGTTTATTGCAATAAATGGTAAAATTGAATATATCGCAATATATCGTGCATCAAAATGTGTGACAGGCCTAAATACAGAGCAAGGAAAACAGTTATAACTGTTATATATACGTGTTATATGTACTGTTATGCTTGTTATATACTGTTATACTTGTTATATATACTGTTATGGTTGTATATACTGCTATACTTGTTATATGTACTGTTGTACTCGTTATTTATACTGTTATGCTTGTATGTACTGTTATACTTGTTCTATATACTGTTATACTTGTATGACATAGGTTATGAGTTGAGAAAGTGTTCATTCAAGAATTACAGCTACATGGAGCAATTACAAACACTATATATATATATATATATATATATATATATATATATATATATATATATATATATATATATATATATATATATATATATATATAGCATCTAACCCTCTTAAGTATACATATAACATATAAGAGAATGAGAGAAGAGTCTCATAGATGAAAAGACCACCCTTGTTATCACTGAGAAGACCCCTGTCAGAAAATCACACAAATACTGAGACATAAAGGAGAGTGTTGTAATATATATAGCCTACTATTTACATTTTGTAATAATATGAGGAGTACGCTTTTACAAACTGAACATTTACCTGATTTATCTGAGCTGAAGGCCACTGAAATGCTGAATCCAAACCTTAGAGAAGAACCTTTGGCACCGTGAAAGTAAAAAGTAATAGTTTGGCCCACTAGCGGCCATCTTTGTGCTCAAGATCAGTCATTATGGCGGCAAAAAACAATGAGCTCATCAAAGAGTCAGTCAGATGGGAAATACTCAGAATACTGGAGCAGGACCAACGTGACCTCACCGCGCAAACGTCCACAGAGCGTTTATCTGTGCACTGTGCCAACGGAGCGCAATCAGGACAGGGCCTTACGCAATTCACACACTTGGTCCAAGAAAGAAGTAGAGAATTAGATCAACGATAAAAGCGCGTCTTCAGGTTATTCTGTATGTAACACAATGTCGCCCCTATGTGGTTGAAGAAGGAATTGCAAAAGGGACAAACAAAGCGCCTTGGTGGGACACTGAAACAGACTCAACAAATGTGTCTCTATCGAATTGATAAGACTTACATTTATACCAAGGTTATAGCGACATTTGACTATCCTTATGTTGAGAGAATACAAATACTAAAAAGGCCTGGCAATTCCTGTAAATTGGTAGGACGAAGGGTCAAGTATTACAGAGAAACACAAGCTTGATGGTAGCAAACACTTTTAATGTGTTATTTTAATAGATCCATGTTGTAATGCTAACTAGTAAACATGTACATGTTGTCTTACATATATTTTACATAATTACAAATATTTCACAGATTTGGTTCAGATTTCCAGCATTGCATTATTAGTAAAAAAAATACACAAATGTTACATTGAAAAAAAATCTATCTGTAGAATTTAATCCAGTAATAAATAATTTGTATAAGGTGTATGCCAGGTAAGTGGGCAGAAGTGAAGTGTCTCCAGATTTAACTGTAACAGGAAGAGCAACATGTGAGCTATTCGTTCACATTCGTTCTTCTCGGAGAATTATTTGTGACGGGGAGTTACTGTTCGGGCAATCAGGAGTTTCCTGCGGATCAAAAAAGATTGTTATTTTACAAATAAACAAATATCAAATTAGGCATAACATGATGACCACTGAAGTGAAATGGATTGCAAAGATTATAGTTTTATCTTTGATGAAGTATTTAAGGGAATAAACATAAATGTAATTCTTAAATTATAGTTAATCCATCTTTATAAAAAAAATGAATATTGCAACATATATTGCAGTTTAGTGAATTAGAGCCAAACTAGGTGAACTAGAATAACTACACGGCTTACATCACACTGATTCTGCAAGATCATAATGTTATGTCTGACAGATGTATGTGACAAATATGGGTAAAAGAAGAATAGAAACATAAAGTTAAAACTAAATCTCCGACATGTTACTGTTACTGCCATATGAAGCATCTCGTACTCTGAGGACTTCAGGGAACGGCCTCCTGCTGGTGCTCAGAGTCCGGACTAAACATGAGGAATCAGCATTTCATTTTTCTGCAGCTAAAACCTGAAACAATCTTCCTGAAGATGTGAGACAGGTCTCTATTTTGACAATGTTTAAATCCAGGCTCAAAACTGTTCTGTTTAGCTGTGCATATGACCGAAAGGTTTTTATTCTGTACTTTTCTTCTTTAATGTTAATTTTATGATGATTATTTGTGATTATGTATGTTTTGATCTGTTGTATTGTGATTTTAATGTCTTTCTTATTCTGTAAAGCACTTTGAATTATCTTGTGTACAAATTGTGCAAATAAACTGTACAAATAAACTTGCCTTGCCTTAAAATACAGAAAAAACATTAGTAACATGACTTTTACTGTTAGTTAATGTTAAGTTCAAAACTTATCTGTTTAGAAAGGCCTTCTCATCCTGACCTCCCTGACCATAACTGCTCTGTCTTTTAATCTATATTTGTTTTTAAATGTATTTTTAATCATTTTACATTGTTCTATTTGTATTGTGTATGTGTGTATATGTGTACGGCGACCTTGAGAGCCTTGAAAGGCGCCTAACAAATAAAATGTATTATTATTATTATTATTATTAATGATATATGTATTCTAGTTTACTTTTTTATTTTCATAGGGTTTCAAATTTGAATTAGTAATAAAAATCACAGGGCTATGTAGTGTCAATGATGAAACTTTAAAAATCATAAAAGAAAGAAGATATTTAGGTAGATATTTGATTGACAGCAGCAGTGCTCCTACCTTCACACAGTGATGTGTTGAGCAATGATTTGAGTTTATTTGTGTTTTTTGGAAGCAGAAAGGTTTAGAGATTATTCTTGAGAGGGAGGAGGGGGCGGAGTCTGCGTCTGGTCTGTGATTAGGGCTGTGGCTCCATAGTCCTGTCCCGCCATCTGCCCTTCTGCCTAAAACAACAGCTACTGATCACTCACATGCCATGCACTGGATCACTCACATGCCATGCACTGGACTGTTCCACTCTGGAGGGACAGTCCAGTGTCCCATGGGATAGTTAGAGTGTTGAATGTTAGTATACACATAATTTTTTAACAAATTCAGGATAGAGATTTGACTCGTGATTATGATGTTGGAATAATCAAAAACAAATCAATGGGCAACAACTTTGTTAAAGTTTGAATTATATGGAGTAGTTCAGTTCAAAAAGTGAATCACAGCTACAGATTCTGCACACCCAGGATGCATTCAAGCACTTATTTGTTGTATTGCATAACCATTGTATCTCTAGAGTATTAAAAATATATACTAAAATAAACTGTAGTATCTGTATTTTGAATTGAACTACTGAAATAAATAGACTTTTATACATCATTATGGCAATAATAAATTTATTGAGAGTGAATTAACCATTTCATTAATGAAACATGTTTTGCAAAAAATCAAAAAGTAAAATATGTTTACTAAAAATGAAAGACAAGCACTGAGCCAGCTTACCATAGCTTTAGCAGTCCTGTTTGCATTTTGTCTACGAAGATCAGACTTAATGAAACCTACAAAAAAACAAAAAAACAAAAAACAACATCAAAATAAAACTCTCTCACCATTTATGTTCTAGTAACACAGTAAGTAACACAGCTCCAAAATGCTAGTAACCCACTTCAGTGAAACATTCTTGGTAGTAACAAAGGTCAACCAACAGATGGCTCTGTTGTACAAATAAACAGCTCAGTCTTGTTATTGACTCCTACTATTTAAATTATATTAGATTGTCCATTAATCAACACCTCACTTTCAACTGACAACATAAAAAAATAACTAAAATTAACTATGACCTGGTTGAATCTGTGCCTTGAATGTCACTAGACATGACAAAGTTTAGAGTGCTGAATGTAGCTTTTCTCTAGAAAGTAGTTTTCCACTGGTGTGTTTGAAGCTGAGTAAGGAGAAAACAGTGAGTCAGTTAAATGACCTTTGTCACCACAAAAGTCTCATCAAAACTTGTGTTTCTTTGTGAACAAAGTTTAGTGCTTCACTGAGTAATGGACATTTAAGAAGTTAAAGATTGGACATAATGGGTTCATGTAACTACTTTGCTAGAAGGTCAACAGCTACTGTATACAAAATCTAACATTTAACAAAGGTTAGAAAGGTGTAAGCTACAAAATAAAGGTGTAAGCCACAAAATAAATATTATATCCACTACAGAACAGCAAACAGCATGAAACAAAAATGAATACATATTTAAAACATTTAAAGTTTTTAAATTGGTCTCACCAGTCATTACTGTGCCAATCAGAAGAAACACGCAGAGGAAGATGTTTCCAGCCAGTGTGCCATAGGTATCAATGAGCTTGCCCTGAGAGATGGTGAAAATAATGCCAAACACCTGGATGTGAAAAATATGGTTAGTGGAATCCATCAGACAAAACTCCTACAGCCTCACTGATAACATCCAGCTACAACAGCTTGCTAAATATACAGCTGTGAAGTTTCACTAACTCTTCTAAATCAGAGTTGTAGTTTCTCCATTCATTTTCTTTCATTTTATTCAAGGCCGGGTCGCGGAGGCAGCAGCCTGAGCAGGGAGGCCCAAACTTCCCTCGCCACACACATTTCCTCTAGCACTTCCGGGAGAATCCCGAGGCATTCCGAGGCCAACTGAGAGACATAGTCCCTCCAGCATGTCCTGGTTCTTACTTGGGGTCTCCTCCCAGTGGGATGTGTCAGGAACACCTCTCCAGGTGCTCCTCCCGTGTGACTAAACTCCTCACCCTGTCTCAAAGGGAGCACCCAGCCACTGTGCAGGCAGGCAGGGACTCTCCACCCACCCATTTCCCCATAATTTATAATAAGTACTAATGGTTACAGTTGCCACCACAACATTCAGGATGTATACAGATTCATTGTGAAGCAGACCATATTTGGAAGTGCTGTTGGTGTATTCTGTTTGTATTTATTAGATATTTTCTAAGCATTAGAAGCTCTGATGACCTTTTTAAATTATGTTTTAAATGTACCTGTGCAGAGCAGTTGAGAAGGCCTGAGGATGTGCCCTCACACTCTGGGTAGGTCAGTTCCACTGCAAACTCAAAGCCTAGAGGCAGGTATCCAGTCATGAAGAAACTGGAAAAACAAAAATAATATAACAGAGCAACCCTGATTGACCTGTCATTCTAGAGAACACAAAAACACTCCCATGATCTCACAGAAAACCAAACCCTAACCTGTTTTAAAAGTGTATAATGACACATTGACTAACTGAAACAAAAAAGTGGGTCAATTGGTGTCTAATGGTGCTGACAGACCTGACCTTTGTGCACAGTAGTGGAACTCCAAGTTATACATCTTCTGTACATACATTTATGTAGTATATGATCACTTTAAAGAGGGTCAACTTGAGTTATTCATTTTCAGCCATTACAGATGTACATAAAAGATGTTATGTGCAATAGTGAGAAATAACCAAAAGAAAAGGTATTGAACACATTAAGAAAGGAAATTCTAATAATGGATTCAGGTACAGAGAAACTGGAGAAAGAATGACCCAAGTATTGGAGGATTTTAAATATGTTTTATTGGATATTATCATTATTATTGCACATAATATAATTTATGGTCTGATTTCTTTGTACGTGTTCTTACTAAGTGTGAAATGAGACACAAGAACACAACACAAGATTTTGATCATCTACAAAAATCGGTTCAATAGGCTAAGCCATTTTGGACACATTTGTCTTATCAGTAACTCAATAGAACCATTGGCATATCTTTAGAGAAAAATTTAGACATGTCTGATATCATTTGTAACCACTGTATATGGGGCAAAAGATCCAAGGTAGCAAATTTAATGAAAAAAATTTAAAGACTGTACCCAAGGGATCCAGCGGTGATGAAGACTACCCAAAGGTGCCCCAGGTCAAGAGTAGCAGCATACACAATCATCCCAACGAGAGACATTAAGTACACAGCAAGAGTAGTCTGCCTTAAAATCACAAACAAAACAACAAACTCTTATGACCATTACAAAAACAATATTATGCTGCCCATTATAAAGAGAGTACTCTAATAACATTTTGAGGACAGATGCAGTACAAATATAGCAACTACTGCTGTTCCTCTCTCAAAAATGAAATACAACAAGGCTAAGCCAAAACAAACTAAAATGTGTGTATTTATTCAGCACAGACCAATGTTAACTGCCTTTAAAAGAGCAAAGGAAAATATTTTATGATGTTTTCCAATTCAATCCAGTCGTCCATCCATTGATTGTGTGCGTGCAGAATGCCAATAAAACATTTTTATTCTAGCACTAAACAAGCTGTTAATGTGTTGCACTTAATCCATCAGAAAAACTGGAGGAGTCAAAACCAAACCAACATTTCTCAAACAAGTGTTGAGGTAATAGATCACAGAAAGTTAAAATGGTAAAAGTGAAATCTGACCATTGAAATTCTATATGTGAGGAGTTGTTTATTTTGGACATGACAGGGGCCAGGGAATTAAACCATTACCTACCAGTTTATACAGCAATATGAGAAAAAAATAAACATTTGCTGCATATAAACCAGGAAGAAGTTTGTAAAATGTAAATACTAATTTTTGTTGTTTTATCGTTTTCCACTAAAATATACAGGTTACATTTAAAATATATGATTACATTTTGTGTCCTTAAATGATCTTAAACCCCATTGTTCTGCTTTGTGATCTGTAGAAACAATGTAAGGTAAACATGCTTTCATCTATATAGCTACACTGAATGGCCGGACAGGTGTGGACATTAGTCTCCTGGACAGCAGAACAATCAGGAGGGCAAATGGGTCACGGATCTAGCGCCTAAAAAAACTCTGCACGGTCCCCAAAACAAACACGAAACTACAGTGATAGTAAACACATGTGGTCCCCAGGTGCTCAAGTGTGTATGTTTGTGTATTACTTGTATGTTTTGGTTCGATCCAGCCACACTCCGCAGATGAGAGACCCCACCATTCCCGCGATGACTATTGTAAGGCCTATCCTCCCAGCGTTCACTTCTTCTCCCTGAAAGACAAACTCATAGAGATAAGCTAAAACAAATAAAACACTTGAGCTAAATAATAGTAACAAATCCAGTTAGCACTCACAGGGTAGTGCTCGATGATCATTCGGTTCAGTAGGGTGCCGACTGCATAGAAACAACCCACATTCAAGCCTGGAAATAAATAAACAGACAGCTTTGAAAAAGAGGTGTAAGATATACATTGTACTGTGCAAAGTTTAACAAAAGAGTTTGGGTTAGAAATGTGCACGTGCCCTTATCTGAACTTTTTTGGGGGTATTTTAGTTGAGTCGAGTCAACCATAAGGCCAAGTTTCCAAAACAAAGAACCAAGGACTTCTAAAAAAAGGATAAGTCTGTACTGAATACCTTTTCACAGTGTTACATAAAGAGCTATGCTGCGAGTCTTTAAGTACAAGAAATTTGGGTCAGCCTAAAGAGGTGAAGGAGCACTTAAAACTGCTCAAAACTTAATATATATTTTCTATTTTTTTTTTTTTAAATATACTGTGATTATCATAATATTTTTTATCTTTCCCTCTGATGGCTATTTCAAAAGCACTCCACCAATGTCACTAAACAAGCAGCTCTCGTGTCTGTTGCTGGGGTATGAAACAATTACATGTAAATTGACAGAGTCAGGTAAAGGTCTCAGGTACATCTAAAAGCATGTACATGTTTAGCAGCTGTTTGGAAACTAAAGGTCGACCACTAATAATAGAGATATGAGCAACCTATCCAATGAAAGCAACAGAATATGTTTTAGAAAGATAATCTAGAAAAGATATGCTATATTGATTGAACCAACTTCAGTTCTATTAGTCCATAAATTAATTTTGGACCCTTCTGACACATAAACATTTATTTATTCTGGTATATTTGGTATATTGTACTCTACTGTACGTTCCAGAACTACTGGATGGGGTGCAGTGTGAGTGCCTTGATGTACTGATAGTGACCATAGGTTATGATGAGAAGGATGAAGGGCTTGTTCCGCAGCAGTCTCAAGATGGAGGCAATGTAGGAGTACTGCTCTGGGGGGATACTGCGGGCCACAGCCTGGGCCTGGGTGGGGGGCAATCTGGGACGCTCCTGGAACACTAGAAAAAGAAGAAAAATATTACTCAGATGAAGAATAATTGCGAATAAATGTATACAATTGTGATTCAATTATATTTGTGCAGTAAGGATATCATTACATTGTACTTGTTAGTCTAAAGATATGTTATGATTTTGACTAAAATTATATGGCATGTTATCATACTGTATGCACATAATCAATACAAAATGCCACAAGTACACACATGAGTCATAGTAGGGGTAAAGTACAACAGACAACAAATTTTTGTCAGAGGGTTATCGTTTTCTCCAAAACAGTGTTTATATTTATTGCAACTGACCTTTGTGATTTTAAGACAAACAACTTAGCACCTTGAGCCTAGAACGAGAAATTCTTATATATACTATATAGTATATAGTATTTAATTGCAGAGGTTTGGTTTAGTCCTTGTACAGCCACATTATGTAATAATGCTGCAGCAATTTATTACAAAACTATTTAAAAATGCAGTTTTATTACATAATGAAGTGACAACTTGATTACATTTTGAATTATTATTACATAATACAGCTGCACATGGCATTCAATTCTGATTTATTCCCTGTAAATTCAGATTTTTTTGCTACAGTAAAGGTTTGTGAACTGTTACTGATTGTTAGTTATATAATGTAATTTCTTAACCAAATAAAGCAGGGTTTGTTTCATCAACTGTCTAAAGGGCAGCAACCACCATACTTTTTAGATGCAACAGTGGGACTCTGTCTGCCCCGTTGACTCATAGGTCTATAGCAGCAGCACAGATGGGCCGGCCAGCAGGACAACCCTCACACATGGCACCTGGCATGAGCGTGTCTGAGGGTGTGTGCTAGGAGTGGATTTGTCATAGCATCAAACTACTGCTGCAGAGACGTGTAAAGCACAGCACACACTCTCCACAAGCCTCCAAGCCAGGTCCAAGACGGAGCATATCCTTTATAACAAGGCCCTCATTTTTACAACATAATAGTGTACACAATAACTAACTGATAAAGGCCAAGCTGACAGTGTGAATGGCAACCACAGCCTTATTATGGAATGCCCTCACAAGCCTCCTTTTGTAATTCTGAATGCATAACTTTTTAGCACAAGCCCACGAGCCCTCCCCCACAGAACAACAGCTTTTTTATTAAGCCGTTTTGGACTGCAGTGGCCAACTATTGCAATTCCTGTAATTAGTTTTCCTAAACTCAAATGCCTCCACTAACAAAATTAAGTGTTTTGTTTTATTGCATCTACATAAAATTGTATTAATTAACTTTTTTTTTTTTTCTGTTGTTTGTTATTTTTTTGCTGATTAGATTCCTTGTCTTGTGACCAGCTTTCTGACTTGTCTTGAACAATAGTAGCCTTTCTGTCATTCTTAGACTGTGGGAGTGACTGGTTCAAGATGTCCAGGTCAGCACTTTTGCCAGTCCATTCAAAGAGACAATTTTGTTCATTCATATCAGATGTAAACTAAAACCAATGATTGTCTGAATTCTCCAACTTCCATTTGTCACAGCTGCTCTCTCAAAAAGGTTGTAATAATAGACACTGAAATCCTGTTGACAGAAGCAAGGCCATATAACAATTAATCTCCTGTCTGGATTTGTTTGGTGTGTCACAAAAAGTCTTGTAAGGCCTGCACTGACCACTTCCATTGTATACAAACATTTTAGCATTAGCACTGTCACTAGATTCACCCTTTAATCAATTATGACTCAGAAAGTGTTGCATATTGAAAAAGTTGCTTACTAAGGAATGTTGTATGCTATATGCCCAGGCCATCATTGTAAATAAGAATTTGTTCTTAATGTTTTGCCTGGTAAAATAAAGGATAAATAAATAAAATAAAAATATTTTCCCATAATCTTGTATTGTATTGTACCTTCGGCTGTCCAGTGTTTTGACTATGTCTTACAGGCTTATATTTGTGATAATTGAGGAGCATGCACTGAATAGAGCTGTGTTGTGTAAAGAAATTCTTGGTCAACTAAACACATGTCCTGCTGATCGATTAGTTGACTAAAAAGGGGGAGTGACAAAAGTTCTCAGAACCATTACGTATCTTTATGTATCTGACTCAAACTGCACTCAAGACTAGAACTGCACAAGAGTTGATACAAAAATAACTACTTATGCAGCAAAAATGTTCTGGAGGAAACAAAAGACAGATTAAACTTGTGAATCATGACTTTAATCATACTTTACTGTAAATAAAAATATAAAAAAAAAACAAATCTAGCTCACTACCTTACTCACTAACTGCTCCTGCTGTTGTCCCATATAAATCCATTTAATCTAAATAAAATGATTAGTCGACTAATACAAATTTTGACTACGACAACATCAACCGATTAATTGACTAAATGGGTAAAGGCGTACAGCTATAAAACTGAAACTGAGTTGAGATGAGTTCATACCAAAGACAACCAGTACAAAGAGTAGAGTGGCCACGCCTGCGGTGATGTAGAACATAATGCTGATGTGGTGAGCCAACTCATCCTTATCTTCAACATTTGGGACGAGAATGGGAGGCACCAGGAATCCAATGGCAATACCCAGCTGTAAAACAAAATATATATTATTAAATAGTTACAACACTGGATTGCATTCAATAAAATGGTGGCAATGAAGACCAAATCCCACATATACATATACATATACATATATATATATATATATGTATTAAATTTTAATATTAAATTGTTACAAAGTGGAAGTAGCAGCAGTAACTGTAGTATCACTTTGTATTATATTAAGCTTACTCTAGGAACAATATGCTGTATATCCTGTGTCAATTTTTGATCAGCTGAACATTCAAGACATTGTTTATTGTTCTTAGATTCATAGTATTTCCACAAATATGAGCAGCAGACATCTTAAACTGATTATAGGTTTCAGTCCTGGAGTAATGCAATCCTTTTGTTCCTTCACGCCAGGACACAGGCATTGCTATATGGCTTTGGCATCTGACTGAGCCTTGAATAAGCTACAAGCAGGCAGTTTAAAGATCACTGCATGAGCCCTGGTGTAGATATACAAACCACATACTGATAATGTATTTGAAGTTACTATGAACACACCTGATTTCCAAGAACTCCAATACAACAGGCAGTGGAAACTTCCTTGTCTCCAAACCAGAGTGATGCAATGTATGAGGGGATACCAAGAATAAAAACCACCGAAACCGAGCAAATAAATTGTCCAAAAAATGTAACAGCAAAATAATCTGGATGAGCACTACCTACTTTCACCCAAGCACCAATGCAGTTAAAAGCTGCACCAACAAGGACCACTTCCCGGATTCCTCTATTGTCCAAAAGCCAGAGGACAGGTAGAACAAGAGGCACGTAGGTAAGAAGATATATAAGAGACAGCCAGTCAATAGCAAGCGCACCAACACTGTAAAAGCGCATGAAAATATTACTGATAATGCCATACTCAAGCCACATAAAGCTATTGCAGGCTGACAGGAGGGAAAAAAGGAAAAGCATGAACCATCGACGATGGTAGAGTTTAGTTTTAGCCTTGGGCATGAACTGGGTCAAACCACCATTGATAGACTCAATATCCAAACGAGAGCCACAGGAGATGCCGAGTGGTCTGGGGCTCCACTCAAGAGAAGCAAGACCAGGAGCATTCTCCTTAGCTGCCTTGATCTTCCATTCCTTTCCCCTGAGTTGGGATTTTGCATAGTTCCAATCCGAATTATTGTTCTGTGACATTTTGACTGTCCCAAAGTGAGGCTCAAGAAAAGAAAAAACGCAAATAGGAAGCCAGAGCCCGAGGTTTAGCGGTGGTGTTGTCTTAACTCTCAATGAAGTAACAAAAGGCTGATGTTACATTCCCAGCTACATGTGATGCCACTGAGCCACCACTCTGCTCTGTCCTTCTACTTATTACACTCTGCCGCAGTATGAAGTGTTAATGAAGTAAAACTGCATGAACTGCTGAGCAAATATTAAACTAGTGTCAAGTGAAAAGCTTACTTATTTAGATGTGTACGTGTGTTGTGCAACTTTTCACAACCATATTATAATTTAGTTTTTAGTAGGATTTCTTCTAAATACTCTATTGTTCACAAATAATGTAGTGCAACTTTCTCTGGTGGAGGGTCTCCATAGTATTACCTGCCTGTCGGGACAAATAAGTTTTGCACATTTCACATTAATAAGCCCTTTTTAAAATAGTCACCTATAAGAGTTTACATTCCTGGAGATTATTGGAAAGATGCATTTGGAGCATGATGGTTATGGTAGTCTTTTAGTTTTTTACTACGATGCATCAGCCAGATAAATGTGTTCACTGCTGTTGTGATCGCCAATATAACAGAATATAGAAAAAATATAGTTTAAACCAAAGCTGGATGGTGCGTAATTACGCAGACGGCCACTTGGATACAATTATCCACGTGCTGGTGCGCATAGGTCAATGGAACTAGCTTAAAACAAGGCCATTTCTGGTAATGAGTGATGAACTGGATGGAGATTTAACATGTACCACAGAGGTTTGTAGGGGATCTAATTTACCTGATTCCCAAACACTCCGATGGAGCAGGCAGTGGACACCTCCTGCGAACCAAACCACACGGAGGCGATTCTGGAGGGCATCCCCAGAATGAACACCTGAGCGAAGGAGCAGCAGAACTGTCCGAAAAAAGTGACGGCAAACAGGTTTGGTTTGACGCTTAGGACCTTGACCCACGTGCCGGCACAGTTCAGAGCTGTGGCCACCAGAGCGATGACCCGCAGACCTTTTTTATCCAGCAGCCAAGTGACAGGGAAGATGAACGGAATGTAAGTAAGCATATAGATCATGGACATCCAGTCTATAGTAAAGGCGTCCACGCCGTAGAAGTGCATGAAGATGTTGTTGATGATGCCGTATTGTATCCATTGAAAGGAGTTGCAGAGAGAGTAGCTGCTGAAGAGGCAGACTATGAGCCAGCGCCGCTTGTACAGACGGGTCGGTGGTGAGGGCACGCCACTGACCAACTGCTTCTCGTCCCGGGCACACTGGTCCGGACCATGTTCCCCCTCCTCTGTTTTAGAGTGTTTCTCCAAATCCACATTTTTGGCGCCATTCACTTTACTGTCTTCAAACGCCTCTTTTTCACTCATTATCCCTTAAACTGTCTTCTTTCAGTCAACTTGAAATGGACAATGGAGCACCACAATTACAAAAATGTTGTGATTTATAACGCATTAGCTCTTGGTCTGCTGCTGCTCCTCTTATTCACACCGTAAACTGAAGCTCAGTTCCACTTTTAACTCTGTGGTAAGGCCTTACGCTACACTCTTTCATGTCCTGGCGTTTCGTCGGTCAGTCAACTGAACTTTTCTTTAAACTCCTTCGTTGCATTATTTTAACAGCCTTCTCTCTCTGGACACTGTACGCACAGACTGGTACGAACACGTGTGTCGTCCTGACCCCGGATCCCCCTGTTCCGAAACTCCTCAGAAAATGTCAGGCAAACAAACTATGAGAAGGACCGAGGGCGGAGTTACACAGTGAACTGTGCCTGCAGACGTTTCATAGGCTACTGTCTGTACTTTGTACATGTGAGACTTCAGGCGTTCTAGAGATAGCATTTTGACCCTCAAATGGCACTTACAAAGAAAACAGGCTGGACAGTTTGAAATAAGGCTAAATTACGCCCGCAGAATACATTTGGCATCATCACTGTCATTGTTTTATTTATTATGAGGGCTTTATTTAGGTCAATCTGGTTTAAGCACGATGCCAATGGGCTGTGTAATTTATTACTGTACAATATGAGTGTAATATCCTCAAATATAAAAGTAGGCAATTTGCTGTGCTGTTCAACACTGCCACCTAAAGTCTGCACATAGATAACATGTGCAACAGTTGTGTCTTTATCAACTGCAGTACAGACGCGCACGCCCTGTCTGCTGATGACAAGAAATAAAAGACAAGGTCTACAAGATTAGGCGCGAGGCTTCACATTTAATAAATAGACAATAATGTATCTCTGTTACAATCACTATTCAGCACAATACAATTGGTCAGCTCTCCAGATTTTGGTCATATCAACCTTTGTACATTCTGCTTGTCAAACAATCACATCTGTCAGTGGCTCCTGAGAAAAACATAAAATAACTCGAAAAACAAGACAGCATTAGAAAAAGTCATATAACACCATAGACTGTATAAAATATACAGCTTATGTATAACACTAGTAAATTGCTGCTTACAAAAATACTCTCTCTTCAATAACATACAATAATTGGTCTCATATCTCCCTTTGTAAACATAGACTGGCACTCCATAATACAATTACAGATCATAAAGACATAGATGAGCAGAAGCAAAATAAATAGTAAATTTCACCCAGTTACAGTTTGCTGTCATTGACGTGTATAGACAGTATGTTGTATGTTGTACAGTTCTGGTCTTGTCTTTCCGTTGAGGTTATCAGTTGGGGTCAGAGTTGAAAGGTCAGTGCTGGTAGTGTGAGACGGCAATGTGCTGGTGGTAGGAGCCGTGGTGGGCGGGGTAGATGAGGTCAGGGGTTGTGGGGGTCAGGCCTGTGCACAGAGGCTCATGGCTGCTCAGCACGGACGACAGATAGTTGGCCTCCTCCGTCAGCTGTTTCACCTCCTTCCTCAGAGCATCGTTTTCTTTCTCCAAGTTCTCACTCTCCTGGAAAATAATTAGTTAGGAATTAGAAACTGGTGTTTGTAGTTTATATAGAAGATCATGTGATGTATTTTATCTTAATAATTAAGTGCATGAACTGCCTCCTCTCTCCCCACTGTGGTAGATATCTCATAGTTGCCCTGTCTTTCGTTTTTCACTTTTTTGTGTGTATCCTTTGAAAATATCAGATTTTCTGCATTATTTAATGCTTTGTCCTTCAGATTACACTAAATAAATATAAATTAGATGTTATGTCCCGACGGTTACTCTTTAAGTTACTCTTACCTGAGCACTGTTAGTAGTTTTCCCAAATACGTTTTTAGTCTTACAGTATTTCTTGAATAATTTCTTGGACCACACCTCTGGTTTAGACAAAAATTGACCATTTGCTGATTTGGCAAGAAAAATAGAATGAAAGTGTAAGTATGTAAACTTGCTGTACCAGTGACAGGCCTCATTACAGTAAATGTTAATATTGTGTAGTTCTTTCACATGTTTAGTCCCTTTATGTTGTTTTTATGTTCTTCCCACCTTTTGAGACAATATCAAAGATTCCACTTTGGCAACACAAAGGTCACATCACTCCCTGAAAGAGCACTATAGGTCTTTACTGTCACACAGGCTCTGGGTAAACCCCATGCATTTATGCGTCACTCAGCCAAACACAGCCCACTGCTCTGTGTGCGTTTACAAGAAGTGACTGCCACGTTTCCCCCTCTCTCTCTGCCCACAGCATACAACTAACACCTCACCAAAACTACTACTGAGGAAACAGGAAGTCAGTCTGGTGTCACCGCGAGGGAAAATTTGCTTTCCTGTTTATCAAGCAGCATGATAAAAGCAAAACCACAGAATGTTGAGTTTAAAGTACTATAAGAGATGTCTTGGGTATTTTTTGGACATATGATTTCCTCCCACATAGGATTTTAAGTTGATCAAGTTACAACCGACAGCAGCTCTGAAAAATACCAACAAAGCTAAATCATGGGTTCGACTGCAATATAAACGTTTAGTAAGCTGATGCGGCGAGATTTTTTGAACAAAACAAAGTGACAGTTGATGTATTGTAAAAGTTGTAGTCATCATCTTTGCATCTCTGGCATGCTAAGGAGGGATGCCCACACGTGCTAATTTATTCCTGTAGCTTTTGCAAACTTAGACCAGCGTCCAAGTGACAGCAGAAGCCATGACACATCGCCACATGGTCAGGTAGTGTAATTATAGTGCAATCCTATTTCTAGTGGTTTGACAATTGTATCAGAAACTAAATGTATTCAGAGTAGTGATGTTTTTTAAGTGCAAAGTCTTACCAAATGTAGACTGTCTGCTTTCTGAGTTTGCCTCATCCTGCTTTTCTGTGCAGCAATTCGGTTCTTCTCTCGCCGCATCACCTTCTTAACATCATCCGAGGAGCCCTGAATAACAAAAACAACAAAAAACAAGTTTATTTAAATAGCAAAATCTATTATCTACATATGGTTGGTCATACATAACAGGTGCAAAATCTGCATCACCTTAGTTTGTACAAGGAAGGGCTGGGTTTCGGGGTGGCTGAGTCATTGGTAACGAACCCATAACTTCCTAACCGTTTGATTATATGGTATCAAAATAAGTAACCCATTCAAAAGTGCTGTGTCAGTTATACTCTACATCAAAGGCACACATATTGAGGTCAGGCTAAACACCCATTGCTTTAATGATGCTCTCACAAAAATCACCAGAACGAGTGAATTTTCTAACTTTCTGTTGCTTAAATCAACAATTTTGCTGTTGAGGTTGTAATTTTGGGCGATACAAAAATGAACTGAATAGTGAGAATTTACAAAGCCGTAGTCTGTTGTGGTCACATTACTGTACACACATGCAAGTACGACACAATTTGTTCCTAACACTTGCCCAGTCATTCACAGTTTGCGCCCTCAAAACAGACAATGGATTCACTCTGGCCGGGCATGAGATGAATCGTGCAGTTCACAAAAGCCTACACATTGGTTGAGTAATACTTACAGCATGTGTGCATGTAAAACACTGTGTAACATGTGACAACTGGTAGAAAAGGACAACCCAATTTATGCGTAAAAGTATGTCAAATCAATACAATATACATAAAACAGGTATTAAATTAGTACACAGTAGACTCACCGCTCGACTTGCAGGGGATGGAGACTTGTAGCTTGTGTCGTTGCTATCGGAGCCCTGTGCCATCGCCAACCTGCCCTCAAGCGCTCAATCGTCTTCACACTTCTGCTTTATCTGTGCAAGAGAGAAAGTAGCTCAAATGGTTTTGCTTGGGCTCACCACATGAATGACTCTCCTTTAATCTTCTCTCTGCCTTTCGGTGCCTCCTCCTCTCTCTCACTCTCTCTCTCCTCCTATCTCTCTATCTGTATCGTACATGCCTAATAAGTTTTGATGCAACTTCTGGTAAAGGGAAAAAAAAAAGTTGCGTTACCTTGGAAGTCACATGTTTGGTGGAAATTCAGCCTCTGAGTAGTAATCTGGTAAACTCCAGTGAAATAATACATTGGTTAACAGGTTTTGTGTTGGTTTTGTTAGTAGCAGGAAAAGATATCTAAAAAGTATATTTGGTTTCATTTTTTTTACCTAGTATGTTGGGCATTCCCTCTTCCTCTTTCAACTGTCATGTATGTTTCGGCCTAATCCCCAAGAGACAGGCCATCCCAAACTCTACATATTTGACCTCACTGTTTACAAAAGCTTTAGGTAATTTCCAGAAGTGATTTTTTTTTTTTTTTTTGTGTTTGGCAACACATCAGCTGCAATGACAACATGTGAATAAAATACATCCATGCTTTCAGAAATACTTACAGAATATTTAGAATACTACATCTGATTATAGAGACTGATTGGTAGAGATGATTAGTTTGTTTGTCCCCATCGCGAGGTAGCATTTGGTGTTGCAAGATTATCACATGAAAAAATAAATAAAAAATCAGGACCAAAACAGCTTTGCTTGGCTGAACAACCCACCCACACAAAAACATGTTCTCCCATTGCAGGAATTTTGAAAGGCAAGGGCAGGCGGTTCCAAGACTTGGCATTTATCAGTGTCCAAATGAGTTGATACTGTAAAGAGAGAGAGAGAAAACTGGTACGAAAGGACACGATAAAACAAAAAGAACCATTTGGATAAAGTGTTCCTAGATATTCCTCTATTCACAGATATAAAAGATCCGTCCTTTGATACTGTATATGTATAAAATCACGTTTCTCTAATCAATACTTTGTTTGGTAGGATAGTGGTTGTGGTAAATATTGATCATAGATTTACATTAGTTCAGTGGCAGTTTGTGAAGAAGAGAGGAACAAATATGAAGGAGAGCTGTGTTCTAAAAAGGAATTCCTCCTCAGATACAAGCCACTACAATGTTCAACTCTAGATCAAACCGGTTCTGTTTTAGGGTGCGTTCACACTTGTCTCTGCTGGGTTCTGGTTTGACACCAGTTTAGTCCAAATGGAAGATCTGATTTGGTCCTGTTATAGTTCTGGTCTAGTCCGAGGTTAGTTCTGAAATTATTTCCAGTTTAGCTCCATTTGAATATGCTAGTGTGAACACAAATCATTTACTGAGCATATAACTGAAAGGATCTCTCTTCTCTTTGATGACCAGTGGCATCGTCTGTTATTTTCAGGGAGACTGAGTGATAGGCATAATGACATACAGTGGAACATCCCAGGCAAAGCAATAATACCTCTATGGAGAAGCAGGTGGCAAGCCTTCCACCAGAAAAGTTACATAGTGCATCTTTAAACTCTAATGTAAATACTTTGGGTTTGAACATTGAAGGTCACATCAAATAATTCAATAATAATAATAATAATAATAATAATAATAATAATAATAATAATAATAATAATAATAATAATACAAGAAACATTTTAAGTTCTGTTATGAAAAATGTAATTAAGGTCCAGCTAGGCTAATATAAAAAAAAGGTTAATAGTTTAGTGATCGGTAGAATGGGTCAGGCCATGACTTGATATTGCCTTTGATCTAGAATACACACTTCTTCAGTACTTTACAGATGTGAGTCTGGTCATCTGTGAATCTCCCCGTTTCCAAATGGCCGTGAATGGCAGGTGGATTAGCCAATCAGGAGCAGGCATTGCCAGTACGTACTGGGAAAAAATAAATGAAAATCACAGGGGGCTGAAAAACATTCCGTATTACTGCAAAATCAATCGGTAAAGCACTAAACTGTTAATCTGAGGTGAGATAAATTTGATCTTATTTGTAAATCATAGGTTACCAATGAGCTCCTTCGTTATACATGTGTCCCTGAAAAAAACAAATCTGATTGGACGATCATGTTTGACCAGGCTTGAGACACATGGAGGATGTGGGGACCAGACTATTATCAATCTCTATAAAAAAAAATACATAGAAATATCATTCTGGATTTGCCAGGCAAGACTTGACAAGACAACAATAGGCTTTTTATGCAAATTATTTAACACTAATGCGCACGTGCTAAAATGGGTTTCCATGGAAATTGCCAGACTCATCTAAGAGCTAATTTTATATAGCATTAGGTCCGGGCTTGAGATTTTTCTAGGTGCACTTTTCCAACTGAGACGAGTGCAATGTTTTATGGTCTGTACTGCACAAAGTAAATACTAGGCACAAGAGCTAGAAGCTGTGGAAGGACCTATTGTAAGATAAAACATGTAAGTGCTCTGATGGGAAGTGAAATTCCCGTCAGTGACCTGGGACCCTTACCACTACGCAGGAATGTGCGAGTGTTTTCCAAGAATGTATGGCTTATTATATTTTTAAAAACTCGAACATTGTTTTCACATCGGAATATTATATTTTTCTTTCTTGTTCTTTAATTTTCCTAACCAACCCCCACATTTTTCACTCAGTGAACAATAGCAAAACTCACAAAAATTTGACCAAAATTAAAACCTACACTTCTCTCATTTCTGGCAGTCGGGGACTGATCACCTCTATGCCTCTAACAACTCGGTCACAGAAAGAGGAGGCCTGACCCGCACACAGCCCATCCATAGTCTCACAACCAGAGCCCTTCACCAATAGGTTTTTGCAACAAGTTTTACGGTCTCTGTGTGGTGAAGCTACAAAAAATTTTTTTTATTTATATAATTTTTTATTTTTTTTTACAAATTCAGATTTCAGTGATATTTGAATTAGTTGTTAAACTCCCTGCTCTAAAGCTATTTCATCTGAAAAAAAAAAAAGAATTTGGCAACAAAATTTGGAAACAAAATTTAATATAGGGAGAAAAGGAAGATGTCATTTTTAAAAATTTTCTGAACTTTTGCACGAAATTCAATTTTGGCATCCTTCAAACAGGAAATCACTCATATTTTATTGATAATGTGACACATTTTCTGTACAAACTCGTCCTAGGTAGTACTTAGATACCAGAATCATTCTATATCATATTGACAAGTGGGACATTAGAAGTTGTAATTTTTTTAAAAACACTGAATGGTGTTGCCGTGACAACGACACAAATTTCTGGTTTGTTTTTAAACTTTGACGAATGTGCACATACTTTGGCCCGATCTCACTCAAACTCTAATCGCTGGTGGACAGTCTGGGCCTGAAAATAAAAAATTGGCATGATAGCACCCTCTAGGAAATTTGTATGGAATAGTAAAATTTTACTTACATAATTTTACGTACATACAAAATTTGGTACACATATTAGTGACATAGGTTTGATTTAAAAAATTAGACCATCTCCTGTTGCGTTGCCATGGTAACAAGCCAAATATCTGCTCTCAAGAAAGGGATGTCCCCCCCAAAAAGTTTGGAGAAGCCAAACCAAATATGGTACATATACGCAATATGACAACAGGAACAAAAAAATGTGTCGTGTCCTCACCCTTTACAAACCGGAAGTCCGCCATATTGAATTAATCGTGTGACATATGTCATAATGTAATTAAATTTTTTTTTTTTTTCATAATGTAATGCTTTGGCCACAAAATCCTGCCACATGTTCATATATGAAACTTTTTTTTTTTTTTTGAAAAGCACAACCTAAATTATGGGCACATTTTCAAAAAGGCGCGTTAGGGCCCTCAACTGGGTGAAAGATGTAACGCACTTAAAAACGATAGTGGACATAATAAAGAAATCCAACAAAATAGCGTGATGAAATGGAGCGTGTTTCATCCCTCTGGGTGGCTGCGGGGAGGGCTACTGCCATGTTGTGTTTTTGTTTTTTTTAGGGGGAATGTAACTTGCAACATAATCACAACAAATGGAAAGCATTAGAATAATTTTACTATTCAACTAGTAGTGATATTTAAGACAATCGTTTCTTTGCATCCATATGGAGCATTATGATTTGTGAATTATTTTTAACATTTATTGAACAAGAATGTTTAGTCAATCCATCCATTTTTTAGCCCCAGCAAATGGCGTTTGATTATTTCCTCCCATATTTTAAATTACCTTAAGCCGTTTTTGAAAAAGGACTAAAAAAACAAGAGGGGTCTAGTAGAATAATTGACAGCTTGTCAGTGTGGCACATTTTTAATATTTTTAGGACATGAACTTGCTCATGAAAACACATAAAAAATCATCCCAATACAATAAAACAATAAAGAACATCCAGAAGAGTCCTCTTTTTATCCTCCTTATTCTCTGGGGAAGATTAACTGAAAAGGAAAGAATTTAGTTCACAGAGTAATACGGTGTTTCATCATTAGTTTCACAAGTGTCTACCTGGGCTGAGCTTTAGTCCACTTCAGTGCGTGTCTTGGTGGTAAAGATGTGGTGGGATGGTAGAACGAACATCCAACTCGTTTACACTGTGCAGCAAAGCGACAAGGCTGTCAAAGAGTAAAGACATGAGTATTTAGTATAAAGAACCAGTGTCTGTGTAATAATCCCTCAGTCGTCCAGGTCTGATCCATAGCAAAGACATAGTTTAAAAAAAGAACCAGTGCAAATTAATGTATCATGAACCAACTTATACCTTTGGGTGATAAAATGGACAGTCCATTTTCTTACACTGAGGGAAAAAGCGACACACGGTAGTAGTCTGTACTGGTGGCACTGAGAACATAGAGTACAGTTAGTTAATACTAAACCAAGTGATAAAATACAAACAAAAAAAAACTTTAAAAAGTTGTGTAAATAAACCTGGTCTTGGTGGAGGATTAGCTGTACTTCTTCGGCTGACGTGAGTGAAAGGACAATCGGGCTTTGTACACTTGGCGTCATATTTACAATTTGGATGGATGAAAAGGCATTTATCTCCAAATTTACAGTTGGGAAATGTCCTATAGAAAAATTAGGGACATAAAATATGAACAATATTCATGAATCGATATGGCAACAAATGTGGTTAACACTTACTTGCATTGAGTTGTGGGGTGATGGTATGGACACTCGTCTCCACTTTTACAGGCTGGCCAGAACTTGCAACGTTCCGAAACCTTTTGTCTTTTAGTTGGGATGTTCTCCGTGTCCATTTCTCCATAATCGATAATTTCATCTTACAAAAAGCCATTAAAACACATGTAAACATTTGACAATGATAACAAAATTTTATAATGAATGTGACCGTGGCTATTAGAACTATATGATAGCTGCCATCATGCCATGTTCACTGGTTGTCATCGTAAAGCATATAGTGAGCAGTGTTTTAGATTTATCTTATAAGGTAAATTAAAATAACAATTTGTCATAATTTGTCTTTTTTGACCATGTGACGCCAGAATAGCAGTGAAAGTTGGAAACCATCAAAGGGCAATGATGGATACAATATATATATGGTTGCTATAATACCATCAATCAACGCATTTCCTTGCAGTCTCTGAAGGACGCTGACTGAGGCTTGACTGTTGCTCTCAATGACTCCTTCCCTTGGAGGAGGTCTGACATCATCCATGTCCATTTCAAAACCTGTAAAGTTTCCCACTGGGCTGGGCACGCCGTCCAGAGTAACTATAAACTTTGGACTTGCAGATTCCCCAGGCTCCTTACTGTAAAAAGATAACAATTTAAACCAAGAACTAGATATAAGACAATGCTCTTAAAACTGACTGTAAGGCATGATACCCGGATTGGACGGTGCGAGGCAGAGCTGAGATGTCCTGCAGAGTTCTGACAGCTGACGGCTCTTCTAGTTGTGGTCTACTCATGATAAAAGAACGAGTATCAGGGCCTGTAGATAGTTTGGGAACATATCACATGTTAAAACACTGATGAAGTCATTATTTGAAATATTTAAATATGTACATACCATATTCCCCTTGCTCCCGTGCTTCACCACCCTCCCTAGAATCCATTTGCAGACGTGATGCTAAGGATTTGGGGGGAACTGAAAGAGAAAAAACACATTTGTTTACATATAACCAAGAAACAGAAAACACTTTTGAACAAAAAGAAATGAAAACATACCAGTTCTTGATTGAGGTAGTTCTGAGGACGCATAGGACCGGGGGGCTAAGCTATGGAGATGTTCCTGGACCAACTGAATAGCCGCTGTCATCTCCTCACTAGTGGACAAACGAGTACGAGGTGCAACAGGAACAGTCTGCCGCTGCGGGACTGTTTAGATAAATAAAAAGTATGAGAAAAGAACATCTCTGTTACAGTAATATCTGTATGTGAAAACACACTTAATGGGTAAGCTGTGGTTTTTGTGATGGAATCTTGGGCTTCCGATATGGCCTTGAGAATCAGATTCCTATTTGCTTGCTTAGCTGGTGGTAATGTAGGTCTGAGGAACAAACATAAACTTTAGAGGAAAGTTAAACATAGGTGAGGCAAATATATATATGCTATGTGAACAGATGACCAACTTGCGCTCTGCTTTGGAGGGAAGGGACACACGACTGGACAGTCCTCTGCTACCATAGCTTGTGTCATCGTCTTCAACATCATCGCTGTCCTCATCTGTTCTACTCACCCGCACCACTGAGCTAGCAACTGGGGCTTTACGCTTACGTGATTCCTCAGGCTACAAAAAGACAAGAGTATTTATCACTTTGAGCACTTTATTTACATTTAAATGTGGACTCATACCTTACTGGCACTGCTTCTGGATGACCTGCTGCTCCTGCTCTCCACATGTCTGGAGTGTGATTCTGCAGAGCTCACTGAGGTCAGCTTGCTTTGACCTGGTCTGTAGATTTCAATACTAGGTCTGCTTGATGAACTGCGTGTCCGACTAGAACTGGTTCCTGTTTCTACATGATTTTCTGAAATCAGGTCATCATCCATGTCTGGTTTAATATCAATAACTGCTTCAGAGGGAACTGGCTCCACAAGAGGTTTCACCGCAGACGTAAGCCTTGATGAAGAGCTCCTCCTTATGAAAATGAAATTATTATTTTTGTTTCAGGGACTGTAGAACTAAACAGTCTAGTAATTTACCTGTTTTCATATGCAGAACTGGACACTCGTGCCTCAGACCGAGAGCTGGAAACTGTCAACTGTTTTGATTCCTCAACTCTGCTGCCTTCAGAAGAGCGTCTTTTACCTGCAGACATGCCACCGTCTGACTCTAGTTGATTTTTTGAAGATCCAGGCTCTGAAATACAGAGAGTAAAGTTCATCTTATTTAAAGGAATTGCATATACAACAGTATATTCCAGGATAACACTCTTGGCAACGGGCATCTTGACTGAAAAACAGACTTACCAACTGCAACTGATCTTAACTTCTCCAGAACACCATGTAACCTACAAGAGAACAGGTCACGTCAGATACAGTACAAATGTGCACTGCTATTATGTTGATGTTGGACAATGTAACACAGAGTACTCCTCCTACCAGGCTGTGAACTTAATGGTGTTACTTCCCAAAAACAGGGACAAGTCGTCAGCCATCTGTTGGGATGTTTTCTTGTTCGCTACCATCACCATAATATAGTCAGGAAGCTCTTCATCTATAGACATGGCACAAAAACACAAATAAGAGAAATTAACTTACTTATCTTAATTATAGAATATTCACAACAAAGAATACGGAGTATTGTACTCACCGATATAGGCACCGAGCTCCTGTAGCTTGCCCTTGATAGCTGCCTGCAAAGCAAGTTTGTAAGGTAATTTGATACAAGTTAGCAACTGCAGAAAACAGAACCAACACGCGGTTATATGCTAAATGTAAATGGTAAAGTTTTAGGGGGAAAAAATCACGAAACCATCAAAAGATTAAACCGATAACCTTTTAAACTGAACATGTAAAAATATATTCAATAATTCGTATTCTATAAGCTAAAACAGGCTAGCATTGAGCGAAAACACACTGCGCCGATGTTTGCGGAGGTTAATGGCGCATATAAACATGCTACTCACTCTTATTTTCTTGCTGATCTCTGTTCCGATCTCCATCGTTCCAATAAAAAGAGAAACAAGCAAACCAAATATTTTATATACCACTTTTTTGTTTTACACAGCCCGTAGCTACCAGAGAGCAGTCACGTGACTAAAGGTAAGGAAGCCGGGCAGGGACAGTCTTCCTTCTGAAAACATGTGGTTATTTTAAAAATATACAACTTTGTTTGTAACTAATGGGCCTTACAAAAGAAAACAAAATTATAAACTGTCCTAAAGCTTGTATTATAATTTACCCACGCAAACTATTGATTATCAATCCACACTAGATGGAGCCAAAGACTAGGCCGATACAGGTGCACTTACTCAATCCATGGAAGTGTAGCACGACTCTCAAAAGAAATATTTGTATAAAGAAACATATGCATCAAATTTTATGAGCTGGTTAACATAGATTTGTTTATGGAATTAATTATTTTTTATATATACTTCTATACTGAGAACTGTATTCTAACAATTAAACACTGATGTTGAAAGGCAGATGATGGTATGCATTAGTTGGTTTGTTTGATTTTGAAATAGCCAATTATGCAATGTTTAAGTAGGCCTAAATTTATGTCCTGTTTTGCTGTTTTACAGTACCAGCCTAACAATCATGGGAAGGAGCTTTCTGTCTAGACAAGTGTCTGAGCCAAGTCTTCATTTTCCTTGGCTCAGACACTTTATGGGTGATGCTTTGTTCAGTGCTTATTAATGATTAAGCCTGTATTGTCAAATATTAGCTTCATAAAGTTGACTAAACTACATATCCTAAGGTGTCAGTATAGGTGCATATTTAGACTAGAACATGTTTTGAAGCAGTAGCCTTAATTAAACAAAGATGACTGCAATTTGATATTTTATAGTCATTGTTATTGATTTTATTTGACTTCCATTCTGTAAAGCCATCACAACTTACTGTTGCCGAAGAGAAAAGTCTAACCTCGAAGCATGAAAAAGACAACTGAAAAGACATTAGCAAAGACTGTCTATCATCTCTGTCATGGTTATTGTGTGACCAGGGTTTTTGTGGTAAGCATTGACTGGTCTACTCCACACACACTATTCAGTCACATTACTTCCCCTTTCTTGAAAATGGAGTCACATGCTGAGAAACTGCAGTGGTCGGCTGATGCAACGTGTTCAAATAGTCTATTTCTGACCTCAAGCCTCTGCCATGCTTCTGTGGAGTACATCTGAAAAGACAGTAAAACCTGTCAGTGTCACATTACACTGTAGATAAGTCCACATCTTTCCCTGAGGTGTAAAAAGGGAGCCAAAAACTCTGCACAAAAAGGCCCTTACAAAGACATGCACAAGAACATAATTCATTGCACCTGCTCTGACAATGTCCAGTAACCTAATCCTCACTTTCCTGGAGAAGATGACACCTGCATGAAGAGGCTTGGGCAGCTGGTGAAGCAGAAAGGAAGGAAGATCTATTCAATCACAAGTCCCTCAGTGGAACAGTGCAATAATTACATGTAATCGTAGTGGAATGTAACATCCTGACTTACCTTGGGTCCGCCACCTGCTTGCCTCCATTAAAATATTATTGCTTTCCCTAGAATGCTCTTCACTTTGACATTAAACTAATATATCTTGGTTATGTTCAATTATGAGTCTTTTTGATGGTCAAAAAATGCATTGGAAAAACATACTTTCTCACTCTGTGCAAGGTCAACTCTCTACAGATCTGACCTGAAACTTGGCTTGGTGGAGTGACCTGCTTGTCTCCATGGGAATAGGTGAGTTCTGTGCTATACTGTGGAAAATTAGGCAAAGGTAAAACATCTCTATGGAGACAAATCAGGTAGTGTACCATCCACAAGAAATGTTACATAGTCCACTTTTAAGGAGAACTCACATTTTATTTCATGTTAAACCATTCATGTTATTTTGAGTTTGGTGTGTTTTTGTATTGCCCTAACCAGCCACATACAGCAAAGGTGACATGAATTTAATGCTTTGCCAAAGAACACAATAACAGTTTAAATCAGAGCCAGATTTGAACAATGAACCGTCCAGTAAATTGGTACCTCACTTAAACCACTGCCCAAATAATTTGCTACTCCATTTACATTTGCTCCGTTAAATTATTTTACTTTTTGCAACATTCATGTTCAAATCAAGACAATTCACTGAGCTAAAAAGTGCTAACTTTTAATCCTCCTGGTTAAAGCTGACCGACATTGGAACAGTGAGGATCTTATTACATTTCCAGCTGCAGTAATGGTTACAAAAGTGAGATGTTGGAGAAGTCACAGTTTGCTCAGGGCTGCACGGCTGGAAACATTTTTACCTCATTAATATTGAATGACACACTTCCATATTAAAATTTTAAAAATAGGCAATTATGGAAGCTAAAACAGTCCTTGGCATCCTGTGAACATTTTATATAGCTTAAGTAAATGCTTTTTTACCTTGACCAATTTTAATTTAGCTTGTTAATCAGACATTTATAAAAGCTGTTTAAATCAAACTTAAACATGCTGATCAGATATAGCAGAATAATTATGAGGTGAGATTTCTGGTACTTTCAGGAAATTTAAGGTCCATCCAAAGTTTAGCTCCCTGTGGCATGTCAAGATCCAAGTGGTTTTAAAGGCAAAAAAGTTGGCTGCACAGAGTTCAGTTTTTAAAAGCAATAATTACTTTGTGGTTTTGTAGGTCTAAGGTGAGATCATATTTTAAATAAAACACTTGTCTGTGGGAAATTTACTATTTGACCCACAAGCCTATTCTTTCAAGATAAAAAAAAAAAAAAAAAAAATCAACCAGAACTTATTAGATCATTCCCTGGGTTCTACCTGTGTTTTTGTTGAAATTGAGTTCTTCATATATTCTTGTTCTTGAATATTATCTATACATTTTCATCAATATTTTGTAGGTTTGGTAAATTTCAATGAGCATAAACCTTTCTCAGTTCACACATAGAGCCTATGTGTTATTATCCTAGGAAGTTATTACATATGAAAGAATTATATGTTAAAGGGCTTTGGTATTTGCTTTAAGTACTTTCCAATTTAAGACGCATTTGGAATTATTCTCTGTAGAAGAAACTTTCTTTTCAAATGTGAATTCATGTCGAAATAATCATAGAACAACTTGGACTTTGGCGACGACAGCTTCAGTTTGTGGCCATTCACGCCACATCTCATCTCCAGCTTGTTAAAGAACTCTTTTTTTCTTGGCACGTCTCCTCGAACAACCTTCACTGATTACAACTGCAGCTGTTTGGCTACAGCAAGTGCAGATCCACATTCAAATTGACAACATATGTGGAGCTCCTTTGTAAGATTTTCTACTTTCTTTCAATTGTGTCTAAAGACACTGTCATTTGGCTCTTTGATAAACAAAATTACACTTCAAAATGTATTCCTCAGTATTGTTATTATGATAATTCTGGAAAACTATTGCATCTTGTAATTTTCTTTGACCTTTTCCAACAAAGAACCTCACTTAGTATTATTGAAGCTAACTCACCGTCTTTATCGAAGTTGCAGAAGGGAGCTGATGTCACTGTCGAACTGAAAGCCTGAATGTAATAAGTGATTATGCACGGAGCAAGCTGTGTGCAATGTTTAGCCTTAATTAAAAGTGTTAGCGGGATGCCGAATTGAGCTTTTATCAGTGGACCAGAGCTGCAAGAAGGTCCACAATGAGGATCCCTGCTGAGCCCATGTTTAATAATTATCATATGATTTCACATGCACCAGTAATCCTATTCTTATTTTACTTTGAGAGATCATTTGGCACAAAGCTATCATCAGATTAATAGAACATAATTATTTTAGTCAATACCTTTGGCAGAATGGTCTCTGTATGGTGGCTGGGGTATATAAAGACGATAATGAGTTGTGAATTTGACTAGTATGGGTGAATTTATAACTTCAGTGCATACATTGTACTTGAGGAAAAACATGTGACTGGCATCTAAAGTAGTTTAGTTCTTTTGTTCTTTTTTTTTTTGGTTGTTTTTGGAATACTTGTTTTTAAAGCCAAATACTGAGGCGGTGAGGTCCTGTTGACATGTGCATTAACACTGTTGAAAATCCATGTTTGATAAATGGCAGAGATATTCACAGTTCAACTGTTTTAACCATAGCATTGTCACTAGGTCTATTATTAACACGCAGCTAAAGCTTTGTCAACACATATCAGAGCTAACCTAGATTAGGCACATGTGTTATGCCTCAGTTTTGCATTATATTACCAAATTGCACAGGCACCCACATGCAGGACCTTTCCCGCCAATAGGAAGTACAGATCGAAGCGGGCGGGGTGCGTGAAGTTTCTGTGTGCGCAGTGACTCACAATACTCACACAAATACAGTTCTTGCACAATTTCCTAAACCACAAATTAGTCAACTGCAATTTCAGCTCATATCACAAAAAAGTACTCATGGTTTGTTTTGCAATTGTGAAATTTGTGTGAGATATTTTGGGCTCTTCATAGAAAATCATTTTGGTTAAGCTATACTACTGTTGCTATGACAACAAATGGTGAGAATGACCTAGTTATGAAATAATAGCAGTGTGTACTTCTTCTTGTTGGATTAAATGCCTCACATGTGCCGCACATGCAGATGTGAATCAGCAGAAACAAGCTATGATGTAAGGCACTGGGCTGTTAGGAAATAAGGGGTAAGTGTGCAGTGTTAGAGGGCATCTGCAGCACTGTAGACCTGCAACAATGACTGTCAGCAACTTCAGGCCCAGGAGACAAATATGGAGCCTCCATTTAATATTCTCTGATGGATTATTAAATGGAGGTATAAAAAAGTATTGATTCTTATGCAAAAATACGATAACAACTTTACAATACTTAGAAACCTCAGAACATGCACTTTGTAAATGAATAATTTTGCAAAGAGTGACTGAAAAAAAAAAACACATTTAAAAAAAAATCTATTGTATATGTATGAGTCAACAGAAAGGAAGTTGCTTTTACATGTTAAACAATACATAGGAAGAGTTTTTGGACCATGAAGCTTTCGATCTTAACTAGGGTAAATCTGCTCTATCACCATGCAAACCTACAGAACAGGACATGAAAGAGCTCTTCAACTCTTCAACCCTAAATAAAAGTGTTGACTATATTATATTGACTATTTAGCATTGTATTGTTTGAGACAGTGCTACATGTCTCACCACTTGCATGTAATAAAATCAATGAGGAAGCCACAGATGTTGGTGACTTTCATTTTTGTGGCCTTGAGCTTCACCTTTGACCTTGTCCCCTCAATTCATCTGTCAACACCACTCTTTTGCTCCACCACCAGCAGACAACCACTATCTACAGCTTACACCCCCTAAAACTGAGCAATTCAATCTTTACTTACTTAACGATAAAGAGAACAAAATCCTTTTCTTGTCACACTCTCACTATAATCCCTGTAATTCAAAAAGGCAGCTGTTACATGCACACATAACTTCACATAGAAAAAATCCTTAAGTATAAGTTTTCAGTTGCTTATTTAAGCCATTCTATCAGCACTTGCACTGGCCTTTAGCCCCCATAAGCCCTCCAGCTATAATTATCTACACATCTCAGTGAATGGAGAGGGCCTTGGGTTTCCAGATTAATTACATTTAAGTTCAGAGCTGGTGTGAGCGCTTGAAAAGAGCTGTCGGCCATACTACACCTGATGCTTTTGAGGAAGAGGAGGGACAAAGACGACTGTGCAGTTTGTAGAAGCACTGTGAATGAAGGGGAAATGACTGAACAATCATAATTAGGGTTTATTTCTGAAGTTGACATTGACAAACTAGTTGACAGCCATAATTCTTTTTTTAGATTAGACATAATGTTTTTATCATGTTTTTATTAATCAATATTTTTATTGTACACTGACTCTTTAAACAAATTTTTGGAGCAAATAAAGGTTGAAATCTTCTTGATATAAAGTGTATTATTGATGAAGATCACAAATTATTTATTTTATTTTGTCATTTTGATTTTCTTTTAATATCTTTTTATGCGTTTTAGACATCCCAGTTTGGTTTTTAGAGTTGCTAGAGTTCAGATAATGTTTATACTCAAAATACAGTGTTATTTGAATAGTCATCTAGTCACAGTTATTCTCATTGTCATATATTTAACTTTGTATTCATCTTTTGTTTATTTACAAAACAACAGCAGCAGTTTGGTATTGTTACTAATATGATATAATGCTGAATTGTGAATTTGAGTAAGTTTGATTGATCTGGTTGTTTTATACTCTAACCAAAGAAGTAAATAGCAGAATGAATGTATTAGACACCACACTGTCTTTGATAAATGTTTCTATTTTTTGCTTTCTGCTTTACAGTGTTTTAGAATGGTGTTTTCTTGTACACTCTACTTCAGCACATTCATTCTAATGCTTTATGCTCCATTCTTGAACATTGCTATTCAAGTACTGTACTGGGTGACATACATTAAGAAGGAACACTTGTATGGTAATAGGTTATTTCCACAGCTCATGCGTACCAATGCGTTGTTGATTCTAAGCGCCCTGTGTGTACTTTGGTTGTGTATATTACCATTTATTCATTCTCGCTCTATGAACACTCTGCCTGTTTCTCTTGGGAATTTGGTACACACAGCTCTGGAGCAGGTCATGGCTCTTTCTCCTGCTGTCACACATTAGCAGGTAATTACAGACCACTGCTGCAGCTATAGGGCACATGTCTGAACAAGCCAGGCACACTATACTATGCTCATCGCACACTATACTATGCTCATGATAACAAGTGGGTCTAATGTGAAGAGAGGAGAGCACACACGTATACTGTCTGTGTGTATTTGTGCCTTTATATCAAAGTACACAATTGTCTACAATGACTATATGAGCCATAAGAGCCCAAGGGTGTTCAAACTGACAGCCTAGGGTTTGGAAACGGAACAAAACAGGTGATGAAAATAATGATAATATTATGTTGTTGTTTTTTATTTATTAGAAATACATATATAAATGCAATACTGAAATTAATCATTTTGTTAATGTAGTACTTAGGGACTTCTATGATAAAAAAAACAACAAAAAACATAAAACTGCATACTGTGGCTTGTATTATCAACTCACAATAAAAGGGTCCCTGCAATTTGCATGTTCTTGTGTTTATTTGTATTATTAGTTTGTTCATGCACTCTGGTTTGCCCCATCAAGTTCAAAGCTTAAGATCTGGGGATAGGTACCTGACAGGATGGATGGGTCAAATGCAGAAGAGACAAATTTCACTAGAGTAACAATGCATGCGACAAAGTTACATTTTAAACCATACCTTATTGAAAAAAATAAGTAATGAGTTAAAGTATCTCTGACACATAGGCGCTTATCAGAATACGTCATTTGTGGTCTATATAATGGCCATATACAGTCCACGCATAGGTTCTCCATTGATCCACCGTGTAGACTGGCGCTCATGTTTCACAATAGAATGACCTCAGATTTGTGCTGGTGGGCTTTGGTGCTGGGCTTTGTCAGTGCTATAGTTCTTGTAGAGGGTAAGAGGAGAAGTGTTGTTTGATAAAGCCTCAGACTTGCGCACACAGTTCTGATCATGTTTCCTTTTGTGTGCCAAACCAGAGGATTACTCACAGCACCATATGACCAGATTCAGAGCTGTTATACTGCTCTCTTTGTCTGCATCCACTTCAGTGGAGAAGCCCACTACAATGCTTGTTGCTTAGAATGGGTGTATAATAATATTCTTTCTTATTTTTGTGATGACCTTTAATTACTGTCATATGATTGCGTGGCTTTACATGGACTATATGTCTAAAACAAAGTCAAACCATGTTAATAAACTCCAGATAAATGATAACTGATCCCAGTGTAACTGGCTCGGGCCAAGAAGTACCGCCAAAACATGTACAGGTGCTGAATCCACAGTGTCCTCATACCAGCTTGATCCGACCTTGTTTGATCTCTGAAGCCAAGTAGGGTTGGGCCTGGTTAGTACTTGGATGGGAAACCGCTGAGAATACGCAAGTGGAGTAACAGTGGCTCTTGTGTCTTATAGGCATGACACTTCATCCACCCTGCTTAGTATGAGGTGTCCGTTGCAGCTTTGCCCCCGTCAGTCTACCCCAGGGCAGCTGCGGCTACAGTAGTGGCTTACCACCACCATGTGTGGAGTGAATGAATAGTGCAATGTAAAATATTTTTTAGTGTCCAAAAGCTCCATATAAAATGCAAATGCAATATTTGTCTTCTTTGGTTCTTTTGGCCACATGCAATAAAGATTTAATTGAAATATAGCAAATGAAAACATGTGTATGCCCTGTCTACACACTCACACACGATACAGATCACACAGGTCGTCCATATAGAGAGAAGAGTGACTCAGAGGAACCATGGGAAGTCTTCTTTCTCTCTGATCCCCGTCTGGGAACAAGGTGCTCACTCGCCCTATTGTGCGTCTGCTTCCTCCTCAGGAAAGAACTGTCAGAGCACATTCACTGTATGTGAGGCCATCTCTCTGCACTGCGCCACAGGGCAGGGCCAGAGGAGGCCAGGCTGACTAACAATGCTCTATAAGGCCACACACCTGAACTCTGCTGTGCATGAATGAAAGGCGGCACTGTCATGGTCTGCAGGTCCACACTGATGGCCGGATAAAAAACAATAGTGACCTGTAACTTTATACAGAAACGCTTTGTGCTTTTGGCTGTGCTAAAAACAGGAAATTTGACAATATGAGCCATGGGATAGGTTGTGTCTTTTTTCTATACACTATATACAGTTTTGTGACATTGTTAAACTCATTCACTTTCCACACATACAGTTGGGAAATTGGTTATTGTATGAATGCATGAGGATTAGCTTGTTTGTTTACAATTTTCACCAAAAAAGATCTGTTCTTACAAAATAAAGTATAGAAGTACGACACCTCTGTTGCATTATGTTTCTTGTATGATCGGCAATTGGTCAAATTGAAAAAAATATTTGTTACAGTGTTGGTAAAGTCAGTAGATTTAGTCATTTGTCCAATATCAAAGGAATTACTGGAATTAAGGAATTACTGACTTTCAGAACCAACTGCCCAACTATCTATCCATGATACATAGCATACATGCATCAGATATGTGCATTTTTAAAGAGCCTAGTAAAAAAAATAGAAATTGAAGAGATAAAAACACTTTGTAATTTTTTACAGCATATTTGAACTTCACCACAGCAATTTATGGGCCTTGAACTAAATAAAAAAAAAAAAAAACTCTTATTTTGGTTTGCCAAATATTGTTTATCAGCTATAAAAGCAAGGGAAATATTGAATATCAGCTTAGACTGAAATCCATTTAGGACCATCCCTAGGCTGCTTTTCTATTTAGGGTCCAAGGGTCCATGGTTTGTCACTGCATTCCTCATAACACATATTAATGTGATAAATGTACATTATTTCCATGCCAACCAAGCGATCAAAAAATAACAAAAATCTCTGTTCTAATTTTTCAAAGCTTTGTAAACCGGCCCGGCGTAATGAGAGGGTCAGTGGATCAGTTCTGTGCCTTTGTAGATAGTATGATCCTACTTTCATCCAACCTCTACAATAATGTGTCAGAGAAGCAGCTCTCATCCTCTCACTAAATCCCACATGACAGGACTGCTGAGATAGCTCATGTGCTGCTACCCGCCTCTCTCTCTCTCTCTGTCTCCCTCTTTCTCTCTCTCTCTCTATCTCTCTCTCAGTCCACACGGCAACACGGACTGCAGCTCCACCAATCAGAGTGCTCCAAAGGTGACAGGCCCGGGCCAGGTCTGCCTTTGCTCCCTGTCGCTATGGCTGCTGCTGTGGTTGTGGCGTTTTGTTTTGGTTCTGAGATAGACAGGCTGACAAGGAAGCATCACGCCATAAAAACTATGACACGCCATACTGTATTTTAATAATACAAAGGAGCTTCAGGAATTTTTACATAAAATTAAATGGTTATGGAAATACTTGTTTTAATCCGTCATTTACATATTTCAAAGAATAGCGGTTTGTTTACACACTTATTATCTCTGTTACCTGTCTGTCTCCTCCGTGTCCCGTTTAACCATGAGCAAATACAACTTGATGGCAGTGACAGCTTAGCAATGTTTGATTATGAATTTGATAGGCACGCAATGTCCCCTAATTACACCACAAACTGTGAAATTGGCACATTATGTATGGTTGATTCAGTATATTTCCACAGCTCACCTCAGACTATCAAAGGGTTTTATATAAGTGATATTTCAAAATGTATGACCTTTGTCTGAAATATTCCACCGTATGACATTAAACATCAATATCCATGGAAACAGGCAGGCGACATCACAGGGGCAAGTCACAGGTCACATTTGTGTAAAGTGGAGCCTGAATAAGATTGCATGTTTTCACTGGTATTGAGTAATAAAAACACCTGTATTTGTGTAAATGCAAGGTTCTATGAATAGGTTAAATGCCATAGTGTGGAATATTCCAGATGAGGACAAGGCTGACCTCCACCACACACAGAGAAAAGTTACAAAATGCATCTCTGACTATGGCATGTGCTGTCTGAGCAGTATACTTTTGCTTCGGACTGTGTACATGGCATTGTTACCCCCCAAACAATTCACAACCTTATTTTCAAGTGGATTACAAACAACAAGTTATCTAAGGTGAATTGGCTATGAAGTTGTTATATTATATACCATATGTTTTAATCCACAGTGTTTATACTCGAGTCTAATTGTCCTATTGTCTGGTTGTAGTGTGGGGTAGATAAGGTCTGAGGCAGTGATGTCTTTGAAAAGCAGTCACAAAGGATTTATTGTGAGTGTGTCCTGGAGTGACCCCTCTCTCCTCTCTCGTCTGTCTGCTGTGAGGAACTGTGCAGCCTGTTGGACTCCATCTGGAGCTTGGATTGGCTCTGGTTGGTCCATGCCAAAAACAATACTCTTCGCCTATGTGGCCTGTCCATTCTGCTGGCACCTCTCCTCTCCTATCAACATCTTGGCATTGGTCATGTGTAGGCCCAATGAGAAGACATGTTCAAGCACCAAAAAAGACATGGATAACCAATTTGTTTTGTCCATTAAACTTTCTTTGTCTGAGTTTGCCCATGCTGAAAAGAGGTGTGAATGAAGTCATTACAACAATGGCCAAATTAAAGTTTACACGAATGTCATTTTCACACTTTTCAGAACTTGTGAGTGATTTGGGAATTGTTTTGACAAAGGTTTAGCCACACAGACTTCCAACAATAAAACGACATGTCTTATTTCGCTTCTGTCCTTATGTCTCAAAAGTTTGTTTCTTTACAGAATATTCTATGTAGATTGTTATCTATATGTTTTTCAAAGTTATGTTGTAGTTGAAGGTTTATATAGTGATGTGAATGTTGTACCTTAGCTGACCTCATGTGTGTTGGATGTGTTGAACAACCTGTATTGTTCTCTACTCTCTGATCAAATATATGTGTTTTCTGCATAACATTGAAAATGACTAAATGAAAATACTTCTGAAACCTTCGACAAAACTTCATAAAGATAAGATATACAAAATGTACCACAAATGATTATTGTCTACTATTGTCTTTTGAAATATATTTTTGTTTATTGTCCCATCCCTACTCAGAGGTATACCCTGTGGTGACCCGAAATAACCCTCTTTCTGTTCACCGTTGGTATAGGTTGGCACACTGTACTGTTGGTGTGTACAGGCAGACCTATAAGGGCCACGTCACTTAAAATGTAAACATATGAGTCCAGTCTGGGGCTAGATTGTGTGGGAGGATTGTGAAGCCAACCCATGTCAACTGCTGTCCTCGGCTCCACCACAACAACCACACAAGGACAAAGGAATCAGGAGAAGTGACAGAATACATACCACAAATCAAGAGTCTGGTTGTTTTTTAATGGCTGAAGTTGAGCCCACAGAGATTAATACTGGCAGTCTCATCAGATTATTGTGCTCACTCATCATTAGTTTACTTAAAGTTGTATTTTGATTGACCCATGCATATTTCAGTAATCTTGTATTGTCCATATTGTTCTATACTGTCAGAAGATTTTTGTTTTTACCTACACCCTGTCCCTGCTGTTATAGCAATAAACTGAGAAAAGAAACATGAATTCTAATACAGGAGAAGTTTATTTACCATATGTACATGCACCTTTGACCTGGGACCTGGGACCCACAGATGTGAAACCCTCAAGACACTGTGATAGTATTGTCCATTCAAGTCTGGTCCAGTCGAATTTAGTTATACTTCTGTTGTTGGTATTATACCTCTGATGACAAAGATCAAAATAACAAAGACTGAGCTGGCAGTGTAGGGCGGGCTGCGGACATAGCACAAAAATACAGTTTGCTTTTCACCGACCCACTACTCAGTACGTAAAATTCAAACTTAAAAACTACTTGTTATGGTGAAATTTTACGATGGAGTGGAGGGTTTATTGGTTCCAATTTTGGACTGGAACTCTCTGGATCTGTTTTTCTTATTAGGTAATTTTAGATTAATATTGCATTTTTCATCAAACAAAATGTAAAATAATGATCAGTGTTTGAAATAGTTTAATACCTGAAAACGCATACACCGTTCATTATATCATATACAATTAGAATCAAATCCAGAATCAGACAGTTGCAGACAAGAGAATTCAGCAATCATAAAAAAAGAAAAAAAATTCAGTATAGTTTGAAAGTTATTATCTCATACCTGTGTTTTTTATATGGACTAAAAACAATCTCGCCCAGATGCTCAAAAGAGAGTTTGTATATGGCATAATAAACTTACACTACTGCGCACATCACTAGAGGACACTAAATCTTGTGTTTAATCTCCTGCTGGTGAAATGAGGTGCTATTATTGTAGTAGAAATCTGACACGTGCTCCATGGACACATTTGGCTGTTAACTGTAAATTTAGCTTGCATTGCTCAGCTGGGCCCTCATTCCTGCTCTCAGCTGACAGGACTATCCAAACATCGCACCATATTTCCCACGCTCCCCTCTGCTCCACACTTGTCCCCAACAGTTTACAACGACAGGTGCATGTTTCACTGTGACCTTGACTCACAATACCATCCTCCATGTTTGATAAATGTAGTCTATTTATTCACAGCAGAGATGGTTTAAATTTTAATGCTCCAATTTTATGGTACTAAAATAGTAAAAAAAAGTAATATATATTTCCTCATCTACCTACCTGAAACAGTGTTTTGTTTCAGATTTACCTGTTTAAGTTAAAATTGGAGGTTTCTCTCTCTCTCCACAGCCTGAAACATTTGCTCCCACTGCACGATGTCATTAGGTGAAACAGGAAGTGCTCCTCTGTGTTTTTAAACATGTACTATGTAACTCTTCATGTGGAGAGTTTGCCACCTTTTCTCTCTCTCTCTCTCTCTCTCTCTCTCTATCTATCTATCTATCTATCTATCTATCTATCTATCTATCTATATATATCTATCTATCTATCTATATATATATGGTGGACATCGCAGTACCAAGTGATGGGAACATCAGAAAAAAGGAACATGAGAAACTAGAGAAATACCAGTGGCTCAAAGAAGAGCTGGAGAAGGCCTGGAAGGTGAAGGTATCAGTGGTGCCTGTGGTCATCGGAGCATTCAGGACAGTGACCCCCAAACTGGAGGAGAGGCTACAGCTGATCCCAGGAAAAACAACAGACATCTCAGTCCAGAAAAGTGCAGTACTAGGAACAGCAAGGACAATGCGCAGAACCTTCAAGCTCCCAGGCCTCTGGTAGAGGTCCCGAGCGTGGAAAAGAGAGGGGATGAGAGACCACCCGCGGAAGGTGAGGATGAGATATATATAATAATGGAGTAACCCTTTATCATTAGTCTGTCTAGTCTGTCAACATCTACAAAGTTAAAAATGCTCTGTTCCACCTTGTGACGTTAGCACAGTGGAGCACTTCCTGTATTACCACATGACATCACAGGGTGGAGCATTTGTTGTTTGGGAGAAGAACTGAATATGTAGGGTTTGTGTGTTAAACATGTGTGAACAAAACACAACTCCATGTTACATGCACCTCACCAGACACATTCTAATCATTTCGGGACATAAATGGCTCATACACACCCAACCAACAC
Organism: Periophthalmus magnuspinnatus; assembly: GCF_009829125.3. Lineage (NCBI taxonomy): Eukaryota > Metazoa > Chordata > Actinopteri > Gobiiformes > Gobiidae > Periophthalmus > Periophthalmus magnuspinnatus. The sequence goes on from NC_047149.1 coordinate 15,296,713, forward strand.
CAACTAATGTTTTTCTCTCTTTTAAACTGTGTTGGCATGGAGCAGAAATGAACTGGATAATGAAAATAATATTAGATTTTTTTTCTCCACTTTCACTGCTGCTTGGTTTTGGAAGCAATCCAGTTTGGCAGCATCGACACCTGAGGCAAGATACTGGAAAGAACAGCAGATTTAACATAATCCAGAAGAGCAAGGGTTGCCATCAGAGCTGCTAAAATACATAGAAACAATAAGATAATAATTTATTGCTAAATGCAGGCGATGTTCTGCTTTTTCATGCTTTGGACCCCTTTGCACAAATATCATATAATGATGCCCTATAGAATGCTATGGTTAGTTCACAACGTTACAATCATTAAAGGTAATTTGATAAAACCTTTACCCAGCCTTATACATTATGCAGCAGCTCACTTTAGCAGCCTGATCCACATATAAACACCACAAACCTTCTTTCTCACTGAAAGTTTTGACCTCCTGACCCCTGCCAGAGTTTGCCTTGACCCCTGCACAAGTGTTGTCCCTCTGCCCCTCCGACTGTAGGGGGCGGCGTGCCTGGCATAGCTGCAGCGTGGGGTTGTTTATGGAGTGAGGTGTGCCAGCGGAGCACATGAGCGGGCTGGCAGCTGCTTTGTAAATCTGTCTGTTAAGATGATACTCAGCACTAGCACAGCGGCTTGTGGGCTAGAGCAGGAGAAGGGGAGCACCCAAGGGAGAAACTAGAGGTGAGAATGTGCCTCGTGTGTGTGCGTGTGGGACTGGCTCAGTGTTGATGATGTATAAAAAGTATCCAGCGCAGAGCAATGTGAATACATGGGATGCCTGATGAGGTATGCCCTGTATGCAGAACCAGGGGCATGTCAATTCATGTATTAGTGTTATTTACTATGGAAACCAAACAAGGCTTTATCAGATGTAGACCCTTGTAAATGTATAAACAGAATTTCAAATAATGGTGTAACAATTCATTTATTACACTTTTTATTCTTGGCAATGGTAAAAAAAACAACAACAACAACAACATATAATGCTTTTATCTGTATTTAAGTGTAACATGCATACATCATAATTTCACATTTTGTTCATTGTAAACCTCAATATTGATTTAAAACAGCAGTTCATTGACCTCCTTTTCAAAACTGCAGAATTAAGCTCTGCCTCTTCATAGTGAAGTTTTACTGTAACAAGTAGATTTTCATTTCTAAGTTGGAACTCAGTTATGACTCATATAATCTAAATGTTTTTTTAATAATTGCAAGTAAATACTGAGATGCGGGCAGGGATAAGGGGTAGGTGAAAACAGACATTTTGGGAGCCTCAACCGCAGTACAATACAGGACAATTCTCAAAACCGCATGAATACAACACTCAAATACAACTCTGAGCTAATGTTGAGGGTACATCAGTATAACATAATTCGTAAAAGTTTATTTTACATAACATGTCCCATTTAATGTAACTTGTTTTGTTTTTTTTACTTTCTTTTTTACTCTCTAAACAAAGCAAAGATAGCAAAGCAAAGAGTAAAAAAAGCTTTAGTTTCTGTCAGAATGTTCCAAGTTGACAGAATAGATTTTTTTCTTTTGCTATGGATTATGTCTGGATGACTGAAGGATTACACAGACATCTCTAAACAAAATAAGATAGATGCTAAAGAGTATTCATGTCACTGACCAGTAGCTTATGACATTGACCAGTCCATGACACAGGCTGTATATTGTAAAAGGAAGCCTGTGAGAAACAATGCGGGACAGAAAGACCATTAAAGTGCAGTTTGTAATACAGTGATAAGCCTCTATGGCACGCTGCTATTTTGGGACAAGTGGGCTCTGGGAATAACAGGATATCCCTCTGTGTTTGTATAGCTGCTCTGAGCCCATCCAGCACCAGTTTCAGACCTGATATTGTCTATCACCAACACAATTTGTGCTTTTGGCTTTTCTTTATAGTGATGTGTGGTTTGATGCATGTTTTTGCCACCGGGTTGAGATGTGGGTCAGGTCAACGGTCATGGAGGTCAAATCAAGGGTCACAGCTGGTCCTGAGAAAATACAGCTGAAAGTGAAGTGTCAAACAACTCAATGTTCTTATGTCCTACTCTAACCAAAAAGCCAAAATGTTATTTAAAAGAAAACAACTCGAATGCAAAAATATTCTTAAGCTAAAATCTGTCCACCCCAAGATACTTAGAATGTTTTGGTTGTATTTCTTTCCATTGTATCTAAGAATTTTAAGTGTGGTTTCCCAATCCAGTGGACAAGGTTAAAATACACAATCCTCTACATTTGACAAATCCTTCAGTTCTGCTGGGGCAACCTGTCAGGAGCAGTGGGGTAGCTGCGCCCAGGGACCCATCTCCAGATCTTGAGATAGGCTCGCTCAGGACGACTTTAGCTGGAGGATTTGACTATGTTTTGGGTTGATAGGGGAAACCGGAGAACCCCCCCTCCCTAGACAAGAAAAGACACATATAAACATGCAAGGCCCTAAGTCGCGCCGGAGTTCCACCTGGGACCTTCTTGCTGTGAGGAATAAGTGCTAGCCGCTAAGCCACTGTGCCGTCTTTTACAATTAACTATTTTGATTGAATAACCCATTAGACAGTACAATTAGTTTAACTTAATCTATAATTTCATGTTTCATTTAATCTCAGTCACACCACGTTGACTCCAATTCATTTCAGTTTATATATAAATGTAAAATCTAATCTAAACTGGCAGCTCCCGTGGGTTGTTTTGGCGTGCCCCCCTCTCTCTCCTCACCCCCCTCCTCACGTCTCATGTTACTGTCTGTGTTTTTTACTGTCAGCTCAGTGAAAACACAAATTCCCAGCTGAGACTCGGAGCGGTCGGAGGGACACAGCTGGCGCCCCCTCCCCCGAAATGGTTCTACATGCTCCCACTAAAATTATGATATGTCATGGGCTCTTGAGTTGAAGTGCAGCATCACAATTTAGCTACATGAAGTTTATACAGCTTCAGAATTTGACATCAACATTTCTGCATTATCAAGATTAAATGTAGGTCTTTTGTAATTTATGGTTTGCTTCGACAGACAAACAGTGATAAACAGTGTCTGGAATCCCCATTTTGGCACTCACAATAGCAATACACCAACTTGTGATGTGTCCTGTGATAAACTGTTTGACTCTACAATGGCCTCTACTGCTTTCCAGGAGCTGAGTACAGTTTCAATACTGGGATCATTCTTAGAGCATTAATTACAGCTGCATGCCACACTAAATCTTACTGTGATCAGATAAAATGGTGTAAGTAGGGCAAAGTCCCATAGCATTAATCCATAATAAATTTTGGCTTTACATACAGTGGTTCCCAAGCTTTTTCGCGCAGGGGCCCCTATTTTACCCGTGGATATGTTGGTGACCCCCACATCCTTCTCGTACCCAATAAGCTACTGTCTTATAAACGAAAAATATAATTATTTTCTGGTTTAAAATATGAAACAAGTCATTATAAAGTATTTCATATAGGCAATTAACATGCCACTCCTTCATTAAAATTCATACAGTCTAGTCTGGACCTCTGTTCTAAGTAACCCTGGGGACCCCATGAAAATCTATGGGGACCTAACACTGAGTCCTGGCCTCAAGGTTGGGAATAACTGTCTTATAAACTAATTTAAAACAAACTTATTGGTAGCACTAGTCAAATGGAAATGGAAACACTCATAAATTCTGATTTTTACTTGAGTAATATATTAGCAGACATAGTAGTGATGATAACTGGAAATAATCTGTAAAATAATATCAAAACATACAAGAAGACTGTCTATGTTGGTTTATTATGTTTGCACCGGTAAACAAATGGTCCTACTACTGACAGAGTTGCTGTGAGCAGTGGGTCCAGAGCAATGAGGCTTATATACTCCATGTGGCACAAACCCTCTCAAAGTCTACTTTACATCAAGCTTTTGTCCAGCTGAGCATTTGACTAGGTTTCCTGTAGCCCAGAGGGATCACACCTCTAATTTACACTAAAGTGCAGATACAAATGGTGTTCACATTCCTGTGTCAATAACACAAAAGAAAGAGTGCCACAGAGTACACTTGGATGTAGACTGGGAGGAGTATTCCAAGATCATGATAAGCAAAGATAAAATAATAACATTTCTACCACAGACTAGAGTTCATATGTAACATGAGAAGAATTGTAGTAACGTTTGAGTGCTTTACTTGATCTTAAAAATGATCCAGAAGAAAAGGGTACCACCTTATAATTATTACGAATGATTCAGGCCTGTAATGTGGGGCTTAGGAGTTATAGGGGTATTTATTAATTAGTTTAGCCTGAATCATTCCTAATTTGTTAATTATGAATTAAGTCTTTCCTCAAGCTTTATTAAGGCAAATTAAGAGTAGTTTTTACTAAATGTTCCCCCCATAAAATCTGTAAAACAAGTTGAACAGTAAAATCCATTTGCAGCAGCTACTAACTTCATTATCAAACTGATTTAGAGCCCTACATTATAACCACAATAACTTTAAGTTGAATGCATGCAGTCATAATTACAGTTTCTTTGGTTCCATGTAAATGTGGTGAAAATGGTCTCCAGAGTGACCCTTGATACTGTGTGTCTTTGCTACAGCTGGAGCTCATTATGTGTGTTGAGAGCCAAACTCCAGAGAAGAGCCAGCAGAGTTTAATGTGCTCTACATGGGCCAATATGGACACGCTCCCATCTGTCTCTGCCCTGACATGCAACCATCACAGCCCATTAACACAAAGGAGCGATAAAAGTTAGCATGTGTGACAGAGATAAGAAGAACCCAAATAAAGAACAAATTGTCTTTTTCTTTAAGTCCATCTCCACCTTTAGTTACTTCTGTACATCACTTGTTTTTAATATTGAAACCACTAGTCTGTCTTGTGCCGTGTGCCACACTGTGGGAAATTCATCATGTTTAGTTCAACAGAAAGATGTTGTAAAAAAGTACAATATTGCTGTTGTTTATAAGATTATTTTTTTTTTAAATCAGATGTTAAATAATGTATGACCATGCAGCATTATTTAAAGCTCAAGGTCAGAGCTTCCATTGGGTTTGTTATTCATTTTGTTTTTACCGTTGTGGGGCTGCTGCCACATGTTTAATGGTTTGTATAATAATTTATGCAGCTGATGTCTTTTACAAAAAAATGAATCATTTATTCCATTCAAACCACTCTTAGACAACATGCCTGTGACAGTCTATGGTGTGAAGTTAACTATCATACAAACAACAAATGATTCAAATGTTCAGTAATGATATTCATATATTATTCTTTATAGATACTTATGTTGCAGCTGCACAATTGTTTTAATTTGTCAACTAATAATCTTCACTCTATGTTTATTAAAGTCCACAAAGTGGAAGCCAGGACATAGTCCATCATTGATCATACCAAATTTCAGGAGCACAAGTGCAGAAGTTCTTTGTCCTGGATGTGTTCAAGTCCGTCCTCTGTAACAAACTGAACTCAGTGTAACTGGACCTGTGTAAGAAGCAGTGGCCATCCAGAGCTCCTCTGTCTAGACAAATCACTGTGTATCTCTTTGTATTACCACTTGCAGCTGTTATAATGGTTCTTGTCATTACAGCAGCAGGTACAGTTTCTGTTTTGCATTATAGGACTCAAATTTGCAAAACGGTGCATGTAATGTTACATTTTCCTATACGTAATTTCCCCTGTGGATCAATAAAGTTTGCCTAAATCTAATAGCTAACATCTATTGGCCCTATTTTTTTTGTCAGAAAACCTTGACTTGAAAATTACTTAATTAAAATGAGGATGTAAGGAAGGATACCTCTAAATGTCAGCTGCTGTTGTCACGTCATTTACAGGTACGTGTACAATGAGACTGTTGCCCCAGTGCAACTCCGGTTTTATCCAAAGGAAGTCAAACACACGGTGGCTTATGTCTCTCTTTCCTTCCTCGCCTCACTCAGCATCAGCCACAGTCTCAGTTTCCTCCAATAGAAACAAGTCTTTCAGCTGTTGTTCACGTGCCTCCAGCAGATAGAACGCCCCGGGCTGCAGCCAGTGTCAACAATACCTTTCTCCAAATACACGGATACAAGTGTGCTCGGCTACACTTTGTAATTAGGTCTAACTGATGTCATGTAAAGGCCCCTCCACAGACCCGGTTTAACCTGTTTAAGTGATCTACTACTGTGACTCTATTTTAGGTATCTTGTGCACACCTTCATATGATACCTTCTGTTGGGCCTTATTTGAATGACCATAAAAACAAACCAATTATCTATGATGTCATTCCAAAACTCAGTGATGAAATAATAACAATTATTATGAAACAGAGAATTAAACATAGATAAAATGAATAACTTCTAGTAACAAAATGCCATTACATTTGAAAACCTTCTATTGCAAGTTGTCAGTGGGTTTACTGGGAGTTTGTCAGAATAAAACCAGATCATGTATCGTTAGTGTGGATTTGCAGAGCTACGGGTCACAGTTAGTTAGCACAGTCTGGGTGAAAACACATGTGAGAGACAATGTCCACATGTGGTGTCAACTTTACTCTCGACAACAGAAGAACTGAAGATTTCAACTTGTCACTCTGAAGGCGTTACAAGGCATGAGAAAACGTGAATGCATTTTGATTTTTGAACCTTTGCTAAAATGGTATGTGTCTAAATATGAAGAGAGAGCTGGCTATATTTGTTTTGAATCTTTTTTAAGTATACACCATGTAACTATATTGTTAGTATTAGTAATAGTAGTAGTCCTAGTAGTAGTAATAGTTCTAGTAGTAGTCCTAGAAGGAGTAGTAGCAGTAGTTAGCAGCAGCAATACTAATTCTTCAATTCTGCAGCACCACAAGTGATTTATCCCTAGTGATTTATTCTAGTAGCCAGTGTTTTGCCTGTCAAATAATTTCACTCGACTCTCTCTTTGGTTATACCTCAGATTATTGTTCCTTCTTGTGTCAGAGCATAAGATAAACGTCAGTGTTCTCAGCTTTATCTCAATCCCTTGGTTTTAGTGGGCTTCTCACCCCTGTCCCGTGCCAGATTCCCCCATTACAGCCTGTCTCGTTAGGTCTGCTCCGAGGACATCTGCTGCTGTGCCCAAATATTGTCTTTGGCCCGAGTGGTGCTGGCTCTGCGTGAGAGTATTTATAACGCAGTGAGCTCGATGATGTTCATATTTAAAACAATGCATCTGCTCCAGCTGCAAACAAGTGCAACATGAGCACAAAACTCCAGATACATGTGTTTGGGGTAGAACAGTTGCGGTGCTCTCTGACTTTTAAGATACATTTTTATTTTAAGAACAGAAACAGTGGCAACACCTAAGAAAGTATAGTTCTGGGGTAAATACTTAGTCCTATTCATTGTTAAGACCTTAATTCTCACAAAGGTGCACTATGTAACTTTTAGTATGCTTGTCTCCATGGATACGTTATTGCGTTATTGCTGATACTACATAATATGCAATTAAGTTTAATGTCATACTTTGAAACTTACGTAATGCAGTAACATCTTTGTGGAGACAGGTAGGGGGTCCACAGTAGTGGATGAAGTACTTGATTTTGTTACTTAAGTAAAAGTACAATACAGAGGCAAAAAGTTACTCAAGTAAAAGTATCACATGAAAAAATCTACTTAAGTACCCGTTTAAAAATGCACTGTAAGAGTAAATATTTCAAGTGTTGTTAATTCGTTAAACTGTAAATGTAGTGATTAAAAAATGATACATATTTTGGTACAGTAACAATATGAATCAGTTTCTTAAAAAAAATAAAAATAAATAAAATAAATAAATATAAATATAAATATATATATATATATATATATATATATATATATATATATATATATATATATATATATATATATATATGTTTTTATATTTGTTTGCTCAAAGCCAAAGCTTTGAACTCGAAAACTTTAGACAGGATGTTACCACAAACATTGTAAAAATAACCCCTCAAACCACATGAAAAGTACTTTTTACTTTTCAGTCCAGTTCAAAAACGGAAAATGAAAGTGGAGTAAAAAGTACAGATACCTGCTCTCATATGTAGTGAAAAAAAAGTAAAATGTATCCACTGTAAAATCTACTTAAGTAAAGTACAGATACCTAAAAATTGTACTTAAGTACAGTATTTTACTACTTGTACTTTGTTACCTTCCACCCCTACCTTTAAAGAACTGGAAATGTTAAAAAAAAACTGATCCTGTATAGACCCTTTGAACTGTAGTGCTGTTTACCTTATCTTAAAATAGATACTGTTCCAAGATACTGTTAGTTTGGTCAAAGCTATTACAAAACATTTATGATATTGTGTAGCGCTGTTCAGTTGCCGTCACTGTAGAAGAAAGTGATTTAATGTGATTTTGAAGGGCACACAACACCAGCAGCCATTCTTCCCTTCAAACACACATCTCTTCCTCTGCACTGTTTTTATTACAATTACTCAGAGCAGCTATTATTTCCTCTGAGCGTCTAAATACATAAGGGTCCTGCATTAAGTGTGGCCCTGAGACACCCTTTGTGAACCTAAAAGTGAATGAATTGGATCCTCTCTTGGTTTAGGGCAATGAGTGGATATGAGAGATGACTTCATGCCTCTTGGGACCATCAGGCCTTACAGGAGGAACTGAGAAGCCTTTAGAAGCCAGTGCATTGTGTTTTATCAGTGTTTGTGAAGCCAGCCAAAGAGCTATGTGATGAAAGGGCACTTAAGTAGAAAAATTAATATGTGCGTGATATGTTTATCAAACTTACGGAAGACTATTTCATCAGATATGGCATAATGGGGCAGCCAGGTGGTGTTAAATAACAATTTGGCCTATTAACATCTTCCTGCACTCTATTAGCAGGATGTCATTTGAACAAAGTGGTTTTGAACATAGCACCGTATGTGAATCAGTGGCATGCAAAGAATTAAATTTCCTACGAGGAAGTCCGCCTCATCACCTCTGTTTTGTATTAATAACTTGTATTATTAGAAAGTGCAACGGCCCTCTTAACTTGATGGCTAGAAGTTCACAAAGCAACTTGGGTCATAAAATATCAACAGTTCAATATAAAGAAGACAATTATGCTTCTGTCTGTAATATGATCATGATCGATGACACCTGTTCATCATTATTATATATTTTGGATATTTTAAATCACGATTTTGATATAAAGAGTAAGACTTTGGGTCGAAAACTGTGGTGCTGATTTTTCACTTGGTCTTTTTTCTGTAGACTGAAATAAAAAGTCATCACGACAAAGTGCCACAGCGATAGACCACAGTGATAGACCACAGTGATAGACAACAGTGACAGGCCATGCTGACGACTCCACCTACAGATATAGCTACAATTTATTTTTTCCATTTGTGCCAAAATGATTATACGACTCAGCTGAATGCTACATGTATCACTAACATGCAGGAGAACAAAGATGACTTAAACATGCATAAATAACGAATGGATAATGAGAAGGGAAAACTATTATAACCTCCTGAGACCTGATGTCCTCGTCAAACACATTTTGGGTTGTTTAGGCCACAGTGCAAATTTTTAGAAGAAGAACAGCAACAAGAACATGTTCAATTTTGAATATTTTTAAGAGTTTAGAATTTTTTTTTTTTTAATGTAGTTTTATTTTATTTTTTATTTTATTTGTATTTAGTTTTTATTTTTCATTATATCTTTTTTGTATTTTAATGTATTATGTTTTATGTAATTTTTATTTTTAATGCAATTTAATTATTTTTATTGTATTTTAATGTATTATTATTTATTTATGGGGTTTTTTAAATTAAATTTATTTTTTGTTTTTTTTAAAGGCATATGTCTTCCTGCGCCTGTCAGTAGCACTTCAAATGAGACACATCCATGTTCCTAGAAACACAATTGTTTCTCATTTCGTTTTTTACACTCAGAAAAAATGTGTGTGTTCAGGCACTTAATAGTTTTTGCAAATAAAGTCCTGCAAGAGCTCAGGTCTCAGGAGGATAACATGATAAACAGCTCTTAAAAGTAAAACTGCATAATATGTCTCCTTTACGTTTATTTTCCTACATTAAGGTTTATTCTCTTGTGATAGATTTGAGTAGGATTCAGACTACAACCCTCTCTGCCATGACTCTAACATACACCCCGCTACACTTTACATTTGTCAGACGTGTTGGTAACATGATCAAGTATGACTCAAGTACTAACAAGCAAATGATTCAGACACCACAATAACAGCTCACAGTTACACTACAATAAACAGAAACTGAGTAAAAGTAACAAACCTGTTGTTTACAGCCCAATGTCAGTGAGGTCATAGGCCCATGATGCAGTGGGTGATACAATGACAATAATTGGACACAGAGGTTTCATATCATGCAACTTTAGTCCAAAAAACTTCAACATACTTTGTACTTATGATAATGTAATCTAGTGTAGATATGGCTCTGAACTCCACTTGGAAAAACCACTCATCATGTTGTTTATCTAGTAATAAGTCCTCCATGCCAGGCCTTTTGTTCTCACTCCCATCCATCTCTTTTATGAGCGCTTTTGCTAAAATATCTTGTCTGTCTACATGCTCTGCTCATGTCCCTGAACACATCATTATTCTTATTTGCTATTGTTACTGTAAGTGACTACCATCGCTTACATGTGGATGGTACAATAAAGAAACAGGTTTATTGTGACCACATTATGTCACTGTTTAAACTGACACCAGGATAGACTCAGGTTTCTGGAAGTCAACACCCTGATCACCACCGGCCAGCAACGAAACAAAAACACAACATTACATGAACTCACCACATTGGACCACATGTAAACACCAAATATTTTACAGTTTATATTTGGACAAACTACACATTGATCATCTGTTTATTTTACATAGTCAGAGGTGGTGGTGATGGTAATAGTCTACTCTCTAAACATATAGTAGCAAAATCATGCTTAACAAAATATCCAAGGACATGATCATAACTTAACAGCTTACAAATGTTGTTTTATATTCATTATTGGCTACTTTACACCAAAGCAGCTAGTTGAGACGCACTTAATATGCAACTATAATTGATTCCATTAATAGTTTGGATAAAGAAACCTGTGAATAGGATCAACACTTCCTGATTATATCTATCTGTGCTTAATGTGAAATAAAGCCAGTATAATGCTAGTTTTTCATTCAAAGGCTCCGTATGGCACATTTAAAACATAAATATAGGCTATTACTCTCTCCAGTATGTTCTTCTAGGCCATCTGCTAATGGCTATGTCAAGTAAACATTTAAAACCACACATATTGTATGACTATATATCCTACAGTAATATCAGGCGTATTGGCAGCACTTAGCTATTTTACATTCATTTAGTAAGCAGCCTGTTTTCCCATATGTTTGCATGGGCTAGGTTTGTCTTGGGGATTGTCTTTTACTATCCGCCGTGAATTAAGACAGCAGTCACCACCACATAAATACCCTGTTATCATGTTTGAAACCCTCCCTGACACAGGCCTGGGATGACACAGACAATACAGGACGCCCCATGCACCACTTTTCCCCCGGGGGCATGTCTGGACTCATGGACTACATTTTATTTTATTGCTCAAACAGACTGGCCAGCTCCCAGCCCTATTTGGGGCGGCTGGTGGTGTGCACACGTGTCTATAAAGTCAGAGTGGAGCCAGGTAACTCACTGCTAGTACTAATTAGCACAGCATAGCCAAAATAGTAAATATTATGTTTAGTGTAGTGAGTTATTTAAGTTTTGATAAATGGGTTTGTGGTTGGGAGAGGGAAACTGTTGTGAATAAAAGTAGTTAAACAATTGGAGCTCCTGCCCTTAGGCTTCACTGTTTCCACATACTGAAGCCTGTGGATGGGATAAATTATAGCCCTACCAGATAAATTATAGGCCTAACAGAAGAAACCAAATACATTTTACTATGACATTATTTAAACTGGCAAAATACGTCGACATAATAAATAATCAACACAGAAAGCTGTTTACACAAAGCTTTGTATAATAAATGGTGACTATATATAGGCTTTATATCGTGGTACAGTATACCAAGGAAGGCTGGAGCAATCATTTTGCTTCTGCTGTTGTAACAAATCAATTCTCATCAGCCTCGTCTGACAGGTAAAACATAGACAATAGGGGAGAGCAAGAAATATTTCTGGCATTTTAAAGGCCTGTGTTGTATAGCTTTCAAGTGCTGGTTTATCATGTATTGGTTTCAGAGTGACGAGGGATTTGGACCACTGTCACAAAAATGACAAAAATATTCTATCTTTTGAATAGTCAAAAGTCCTCAAATGGCACCTTTGAGACCCATGAATAGGTTGTTTACCAACCTAACTCAAATTAACCACTGTAAAGGTGTCAAATGGGAACAAAAACACTGAATATCACCTGACATCCGAAAAGTACAAAAAAACCAAACAACATTTACTAATAAAGGAAGTTGTGCTCCCCAGAGACTGTCTTCATTCACAGCTGCACTGTTAACTTGTTCTGAGCCCACACCCTCTGCTAAACCTGACATGTGCCTTTGCACCAGCACCTCTGAATCTCAGTGCCAAAGGCATTGTTTTTCAAATATCAACTTTTGCAGCTACACGTGTAACAGAGTATTGTACACATGTAACAGAGTATTGTACACATGTAACAGAGTATTGTACACATGTAACCGAGTACTGTACACATGTAACAGAGTAGGGTACACATGTAACATTAGTAGGCTAGCCAATGACCAGACAATTCAGTTGAACACATAAGGAGTTATTACGTTTTACCTGAACTTCCTCCCTGACCATTTGCTGAATATTTACCCCCTGTATCTCCATTTCACACTAAATACATAAAAGGTTTTACCTGCACTTATATTATGAATAATGACACATTCTCCTCAGGAGTGAACTTTTAAAGATGAGGTATAGTTGATTAAAATACAGTCTGTGGATAGCATATAAAAACAATTAGACAAAGACTTGATATTGTAACTTATTTCTGTAGAGCTTTAAGCGCAGTGGCAGACACCTCACCATTGGTATTCAGTTTCTATATGCCTTTAGTCCTAATAACCTTGAGACAGTGCTGCCTTGGCTACATGAACAGTTCCCTTCTTTGTGTGCCACAAGCAGAAAGCATTACTTATTTCATAGAAGATTCCATGAAGAGCTGCACCAGGAGACGTGTGCCCTGTGCTGACCTGCTTCCTCACACACCTCCAGGCGCGCAGGCTTTGCTGAAGGTGATAATTGAAATGTCATCACTCTTAAGGGAGTCTCTATAGGTTTGTGTACCTAGAGATTAATATCCAGAAGAGTACAGCTTTGTACAGAAAAGACCACAGGAAAATGATCATTTTAAAAAGTTTTATGTGGGTGAGAAAAAAATGTTTTTGAAAAAATAAAAAAGGGGGACTACAGGTATAATACACTGTATATTGTACCAAGGATGGCTGGAGCAATGATTTTGCTGCTGGTGGATTTTGTGAGAAAAATCTTTTTTTCTTTAAAAAATTAAATTGAAATATAGCACTTTATCAGACACATCATAAAACAAGAAACATCATTTTCATTGTTGTTGACCAGTTGGTTTGTTTTTCTCAGTTGTTCCATGTAATGCAGCAGATTTTTTTTTTTTTTTTTTTACAGATAGACACAGTTGGCAGCAATTTTCATTGTTTTGTTTAGTCTTGAAGTCTAACTTGTGGAGCAATTTGGCAGGTTTTTACACCTCTCGTAATTCATACTTTCTGTCACTGGAGTGCAATGTGTGCAATACAATAACCAGTATACACATGTGTTTTAACTTATTTATTTCTACTCCCTTTACTTGATGATGTGTAAAAGTGAAGAGATTATACAATGATATTGATTTTTGCCATGCTAAATCTGGTATTTTTTGGTTTAATGAAGTCCAAAAAGGGAGAAAATGAGACACAGAAAAGCACCAACCCAGACAGAAAAGGGTTAATACTTTTGAGCCATTGAAACCAGCAGTAAACAAAAAGAGCCTTGGAGTGAGAGTGGCTGCAGAAGTTGAGGCGTGACCCTCTGATAGGCACTGGTCTATCATGAGGGCGTCTCCTACAGCGACTGCAGAGGAGAACAGTGAGCTCTTTGTGGGGATTGTGCGTCCATGTGTGTGTATGTGTGCGTTTGTGTGCATTTGTGTGCGTGTGAAAAAGTGCTGATGCTAGCAAAACCGTGACTACAGCCCCACTCCTCCCTGTCCCTGCTTTTCTCTCTATAGACTCACATACACAGTGTTTATTTACCAGCCCTCCCCTGGGACACCACTTTGCTTCAGCTGGTGGGAGAGTTAGTAGACATCTTTTGTGGTTCCAACTTCCAACCCCCACTCTCAACATGCAATTCGGGAGGCAAGCAGTACACACACAAAACGCTAATGTGCATTTAAATAACCCATGAGAGACAAGTCAGACTATGCCAAATGATAGTGCTCTGTCCCTGAATGCGACAACTTAATGTTTTTGAATTTTCCTTTGGCATTTCTGCAAAGAGGGCAAAAAGCTGACAAGCATTTCAAAAGATGTTGTTTATTTCAGACAAAATGAAAGACTTGTTTGATCATAAATTTATTCACAGCTTGTCAGAGACTTTTGAAGCACCTTGGTTATTTTAATGAGCTGTTTGCCTCGTCACTTTGGTTTTATGCTAATATAAAAACAGCATGGGCTACATGCATCAAATTTGTGTTTAAAATGCTAATGAGTAACAACAATAAAACTACAATGTATAAGATAAATATCCTTAAGGTGACATTGTCTGGAATTAAATTAACTGAGTACATTTCTTCCTGCAGCCTCTTAAGATTTAATTTTCTGTTTTACTTTTGTGTTCTTGCTGCAGGCGATGTTTTGGTCCCAGAAGAAGACAGTTTAAAAAATCACAGTGACAAAGAGCTGAATCATACTTTATATTGGCTTTGCACCTTTCCCCCAAAAGGAAGAACAAATAAAAAGAAGCCCCAAGCTTCCCTTGCCTCACAGGCTTATGAAACACATCCATTGTTCCTCTTAAACGAACAGTTTAGGGACTTTCACATAGGGATAAATCACTGATTTCTTGATGTAAAGTTGTTTATCGTCTGTAAAGCGCAACACATGACTTGAAATGATCATTTTATTTTTACAGCAAGACTGATGTGATTGCTACAGCTGTTGACCAGCTGTAACCTCTTTCTTTAATTCAATAAAGTCATAAACACAAGTCGTAGGTGCAAAGTGTGCCACTTTCTTGTTGCCCTGAAAGTACCACAGAATAGCAAAGCAATAAACGTATCTATCTTGGATTAATGCAATATACTTTACAAATACATTGGTCAACATAAAACCTAACTGTGAACAGGGCTGCCTCTCCATGGATCTGAATTGTAACTTGGCCTGGTGGCATTACCTGCTTGTCTCCATGAAGATCTTTAAGTTTAAGGTTATACCGTCAAACTTTCCAGGCAAAGAAACAACATTTCCATGGAGACAATGAGCTGATTGACCCTCTGCCAGAAATGTTACATAGAGCACCTTTAAACAATAGTATAAAACTTAGGTTATGTTGATTGTCATTGTGCCCTTGTACAAGACACTTTATCACCTTGCCTGAATGATTGTGGTTATAAATAAACTCGATCACTCAACCCCTGGGCAGCTTTGACTAGAGCTGGCACATCAACGCCTATAATAAGAATAATAGCCTATACTTAAGTGACTTTAAGTGCACTGTCTATAGCAATAATAAAACATGTTATTATGCACTTTTGTTTTATGATTATATTTTTAACGTCTTGAAAAACTACAACTGGACTGAAGTTATAATGTGCTCATTTTAAGTTACTAAAATATTACAAATAGCACACACTGGTTTCCTAGGTGATCAAATTTGTCATGTAGATTAGAATAAATGATGGTATTAGGTTGATGATAAACGTCAAATGTATATAATGAAATAAAGAGAATAAAGGAATCCATAATATTCATTCATCAATAAATTTTAATGAAAAAACAAAACAGCAAATGTATGTACCCATTTAACAACAACAGAAATTAAGAGAAAAATGTCAGATGTTGAGAGCTCTTATGTACAGCATATTGCACTAGAAAAAGAACAAACATCCCACGTCCTGGTGTGTCCTTCTTTAGTCCCTCCTGGTCCCTGGCGGTCTCCAAATGTTGAGCCAGAACCGTCCCAAAGATCACACAGACAATGCTTCAACAAACACAACTGCTACATGTGACTGGGCCTCGCGTCATGAATGTGAAATCAATGGGACCGCTCTGCTCTGGGAAGGGACCTTCGCCATGACAACCTCCTCCCGCGAATATGGTTTGAATAAGTTCCACTGTTCAGTATCAGATAAGATTGTGTTGTTTTTCTATCCATTCAATTACATTCAAACCCTTAAGATACAAATTTTAACAGGAATGTCGGACATGCATTTTTTTTTTACATATATCCAAAGAAAACAGCCCTTGAACTGAGAGTGACACAGCAGACTTGGCGATATCTAATGAAAAAGATGCCACAACATTGCAGTATAAGCCATTATAGAAAAGCAAAATAAAACTTGTTTGTAATTTCATTTCTTACAAAAAGTCATGGAAAATTTCTAAAAATTGTTATAAATGTGTCAAATTCATGTCAAATGTATAAAAAACACCAAATCACAGCACTTGACAGTAAAAGATGCACTCCGGCTTGGATATTTCAAATGAACGAATCAACAAAAAAAGTTTGAAAGACACTGAAGGTAGAACGTATAACTTAAGTCAGGGTGGCAGCAGTAGTTGGTACAATCTGGCTCAGTTAAGAACTCCTATTGCTGTTTAACCCATTTCTCGTGTATAAATAATACTGGGCACCGTGGTGGCTCAATCCTCCATTTTGAAATCCACAGCCCTTCTAGATTTTAAGGGATAAAGCAGAGACCTAGGCTAGACAGGTCAATCCAGCATATCACAGGTGTTAAAAAAGCTTTGACAATCTAGACAGGGGGGGGCATTCAGCACTGGAGTAGAAAGAGAGGCGCTGAGTACAGTATACAAGTCAAAGAAATCATTTTTTACAGTGCACATTGATCGCAAACAGTCTGATATTAAGAAGTGGTTGATGCCAAAGGTTGAGCCTGTGCCTCGTTTGAAGTATTTTTTTTAGCTTTTCTCACAACTGTAAAAAAAAAAAAGTTGACATAAATGCCGAGTGTTGATGATAGCATGGCAAGTCAGTTCTTCACAAGGCACATTTAGTACATTTTGATTGTCTGTTGTTGTTTATTAGTTTTTGGCGTATATAAAAAATAGCCAGTCGTGTGAGATCACGCGAGGCACATGGCTTAGTTTTGACTCCGCCCTCCCGCACACAGGCACCAATCACGCGACTGAATGCACATCATCAATGAGGAAGTAAAACGACTGTACATGCCATAGATCTATACAGTAGCACTGAGCAAATATACACTAAATAAATTAAGAATAAATTAAACAAAAAAAAGTTGTAGTAAGAGAAAAGACAGGGAGTAGCCCGCACAGTGGAGATGTTTTGAGACTGTTTTGGAAGTGTCACAACATTTGGCTCAGCGTTCAGTGTTTGCAGGAAAAAAAAACAACTAAGCATTTTAGCTACTTCAACTAGTAGTCAAAAATCAACCTCCGAACTATTTTGTGACACATAATGCAATAAATGTGGTTGTAAACTACTCCCTGAAGAAAACATAAAGGAATTAAACCTATCAGTGTCTTTATAAAAATCTAAAAAATGATACTTATTTAACGTGTGGCTGCAAAACCTGGATGTGAAAGCTGTGTGGCATGTATTTGGAGTAATGCATATCCGCTGCTTATGACTGAATGTTGCACTGGCAGTTTGTTGACAAAAAGCACTTAAAGGTTGATTGAAACTTAGGAAATCTCATTCATGCAGGATGGAGCTAGGAAGTGCTTTTGGGTGTGAAGGCGCACTTGGAGTAAAAATAAGGAAATTATAGACTTTTTTCATAGACTTTTTGATTCTTATTTATTCTATATATTGCCAATCAATCTCTTTTGCAGGCGATTCACAATGCAGCGTGGTGTGAGGATTGTCAAACCAGCTGATGACAGGAATCTGATTGTTGTAACGTCCCTGATTTTATCCACCTATAAGAGACTAAACCAAATCTACTTGTGCTTATTTAAGTCTGAATTGTTAGCACACCAACCATCTGAAAATTAAGCAAAATTATTGTATTGGGATGACATTAGTAGTATTCAAGTTATGTATATTTTAACAGCATGTACTTTACACAGTGGTCCAACAAGATGGTGTATGGGTAACAGTGGAAGCTTGACTGTGAATACAATATTAGCCAGTGTGGGACAGTGAGAAAATTAATATAGGGCCTGTTATATTTCTGAGAATAAATTTGAAAAAATATGCCTCCTAAGTGTTTTTTGCTGAAAATGTCCACAGTTCCAAGACAAAAATAGTTTTGTCCTATTTGTGTCAATGCAGTCCGTGATGCGAAAGAGTTGTCTGTGGCGGGAGAGAGAATAAGGCATTCTCTGGACTTGATGGAGGTCCTTCAAGACTTGAATTTTGCAAATAAAAACTGTACAAAATAGGTCATCTTACAAATATTTTGAAAATATCTCTTCAAACACAATGGCTTCTTCTCAGAGGCGAAAAAGACAAAAATAACAGGACCACAATTCAATTAAAAAAATCTCACAGTCGCCGTCCAGCGGCGACCAGTGTTCTTCATCTTCAGATCCAGTTAGAAAATGAAACCAAAATCCATAACCCGTGTTTCATCTTTACAGTGCCATTTCTGTGTAAAAAGTCCCTTGTCTCCACAGTGTCCATCAGTCTGAGTGTTCGTGATGACGACAAGGAGCAGACAGGAAGTGCGTTCATCTCTGCTGCCCCTGAAGGCGAGGCTGTGCTGGCTCTCGGGGAAAGAGGAAGCCAAACAGAGCTATAGGGAGGCGCATCCAGGCGGGAAGAATCTGTCTTTGATGCCTCATGAACTGTGAAGGAGAAAGAGGGGGATAGATTTAAAATCACCAGGACAATGTAATATCAATTCATATTCTGTGCAGAGTCTATAATTTTCTGTCATTACTCCAAAACAGCTTTAGGATCCCACCTCCAGTCCATTATGATTATAATAAATTTTCCATATTTGTTTTGGGAATGTATCATGAACCACAACCCTAATTTAAGCATAATTTCAAACATTTAACTGAACTTAACAACCTATATTATTATTAGTTTATTAGTTTCCTACTTAAGCCAGTTTTTGTGTCTGATTCAACCTGCAATAAATGAAGAGGGAGGGCAGTTGATGCATAACCTTGAGTTACTTGATGAGTCCAGTCAAATAAGTTGATAAGTGTAATAAGGCTTTATGATATCTTGGTGGTCTTCCAACTGCCACAATATGATGTAAGTATGAGAACGAACCTCTATGGAACCAGGGCGCTGTCACTCATCTCATTATTACTACCATCACTCACTGCCTTTTGGGGATTAAACAGTCAGTACTGATCACTGTTGTACTGTTGACTTCCAAACAACATCCTCAGAGGCAAACTGCACAGCTATTTCATCACTTCGTTACCTCAACGTCAGCAAAATAATTATCAAAACAAAGCAGAGGAAACTGTAGCAGCTGCCTCCTACGATGCTGATCCTCAAGGTCTACATTTTCATGTTCGATCTCTCAAACTGATGAAGGGGATTCTTGTATCAGAGTGAAATCCGCCCCAAACTGTGCCGCTACACCTCCCCTCTGCCTCCCTGTGCATCCCGGCGGCTTTCTGAACCTCCATGCTCCGCTATTGCAGGCCGTTGCATAAGCATTCTTCTTACAATCTTTGTAGCACTCTGGATCAGGGGCTCTACCAGGCTGAAATCACAATGTGCCCCGGGCTATTTGATACAGGAGAAGTCGTCTGAACTACATTGAAGCTGCACCACTAAATGTTACCCTAATTGTCCTTAATTGACTTAATTCTACAGTGCAGCGCGGTTTAAAACAGAGTCCTGGTTTGTTCCACACTCCTGCGTGGGCTGAGTATAGTGTGCATTTTGTACAGCTCTTTTCAATGCTCCAAAATGATTAGGCAACTGAGGATTCAAGCTGCTTTCCTGGGTGTTAAGATGTTTTAAAGCATGTAATGGGATTCAAATCAGAGGCACAAGAGGTACTGACTAAATCTGTACTGAAGTACTTTTATATATGAAGTAGTCACTAGTTCTACTATGAAAAGCACTACACCCACTACTAATACTACTCCTGCCAAAACACTAGACCTGACATAAACCCAAGATCTTCTGCCTGTTCATGTAGAAGTAATCAATCAAACCTATATCAAGCCCTTGTTCTAACTTAAACAGAAACCTACATTTGCATAAATGATTCAGTATTGTGTTTAAACGTGACCAACAGTTTTTCTAACTTTAATTATAAAAGAAAGAAAACAAAGAAAAGTGACTGAAACTTACTTTGCATCAACACAAACCCACACAACAAACTTCTGCTTAGTGAGACTTTCTAACAATAGCACAAATATCAGAGAGAAAGAAGACGATTGGACAACAACCACTGCCAAATCCAATATAAAGGCCTTCACGAACAGACCGTCTAGACCAAAAACAGAAACTTGTCTCTTATCTCTCTGTCACAAAGCGAAACACATACACACTCACATAGTCAGCGGAACAACTGAGGTATTGTGGTTAGTTGTCATGTTGCTGGCTGCGTCTATAAGTGTGAGTCAGACTCTATTTTTAGACAGGCATATAAACAGCTATCCAAATCTACCCAGACACAGACACGCAGCTCATCACACCTGCTGCAGGGTCCTCACGCACTTTAGTCATTGCTTTTCTTAATCAATAAGTGCAGTGTTCTTGACAAAACCACACCTCTCTGGCCAAATAGACCCCATCTACACAACACTCGAGATAAGAGCCAGGTTTGCATTTGTTCTTATGACAAGTGAGTCAAGTGATCGCTAACCGCTGTTCACAAACTGATACACTGAACTCTTTGACCTTTTAATAACTGTAGTGCTTACGTGGTGTAATGTATGAGGGGCAGAGCCTGCTGAGTTTGACCAACTCAAAGTCCAGTCCAGGTACATAAACAGTCAAAGTAACAGTTATGAAAGTTTGAAACCTAAATAAAAACTATAAAATCTATTTCTATATCTATTTCATGTTTACCACTAAGTTTTCTTACCTATCTAACTGACCAATTTTTTTTCTCATTATCAATAAATACATTATTGTAAATATTAAGTGAAGTTAGATTAAGTACTAAATTAAGTATATTAAGTACTTTACAGTGCTAATGCTTACCACATCCATGTGATCCTGGTGGAACTTGTCTCCAATTTCCCGGAGTTTGCGTCCAATCTGAACCTCGGCACTCACTGCAGGTGGCTCCTCGTTCCTCTGCGCCGACACATTTTCTTCCTCCTCTCTGCCCTCATCTTCCTCATCCATTGACCTCTCTCCTCGGTCCTCCATAGGCTCAAACTGAGCAGGGAAGTGTGGGCGTAATCCAGCGTTGCCTATAGAAAAAACATGCAACATTATTAGTGGCAACTGATTTAATTAACTCTATGAAGGAGTGTCAATGTTTAAAATAGTCTATAGACATACTTTTAAAAGAGAAACAGGTTTTATTACATGTCTACTAGAAAAAATATTAAGTAGGCACCTGACATACAAGTGAAAAAGCTTTAAGAGGAAAGTGAGAGGCAGCACTGGTACATAGAAAAGTCAAACACCTTAAATCAACAGTCTCTTTTGTGAGCCGTGTCATTGGGTTTACTTATTGCCTCTAGCATGCGCCTCAGTCATGCCACTTGGAGCGAAAACAATTTTTTGTGCTATCAAGAAAAGAATGCTATTCTGTCCCTTATCTGTACCAAAGTGTGAGCAGTCCCTCTGTGCGGAGCGGAGCTGGCGGCGGGCCAAGAGCATGACACCCATTACTGCTGAGATTACTCTGAGTGACAAGGTAATAACAGGCTGGGGTGTTGTTTATTGATGACTTTATATCGCGAACAATATGTAGCTCTCTCCACTAACACAGGGTCAGCACACAAACATGCTCTCAACATTGGTGCAATTTAATTAGGGTGATGCCACACTGAATTCATTAGACATGCAAAAATACTATTGAATTAAACATAGAACTGTTGTTTGTATGCACCATTGTGCTATTTGTATCTTCTGTCCTCATTTTCAGAAATTTAGTTTTTAAAGTGAAGTGCAAATAGAAGCATTCCAAGGTTTATTCCATTCAGGGTTAATATGATAAAACTGAATCTGTGTAATTGAATCTGTGCATAGATTCAATTTTTTATTTTTTTAATGAACAAATGTCATACTTGACTTATGTCAACCCTGTCATTGGCCTCTGGTCTGTCTGTGCTCACCATGAAAGGGGGTGCGTGGTTGCCAATGCAGACTGCAGGGCAGTGCGTTGATGCTGATGCTGTTGTTGTGGTTCTGTGCAGTAGGCACTGCCACGGTGACTGCAGCCAGGGCCTGTCCAGCCGCCATGGGTGAGGTTGGGTCTTCGTATTTGATGTCCCTGAAAGGCGTTCCCCAGAACTGTGAGATGGGTCTGGACATGTCCTCCTCATCCTCCATACGACGCCTCAGCGGTAAAGTCCCTAAAGCCAATAAGACAGAAAAAGTTTAGTTGTAGGAAAACTGTGATATATGATACACGCTTCTCTATGCTCAATTCGGGATGTGTTTACAAGTTAAGAAAACAGTATATGTACTTAGTAGACCCTTGGAAAATCACCTCACCAATGACATTTTTTGAAAATAAGTCATTAGTCACCATAATGCTCAGTAAGAGGCTTAGAGGTGTGAGGTAATGCCTAAAACAAAAGCGACGATGGACTGTCTCGTGTGTGACTCTATGTGTAGGAATCTGCTGCATTTTGTATAGCAACAGAAGGTCCTCATAGTGTCGTCTAGTGAATGGTAACCTGGCGGGTGACTATAAACAACAACTTTCTGATAAAAAACAAAAACAAAACTGCACTCCGGGCCTAGAGATGAGGTTACCTCAAATTGGGATAATGTAGCACACATCCTATTACTGCAGGATTTAAAGTTCCTCCTGCTTAAGCACTTCTCCATTGTGTTACTTAAACCACATTTTGTTGGAAATCTGCCTGCCTCCACCATTAGCTCTCTCTATGCGGTGATCAGGACTACATTATTTGTGTGAAACCACCTAAGTGAAACCCAAGTTTGGCTTGGCACTGCTAACAACACCGACCTGAAAAAAAGATGACAACTTTCATACCATAACCAACCATACTCAACTACTCTGCCTGAACACAAACACTTACTTTTCCTTCTCCGTTGGGCGCGTGCCACTGCGTGATCTGCTGTTGTTGTGGCTTTCTGTTTATGCCTCTTGTTGTGTAAGTGGAGCGAAGTAGGCAGGGCTGACTGGCAAATGCAAAGGACTGTAACTGGATACACCGATATTGTGTTTACTAACTCAGTGGCTCTGGTTGGATATGTCTCTGTTTGAGCGGTGTCACATCCAACCCAGTCACGCTAAGTATTGTTCAGGTGTGTCTGATTACTCTCATAAGACTTTGGAGTAGGATTTTAATGTCAACAAACAAGTCCTACCAAGAAGTGCTACTGCTTGATCCATTACAGCTTGAGTCACTTTCTCTAACCGCCAGAACATGTATAATACCTTTTCCAAGTCACAACACAATGCTTCATAGGCAGATCATGCACCTGCAATTAGAAGTTTGGCTTTAGTTCCTCTTGTGTCAGAAGCAATGCATGCCTCTTCATGAATTTCCTCTGGCAGCCAACTCAAATCTGGCAGTAGGATAACAACACAGCCACACACATAAACACACCGCCCGGGGCATCTCTGGGGCCTGGCAGGGAGCGCAGAGCTGCTGGTCAGAGAATCAAAGCCGCTCCATAGTGTGGCTCCCTCTGCTGCCCCGTGCGCGCACCTGGCTCAACTTCAGCTCAACTCTGGAGCGCAGGAGGGGGTGCAAACAAGGTGAGCAGAACCGCAGTTTCACCTCATGCTTCATTGGACAGCTAATACACTAGGTCCTGCTGACAAGTACCACGCCAAAACAACAACAGCATTTGCTACTTCTTGAGCAGAAGGACTAGATTGTGAAGACAGGTGAAGTCAACTAGTGCTCAATTAGCACAAACTTCGTAATTAAATATAAGTCAAATCACTCCACCATACAAACAAAAGCGGTATTAACTGTTATGAAATCACCATTATGTATCCCCAACAAGCTTTGTACGACCATCGACATAATCCCTCCAACCGCACCAAAGGCGCTGTTTCCCGGACAGTTATGCGCAGACGCACGCTGGCTTCTGCGGTAACTTTGACTCTGGTGACTCGACACAACCAAAATGACAAACGGTATCTTACGATAAAACAAAGATTTGGCTAACTACAACCCTGTATATTCTCTCTTTAAATGGGTTGGGTAAATTAGGTCAACTTCTAAACTGACGCTCAAGAAAACAAAGCCGCGTGGCCGCTGACATCCTCTCGTTAATGACACTGTAAAACCACTGTTTTCCCATAATGCAACGGCAGAACTTAAAGATACTTTCTCTGCTTTAGCCTGGACAACCACGGATCATTCTTCCCCAAAACAAACCAACGCCGGACTGTTCTTCCCCAAAACAAACCCTCTCATCGTGCGGATGCGCTCTCGTGTACCGTAGCTTGAATTAAGTTATTTGACAATCAGAAGGACAAATGTGGCGCTTAGGCGTTTAATTATGTGGTGTTTAAGTGTTTAAGTGTTTAAGTGTGGAAATGAGCGGTACAAACCATGGCTGCTCAAAGACCGGGACAGTCCACTTGATAGATGTGGTCTTTTAAACCAGTCGATCAACACGTCCTCAGTGACAATAAGGTAAGAAAAATACTCGTTCACGAGAAAAAGTGGGTAAAAATACTTCAGAAAATGCCCTTTGCCATATGCCAGCAGTGTGCGAGTCCGCTCATCCAGTCTCTGCCCGGGCATGCCCCAGCGCCAGCTGCCCGCTCATTTGTTGACAAACTAAGCAGTGAAGAAAGGCGGCAAAAGGAGGCAGCTTCGATCCGAGAGAAAGGCGAATAAACTGTGGCTAAACTCACCGCCAGAAAACAGGCTTTAGGTAGTGACCGGTGGTATCTTGACAGTTTGATGCTAACTTGTTCCCTAATGATTGTGGTGCTGCGGCTCGTATCCTCTTTGCATTACAGCTACTCGTGGTGGATGTTTGCTGACTGCAGAGGGCTTGTTTTTTCTGCCACAGCGGCCCGCCCTGATGGACCCGGGGACCCGCCCCTAGTCATATGTGAAAGGGAGCAGCAAGTACAATGTTATGCAAATGTAACGCTACCTATTCACTTTGTTATCGATTTAAACCCCACTAAACACTTTGAAATGCCCCGAGTGTTGACAGCTAAACGAAATGAACTCACTGAAGCTTTAATAAAGTAGACTATGTTTCAGCACAATGATGTATTAGGCTACAGGCCCTAGAGCAAGTTTATACATTACACTGCTAGTGTACTGCAGACTGTAGTGCATGCATTGGAATAAAAATATGTTATGTTATTACACTTACTAGACCTATTGAACCACATTCACTGATGGGGTCAAATAGCCTAATAATAAATACGTAAGAAATGATATGTATGAACAGAAATATATCCTTCCATTCCAACATGCACATAATTGTTATTCATATGCAACACATATGAATGAAAAATACAATGCTGTCCGCAGATTATTATTCAATATTGTTTAGCACATTTGCTTTGAGAAATAACATGGCATTTTGAGGATACAGAAATATAAACAAAACTGTGTCGAATGGCTTCACTAAAAATATCTGAATGTAAAATTATTAGATGTTAAATGTTCAAAAACCTCGATCATCGTTTCTTGGTATTGTTGTCAATAAGTAAATATTGCGCCTGGCCCTTTAAGAGGACCGTCCTGTTGAAAGCATAAGCTGGTGACAAGCTCTCAGCCAATCAGACGCTTTGTTATGGTCCCGCCTTCTGCTTCGTGTATCTGGACACGTGGAGGGGAAAAAACACAAACCGAGATAAGACATGTGACTACTGTTCTGTGCTTTGCTCAGCTGATTGGGAGCCGCTGCTGATCGTAGAGCGTGTACCCACCCTTATTACCGGGGTGTGAGTGATGCTGTCTTATCTACCGTGAAGGAACAGCGTTAAAATTAATTGTCTTTTCATGCATTTTATGACCCTTAACTAATGCGTGCCTTTTCATGTAAAATTATATGCATTTTCTGTCATCAATTTCCAATAAGCAGTAAATCCAATGGCATTAAATCCATTACTACATTGTATGTAGACATTTCAGCTCTACCCCTGAGGGCACCTATTGTTACTATGTTGCGATCGATGTACAGTGACAGTGAAATAAACAACATGTAGAGCTGGTGACCCCTATAGCAGGGTGGGGGTATGCATATATGTACGCTATGGATATTAATAGGAGAAAAACACAGCGAAATCAAGCTTGATCTGCACGAGGGGTTACTGGGGGCAAAACATCCAGGCTTCTCATGCTGCACTATTTGATCCATGGTGTGAGTCAGACTCACACCATTCCCAGGAGACAATTTCTACATGAAAGCAGATGTTGTAGCGTTGGACCAACATTACTGTTTAAGCTCGTGCCCTACTTTAATAAAACAGGCATAAATGTGTTCATGATCTTGTTAACTTTTCACTATATTCTTTTGTGTATTGGCAGGTTTTTACATACAACAAACAACCTCTGCCGAGTTTAAGCTGCTGCTCCACGGAGGATCCCAGCCCCCACTCTCATCCCACCAGCCCCTTCTGCTCCAGTCCTGCAGCGTAAGGACCCCACCCAAATTTTACAACAGAAATATACAGCAAAACATGACTGGTAATACAATGGCATTCATGCATTTTGAACTATATATTGTCAAATAGGCTGTAGCATCTATATTAATTGACAACAAACCAGTATTTCTCAGAAATAGAATTTCTAGATGGGGTTCTAATCTTGTTTGCCACAAACTTGGGAAAACAATTTTTTGTTTATTGGATCGATCTAGTTGGCCACTTCATAGTTGTTATTATCTGCATTTCCACTTGGTAATCTACACTACACTCATTTTAGATTCCATTGGACTTAGTGCGTTTAAATACTCAAGAGCACCCAAACATCATTACTTGTTTGATCAAATATACTGCAGCATTTATATATTTCCATATATTGAGGAGCCCTAAATTTGTGTCGAGTAGACACCTGGGAATAATTACTTATAAACACCTCATAATTAATTGCTTTAATGTAATAACAGTAATGAAAACAAACAAAAAGCAATCCCAGTGGAATTGGGGAATAAAAAAACATCAGTTATTTTGATGTAATATTCATCCATTTGGACCACTTTCCAAAGGTAGATCTTTTAAAATTTAATTAGTCCACAGTGCACTGCTTTTGAAAAACAAAGAATAGAAAAAAATCCAATGCCCTGTTTCGTACTTTGTTTTTTCCCCACTCTATCAATAACTAATTAGTCTTCCGAAACAATAGCTCCAGGAGTTGTGAATTTCAATCAGATGGTTACTTCATTGCCAGTGGACTCTCGGGTATACGCTAGTTTTGTCAGTGATTTGGCAAAGGTTTGTCGTCTTTTGAACACTTCACCACATTTGTTTTGCAAATCAGATTTTTGGCAGTGTGTTTTTTGCACCGTGAATATAACATGATGTGCCGTCAATGCCAAAGATTTAGAAGCAAAACCATCACGCATTTTGCAGTCTCAGTTTTTAAGTCATTTTCTGCCTTATACTTTGAAATGCGCTGCTCCAATCACTTTGAAGCTGCCTTTTGTGTTATCACTGAACTCAGGAACTTGTCAACTAAAACTTACGATACCTCTTTTGTGTCAAGTAAACTGGCAGACGACGTGTCCCGGCCCATATTTGTTTCAGCATTTTTTCCCTGGCGAGACACATTATTCTCCACAGCGAGTTATTTCTGACTTTATGCTGCCAGGAGGGGTGATAAGGCTGTAATGTTGAAAAATCTTCAAAGTTTGCTGCATAATTACATGAATTTGCTTGGTGCCATTTCCTCTAATAGTTCCTGACACCCAGACGCTTTGTCTTTATTTTTCAATCAGTTCCACGACAAAACAGCTCTGCCGAAACTGCATGCTCTTGCACATCACAATTTTACGGCTAAGATCGCTTTTCCGTTTAATTATCTCCCTAAATCCTCGCTCCTGGAGACTTGTTTTTCACATAAATTGATTGTGAAATAACGTGACAGAAATGCCAAGTTTTCACACATTATCCAAGTCCTGTGTCCGCTCGTGTGCCTCCTCCCGCTGTCTTTTCTGTCAACACTTCTTGATTTTAACCATAGGTAGAGTGGGGACCCAGCCAATGAATGCGGGCTCTCTGAGTTCATCCAGAGGTAACACAATTGAAGCCCAGCAGCACCCAGGGGAGACACTTCTGATTCAGGGCATTTTTGACATCACTTTAATGCCAAGAATTAAATATAGCAAAACATAGCGATAATAGGCATGTCTTGGTGTGCAGGATAGTATATTTGAGGGAATGAATTGCATTTGCTGCTTTGTGTCTTTCAGCTTGTCTCCACCAGTTTCCAGCTGTGAGAGCATAATGTGAATGAACGTTGGCTGATTATTGAGCAGCGCCAGCAGCTCAGGTTGTAAACAAACCATTTGTCAGGCAGACTGGCATGTCTACTGACACCTGTGCAACCTCCAAGATGATTCTCACTTTCAATTTGCAGGTGAGCACCGTGGCGCGTCCACCCACACTATACAGTACGTGTCATGAAATTGTTTTGGATCTGTAAACTTTGTAAAACTTTGCAAATACATCAAATATACAAATGAGTGATAGTTACAGCATAGTCTATAAATAATTCTATATTAACTTTTACCAGAAGGGGCTAGGCTTTACCTTTAGGTGTAGTAGGTGTATAATATATGATTGGCTGAATGTTGGGTACATATGTTTTAGTTGGATGGTATCAAAATTTCACATGTATGGCAGGCTCTATGGGAGAGATACTGTACATTTATTGAAGGAGATATCTAAATTGAAAATCTACAATTGATGAAGTATTCACTTTTGTGAAGAATTGGGCCCAGAGCCACCATATGGCTCAAAGGCCTGAATCCCATCACGTCTGTGTGAAACTTTTGGCTACTCTAATGAAAAAAAAAAAAATCACATTAGCTCATTTCTGCTGACAGCGGATGTTTCATTTTGTGCCTGTTTTTTGTCAAGTGGATCGTCCCACTTATTACACATTAACCCTAAACCAGAATGTCTGCATCTTGCCAATGTCAATAGCAAATTGTACCATGTAACTCCTCTACCTCAGTTTTAAACTATGGTCTGTTTAATTTTGTAATGATCAAATCTTTATTATAGCACTGCTTTGTGAGAGTTATATGGATGAGACTGAACTAAAATGTCAAGAAAAACAGGAATGACTCTCCATTCTCTTTCCGCAATATTTTCCATCAATACTTGCGAAGATTGATCTATGTGGAGGCAGCAGCCCTAAGCCATTAATGTCAAGCGTAATCGGTTTAGATGCCAATTGAAGACAAGAATCGGGCAGCTTTGATTCAAGACCCGGCCAAGACTTTTATACTGACAATAACTGAGACATTAGACATTTGACACATGTTCCACTGTATTATATCCTACTAGTGAGTCAGTATTGAGTTTACAGTCCACTATTGACATAACAGCCATTCTTTCTCAACGTTTCAGCTCCTGTCCCGGTCTCTGTGAGTAAGGCAAGTTTAGTGAAAGCAAGTCCTGCAAGGGAGAGCGATGTTGGAAAAAATGAATCATTTCAACATTCTGCTGAGAACAATAATCAGAAATGTACAAATTGTAAATGTCTTGGTTGAGGTTCAGACATTGCACAAAAAGTGAATGAACTATACATTTAAAACACAGAAGCGCAGAATATCACCTTATACACTTGTTTGGGAAATTACACAAGTTTTTGTTCTTTTAAATTTTTCTATGAACTTGTTTTGCAGTTTAAATTCCTGTCTCTTCCTCTTGTTTGCCTTGATGTACTGAATTCATAATTGGCTATTAGAAGTCACTCAGGCGTTTCATGCTGTGTTTTGAAGAGTGTACTCAGTGTCCACTCACTCGCTGCTCTCCAGAGTAATTCTTGTTTGACCATGTGCAGTGGAGTTGCAGTAATAGGATATTGGGAAGTCTGCGATGTGACTAACTGCTTTCCTGTGTTGACACTAGGATTCTAAGGGCTGAAGAAGTTAACAAGTTGGCGCGAGATATCCCTCAGTTTGTTTTTTTGGGTGTGGAGGGGGTCCAGGCTCATCTAACAGTTAATCTTGTGTGGTTTGGGAGTTGGTGTGTTTTGGAGTCAGAAGTTGTGCCGGTGGTCCGAGATATGGCTCAGCATTTGCAGCTGCTGTGCTATCTTGCTTTTATAGTT
The DNA here is from genome assembly GCF_009829125.3 of Periophthalmus magnuspinnatus. Classification (NCBI taxonomy): domain Eukaryota; kingdom Metazoa; phylum Chordata; class Actinopteri; order Gobiiformes; family Gobiidae; genus Periophthalmus; species Periophthalmus magnuspinnatus. The sequence goes on from NC_047149.1 coordinate 15,327,263, forward strand.
GTTGAAGATGTAATGCATTTCAAAACCACTTCATTGGCTGATAAAGTGTTGGTAGGTAGGTGCTGTGCGGGAGATTAAAAAAAGAAAGCTCAGATAAATCATTGAGGGAAGGAGACATGGATGGAAATAGAGTTGGAGTTGCTCTTGTTTCTACGGTAACTGTCGACGGGGAGGTACCAGCGATGAAAGTGGAGGAAAAACAAACCTCCCCGCTCCGATGGCAACAGCTCAGCAATTGGTTCTCGTTTCCTGTGAGGACAAGTGAAAGAAAAAAAAAAAAACATAACAAGGTCCCCTCGTAGCCCAGGAGACACGGCTCTATGTTGCATCAGAAAGCAAGAGGCAGGGCAAAGCTAGCACTCGCCCACAAACATGCACAGACAATCACATGCTCCACTTCACCAGAGCTGGCTTGGCTCCTCCCACAAGCCTGGCTGCACACTCCCACTCTCCCGCCAAAACATCTCCAGCACATGAAACCTGCCTAGATACCAGGGGGGACTTCCGCTTGCCTCTGATTGGCCCAGCTCCCTAGCAACCGCGTATGCCGGAGCAGCCAGTCAGGCGCACTGAGAGAGGCACACTGACCCAATGAAACAGATTATTCAGTAGCACAAGCAGCACAGTGACCTGGTAACAGTCAGGAGAAGAAGTCAGGGAGGTGCTACAGGGAGAGGAGAGCGGCTAAAGCGATTGGCTGACAGATTTTCCTCTATGCTCTGAATGGCTAGATGCTCTCTTCTTTGCAGTCATTCATACATTTCTCTGCCTGCCTCAGCATTAGCCCCTATGCTTGCCCCGGCTAGACCTCAACTGTTTTGGCCGCCCTGCCCTCAAGGAAATCCACTGCCCAAGGTCAAGGCAGAAGACCATGCAGCTCAACCGTGATTGGTCCAGACATGCCCAAGCCAAACCTATCCCAGTAACAAGTCTCCCTTGTCATGTTGGAGCAGGATTAGAGCCCGTAATCAACAACTTGTTAAACAACACAAGTGCCCTTCCTCTAGCCACTGCTCATCAGCTTGTTATTGTCACTGTGTAACAGGCACGGGCTAGCAAAAATGTAATTAGCTTTTGTGTTAATAATGCAGTTTTACTTGGCTCTACTCTGGGCAAGTTGCAAATTAGCAAATGGTTTAAGTTTGTTTTTTTGGAAGGAAGATAAGGCAGGGAAGAATTTTTAAAGGATTCAAACAGCCTGCTTGGGTAGTGTGGAGAAATAGTGTCAACACCCTGCAGGATCAGTTCCCATTGAATAGTTAATGAGTTGGGGGAAAAGAGATGGACTCAAGTAATTTAGCGTGAATTTAGCATGCTGCACATACTGTCTAATTTAACATAACCAAGGGCAAAGCTCATCCAGGCTGGAATTTCATATAGCCATGATTAGCAAAAACAACATTACCATCCAGAGAAAGAATAGCTCGTAGCTCCGGAAAAAAATCGTTTACTAGATAAACTACTAGCAGGCTCTTTTGGCTTGAAATGAACAATGCCATACTATAACCTGTTATTGTCAACTTATATTTTTGTGTTTTTTTGGAGTTAAACCCAAGTGTTTTTGCACTGTTGCTTCTTGGATTTTCTGTTTTAAACGTTCAATTTTAATTTATAATCAAACATGAACAAAAATCTAATCATTTTATGCAGCATCATTGTTACATTTAAAAAGTGTGATGTTTACGTACATGCCAGACAAGTTATTTACATAAATGACGTTATGTAATTGAATATGATTTAAATATGCTTCAGTAGACCTGAAACGAAAAGCACATGGCTCATTTCCCTAGATAAACAAATACAGTTTCACATAGAGACAATCTTGTCTTTGTTGCTGCTAAAATGTATCTGAAGTAAAGGCTTGACTTAATTGTTTTGATTTACTGTAGAACAAAACATAAGAAGTGAATAGCTGATTACTAGGAAAAATGTAATAATGATCAAATAAATGCATGATTGTGGAACTGCTTTGGTTGGTTGAGTGAAGGGTGACTGAACTAAAAAGTCACATGGTCTAAGGACATCACAAGGTCTAACACAGAATTAAATCATAAATGAATAGTTCCGATATAGGAATATGATTGAAATTACCAAGACTATACTTGCAGAGGACCCACCATACTTCCAGAAGCACAGTTTGAGAACCAGTTAGTGCTTTCTAGTCCCTCATAGTTTAGTATACATTATTAAACACACAGCCACCAGAAGGTCCCATGCAGCTCAGATGTACAGAACGTATGTATGACTCAAACACGTCTGACCTCAAATCTTTTCCTATATGAGATAATGTCAAAGGTTCTTCCAGGAAATTTCTCTCCACGGTCCAATGACTTCATCTCTCTGAGAATGTGGTCCTATTACTATGCACAGTATCTTCCGTTTAACATGTAAGGCAGACTTGTTCCCAAATGAAACTATATTAGGAAATCCCAAGGAGCGCCGGTAGCCTGAGGAATTATGACTTCAAGATTAGATTGCTTTAGATATCTTAGAGGGATTTCTCAGTGGGAATGTAGTAGTTAAAGTGGGCTAAAACTAAACATATAGTGAATGTCAATAGGGATCTCAACTACTACATTCATCTATGACAAGGAAGTTGCGGGACAGAAGCTGGTGGAGATGATTTCAGGATATTAAAAATTACACTGTAATTAAACTACTTTTAAAACAGAAAATCTTTTAGTTTAGTGAAATTACTCATCTCTTAATTCTCTAAAGTAATCAAATGAACAAAAATAGACATATTGCCCCTTAAAATTATTACCAGAATCAAATGATTTTGCTGTTTGGGTGCTGGTTCAGTTGCAGTTGATTTTGGGGCACTGGCTTTAAAAGTTTGAAAACCCCTGGTCTATGCAATTGGAGCAAACCAGGTTTAATATTGTGTGCTCTTTAAAGCTGTATTGTCAGCATTCCTCTAACAAGGTTGAACTATAAGGAGACCCTTGCTAAGGTTGCTAAGGTTCAGCCATGCATATCATTCTTTTTGTGCTCCTGGCCCCATCAATGTCAAATGGCATGACATCAAGGCAAACAATATCAAGGGTCTTTCCATACGCCAATTATGACTCACTGAATTTTAAGTAGTATTTTAGGACATTGTAAACCCCCTTCTTTTCATTGCGCCGTCAGGCCAATATGTGTCACTATTTTTTAAAAGATTTTGGCATTACGTCATTCTTCCTGGCTTGTGTTTTGGGAGAGGGGGTGAGGCTCTGTGTATCTCATCCGTGAAATGACCTATTCAAGTTTTTTTTGTCTGGCCCATTGCGGATCACCTCTGCTGTCTCCATGTAGCTAATTAGATATACCACAAAAGGTTTTACAGCCGACCCAATGTGGAACCGATCCAGGAAATAAAATATAAATTCTTTGTGTTGAATTATAACAGGAAAGGACTGGCACAGAGAGTGAGGAGAGGTGTTGAACAGGTCGATTCTTCAGCATAAGCACCGTGTTAGTTTTGCTTCCGCAGGATGTAGTATTATTATGCTAATGTATGCTTAAGCAGGATATGCCAGGAAAAGGATTAGCATTTGGAATTTCATTCACAGTGAAAAAAAAATCATCTATGAAATCTTCCAGATGCTACTTAGCTCAAATTGTATCAGCGGACCAACTGGACAGATGTTATTGTGGACTAATTAGAAACCCATGAAATTTTAATTTGGGATTTTCCAAACTTAATAGATTGCTTGATTTTAACCAAGGCAACATCTTATCTCCAATAAAAACATACTATTGGTCTGGTTCTACAGTTAATATGGTCACAGTTACTTTTACTGTTAATTACTGATACTACTTTTGGCACTATTTCAACAACTGTTACAACTAGTATGTGCATTGTAATCTAATTAAATAACATTTTGGCATTAGCTTGTATCTCATCTGTTGCTCATATCACTAGGGCAGACAGTGAGTTCTTTGAAACAGACTATAGCCCCACTTCCCTCGCTGTCCTGCTGGATCTCGGGGGGGTCATTGGCTCAAAGGCTCTCCTCTATGCTTCCACAGATTGCCAGGAGGCCTGACAGTCGCCCTGTGATCTGCCGATGCCTCTGAACTTCTAAGACTCGTGCCGTTCTGCCAGTCTCCAGCTCTCCAAACATTAAAGGATGTGGCACTTGAGTGCACTGCGCACAGACACAGCATGAGCCTTAGTTTCACCAGAAAATAAAAGAATAAGGAAATCTGTGGTGAGAATGAGAGAAAACTGAGCTGGTGGAGAGGGAGGCAGGTGCCAGCCAAAACAGAGGTACACTCTAATATGTAAGGCTCTGATTTAATGTGGTGCAATAGAATCACACACTCTAGGCTATCACAACAACCCACACCACTTTGTGGCACCAATAAAACTAAACAACTACCAATGTATTGTTACCTACAGGGTGTTAGAAGTAATTTCATGGGCATTCATTGTGCCTCATTGGTTTTATGTGATAAAATACGCCCTTTAATTACATTGTTTTTCACACATTGTTACTACACATTTTGTTTACAGTTGATGCCTTACATCCAGCAGAAACACAAGCCTCTTGAGGGCAATCTACACCAGACCACAGAGTACTGATATTGTTACAGAGAATTGTGGTTTATTACGTAATCAACCAAGCAACAGTCAAAACAAAGGTAGAGCTTCAGGTTTATGGTTTATTTCAGCAATTGCTCAATTGTCATATCTTAATATAAATGTAACATTGACTTACTCTGTTGATACTCCATGCTCACTGTCACTTTGCTGTAGTCAAAAGAATGGGCCACTTTCAGTTTTAGTGCTCAGAATTGGAGTCACGAAGCAAAGCCATTTAACCTAAAACGTTTCACACCTCGACGTCTAATTTGCACACACATAAACTGCTGAATGTACTGCTTTGACTGCATTTTTTTTAATATTGTGTCAATCAGTGTTCTGGGTAGGATCCTGTTTCCAAATTCCATGGATGTGAATTTTATGCATGGGATATTTCATTTTCAGGGCAATTTATGAAAGAAGAGGGAGGTTGGGAGGTGGATTTGCAAATGAATTTCAATGTACTGTATTTTGGCTCCTGTTTTTTCCCCTTCGGGCTTGCTTTTTTTGGTGAATGAGCAGTGTTCAATTCACTCATCAATATTACTTTATGTGCTTTAGACATTGTGGCTTAATTTTAAGAGTAGCTTGGCTTGTAGACTAGGACCACCTGTGCCTACTTTGGCAACCAGCAAATTTGTTTAGCTTTGAATTGCACGTATGTGGGTGGGGTGGCAAGGTTATGTACCCTACACTCCAAACATCGCTTTCGCTCCTCCTAAAATATTAAAATGACGAAATACTAACCTTGGGCCATGTCATTTGAGAAAAGTGCAACTCGAGGCAGGGACATCCAACTACGCAAAAAACTTCAACACTAGACGCCACTTGTGTTCACACTCCCTCATAAAATATGGCAACCTAATGAGCACAAATCACAACTTGTCTGCAAGAACTACATAAAATATTTATGAATTTCCAGGGAAGAGATTTTTTTAATTGCAACATTCGTCTCAGCCCTGCTTAATAATAGAATACACCAGGTAGGCAGTGTAACTAGTGGCAGTGGCTGGAGACATTGCTTTATGCTAGGAGCGTTTTTGTGTAGATCAAAGTTACAGACATCATTGTGACAGCCATATCCTAAAACTGGGAGTTCATACCATGTGTGAATGTGTCTGCGTCTACTTGAGAGACAAGAAGGAGCTCTTTTTTTAGTGGGTTTGAGCTGAGCTTGGGCTGGTCGCCTCTTTGCCGGGAGTCAGAATAAGTCTACCCCAGTCGCTATATGTCTCCAGGGGGAGTGGAAATTGACATGCCATTAAAAGAGGCTTTGAAGAGAAACTTGGCTGTCAGCACCACTGGCTTTCTGCAGGGAGGGAGAGCAGATATATCTCAGTTTGTATAGGTTAAGATGAACAGGAGATTGCCAAAGTGTCTCGGGAGTTAACAGACACGATTAGTTTCGTTTATTGACAAAATGATATCAATCAATCAGCCGCAGCACTCAGTCAGCTGTTGATTGGCATGTGAACTGTAATTAACTTGGGTTACCATTCTTTAAGAGGCAATTACGCGTAGTCATCAAAGCAGGGTGTGAATGTATTAAAGGAATTATGGGTTATGCATGTTAATGACTGATATCTCATTAACTTATATTGTAACATGGGGGGTTGACAGATTCCATACAGGAAAGTAGCAATGAACAAACCTTTTTATATTTTGGCCATTCACAAAAATAACTGCCACCATATTATTATGTGTGATCTTATGCATGGGGTGATTTGTTTTTATATTACAGTTTACACTAAACTAACCACAAATATCTAACAAATGTGATGATCATAGTGTCAATTAATTACCTATAACCTTAAATATATATATTTGTACATTTATAAATTACTTTTGGAGTAATATTGCTTCATTACATTTCTGTCTTGCGCAATTCATTTCATGTTGTAATGTTGACGTTGTTTTTATATGTTTTTCATTTAGCAAATTTATGGCCATTTTAAACTTAAATTCATTACATGGTGCACTATGAGTTGCTTGTCCTTGCCCTAGCAGCTGCTTTACATAAATCATTTGTAACAATGTATATCATAACTCTAGCCAACACACCATTAGATTAGATGCCACTATTACATTATACTCATGTAATAAAACATAACAGCCTGGAGCCACTTTGTTTGTAAGCAATATTTTTTGGATCCATTAAACCAGTTCACGCGGCGTGTCGTGGCAGAAATAAATTACATTATCCCGCTGCGTGTGAATCTTCCACGCTGAAGCTGCTGCCGAGCTCGAATTTGCATACAGCTCCCTGAATGATTTTCCATAGGCCCCACCCCTCTGTAGCAGCTCAAGTAGTGCGGGATCAAAAGAAGTCATGTAAACAACAACAGAAAAGGGCGTCGCTACGGGTGACACCATCGATCACTTACGATGTCTTTTTTCTGTGAGGAGTTAACAGACCAGCTGATGCCTAATGTTATGGAGCTGCTATACTTTACAGTTCAACAAATAAATCCTGACAATCACAGTTATAGTGTTGGTAATAAATGGATTGTAATGACATAGGCTGCTAAATGTAACCTTCTGCCTTTCATTTGGCTCATAAATCCCAAACTTAGTTCAAGAGTGCAATTTTAATGCTGAGGCGGGATTAGGAGGCCCAAGGCTGTAAGCAACAGATGACCTTTGACCTTGTTTGTACCCACAGGCAAACCTTGTGCATGAAGTGTGAATGAAGTAAGTGCTTAAAGTATTTCCTAATTAAAAACATTCAACTCTAACTCCTCTCATCTTGGGGTAGTATAAACTTTTACTCCTCAGATAAGTACCTTTTAGATTGAAAATGACATTTGGGTGACAGCTGAAATGTCTCGCTTTCTAAAACATTGTCTAGCTGACTACCTTTGAAACCTTAACATGGATCACTCCTGGACGAATGAGGGACTACACTGAGTAAATAAGGGTGTGTTCAGGGTTGTTTAGTCCTTGAGACCCTTAATGTAGATTTGGCTTGGTCCCATTCTAGTCCTGGTTTAGTACTGCTTTATTTGCTTTATTTGCTTCCCGATCTGAAAGTGACATTTATAAACACCACTTTGAGAAAATATGAAAAATGGTAGTGGGATCTGGACAGTAAAATAATGTGTGTACATCAAACATAAATAACACATAAATAATCTTTAAAACAACATTTTTCCTGAAAAGCATTCGTCAGCCATGCCATTTTTAGCCCAGCTCTTTCAAGTCTGCACCTTAAATTAGCAAAGGAAACTGTTATTTGCACAGTCAAGGGAAAGGCATGCCACTGGGTTAAAATAGCTGTACAAACTTTCTCCACTCTTTTTTCAGAGGGTGGATCTATAAGACTTTGGGTCACAGCGAGCTCACCTCCCACATAAATGCCAACATGGCAGTTTCTCTTGTGGTGACTGAGGTGTCAACACATCAGGATTAGGTGATGTCATTCGGTAAGCTGCTCTCTGTGGACTCCCAGTGGGACCCTCTGACCCGGTGGGAACTGCCACCTGCACTTCACATAAACATCACAAACATTGCCTGCCTCTGCACTTACAAAGGGACAGGCCTCACACGAGATGGGCAACAATGGCTTACAGACTCAGGGCAGCATCACCACATTCCTGTGCCATGTCGTCAAGTGGTCTGAGTCCAGGGGAAATCCACTGCAGGAGTCATGTGTTGGGTCAAAAGGTTCAGACAAGCAACAAGTGCGGAGTATATTCCACACACATGAAATACATTTATGTGAATGCTTGTCAGCTTTACATCATAATTAGTTTAAAGCAATAAACTTGTCACATTACTGATTCTAAAACTCAATTTCAGAAAAAGGCTCAATATTCCGTGCATATGTCGATACCACAATGATATTTACACTTTTTTTTTTTTTTTTTTTACAGTAGAATGGCATTTTTACACAAAATGATAGCAGTATATTTAATATTACCGTGAGGTCTTATACAATTTCTGATATACAGTATATCAAGACAATTCTAAAACTATTCAACAAAGGTCCAACTTGTATCATATCGATACTTGGTCAAATGGAAATATAGTTTTGATACTAGTTTTAGTTTTGATTAGAATAAGTGCATGGATTTTTGACAACCCTATTAATGCTGTACTATTAGTAGCAGCAGTATCAGTTTGCATTAATGTAGTAAATATAAATATATTATATACTGCTTTAGTAGTATGTTCTTGAGGACGTTCTTGTACTGGCAACTTTCTTTGGGTCTTTACAGTGATGTTTATTGTGGATTTCTGAACTCACCAATACAATTGTGGTTATTTGTCATATCTAATGTTGACACATGCTGTTAACTGAGCTAAAGGCAACAATCTGTTTATAAATCCTGGTATTTATGTGCGTGCTTAAGCCCACTCTGCAGACAGACAGACAGACAGACAGACAGTAGAAAATAGTGGAATCTGGAGACGGGATCAGAGGCTACACAAGGACTCAACAAATCCCCCCCTAATAAGTCAGCCATCAAAACATACTGAAATGATGCAACTGATGAATAAAATATCAGTTCTTTCAGAGTTGTATTGTTGTTTATCTCTGACCATTGTAAAACTACAATCAATATACCCATTACTTGCGATAAATCACAAGCTTACCTATTTGTTTCCAACTCTACCAGGATTTCAAACAAGCTCCACATTTGCTGCCCTCAACCTTTCCTCCATATTAGTCTTTGTTTGGCTACTGAAGAATGTCAAACTATGAAATATTCAAGTTGTTTTCAATCTTTAATTAGTGTATTGTGCAAACTTGATGACTGCATATAAGCCTTCTAATACAGGCAGTTAATGGAGATTATTATAAGAGCAAGTAGGACAAGCATTTTAGTCCTAATTATTAGCAATTACTGGATCCTTTACACCAGTAATGAGCCCTTGCATTCAAGTAGCAGAAAATCTTCATTATGGATTTGTATAAAGCATAAATATATTCTCCCAGATGACTTATAATGCAAAACATTCACAAACCCTTTTACTTGACCTGCAGTCCTTTTGCGTGTTTTAACAGCTGCAGTTAATAAAAATGCACAAAAAAGTAATTCAGTAACAGGTTCCTAGTTTTTCACTTTTTAATAAGCTTTTGTAATGAAAAGATCTGCAAAGAGGCAAGTGTAAGGTCATACATCACACTATACAGTCTGAAAATAGATGGTATTCAAGTCTTCTTAAAAGCATGCATGAATAATAAAGCAGGCTTGGGTAAACCCTATTAGTTTCGTAAATTAAAAAGACCATTTGTAACTTTGCTCTTTTAAAATGAAGCTAAGGGCTCCCCAGCAGCTCTGATAAAATATAGAAGAAACACATTTTTAATAAAGTGGCAGCAATAGTAGAAGTAATAGTTGCTGTTGTATATAAGAGCATAGAAGTATTTGGCAGAGTGCAGGCTTACAGTGAATAGAAGTAGAAGAAACAGTATTTGTAGCACTTGTAACTTGTAGCACATTGTTATTGTTGTATTTTTGCTATCAACATATAGCATATAGTTGTATACTGTATTGATATTTACCTTTGTTTAAGTCGGTTATAATTAGAAATGTGCTAAAATGTGCCTGCATGACTTGGTTGAAATGAGAGTATTGTGCAAAGGTAAATAGACTGTAAAATGAACCACAAGTGCAAACATGTAAATTTATACTATCTTTGGGAATCAGATCTTTTTGCTCGATTGTCAAATACATATCTTCAAAACAACTAAACATCAACCCTGTCCTATGGTACTAGTTCATTATAGCAGATTATACAAATAGTTATAACAGTATATCAGTATACAAACTTCCCACCCCCAGCAGCTCTACCTGAGTATTTATTTCCATCTTAATGAATGTTTGGATCATCCATCAGAGTGAGAAAGTGTGTCACAAACAGCCTGGGGTGATAAAACAGGCCTCTCCTGATGCATGGGTAATGAGTCCATCCTCAGGGAAGCTCACTCAGCATCACAACTCCATTCAAAACGCCATCTGTTATTACAACTCATAACAAGCAACGTGTGTGTTTACAATCAAGATAAGTCATATGAGACGGAAATGTGTTTCTTTTGTCAAGTGGCTGTCACAGCACAGGCATGAAATGTATAGAGATCCTGTTTTTTAAAGTTAGATATACATTAAAACCTCACAAACATCACAGCATGCTCAACGGGGGGCATTTAAAATTGGCGGGCCTTGGATTTGTTAACAGGAATTACAACAAATCAGGAGTAGGAGATGAGAACTCTATTCAGGTGCACTATATGTAATGTCTATGGAGGTGTTTGTGCCATCTGCTTGTCTCCCTGGATATGTTAGTACTTTGCCTGTGTCCATTAACGCTATCTACTTTGCTTTTATTCAATTACAGGTTTCTATTGGTTAAAAAGGCTGGCATCCTTACTGTGAGTAGGTAGCCTCTCCACAGATCTGACATATAACTTGTTCTGGTTGTCCATGGAGATAGTTTAATGGCATACTGTGGATTATTCCAGGGAAAACAACACCCCTATGTAAATATGTACGGTGCAATAATGGGAACTATGCAATGAGTGGAATGTGCAATTTTTATTTTAACCCTTTTGTGACCCCAGGCCTTGGGACAATGGATGGAAATTAGCCTTTGGTTATAATTCAGTGTGTTTACATTCATGTTGTGTCATGGCTGTTCATTAGCATGCATTGTTCCAATCAAATAAATAAATACCATCTACATCGACACAAGTAAGCAGTGGATCCTCCGCCTTTAACAAATCCTAGTGGTCACTTGCTGGCACTCTTCCAATCCAATGTGGGGTATTAGATCATTTGCTAATGGCCCTGTTTCTGTTGGTCAAAGGGAAACAAGGTATGAATGAATGATTCAGCCCCTGATAGCACATACCATATAGGGCTTAAATAATTAATGCTATACTCAACCACAGTTTTATGCATCAGATGAGTCAATCAAAGCCAATGTGATGCATATCAACTTGGCTTAGCATTTGACTGTTGAAAAGTGGTCCCAGGGGTAGTGCTCTAGGCAGTGGATGAGGTGAAGTAATAATAAAGCAGGTCGGAGATGAGAAAATGAGTGTTTTTAAACCTGAATATGTCAACACTCACCAAGTCATTTGCTTTCACTCAGTAAATATTCCACTGCATCCTCTCTGGAGCGAACCCTCAAAACTGAAAAGCTTTTCATCAGTGCCTCCGCTCACATGCAAACATCATATTACATGTCATCATTCAGTAATTTGCTTTTATCCTGCTCTACCTACAGCAGCAACTTCTATAGCAGAGAGAAAATAAATTGGCAGCCGTATTTTGCAGCATTCCACACCGGGTCAAATGAGATTTCAGTTAAAAACAAGAGGGCTGTGCAAATGCATGAAAGAGGGAGAGTGCCAGTCTTTTTGTAAACAGAATTTTACAAGGATGCTCAAGCTCTTTGACACGGCACTGAGTTGCAAACAAAGAAACAGCAGAAGGCAATTCAAATATGTGTGTTATCATAGGAGGCTTTACAAATCTAATCTGGTAAGGCACTTATTCAACACACCTTTGCCTTACTGTAGAGATTTTCAGGGACGTAGCTGTCCATATACTGCTTTTCAGCTATTCCATGAATGGTTTCTATATACCGCTTTCATTGTGCAAGTTAACTTTTGCAGCAGTTAGGTAAGGTACCATATGCTTTCAAGAAAAGTACATTTTGTCTAAATGTTCTGTATATTAAAATACATTGTAAAACTGTAAACTGTCAAGTAATATAAAGCCTCTTAATGGAGTGTATTTTAACTATTCTCTTGTTTAAGTGGACAGTTTTGTTGCAGAACTTACAAACTTATGAATATAGCCTAAACTCTGCATATACTAATTAAGAAAATTTTGTTTTTGAGTCAGTCTCAAGCCACAACAGAAAAAAACAACAACAATTGAAAGTGAAGTGAAAAATTGAAACCTCACTCAATTATTTTTTTCTCTTCTTTCTTAATTGTGTGCCCTTTCCCTCTTTTTTCTTATTTTCAGTTTTATTACATACCTAAACATGCGCACACACACTCCCATATAAGAACAGAAGCCATTCTTGTTGTCTCGTAACGTCCTTCAAACCATACACTCCCTATTCCCTCAAGTCAAAATGTCTAATGTCTTTTATTGTTTGTATTGTCTCTAATATCACAATAATAAAATTTAAAAACAAGCGTAAAACCAATATCAAAAAACTTTACTTTGCATACAGCTCTATTTCAGACTGCCCTTGATTTGATATCACCGAACGACAACATCCTCCAAAACGAAGTGTGTTGTTTATTAGTCAGTTGCCATCATACAGCATATGTTTGGTATTGCTTAAGGTGTCCCATTTCGACCCTGTGTCATAATGATAAATACATGCAGATGTTTGGACTATTAGACATCTGGTAACTTGGCATAAGAGTCATTATATTGCATCATAGCCTTGTTTAGCTGTCAAGCAACATACATGACTTCATTTTACTTCCTATAAATTGACAACATTTTCCTTTAAATGCACATAATACTTAAAGCATGGTAAAAGTCATATTTATGTTTTGTACACATTTTGCCATGGATACTTAAGTCATTTCAGTAACCACACTTTATTTCACAAATGAGAAATCAACCGTCTTATTTTGAAGTTAATATTTAAGATCTGTACTATTTATTTGCAGAGAGTAGTACTTTTTAGATTTTGTGTTCATTTGTATTATCTTGCTTTACAGTTATTATGATAATGCCTATATGGACAATTCTAATCTAAACTCTGTGGGCTTGTGCTATAGCTGTTGTAAGCACTTATCTCTTTTGCCTTGATTCCTAGGAGTGATGAAAGCCCTTTGTGCTGACAGGAGGAGTGGGACCTCCTGCCTTCTTGTCAATTGATGATATAAGACATATGTTTGTGTTCTTTTTGCCCAGATACAGCCAGTATATATGAGAATGCATGTGTGCGTGTGTGTGCGCATGTGTGTGCCTGTGCGTGTGGCAAAGGCGGTGGGGGGTGGGAACTTGTTTACCGCTCCTCTCACACTGCTCTTCTCGACAGGGGGAAGAAAGACAGCCGTAGCACAAGTTGGTGGAGTGAAAGTGCAGCGAGCTGGAGGTGAGTTCTTCTTGCGATAAAAATACTGACGGTGAGATGCTCTGAGAGGGTACTGCTACAAAAACCCTCTAGGCTTCTGATGCAGCTCCAGCTCTGGCAATGCGCCCGCTGTGCTACGAAACCTTAAACCAAAATCTCCATATTATAAAAATAAAATAGAGCTTTGCACTGAAACATGCCAATACAATTCAAGTATCGTCAAGTATCCATAATACAGTATACAGTCTATCAGTATATTTCACTCTGACAATGTTTAATTTGAAAAGCAAAAAACACTGTTCTGCTGTAACTTTTCGCTATGATTTTTATAGGTATCAACTTCCTGTTATTTGAAACATTTTGAGGAGTTCTTCCCGTTCAAACAACATAATATTTTGTTACAATTTGTTTATCGTTATGACAGTGGTCCTAAATCTCATGGATAGTACAGGCTACATTAGAGTACTTCAAGATTAAGTATCTTACAACATTATTTTATTCATAACAGACCAAATTATACAATGGAATATCACTGAATAACATATTGGGCTATATGGTTCAACAGTTTATTTGTGAATTCCTCAACAATTAAACTAGCCAGGAGCCAAAAATTCTGGTAAATACAGTCGCCATTTCACACTATATTGCAAGTGCTGGTATGATTTCCATGCACAATAGAAGGAACCAGTTAATCCCATAGCACAAGATTTAATACATAATACATTTAGTGGGGAGAAGTGTGTGAAAAGAGGGAAGCCTTAAATGAGCAGATCCTGGGGGTTAAGACTGCAGTAAAAAGGACCCAGCAGCCCTGCAGTCTGCCAGCCCTGTGCTTGATTGGTCTCAGTGGGCAACTATGGATGGAGGGGAGAAATCCTATTTACATACAGTATACAAGCTGCACGTGCACGAACCACATGCAAGCTGTTCTGGCAGTAATGTAATGCAGTCAGGGCGTCTTGTTTGTCCTTCAAAAATGTCTAGCTTTACATTTCTCACTTATATTCAGTCACAGACATTAGGTTCAACTGGGTTTATACAGTTCATGTGAATACAGTATTTGTCCAATCACGGGCCTTCTTTTCTAATGACATTTTAATATTTTTATAGTTGGTAATAATATATAATACAAAAACAAAAATACAGTTGGACAGTATCTGTTCTGTGGACTTATTGGATTAAACTTTTTCTGTTAAATGGGGAAGCGGAATGGAATATTTCTAATCTATTTATTGTAAACATGAACCTGTTGCGTGTCAATCTTCTAGACAGAACTTGCAACGGCACTACTGTCTCTGCAACAATGCCTGGATGACGGAGGGATTACAATGACACGCCTCCACGACTGCGATGACTGTATAACTACAAGTAAACATACCACTATTTATCCTGCTTTTAAGACACGCACTGCAACATTTTTCAACCTGTTTTTAATTGCCAATAGTGACAAAGTATTCAATTTAAAGCATATATATCTATAACAAGTGTATCAAATAAAGTGGCCAAATGCGTTCAGAAGAGACTGCCTTTTCAATGTGACTACTTCTCATCTTGTGCTGTATGCTTGAAAGACTAACCGGCCACCTGCACCACTACGATTGAGGAGAGAGAGGAGAGGGAAAGGAGGGAGAGGAGAGAGGGAAGAGAGAGAGGAGGGAGGGGGCAGTGAGTACAAGAATGACATCACCTCTCCAGAAATGTCACCATTATCTCAAGCCCGAGCGTTAGCCGTCCACAAGAGGTGACATCATCCCCCTCCCTCCCTCTCTTTCTCTCTCTCTTTCTCTCTCCGTCTGTTTGTTTGTGTGAGTGTGCAAGGAAGCATTTTCAAAAGAGGCACGAGCAGTGGAGGATGTTTGCCTGCGCTTTTTATTCCATTGTACACCCAAAATTATTGTGCTTCAGTAAGAGGCTATTATTTAATGGAATACAATTTGCCTTGTGTATCCCAGTAGCACAAACAGGTAATTTTACAATACAAGCTGCCCATTGGATATTATTTTAAATAACCAATTTATTATCATTATATTATAAAAGCCAATGGGACTTCAAACCCTGTCAAAACAGCACTATGTTCTGAATATAAATTGAATAAGCCGTGAACACAATAATAATCTCACTTAATAGAATTTAATAGAACACATAAATCCATTCAAACTAACTACAAAGCTGCAGCAAAGATTCAATTGCATACTACAGAGAAATATGTACACATTTGTAAACAATGATAAGCCCACTGCCTCTTTTTCTCTGCAATTTTAAAAGAGCAATGTTTTAATGCAGCTTCACCTACTGGACAGGCCACAATAAGGAATGGCATCTGACACAGTAACTGCCATATTAATATTTAAATCTCACTAGAAAGCAGACTGCCCTACTAAGAATAGCTTTACATCATACTTTTAAAATAAAACTGATTCATAATTTTAAGTTAGGTGACTTTACCTCTATAACACCTCTATCACAAACAAGTGCCCTTTGCATGCCCAGATTGAAACATAAATTGAACAACACAGTCTGCCCTACATCCCAGGCCTTTTCATTGTCAAACAAAGTGGCCGACATGTGCCCTTTTAGCTCCCATTAGCCCTCTCTACTTTCTTCCTCCATGTCGCTGCTGTCCTGACCTCTGTCATGTTGTTACACCATCTGAAGCCCCTGGCAGCTGCTGCTATAGTAACCCAATGAGACATGCCAGCCGTGCCATCACCGGGCCCAGTGCAAGTCCCAACACTCCCTCGGATAAACCCAGTGCTGATGACAGCCCACGCCTCAGATGCCAAGTGCAACCCGAGCCACTAGACCGCTACGGTGACAGGTAAATGTGTCAGCTTCGTCTACATGTTTAGTTTAATGAGATAAAACATGAGGAGTGATTACAAAAGTACAAGTAGAAATTAAGTGGGCACTCAGAGCACTTTACACCAAGGAATCTATTCACACAAATTCATACATAAACAGACACAGGGCAAGGTGGGTTAAGTGTTTTGCCCAAGGACACAACAACCACTGGACTGCACTGGAGCTGTGATTGAGCTGATGACCTATTGAGCCCCCAATAAAATTCAGTTACTCCAAAGTACTTCTGTTACTTTCAAATAATATTTTTCAAATCGTAGTGTGAAGTGAAAAAAATGTGTTGACATTAAGGGTAAATGATTCAGGAAGAATTTCAGTGGATCTGGAAACTACCTTCCAAAAATACAAAGTGTTGTATTAATCAGAATCAGAATCAGAATCAGAATCAGAAGACTTTTATTGCCATAGTCTGTGAACACAGTTCACAAACTAGGAACTTGATACGGTGAAAAAGTGCAACATAAACACACTGAATAAATACAAATACAAATAAGAGCATGCACAAAGTTAAAAAGATATGCTTAAAAAAATCAAATGAAATACTTAAAGGGAAAAAATATGTACAATAGCAGCATCAGAACAACAGTGCAAAGTGGCTTATTAAAGTGACCGGTGTTATAAAGTGTCCAGTTTAGTGCCGATATTATAGAGTGTTCATGAGACAAACAGCAGAGGGGAAGAAACTGTTCTTATGGCGAGAGGTTCTGGTCCCAATGGACCGTAGCCTCCTGCCAGAGGGAAGTGGCTCAAATAGTCCATGTCCAGGGTGAGAGGTGTCAGCTGCTATACGGCCTGCTCGCCCCCGAGTCCTGGAGACGTACAGGTCCTGTATAGATGGAAGGCTGCAGCCAATCACCTTCTCAGCAGAGCGCACAATGCGCTGCAGTCTCTGTCTGTCCCTGGCAGTGGCCCCAGCGAACCACACAGTGATGGAGCAGGTGAGGATGGACTCAATGATGGCCGTGTAAAACTGCACCATCATCTGGACTGGCAGCTTGCGTTTCCTCAGCTGCCGCAGGTGGAACATCCTCTGCTGGGCTTTCTTGATGAGGGAGCTGATGGTCGGCTCCCACTTGAGATCCTGGGTGATGCAGGTGCCCAGGAAGCGGAAAGAGTCCACAGTGGTGATGGGGGAGTCCGTCAGGGTGAGGGGAGGCAGGGGGGCTGTGACTTTCCTGAAGTCCACGATCATCTCCACTGTCTTCTGGGCGTTGAGCTCCAGGTTGTTGCTGCTGCACCAGGACACCAGCCGGTCCACCTCCCTCCTGTAGGCAGACTCATCGCTGTCCGAGATGAGTCCGATGAGGGTGGTGTCATCCGCAAACTTAACCAGTTTGACGGAGTCGTGGCTGGAGGTGCAGCAGTTGGTGTACAGGGAGAAGAGCAGGGGAGAAAGTACACAGCCCTGTGGAGATCCTGTGCTGATAGTCCGAGTGTCCGAGACATTCTTCCCCAGCCGCACGCGCTGTCTCCTGTCTGTCAGGAAGTCAGTGATCCACCTGCAGGTGGAGTCAGGCACGTTGAGCTGAGCGAGCTTGTCCTGGAGCAGAGCAGGGAGGATGGTGTTGAATGCAGAGCTGAAGTCCACAAACAGGATCCTGGCGTAGGTTCCCGGGGAGTCCAGATGCTGGAGGATGAAGTGAAGGGCCAGGTTAATGGCGTCGTCCACAGACCGATTGGCTCTGTAGGCAAACTGCAGAGGGTCCAGGAGGGGGGAGGTGAAGGAGTTGAGGTGGTGCAGGACCAGGCGCTCAAATGACTTCATGACTACAGACGTCAGCGCCACAGGTCTGTAGTCATTAAGTCCAGTGATCCTGGGCTTCTTGGGGACGGGGACAATGGTGGACAGCTTGAAGCAGGCTGGGACATGACATGACTCCAGGGAGGTGTTAAAAATGTCCGTGAAGACAGGAGCCAGTTCCTCAGCACAGTGTCTAAGGGTGGAAGGAGAGACACCGTCTGGGCCCGCGGCCTTACGGGGATTCTGCTTCCTGAAAAGCTTAGTCACGTCCTGCTCCACAACTGTGAGGGCAGTGGGGGAGGAGGGGGGGTCCGAGGTGGGTTTGGAGGTAATGTCCATGATGGTGGGGGAGGAGGGGGAGGGGTGTGAAACTTCAAACCTCGCATAAAAGCCGTTTAACTTTTCTGCTAGTTGTTTGTTGTCCACGGCGGGAGGGGCTTTGGGCCTGTAGTTGGTGATTTGCCTAAGCCCTCTCCAGACAGAAGCAGAGTCGTTGGTGGAGAATTGCTGCTCCAGACGTGTATTGTATTTCGCTTTAGCCTTTTCCACCTCTTTGCTAAACGCATACTTGCAACGCCTGTAGCCTTCACGATCTCCTGCCCTGAAAGCCATCTCCTTTTCCCTCCTCAAATGTCTAAGTCTGGGTGTGAACCAGGGTTTGTCGTTGTTAAAAGTCACACGTAAATGTTTATGCGCTACCATAGCTACTTTCCATTTACTATATTACAAAACAAACAATCAACCTCATGATTTAGCTGAACTTTTAAATTCACTCGAGACCTCAAGTAAGGACTGTACTACACCCTGGAAAGTAAATAATCAATGTTTTTATGGGCACATTTTTTTTATTTTTTTTATAGATTTTAAATATATTGGCCACACTAAGAATAACTGGGGATCCTATAGCCTTTAGTATGGGTGTGTGTCATCCCACAAAAATCCTATGAGTCAATGGCCTATTCAGAGTACCTTCCCGGACTTACCAGAAATTGAAAATGAAAGTGCAAATGAATACTCTGTACAGTATTATTTTGAGATGGGACACTATTTAACAGATTAACATAGTGAAGGTAGTGTTGATAATATTATTTGTGTCTTATGGAAGCATTTATTTTCAGAAGCCTAGTAAGAACTGAGGCAAGCTGAATTCTATAAAGCCTTTTTGAATTTACTTTAGAAAAACATTTAAAAAGGAAACAATTCAAGACCACATTTGCAGTTTCATTTTTTGTAAAGCTTTTGGCTGTTGCTTCAAACCGTTTATTAAGTGGTTCATTCAGTTGTCACTTCTCAAGATAACTTAAACCTTTATTTCCTCCACTGAACAGTCTTTGTGGGAAAATAACTTGCCCCACTCGTCTAGCCAGTCTGCTTTACTAGTCCAACCTGTTTTTACCACCCTGATGTTTTGAAGTCTCACTAAACCTTACGAATCTTCAGTGTGACCTTTTACGGTTGTGCAGCTGAGGGCTAATTGTATATCATTTCCAAACAAAGGGGGCAGTATTGACGATGACCCTTTAAAGAGATGCATGATGGGAGATTTGTTTTATTTCTTGTTTGCAGAGCAGTAACTCCGGGACCCCAGCTGGGTCTCACCTCTATTGTAATGCAGGCTGGGTCTATAATCCACCCCAGGCTGGACCTCTTCACACCTCACTGGACACTCAGACCTCCTGCTGTTTGGGCACGGTTTTATGGACCTCATCTATTACAGCCACAACACCTGTTTGCAATGCCTTCACACAGTCATCAACACTATTTGATTTTAGGGTGGGTTGTATTTAATTACCTGCAACTGCATCTAAAGTATTTGTAGTAAACGTAGTAGTTGTAGTTATAGTAGAAGTAGTTAAGGTGCAATAAATTATCATGACCATCCTCATTAACAATGGCCAACAGTTTTGTGCAACTGGTGAAAAAGGGAAAATTGCCCAGTTGAAATGTTTAGTTTGAAATATATTGTTTAAATATTAGGGCAGCTGTAACTAACAATTACTTTACTAGGCTTGATTAGTTGACTATTTTATTGAACACTTATATTTTTAAAGACAGTTTTAATCAAATAAAGGGTGAAATAAATTTAAAAGCTTCTAGGTAACGTTTTTTACATTTTAATAATGCCACTTTCTTATTGTAAAATGCCTTTGTCAAGTGTTTTGGAGTGCCCTTAATGATTAGACTAATCAAAATATATAAATATAAATACTATTACGTTGCTTGTAATCGTTTACTGGTCACCATTATTCTAATTAATCGTTTCAGCTTTATTAAAAATATATATGTATATAGCCGATGGTAAAAAGTTGATGGTAAAAAAAACAATAATAATAATAAAAACAGTCATATATAAATCTCATGGATATATGTGTACATAGATGCCTTGGTGAATAGCGCAACAATACACTAAGACTACCACTTGAAAATAAGTCTTAGGTACTTTTTCCTGACCTGAAAACATGGTCACTACTCCCCTCTCCTCTCCCCCACTCCTTTACTTGTGCAGGTGTCCATCTTTTTGGTCAAAGGTGAACAAATAAAGGCTCTAGAGGCCAAGTCAAACCATTAACCAGAGCAATGATGTCAGCAGTTTGACCTCAGAGGTCAGCCATGGGACAATGAGGAGTCAGTGGTCATTAAGGGAAAGACAAATATCCTGAGATCATCCAAGTGACATAAGGTGAGCATAAATGTGGAATAAGGTGGATCAAAGCATTCCATTCTCACACAGGCCCTCGGGTGGGGTCTGTAGTTCAGTTTGGGGAGGGTACCTTGTCCACAGTAAGAGCATACACCTCACAAAACCGCTGAATCTTAAAATATGTAGCCATGTTTATCTTTAAGGTGGATTTAGACTTAAAAGGAACATAGGCTGAAGTGCAGTGTTGGGAGAGTAAAACCAGGTGTGATGAACCCTCTAGTGGATAGAGACTGAACTGCTGCCTTCACTAATCAGACTTGACAGAGAATCTTGAGACTGGCAATGTTACAGGTGGTACAATTATACATTAATAAGTTAATACATATTTATAACCATGTACCGTACTGTATAATTTAAGGGAGCCCGTTTCATAAAAATGTTTAATTATTTATTTAATAGTAAACTTTTTGTTCTTTTGCATAATTAATTAGAATTAAAATGCAGAGGAAAGCACAATTTATTATGGCATGGAACCAAACAGAAATAAACTTTTTCTTAGTAAGATACAGTCTAATGTACATAATACAAGATAGCTGTTAGACTTTGTATATTTATGAAGAAATTAAATGCATTTGAAATAATTTGTGTAATTGATAATTATTCACTTTTATAAGAAAAAGAAAAACAAAAATGTATAAATTGTGGTACTAAATGTTTTTCTAGATACAGACTTGTGAGTAATTTGATACCATTCAATGCTGTTAACAATGAACAGTTGAAGGTCCAGTTAAATGAATAAAAAAGATCAGTTAAGTATCTTGTGATGAAGCAATGAAAAAGCATAGTTTGGTTTGAGGTGTATTAAATCTCATTCACGCCATGATCCTATTAATTAGTTGGTATAACATTGGCCATCCTAAAATAGTTATAGAAGATAAACAAATTAGTACTGAGTAACCAAACTGATTGAGTGTAAGTCCAATCATCTCCAAACCCCTAGCATGTATCCTGATACTGCTGACACACTCTTCGTTTTATCAACACCTTCTTCACCCACAACAACAACATAACTGGAATTACTATGAGAAATATTATTAGACCCACTGTTGCAAAGAAACAAATACTTTCTATTCATCACCTCGATATGTCTCCAGAGAGGTGCAAGAAGCATGGGCATACCGCTGTACCACCTGTGTTCCCCTGGGAGTGCATAACTAAATTCTGGCCCGGCTCCACCCTGGGATGTGGGGAGAGTGCTGATTTGGGCGGTGGCGTGTCCAAAATTACTGCTGTTAATGATCCTATATTGCCCCTGAACAGTGAATCCATTGTATGTGCTTAAGCCTATAGCACTTTGCTGCATGTGACTGCTACTGTCTAAAAGTTGGAAGGAGAGAGTGAGAGGGGCACCTGTTGTAGATTCTCGCCCTTCACTGGTTGTGGGGTACGGTGGGTGTGGCCTGGTCCCTGAGTGCCCCAGACTTGAACTCCCCTTACAGCTGTCAGCCGATCCGGTACTCCCCAAAATGACACCTAGAGCAGAGGGAAGGCGAGAGTGAAGAAAGTGCCCCTGGCAAGTTAACTGCTTTACATATTTGTGTATGATAATATATTCATATACATATCTACACATACAATATTAGGCTATATATACAGTGTTGAAGGGAAGGATCGCTCTTTGCACTCTTTCACTTGCACAGATTTACTTTAACTTTATGTATTAATTGTTATTTTATATAACTTCATAATAATAATTAAAAAAAATCTAAACTCATGTAAAAATAATATGTATGTTTACACAAGTAAAAATATCTGATAAGTATTCATGATGTCATAATGAAAAAGGGTCAGCATGAGATAAAAGCTATTGAAAAGCAACTACTTATTTTTATTTGCCCAAAACAATTCTATAGGGTTAGTGATTAACAAGTGAGAAATGCAGTAAATAACAACTTACGTACTTACTTTCCTCGGCTGTTTTTTTCATAGGTCAGTAGTGCCCTCTGGTGTCATTGTCATGTAATTGCAATTTCTATCGATTAAAACTCAAAAATATAGCCATATTATTTTAGTTTATTCACAGAATGATATATAAACGTTTTCTTAATTTGCTATAATTAAAATTTGGGATATAGATTGTGGTAAATCAACTTTACACTGCCAAACCCTTCCCCACATTTATATATAGCTGCATAAATAACTCTATCTCTATTTTACTCACGTGTTCTAATAATCCATATGAAACCCTCAGGCATGCAGGACTACTTCACGGGAAGCTTGAGATTTCGCCATCTTTGTTTCTGGTTGAGGTTTGGTTTGGAGCAATAAGGAAGTGCAGGGGCCCACAGCAGAGAGTGGAGGTGAGAGGAGTGGCCACCTGACACTTCTACACGACTAACAGTACACTGAGCTTCACTCCAACACGGGAATAAACGTTTTCTAACTGATCTATTTTTAGTGCTATTATGACCGGAGCGGATGAGTAATAATTTAGATCTTCAATGTAGTGCGCCCAAACTTTTTGCCAGGTGAGTAACAGCTCTAACAGCGAGTTACCTATGACCTATGTGGACAAGTACACACCTGCGCTCAGCAAACTCTATGCAACTATTTGCGTAATGAATATATCTTTATTAACACAATTGCACTTTTGACTATAGATTTGATGAGCCTGTTTTTGTATTTGGAGCATGTTAATCATAAAAGGCTAAAAGTTTCTCGCTGAAGAGAAAAACTGTGCGGTTACAGCCCTGGTTTCTTATCAGTACAAGTCTGTGCAGGTGAAGCAGCAGCGAGCCGCATTCCTCCGCCCGGGGATAAGACGGTGCAATGTGCAGACCCTCAGCAAAACACTGTTTAGGAATAGGCCTGTCTGAGACCTGCCTTTGTTGACATAGTCGGCTAAAGACAGGCCTTTCACTTCTTACAATGTACAATTTAGACAGTATGCTATGGTGATCACCATATGGGCTTATTGTAATACAAAATATGTTTAATATGACCACATGGAAGGTCATTTCACATGTGAAACTTGTGAGATAAGGAGGTAGATAAACTTGGCTGTTTGCTTATAGAACATAACAAGGGTGCAGGATTACACTTATACATTGTAATAATCCAGTCAGTGCATGTTATGACAGATTGTGGTGCATTGAGTCAGAAGGTTTCTCAATAAGAGGGAACAGAAACAATATGAGGAATGTGTTCAAACATTTTACCTGGAGGCTATAAACTTAAAACTTATGTTATAGGCTAAAATGTCGATTAGCTTACACCAGTGGGTTTCCATACTAAAGCACATCTTTAGCAGCTGCTTTCTGCTGCTCACTTTCAGTCACCTTTCTCCACTCTGTGCTGTGGAATTTCTTTCACATTTGTGACAGTCTGTTGTCCTAAATCAGTGGCTGTCATGAATGTCTTCACTTGTGACATTTTGAGAAAACCTCAGATCTCAAAGTATTTTGCAAAAGTTAGCTTCATTTCATGCAACAGACTTACCAGTTATGAAATGTTACACTTTATCAGATTATAATTATCTTGTGGTGATTCACAGATAAAGATCCACGGAAATACTTGTTACCATAACAACTCAAGTGCGAACACGGCAGCATTTGTGAGTGTATTGGTCCTAAGTGAGAACTGATTGTTCTTAAGTTTTGTGTGTTTAGGACCTGTTGTGTTATTTCCTACCGTGTTAAGATAAACTCCTATATATTTAATTGCCATACACATACAGCTGCTAATCTGCACTATGGCTTAAATGACATTAACGCATTATCTGTAACTTTGCCTTGTCATATGGGTCATATCCAGATGACATTTAGTGAAAGTACCTATTGTTGTGCTTGTTCCCTTTATGCAGCTCTGAATCTCTTTCAGATCATGCTGTCGTATCCTACCATAATATGGAGAATATCACAACATTCAACAATCTTTATTTGACCCAACTCAGGAATCCTGGCATCAGGTGCTCATCCCTTTTCCTCTTCTTTCACTTCTCCACTAAACACACAGTTACACATTACACTCCCACTCGGCTGTGTTGCTGCTGCTGGGGAATTTGTGGCCTGAGGCAAAGACAACACAAGCTTCTGACAGCAGACAGAGCCTGGGAGGAAATCTGGCTGTTTTTTACCGATCATTTTAGGAGAGAAGCACCTTGGACAGCCACAGGCACTTGTTTGCGGACGTAGTATTGGGTATGTAGTCAAACTAAACCTAAGTGAGGTGCGTGTGTAATTGTTTCAAGTGTTCTTCTCTCTGTGACTGTTTGCCGTGTCGATATGAAAGGACGGGATCTTGACAACAGAAAAGCTGCAATGATATTTTTGCTTTGATGAATTATTTTGTTGTGTAAAATGAAAACATAAGGCCCCAAGAGGCTGGAAAAATAAATTGCTCATTGCATTAATTTGGTTTAGTGTTGTCATCTTGGTTTATAGCATTTCTTCTCATTTGCCCAATGCAGTTTCTAATGGTTAGTTAATCACCACAATGTATCTATATTTAAAGACAGGTTTTACATAATCGTGTTTTAAATTAGATGCTGCATGTCTTGACAGTCTCTGAGTTCTGTTGCATGAATCACTTAGCGCTTCATGTTCTCAAACAGAAAAGAATACTTGAATTTCAGATGTTGTTAGTCACATGCAGACAAAAAGTGCTTTAAGCCCTATTATGTAATAGATGATTTACTACAAATATGGCAATGGTGTAATAGTAGAGACTATTTTTTAATGTTTTGAACACTTAAAAGACAAATGGTTTCTCTGCTCTCTTTGTCTGCACATTATAGTTACCTTTCATAATTACAGGTCTTTATATTATTTATGTTTATCATGTGCTGGTCTTTGTCCTTTTAATCCTGACTGGTTCTTATTATAGTGGGTGATTTACCAATATATTATTTTGAATTGTGACCACTCTATGGCTAAAGGCGATTTGCTAATTCAATCAAATTGCAATTTCAATTTGATTGTGATTCATCTTGCTTCCCCAGTTAACCTGTTAGAGGCAACCTGTTATGAAGCTACATTTCTGCATAAAAAAACGAAAAAATCCTGACCTTGAAAAGTGTAGTTTTTTTTATCGCATTCCTATATGTTGCGCAGTTAATAAATTTCATATAATATCTGTCCAGGATGCTGATATGAAGCGGCCCCTCTCTCAGTGAAGATGTATGAGGTGATGTCCGGAGACACTCTGGCCTGGAAAGTGCCCCCTCCCAGGACCAGCGACTCCGACTCCAACCCTGACCCCACCCAGTTCACTGGAGAAGTCAAGATCCTCAAAGTCTGCTTCTGCAACAACAACACACTGGGCAAGAACTTTAAACTCGTCAAGTGTGACAGTTCATGGCAAATTAGAGTGAGTTTCACATATTTAAGAAAATCAATGTTGGCATTTTTTACAGATAAATCTAATGTTGTTGGTGTTGTCATGGCAATCACCTGTTGTTTGAGACTGATGCATGTTTTATGTTCATTTACCATAAAACCTAGATACTCAAGTATCAATACTTAGGAGCAGAAAAAATGTATTCTGTCAACTGGACAAAAGATTTTGAGTGAAGATGTTTCACCGCTCAGCCTCAAACATCTTCAGTTCTGGTCAGATTACTGGTGGACACTGCCTTATATCTGTCTGCAGGGAGGAGTTAACTACACTGAAACCAACCCTCCTATTTGTACACAGTTTCTATTTGTTACCTAAGACTAACTACATTAAGTGTGAACTGTGAATGAGTCAGACTTTCCATAATCGTTCAGGCCCCTAATGGGTGTTTTCACACCTTGTAATCGCCCGGATAGCAACTTTAGCGGTTAAAAGAGGAACAGAGCAGAGCTGAGACAATTAGTCCAGTGCAGACCCAAGTGTGTTTATTTTTCACCATAAACTTTACAACGAAACAAGAAAAAAAAAAGTTTTTAAAAAATCAACCTTTGCAATACCTGTTACACATACAGCACCCTCTGAGATTTTTTCCTTTTATAGAGCCTCTCCCTAATTGGGTGAGCCCATTCTGTATAACAGGTAAGTCTTTCTCTAATCCAGTTCTCTTGTTAAAATTCAGCTCCAATCAACCAAAGTAAGAATTTATTCAATTAAGTTGTTAATTAAAATAGAGCTCCGTTTTACTTTAATTGTCTTAACAGTGGAAACTAATCACGTTCCCCCACAAAGCTAAAATATACAACACCCCTCCTTGTTAACCCCCAGTGGTCTGCCCCGGAATCTTCTTAATGTGCTTCGGCTCCCCGGGAACTCATTTGGCCGAAACACCTAAGGCAGACAACGTGGGTAAGTTAAAATTTGCACAATTACAATCAATTCAGTGATACACATTTATCAATAAAACATTTTAAACGCTTGTGTATGTCCTTCCTTTCTGCTAGCCTCCATGATGGTAATGGACTAGCTACATTACACACCTATTAGCATACTGGCTATCACCATTGTTTTCCTTGTTTTGATATAAGGCAGCGTCCATCAGCAATCTGATCAGAACTGAAGAAGCCACTTGGATGAGCGGAAAAATGTATTCAAACCATTTGTTTGGTCGACTGAATTTAAATTTTTTTTTGCAACTGTTGTTCATATCTGAATGACTGAGGGATTACACAGACAAATATCAACACTGAATAAAAAATAGGACAAAATATGCCCTTCTGAATTGAATGAATCTTGTTTACCTTGTACTGCCTAAAAAAAATACTTATTTTTTAAATTGTCATTATGATTCATTATATCGGATTAACCTGTATTTTCACCACAATACATGTACCACATTCTTCAGCTGTTGTCCCAGATGTCATTCTCACCTGCTGTGAAAACTGAGAAACTTCTGCCAGTAAATAGATAGTCAAGAACTATCTCTCATTTTCCTTCAAAACAACAATTTGGCATTTGCATTTTTACCATTTTATCCCTTACTATTTTATTTGTAAGACAAGAGCCCAAGTGACACTAATATAAAAGTAAGTTAGTAGCTTGTTCATTGACATTATTAAATTAGAGATATATTATAATCTACCACAGAGAGTGCAACAGTGTTTGTAACAATATAAATAGAGATGTCCTGAACGATATAAAATATATTGCATTCATCTGCTCGTGCTTGGTTTCAGGCCATCATTCATTCCATCTTGATCAGTGGCCGTTTGGGGCCCAAAATTGAACACACAGGATGTTACAGTCTTCTGCTGAAACACCTGAAGTCTGAGGAGATCCACTGGCTGCACCCAGACCTGACTGTGGGCGAGGTGGAGCAGCGCTACGAGAGCCATCATGTGGAAGCCGAGTGGAGGTATGACTGCAATCAATGAGGAAATTAACCTATGTGGTCAAGTGCTCCTTAGGGTATTTAGTATTGCTCAGGTATTTCAGATGATGGTGTCAAAATCAAGCCCATAAGGAATCATTTCTATGGGCATTTATTGGCAGTGTAGGGAAGAATACTTATTATAATACTTATAATGTATTTAGTTACAAAAAACTGAATATCCACATTAAAATGTATTTTGTAACATATTCTAATACATGGTCCAATCAAAGTGGACTATATAATGTACTAATTTCATGCAGTTTGAGGCCTGAATTACACGATTAGGTACCACAATGTGCTCCTTTGAGTTTAGGAATAACTGTATTCTGAATGCCACCAAATCAAAGTGTAACTGTACAGGAATACAGTTGCTCCAAATTAGTATTCTGAATGCATATTTTTGGTAGAGGTATTTAGTACCTTTCTCATACAGTTTTAGTCAATTCAGTAAAAAAAAATGGTGAAAATGAATGCAAATAGATTTATTTGAAGAAACCACTAGGGTTTTGGAGAAATTACATGAACTTAGAGCATCTTATAAATAAAAAAGACAAAGTGGCATTAAAAAGTGTTGAATCTGAGTTGTATAAATGTTATAATGGTTTGATTATTGTATTGTGTTGTGTTTTTCTGTCCAGATATGATCTCCGTATTAGATATATTCCTGTCAATTTCCTGGAGAAATTTCAAGATGACAGATCTACTTTAGTCTATTTTTATCAACAAGTAACAATCCTTTTTTTTTTACATATCTATTGTATTTTTTTCTTTTTTATAAATATGTTTTTATACTGATTCATATGACTTTTGTAGGTGCGTAGTGACTACATGCAGTATCATGCCAGTAAAGTCAGTGATGGGATGGCTCTGCAGCTCGGCTGCTTGGAAATTAGGTGGGTCAGATGTTAGACATTCAAAACCATGCGATGTATTTGAGAGAATCTCACTGTTTTGTATAATCACAGGAGGTTTTATAAAGACATGAATGCAAAGGGTCTAGAGAAGAAATCCAATTTTGAGCTGCTTGAGTAAGTTTACACTACTTTTATTAGTATTTCAGACATACCAAATCTCTAATTTTCTCATTTTTATTTGACATTGCACAGGAAAGAGGTGGGCCTGGAGCTTTTCTTCCCTCAGCAGTTGATAAACAGCATGAAGGTAACCTTGTAGTACAGTATCTGTAAGTAAACCCATGGTTCACTGTTCAGGCCTTACTGTACTTGTTATAACTCAGTCCAAACAGTTACGGAAAATGATCCAACAAACATTTCTACAATACGCCTCTCTCAAAGAGGACGACTGCATGATCAAGTTCTTTGAGACGCTCAGGGATTGTTTCAGCTACGACGAGGAGGTCTTCCCCTGTGAACTAGTGGTCAGTAATGTTACCAAAAGTTAAACTATACTTGTTCTTTTTATCTCTTCTCTCTTCTTCCCATCCAATCATATCCCCTGCACCCCCTTTTTCATACAGGCAAACTTAATGTCCTCTTTCACTACACACTGGAAATGCAGCTACACACAAAAATCTCTTTTGTCCAAACTCCTGCTTTGTGAATTTAAACATTGACCATCCGAATAATTTTTCTTGTGCAAATAAGCCACACCTATTGCATATATTTGTAGGGTCAGTGTAGGACATTTTTAGACCTGTGTTCTAATGGGGTTGAGTTGTTAAAAATATACTGCTGTAATTTATTTACATACTTCGATTTGTCACTTGTATCTGCATCACTGTATTAGTAATTAACATACAAACCTTAAGATACCTACAGCTGTTTTTCTTTCCAATATGTCACAGTTTTCTACAGTAATACAGTAATGTATTTCCAAACCACAAATAATTTTCTTCACAAACAGCAAGGTTGGCGCCTGTCTGTCGAGCTGGTGATTGGTGGAAGGGGCATTCGTCAGCGTACTCAGGAAAACGCAGCAGTGAGTTTTGTGATTGACTTTTGGATGGTTTGTCACATTTTATTGATCAATCATTTCTGTTTTCAGCCTGTGTTTTTAGCAGACTTCAAACAGATAAAGAGGGTACAATGTATACCTCAGCCTGATGGCAAGGCTATCATCAATATTGATGTGGAGGGGGCCAGGCAGGTAAAAAGTACATTTATACATACAATTTTCGATATGCTATTTGTGCTGCATTACTTTTTCCTCCTTTTTCATGATTTGTCTTTTTGCAGCGTTTATCAATTAATGTGGCGAACATCCCCAGAGCAGAAAACATGATGGACCTTATTGATGGTTATTGTCGTTTGGAAAATGACAGTGATATTTCAGTTATCTACAGGCCACACAAGTCAGGTAACCCAGCACTTATTAACAAAACATCATCTAAACATCATTACAACATACATATCATGTATGTTTGATTGTTTACCCAGAGTCTGTCACCCAGGCATAAAAGTGTGGAAAAAGAAATCTGAAAGTAAAAAAAAGAAAAATACACATGCATAAAGATGTGTATAGCAACTACCTGTCAGCACGTCCTGAAAAGAACAACACAGCATACTAAACAACTTAACTATCATGCTAGCTGCTTACAATAACACAATAAATTGATTGTCTTTGACTATATTATAAACATTAATCATACTGTACAGACATTTGAAGCTCAGGAATACATAATACTGGTTGAGCTTTATCCCATCCAGAGACAGTGCCACATATGGGTTCAAGTGATAAAAAATGTCTGCACATTTATAGTAAATAATTATAAATAATGTCCACCATTATGAAGCCAATTTTATCTTTCTAGATACCAACCAACGCAGTCCCCTGCCGGAGATCCCCACAGGGTGAGTGGATTTATCTTCAGGCTTTACAACTTACTGTGATTTGTGCTTGTTCTTCTCCTCCTCCTTCATGGCAGAATCCTGCTCCTGGGATGCTCTGGTTGTAATATGAAACATGAAAAGTTATTGATGAGAGCAGCTATTTTATTGAATGTGTCAATGCTCTTTGGAGCTGTAATTTGAAAATTTATAACCTGGGGCTTCTTTACCTCTGTCTCTCTTCTGAAGCAGCAGAGGCACCAGCTCTATGAGGCAGAGCATGGGTAAGTTCAGTTGAACATATATTATATACAATTATACTGCGCAAGCAAATCATTACATTTGCTTTTGTAGACTCAGATATTTATTGTGAAATCCTTGATGAAAGGCCCAAATCAGGTTTGTTAAATCTGTATGATTTAGTCACTGTGACACATTTGCAGATAAATGACAATGGATCTTTTCCAGTTGTTAAATATGGTATTGATCGACATGACATTGTTCTCGGGCGGATCCTCGGGGAAGGGTTTTTTGGTGAAGTGTATGATGGCGTTTACAAACAAGCTGTAAGTTTAGCATTGTAAAAAAACAAACATATTTATACAATATTTACAATAAAAACATATTCAGCTTAATTTCATGCTCGAGTTAACAATCTTTGTCCTACTGAACAGAATGGAAACAGAATTAATGTTGCTGTGAAAACGTGCAAAGACTGCTCACCGGACGTCATGGAGAAGTTTATGAGTGAAGCAGGTGTGTAAAGAGCAATGAATTGTAGTGATTATAACAGTTAAAACTGGCAACATGTCTGTCATTTGGCAGTGATTATGAAGAAGCTAGACCATCCTCATATTGTGAAACTCATCGGTATCATCGAGGAGGACCCCGTGTGGATAGTCATGGAACTGTATCAACATGGAGAGGTCTGTGCTAGTAGGGCATACATTCTTGCAAGACAACCAGGAATCATGTCTCTGTGCTTTCACAAATGTCTGAAAAGTATTATTGATATCTTGTGCAGCTTGGCCATTACCTAGCTCAGAACCAGAAGACGCTCACAGTCATAACTCTGGTGCTGTTCAGCCTGCAGATCTGCAAAGCATTGGTCTTCCTCGAGGGTGTCAATATGGTACACAGGTTAGAGCAAAAACAAGGCCTTATTATCCCAAGTTTTAAGGTGCAGATTCTATGCCTGAAATTTTTACAGTTTTTTTTTTTTACAGTTTATGACTGACAGTTAATTAATTGATACATCTGTTCCTCCCCCATGACATCATATCGACATCACATTTGCTTAAGCAGCTTGTAAATAAATGTATGATGCTTTCACACGTTTTCATGTTCATCAGAGATATTGCGGTTCGAAACATATTGGTGGCCAGTCCAGAATGTGTGAAGCTTGGAGACTTTGGTTTGTCACGATACATAGAGGATGAAGAATATTATAAAGGTAAAATATTAGTACCAAGTACATTTTTTTTATAAAAAAAAAAAGTGATATTTCAAAATAGAAAAAAAAACTATATTTGACACATTTTTATGATTTAATTGTAGCTTCTGTGACCCGGTTGCCAATAAAATGGATGGCTCCAGAATCGATCAACTTCAGGCGCTTCACCTCAGCCAGTGATGTGTGGATGTTTGGTGGGTTCTTGTGGGCATTTGTTGTCAGGGTGTCCTGTTTACAAGTGTTTTACATTCTTCAGGCTTTACTTCTATACAGTGCATACCTTGGATTGCCTCATGCTAAATGAATAAGACTTTGTCTAAGCACTTGTTTGTTTTTCTCCGTAGCGGTATGTGTGTGGGAGATAATGAGTTATGGGCAGCAGCCCTTCTTCTGGCTGGAGAACAGGGATGTCATTAACCAGCTGGAGCAGGGCATCAGGCTGCCCAAGCCAGACAACTGCCCCCCCGCATTGTACTCACTCATGACCCGCTGCTGGTCCTATGACCCCCGCGAGAGGCCCACCTTCACTGAGCTTGTGGTCAAGATCAGGTATTCACTTTGAATAAATCAGGAAATAAAGGGTATTACATCTCAGAGTTATTGATTGGAGCAGTGTATGAGCACTCTTCCTCCCTAAAATCTAATATGAATCTGTCAGCGATGTCCACAAAATGGAGAAGGAGCAGGAAGTGGAGAGGGAGCGGGACAAAGCACGTTCAACAAAGTTTTTTGACACCAAGTTCAACTTTAATGAACCTCCTCCTAAGGTGAGTACCCCACTCTAATTCTGTCACTGCTGCGGAAATATATCCACCATTAAAAATCTGCACTTCAGCCGTCTAGAGTGAAGCCAGCCCGGTTTGGAAACACTCTGAGCATTGGCCTGCATATCCAGGTACAGTCTGAGCCATTGCTCAGATCATCTCCACTATCACTGTTATGTACTGTATTGTTCTCTCAATAAAAAGTTACAGATTATGAATTTGTTTTCCAGCTGAATGAAGCGCTGTGTGCCAGCTCTCCGGACCTGGCCAGTCCATGTGATTACCAGTCCCCTATAGACTCCAGAAACACTTTGGCGCTGCCAGTCACGTCCCCGCGGCGCCGCAGCATGGCGGTAAGAGCCCAGCAGGACTTTAAACAGCACCTGTACTTGTGTGGTGTAAACTGTTGTTTACTGACCTCAGGAGGGAGAGTTTCTGCGAATGGAGCCCAACAGCAGAGAGGACGTCCAGCGCCTGTGGCAGCGGGAGCGGCTGCATATGCAAGACACTCTCCGTAGGCAGAAAGAAGAGATGGTGGAGGATAAAAAGTGGCTGCAGAAGGAAGAGAAACTCCTGGTGGGAAACAGAGCATCCTTAGGTTTTGTCAACCCCCTCTCTGTGTCTCTGAACCCCCCTCCTGAGTTTGCTGCGGCCTTGGCTGCAACTCTAAAGCCAACAGCATTAAACAGCCCACCTGTCAACTCCCATTGCCCCAATAGCTTTATACTAACTGCGCCTTCCATAACAGTCCCAAAGAGAGGCTCCATGTGCGTTCTGTATAAAATGAACCTGCCTGTTTCTTTGCAGGACCCAATGGGACCAGAGGTAGTCGTTAGCCCAGAGGTACGTGTCAATTCCAATCAATTCCCCTTAAAATTATATCAATTACTAACTTTATTTCATTACTTTATATTACTATAACCACAGTAGATTTCCTTATGGGCTATATTTAAAACTGTGAAAAAAGTGAGTACATTTTGTCTTTCTCATGATCTTTTGTTTTTTTGCCCATTTAGCCCCAAGACACGGATCATGGTAAGCTGCAAATCATCATTTAGAGTACATTAACTACTTTTTATATTGTCTATCTGACCCTCATGTAAATTCTCGTCCCTGCAGCTACACCAGAAAAGCCACCACGACTCACAGCCCAGGTAATTAATGATTTATTGTTTAATGGTTCTCCCTTCAATATAAATTGAATGTAAATGTCCGTTTAAAATGTATTACCTTAAATGGTTGCTACTGTTTTAGTTTAAAGGTGTTGTGGCCACAGATAATTGAATCTAAACAGCTTTAGCTCTTGATGTACATTAATAATGAAATGACTGATAATGTTTTCCAGCCTGCGCCCACTGCTGAACTGGATCGCTCTAATGATAAAGTTTACCAGTATGTGATGGACCTGGTCAAAGTTGTGGTTCAGCTGAAGAATGACGTGGCAGCACTGCAGCCTGAACAATACATTAGCATCATTAAGGTACTATTTCCTGGTTTGTTTCAAATTGTCACTTTGCCTCCTATTTATTGGTGTTTTGAGGGTGAGTGAATAGTAATAGAAGACATGCTTCTTGATGGATGAAGCTGATTAATTCTCACATTGATCTGTGCCTACAGTCCGTGGGGATGGCCTTGCGAGACTTGATTTGCAGCGTGGACGAGATCCTGCCCACATTACATGAATCTGTCAGGACTGAGGTACTGTTTATCACTAGCACCTTGTTAACTCTCATCTTCTTATTTCCTGTTTCGCTATTGATTTTTTCTTTATTTTTCCTTTAGCTGCCAGGGTTAGAAGTGTAATAAAAAACAAAAGAACATTGATTTTTTTTCATGTAGTGGTTTTTTGTTGTTGATAAAAGCATGTTTGGATATATACCGTACACTATGCCTGTTGTACTCCAGAGGGAAATGAGACTGATATCCACCTTATTTACAAAGTTGCCACGGGCGCTGCTATTAATTGTACCCCTCCTTCCAGTTGTGTGATTTTGCATAGGGCTGCCGATCTTGACAGCTTATAAGTTCTACTGTATACAGACTAGAAAATAATTTTCAAGCCACTCAGCAAAAGGGTGCGTTATTGACATGTGGATGCACATGAACACAGTTTAACCAATTCAACTTACTTTATAACATTTTAGTTTCCTAGTTTATCTCTAAGTGACACAATGGGAGTGTTGGTCAATAGTAAAATTGGGCATGGTGGAATAAGGTGGATAGGATCTAATTTTACAATGTCTACACTTAAAGAGAAAAGAGAAAAGAGGTTCAATAGACTGGGTTTTATGTCGAGTTCATATTAAAGGCACAATAGTAACTTTTAAGGCAGAGAGAGTGCATCCTGCTTGTGTCAATAGATGTTACTTTGCCTGAATTGTCCCACAAATGGTATTAAACACATCTATCTGCAGGTAAGCAGGTGCCATGCTACATCCCTCTACCAGAAAAGTTACATAGTGCTTCTTTCATGTCAATCTTGACAAAAGGCTTATATTAGCCGTGTTGGATGTGTCTTTGGCTTACAGTGTATTGTCTAGTTCTGACCCTGTTCTTATTATTTACAGATTGAGGGCACCCAGAAGTTGCTGAACAATGACATGGCAGAGTTGATCAGTAAAATGCGACTGGCCCAGCAGAACGCTATCACGTCTTTAAAGGAGGAGTGCAAGAAGCAGATGCTAGCTGCGGCGCACACTTTGGCTGTGGACAGCAAGAACATGTTGGATGCGGTAGATCAAGCACGAGTGAGGGCTAACTTGGCTAAGCCAACTGCCCCCTAGTGGACCCTAAAAACATTCAAAAAACAGCTGTTATTACTATTTTAAACTCAGTGCTGTTCATAGTGAATAATATAATGATATATGTAAATGAGTATTTTAAATGTGGGCATATAAATGAGTGTAAACTGGAAGCGTAGCAGTATGTAATTTTGCTGGTAAGAGCACCTGCTTATTTCCATGGAGATGTTATTGCTTTGGTCAGATTTGTTCCATATTATGGCTTTAAACTTATCTGTCTCCATGGAGACAAGCAGGTGACATAACCAAGTCAAATTACAGGTCAGATATGTGGCAGTACGACCCTCCTCATTGTAAGAACACATGTTTTTCAAGGTCATTTTTTAGCAATAAAAACACCTGTAGTGGAATAAATGTAAGATAGATAGGTTTAATGCCATATAGTGGAACATTCCAGCAAAGCATAACATACCAATAATAGCTTCATGTAGACAAGCAGGTAGAGGACCCTCCATCAGAAAAGTTACATAGTATTTAAATATGACAAACTTGTGCTGTATAATCTTTTGTCCTTCACACTCAGGCAGTCATTTCCTTAATGCATTATTTTGCTGATGAATTCCTTTTGGTCGTAAAATGTCTCATGTCACGTAAAGCACGGCTTAAAGAAAACCCATAGGTGCAGACCGATCAGATGCTTCACTTCATGTCACTTCATGGACCCAATCCAAAATGTAATAGTTTTGTCCTTGGCCCGTGCCCTTCTCCAAGACTGACTCAATGAAAGACTGAAGTCGTTGATAAAGGAAATAAGTAGTTTTTTAATCTCCTGCCATTCAAGTTTGCATTGGATGCATTTATGTAAACATTTTGGATGAAAACTGCAAGTATTTGTTTTTTTTAAACTTACAGTAAATTGACACTTTTTAATTTCACTGCCAAACTTGAAAGAGTATTTAGTAATTATATTGTCACTCTATTAAAATATCTCATACAACAGATGGGGGCAGTGCACAATGTATGATTTGTTTCTCTTTTGTTTTAGATTAATTAACTGGGTGATGAACAAATGGTAACTCACTCCTTGCATATACTCCTGAAAGACAGTAAGCCTACTTCAGTGCAGAATAGCATTTACTACAGATTTACTTCATTAAAAATAATACATAGAAATAAACTCTACACACATGCCAAGGTAGAGAAAATAAAATATAGATTTGAATTAACTTCATTTTTATAGTTTAGCAGTCCCTACACACTAGTAGTTCATGTTGTGACTCTGACTCAGCCTGACTTGGACAATAGTGTCTTTCCCCAGGAGCCCACACGAGCTCCACTCATGCCATTCATGACAGCATGGCTATTTAAGCACTAGTCGAAGCTTTGCTTCCTTCTACACATCTATTCAAAGAAATATTACCTCTGACAAATATAACTTGAAAATTTGGCCCAAGAAAACACACATCTACACTCTTAAATTGGAGTCCAGTTAGAATACTTCATCCTAGATCATGCCAGCGAGCCACGGGGGCAGGAAGAGGCCGATTGTTCCGAGCAGACAGACGATAATGAACATCCACAAGAATATGCGGTCAATCACCATGGCGACATACTTCCAGTCCTCTTTGACCTGTGGGGGAAAATTACAGCTACATTTAGCAACTTTATAAGAAAAACAAATGTGCAGTTTAACATTTTGTACATAAACTATTTCTATTGTTAAATGAATGTTCAAACTTCCAGAAAATCCTGTACCTTGCCCCTTGCCCCTTCTTGATAGAACTGTATTGAGCATATTGATAAAGGAATGTATTTTTAGAACGCAGAGCTAACTGTAATTTTCGCCTTTTTCCATGTTTCTTCTCAAACTGTCACTTGACTGATATAAAACTACGTGATATAAGTAATAATTAGAAAAACATGAAAACTTGACAATATGTTAAGGTATTGTTTGGTGGTATTGGAAGTGGTGAAGTGGTGAAGCAAGAACAGGTGTGAGTCTGTAACATTTCTTATCCACTAAAATGTTTGTCATAATGGTTTTTGCCTGACTGGTGTAGGTTACATTACAGTTCCTTTGTAGTACTCACACTGAAGTCTGCATCCTCCGCTCTCAAGTGGTCTGCGATGTAGTGCACTCCCTCTAATGCCCTAATGACACTTGGAGATAATGTCAGTGCTGTATCAGTGGAGTTTGATACGGCATTGTCCGCCTTTGTTCTCTGTGTCGCATTTACTCGAGTATTAACCACCTGTTTATTCCCCCCTCCAGCTGTGTCCTGCCTTTTTTGTAAATTTGTGTGTTGTGTTGGCGGTGTTGACCCTATTGGCCTTGGTGAAGGTGGTCTAAAAGAGAAATACGACGTCAATGTCCCCAACTCTAAATCTTCATAGGAACTTCTTTCCTCTTTTGAATCATTCCTCAGCCAGTTTGCAGATGTGCTCAGACAATTGCCCGACTTGTACCCATATATCCTACATTGCCTTCTCTCTGCCGCTGCCTCCTGCTGGAGAAGTAGTAACCTGCGCCTCCTGCCATCTGGAGCAGGCCTTCGCATGAACAGCCAGCGTGGGATCAGGTCCAAAAACACAGAGTGGACCCATCGGGGCATCTTGTGGGTGCTTGGCGAGCGATGATGCACGTTGAGTACAAACACTGTTATTACTATGGACAAGGTGACAAAAATCATAGTGAAAAGGAGGTATTCGCCTATAAGTGGTATGACTAACGATGTGGAAGGGATTATTTCTGTGATAAGTAGCAGGAAGACAGTGAGAGACAGCAGGACTGATATGCATAGGGTAATCTTTTCACCACAATCTGATGGGAGATAGAAAACGAGCACTGTCAGGCAGGATATCAATAGACATGGGATGATGAGGTTGATTGTGTAAAATAGTGGAAGTCTCCGGATGATAAAGAAATAGGTGATATCAGGGTAAATCTCATGGCAGCAGTCATATTTCTTTGTATTGTACGTCCCAACAGCATTAATGATTGCCCACTCTCCACTCTCCCAGTAGTTGTTAAGGTCCACCGTGTTTTCAATCTTCTCCAGGTCGATCTTGGCTTTGTCGTAGGTCCAGGAGCCAAACTTCATTTTACAGTTCTGCTGATCGAAAGGGAAAAACGTGACATCGATGCTGCAGGAGCTCTTGTAGATGGCAGGAGGAACCCAGCGCACTTTGCCCGTGTAGAAGAGATGAGCTTTGGTCATATGGGTCACAGCAAACTCCCCATCAGCACTGCAAATGAAAAAAAACATAGGGATGGAACTGGTTAGATGGAAATATCAAATATCACGAGAGGCAATCGAAAAGGACAACTGTTCCATACCCTCGAGAATGCATTGCATTCTAGCCTGCACAAAAAGTATGAATACTTTATAACGTAATTATTTCTGTTTCTATTTTATGCTGCCTTGTTGAAAAGCTGTTAGTAAAAGGTGTGTGAAAATCTGTCTGCAAAAAGTCACAATAATCTTATGTAAATATGATACCAATACACCACTTGCATCAAAATAACTAAAATATGTATTTTTTTTTTAATTACACGGTTCAGAAGATATTTCCAAATGATGCCATTTCTAAAATGCAAACGTACCTGAGGATCTGTTATTGTTTATAAGATGCCTTAAAATATGGATGTTGACTATATTGTCCAGAAGATGGCACCATTACCACATGCTATGCAAAGCTAAAATAGCACTATCAATTACACATGTCAATTGAATTAGTGTTTGTGTATTTTAATTTAGATGAAACCATGTTTGGCATACAAAGCATTAGCTGATAACCATGCTCTTTATCTCACTTGTTGTAGAGAACTATATCCGGCACCCAGATCAGTTCTGATGGCACTCTTATAGATGTCACATTGTCATAGTCAGATGGTCTCCAACGAAGTTTATAGTCGTTCCACTCCTGAAATGTATAAACAGGAAATATGTAGCACCATAATTCTTATAATACTCTATATCACATGTGTCAAACTCAAGGCCCGGGGCCAAATGTGGCCCTCCACATCATTTTATGTGGCCCTCAACATGGTAAATTAAAAGGTATGATGGTCTTAAAATGTTATTTTATTAAGAGATATGTCATTACACAGCCAAATTTTTACATCTATGAAAATGAATATGCAATATTTGAAACATGAATAAGTAATAAATAAAGAAACAGTTAATTAACAAGTTCAAAAAGTAGTTACATCTATTTTACATCTGGCCCTTTGAGGGCAGCCATTTTGCTCATATGGCGAAAATATGTTTGACACCCCTGCTCTATATTATACTCTATACTATAGTATTTACTATTAGTCTGTACGTAATACCTGTTTAACTTACCTGCTTAAGCCACACATTTGTGGTCATCATTTGGTTCTTTTCATCCTAAAATAAAAAAATAATAATAATAATAAATATATATATATATATATATAAGACAGGCTGAGATTCTGGTAAATGTTCTCACATAGACAACAAATAATATGGAAACCACTGTAAATAATAAAAGACTATAGTTGAACAAATGAGGTGTTGTAAATAGTAACGGAACAATGTCTGTATGATTGACTTTACAATCTTTTATACTATTAAGTGAAAGTGAAAGAAGTGAATACTCACCACATCAATGAGCTGAGCAATAGATAGCCCAAATTTGACAATGACCACATCTGAGATGTTTGGCACAGGCCTGGACCACTTGTTGTAACCAGCAAACAGTGTCTTGAAGAGTTCATCCTCAGCGTGTGAATGTGTCTTTTCATGACAGAAGACTGCAGAAACAAAATGCAGTTGAATTTAGTCAACATTCAAGGAGAAATTGTCGGTGCATTTCTGAATTACACTGAAGTGAGAAACATTGTTAAAAATCCTTAAGCCTGTATAGAAACACACTGTAGATCTTTGTCTTCTTTCATCTGTGCCTCCTCTAAGCTT
This sequence comes from Periophthalmus magnuspinnatus, assembly GCF_009829125.3. Lineage (NCBI taxonomy): Eukaryota > Metazoa > Chordata > Actinopteri > Gobiiformes > Gobiidae > Periophthalmus > Periophthalmus magnuspinnatus. The sequence goes on from NC_047149.1 coordinate 15,368,139, forward strand.
CTCTTTTGCAAAGTCAGTAAATCAAAGCTCATATGACATTGTGGCTTAGGAGAATGCTACAAACGTCCTTTGTACTGTCAAAAGGCCCTATTCTAAACATCGGAGTATTTCCTTTCTCATGTTTGATCGACTTTTCCACATCTTGGCAAATCTTTTGATCTTTTGAACTTCGCTTTTCTTGTGCGCCTCCTGCTAAACTCTCTCAAGGTGCACAGGTGGATATCCTCCCTCTGATCTCTTTTTATCTAAGGAGATTTCAATTCAATCTGATTAGCTCAAAGAGACAGGCTTATAATCTCCAGCCCTGTTACTTATTATTCAAATAAAAGGCAAACAACATTGAAATAATAACAGAAGCCCGTGGGGATCACCGCTCATTAGTTTAGTCAGAGCCAATTACACACATCATTAGCTGCCCGTGTTAAGTGGAGGTGAGCTCATTTTCAAATAGGAAACATTGTTTATTTTTGAGCTGTCATTGCACATGTTAAATGTCATGTATAAGAAAATACATTTATTTATTCTTAGAAGTACTTAGTTGTTTTATCTTTGGTTAAACTTTGCAAGACTATTAGGCTGTATATAGATCACTCTTCAGGGGCATCACAGTCATGTCATACGAGTGGGTAGTGTTTTATGAGAAAAAACAATATTACTACTTAACTTGATAAAACTGTAAATGTAAATGACACTAAATGTTGAAGTCTGGTGCACAAGTGTTATTCTGTAGCCTAAGTAAAGGACATATTGAGTGCAGTAGTCATACATACACTGCAAACACTGAAATAGACTTTGATGTCAGTACTTTTACTGTTAAAGGACATGACATCTGGCAAGCACCCTTTTGTCCAAGGTGACCACAGCACTTGTAGGTGCACAGTGACATGTGTTTATAGCCCCTAACGGTGAGACGGACCAGTGGAGGGTAAATAGCTGTTGTATTGAGCCAGCCTGAGGGGCAACATGCAAATCTGTTGAGGTGATTTATTGCCTACGATTTCTAATTGCTTGCCTTGAAGGTCTTTAACAAGTAATGGCTGGACCAATATACAAAGTCCCAGTGCAACATATTGAGGTGGAGAACACCTGTGGCCCCTGTTTGTCACCAAAATGAATTAGCCAAAGTCCAACACCTGCTAGCCCATGAATATACGAGTTTCTAACAAAGTATTCTTGAGTTCATCTACACCCGTCCTGGACTAATCTGATTGGGGCAAACAGGACTACACCAGGGACAGCGACAGTTCGTTCATCTGTCCGTGCATCTGTGAAGGAGCAGATGTGATGCTTGACAAAGGGCTGCTGGGCGCCATAGATCAAAGTCTGCTGCCAGAGGAGACACCTCCAGTGTTACGCGCACGCCGCTCTGGGTAACTGGAAGAAAGCCAATTGTCTTGGCAAGGTGCGTAAAACACTGACCAGTTTAGGTGATCAATCAACAGTTGTGCAGACCAGAGGATCGTTTCAAAATTGTCCAGGTAAGGTATTTCAAGACGGTTTTTACGGTACTAAACAAAATAAAAGCATCAAAAACAAAAGCTACCAACAAGTCCTAAATGTAGGCTATTCACAGAAAATTAAATGTGACACTTAACCAACAGGTTTTTGACTTGTGGCTTTCCAACGCAGTCTTTACCAAAAAAACAACATTTAATTCACATAAATTGAGCATAGCACTCTCTCCATGGATTGGCCTTAAATGTAGATGTGGCAACATTGTTCACTTACAGTAGAAAAGACTAAAGAGGAAGCAGAGACTATCTCGGGTTATTGATTAAATTAGAGCGAGTTTGGAAGCACGGTAGGCTACTAGTCTAAGTTTTTCTTCCTCAAAAAAAAAAAAAAAAAGAGTTTTACAAACAGTCAAAGTACTATGCAAAGCATGTTTGAACACTCGTTAGTAAAACAAACAAACAAGAAAAACAATATATCTTACCTGTGACAGAAAACAAAAGGATAAGTGTTGCCCTCGTTGGGAGCAGTTGGGCGGTTCTCATTTTGCAAAACAAATCCAAATCCATCGGAAATGACTAGAAGCGGATCGTCCAATGTCAAAGCGTTATCTTGAATTCGTGTTGAAAGATAGCAGCAAGTCATCTTCATAGTTGGGGCGCATGGCAGAGTCACTTTCTTTTCAGTGCAGCTCGTTAGTTTCGGTGTAAATTAGTCCGCAGTGAAAACTTCTAGTAAAAACTTCACCGGCTTCTGTGAAGCGCAGTTTGAGAGTCTTCGTCCGACTTCGCCGTCAACCGGTCAGAGCGGAATATAGAAGTCAAATGGTACATCTACTCTGCTGTGGTACATGACACCCTTCGCCCTAGGATAACTAGAGAAACTGAACCACATATCCTATTCATATTGGTTAAATTGCGGTAAACAGTTGGTTCCATGTTACGCGTTACGCATGGTGCCAAAAATACGCATGCCAAAAAACGCATCTATTCTAAAATATTTACATTTTATAGGAGCGTGACTGGTCCACATGGCAGTGCCATACTGTCTGTTAGATTTCTGTCTTTCATCTGCTACCTATAGCAGCCAGTGCCCATCTCTATCCCCCTGCCCCCCTCCCTCTCTTCCTCCCTCTCTCTCTCGCGCTCAGTCTCTCGCTCAAGAAAAAGCATCCGCACAAAACACCCATTTTTACCTTTAGCCTTTCGCCAAGATGTTATTAACCGAAAAGGTGTCAAATACTAGGCTACATGAAGCAAACAATATACAGTAACAGAAATTAGATTTTCTGATATGTTTCTGAATTGCTTGGAAGTTTTTTTGTTTGTTTGTTTGTTTTTTTCTGGAAAAGGAATTCTATATACGACTGAAGAGATTTTGAAATGAAAAGTTATACAAGTGTAAAAATACAGTATATTTCACAACCTTTCCATAATAATGTTGTTGCTGTGTGTCCTGACCCTGTAAAGAGTACAGGGTCACTGTGTGCACCATGGGCCTAAGGACACTTCATTTATACAATTGGCTATAGCTCTTATGCTCCACAATATACACATTTTGTCACAGGCTTGGTTCTTCAGTGTAGGGCCAAATGCCTGGAGGAAAATTGCCCCTTTTACCCACACCACAATCACAGATGAGAGGGCTGCTTGCTCCATCCTCGCCCTGTAACCAGATGGCTGATCCATAGCTTCGTCTGCACAAGTCTAACACAGTCATTACAGTTGGTCTCTCAGGGCCAATCTGCTATGATCCATAAACACTGGGCTTGGCATAAACCTGCGCCCCTTACCGCTGCACAGTCTGACCCAACCAATTTCCAGAAGAAGAGATGGAACATGCACTTAAGCATTACAAATGAAAGGGATGTTTTTACAATAAACAAAACGAAAAGAACAGAGCCGTGAACCCTTAAAACAAAAACAAAAATTTTGTGCTTGTCTTGGGAACCTGCTTTTCAAAATGCTGATGTTTATTCAAAAGTTTGGTGCTGGGGGTGTTCTCACTGATGCGTGTTGACAATATGTTTCAGCCTCTTGGTGAATGCAACCTGCAGAGCCTGGGCAGAGCTCTCCAGTCGACTGGCGATGTCGGCTGCTGTAGAAAGCATGTCTTCAAAGGCCAAGGACTCCTCTCTGACTCTGAGAACCAGCACAAAAAGAGACCAAGTGCTTAAAAGAGGTGAAAATCAAATGTTACTTATAAACAAGTCTACAGCAGGGAATAGTCAAGGAAATGCTATAGGTTAGAACATCTATGAAAACATGGTGTGCTCAGGTGAAGTTAAATTTTAATTAAAAAAAGGAATGTATTCATAAGACTTTAAATTAAACCCTACTGGTCAGATCAGGTACTGGTTGGATAATGGACTAACAAACATGTTATTTACTAATAATTCATCACAAAAAGGTAAACTGAAAACTACATGACATTTTTTTTTTTGCCTTCTTCAGCAATTTCTAATTAAATGCATAAAAAACTATTAAATTGTGAAGGTTGTGTCACAATGCTTATATGGTGTAAAATGCATCATTTGGTAAGCCTGAAATTGAAAAATAACAAAAGAAAGAAGACTTCTTCATAAGCCTTTGATGATTAAGTATTGTAATCATTAAAGTTGCAGGAGGTAAAAAACAAAAAACAAAACAAACAACCCAACTTTTCTTTTGAGTAGTTTTTTTGCTTCAGAATTTGTATGTAACTTGAAGCGTGCCCTGGAAGTACCACCTCCGTTACCACAGAAACTGTCCATCAAACTGATAGGATCGTACTCACTTCTGCATCCCCGAAAGAGCGCCCAGTGCCTCCCCCTCCAGCTGCTTCTTCAGGTCCTCCTCAGCCTTCTCCACCGTCTCATGGCAGCTTTTGTGCTCTTCTTGAATGCCAATGATATTCTCCTTAATAATATCTTCATAATTGTGATGCCCTAGCTCCGCCCCCACGTATTGAACAAGGTTGTCCATTACTGCTCTGTTCCCGTGTTGAATGGCTTGTAGGTATGCCATCTCCTCTTGGTATGCTTTAAGCCTTGCAGAGGTTTTGGTGCTGAAGTACACAGAACATTTATCAGGTTGGGGTTCATATAGGAGGGTAGGGGCAGGAGATGGTGGCTGATTTAGGGTGATTGATTTTGGGTTAATTGTTGTCCTTGCAGGCTCATCCCCAACGGTGTGAGACGTGCCATTGGTGACCATCAATGGAGAGTCCATGTAAAGGCCAGACCCCCATTCTCCATCTCCACTTTGGCAGAGCACTGGAGAGACGAGACTTACCCCCACGGCAAAGAAAGACCACCACCACCAGCCCAGCATCATCACCTGAACAAACACAGTGAGTAAATATTAAAGATGTGAGAAACATTTATTAACAAAAGGTATTCGAGATATAACATTGTAAGATTTGGATTTTCTAAAAGGTTATAGGTAATGATGTTTACTTTATTTTCATTTTATTATTACTAGCTTTACATTGACTTCAGAGGTAATGAATGTGACCGTGAGAGTTCAAAACCCAACTGTGACTGGTTAAATCCAACTTTTCACTCACTCAGAGCTGGACAGAGGCTGACCAAAAGGTGGTTTGGGTGAATGAAACGTTGATAATGTCTGAGAATTAAGACAATTAATTAAGAAAAGTACTAAATAACAATATACTGAACATAAGTTGATCTTTTATATCGCCCCACCTCCCACTAAATTCCTCATTTGACCTTTAACCTCCTGTGATCACTGCCTATGAAGCATAAAATTGTAGAGAAAACCTTTCCATATAAAAATCAGGTTTAAAAAGTGACCCTGCACCTTGAGTTTAAAGTGCAAAATAACATGTTCACAGATGCAGTCACTTCGACCTGTTGCAGAAGGACAGTCGTCTGAAACTCTGCCCAAAATCTAAAAGGAAATGAGTAAATAGTTTGTTGTCAAAAGACTGTACTTTAAATGACTTTCTAAAAACAGTCAAACAACAGTACATTATCAATAACTTTCCTCAAACAATTTTAAAATCCTGACCTGATTCCCAACATAATGACATATTTTTTGCTATTTTAACTACTGACATTCACCATAATATTGTACTACTGGAAAAAGTAGCAGCATTTTACACTTAGGTTAGGGCCTATTTCAGGAAATGATGTAATGCTAACACTATTAAGTTGAAGGTTTAGGTTTGGCTTTATAATCTATGTTTCTGTTAGATGGTGCGATTTTTCACTGTTTTTGAGCATTTTTGGAGCCTGAGTCAAACATTTAGTCAAACAACAGCTGTATCGTATATTTTACCTCCATCCAGAGGAAATATGGAAATGCATTTGAGGCGAGAACTGGGCTTGTTAGACTGAAGAATGGCAGCGCTCTCTCCACTTCAGAGCCATTTGGTTTCTGCTTCAATCTGCTTTTTACATTTAGTCTGTTACACGCAAAATACTTGAGAGACCTGCACCAGAAACGACCCAGACCTTCCTGCCAATATAAAGGCAATAAAATAGTGTTTATCTTGATGTGACATGTTAAGCATCTAAGAACTATAAACAAGCAACTTTTTTACTCCAGCTGCTCTTTTGGTAACTGCCATATCATGGGAAGACATGGGAATATAAAATCAACAGTTAAGTAACTATAGCAGCATATTTGTAGGTTTTATTTTGTGATCTTTTCTGTTATGGATGCCAATTTGAGGACTTTTGACTATTCAATAGAAAGAATAGCAACACTTTGTTTATTGCTATGAAAATGATTTCAGTTTTATATCACTTTAAACCTGTGGGTACAATATATCAGGCATCCTTATGTGCTACTCTTGCCATTATAACCATAAAACCTATTGACATTCATATAAATATATAAATTAAATACAACATTACATAAAATGTAATAGCAGTTTGTTGAGCAGTTGCCAGAGTCTTTCAAAAATATGGTGGTTAGCTGAGCTCAGGCTGCTAACTAGAAGCATATGCACAAGTCTTTATCTGGGCCATTCTGCAGCAGTTTCCTTTGTCTTTGGAAATTATAAGATAAATTTCCATGCGTCGTTCCACGGTTTAGTTAAAACAGTGTGTGCTGGGACCTCTCTGATTTTATGGGAAGGGCTGTTGTCATTGTGAAGTTGCTTTTATTGGCTGGCGCTGACTCTAGGCTTTAAATAGAGAGGAGCATACTTACTTGCAGAAAAGTGAGCAGTTGGCTACAACAAGCCCATAAAACTATTTTAGTTAAGTTTGTGACAAGAGAATATACCCTGTTTAAATGATACATATGGGAAGAAATTATGAGTTATGTATAATAAGTCAAAAAGCCTTTGTGGCAATGTTATTTTTCTTTTTCACCCAAACTGTGTGTTAAAAAGGCAAAAATACAGTTTTGTTTTGCAATTTGAAGTTCTCAAACCTCCCGGAGTATGTGTTTTACATGCATTAGAAATACTTGTCAATCTTCACAAATTTACTGTTGAATTCACATTGCTTATTAGGTTGTTCAAAACATCTATAAGAGTATAATATCTATAAGAGTCTACAAACCTGCTTATTCTTTATCATGTCATTACTTGTAAAAATACACAGTAACAAATTAACACAGATAAACAACCATCATTAAAGTTATGCCTGCAGAAATTTCAAACTCACCCTTTGTTTTGTCCCAGTCCAAAAGTTGCTGTGTACATTCATAAAAACCTTAGTCCGCTTCTGTCCTCATATCAGTGAAAATGCTATCACTTGAGCCCACTCTTGTGTTTTGGGTTCTGGTCTGTGGCCCCTGTCTGGAGGGCTCAAACTGAATGAGTTCTTTCTTTGCAGTGGAAAGAGGGGCAGGCAGGAGGTGGGCTGGAGGACGGGGGGAGTAATCACATTCACATCTGTGGGCTGTGGTGGGACACTGGGGCTAAAGGGGTATACAGCGGTGGGATGGTTAGGTTTTATGACCAATGCAATATGTATTTTATTATACTGTATAAATAACACAGTCCTAACGTTTGAAGTAAGGGCTGTTTTTATGCTTATTATTCCATGGAAAGTGGAAATTTTTCTTAATATTTATACCATGTACTTATGTGGGCAAAGCAAGAGTACTTCCAGAGGTATCACATGTTTTGAGCTAGTTATCAAATTTCAGTGGGAAGCATGGCATTTTAGGTCATGTCTAAACTATTGTGTGTCATGTCAGCTTAAGTTTAAAGATTCTATTAAATGTGACAGCCTTTCTATTCTTAACAACATAAATATGCAACAGAATAAATAAAATGTCAATACACTATACCACTTGTTAAGGCCAATCTCATTTCAGCATTTGAGGAAAGTCACAATATAATAATAGTTTTGTTTCAGAGCACAGGTAACTCACACAGAGTGGTAAAATCAAATATAATACAGTGATTTTTCAGTGATTAAGGGCAGAGCGCCGTGACTGAGGCTGATGGCAGTTAATAATCCCACATCAGTTACACTATTCATGATGGATGAGAGAGACACTCTGTGATGTTTCACTACAGGCTCTAAAAATGACAGGAAACACTTTTCTTGCCTTAATGATCACTGTCCTTGGGTCCAGAATACACACTTCTCCAGTAGTTTACGAAGATGTGGGTCTGGTCATCACTGAATCTCCCTGAGCTCAGATGGTTAAGGCATACTTTATTCTCCCAATAGGGAAGTTTGCCCTCTGCGTTTGACCCATCCTTCAATGCCACTGGGGAAACCTGTCTGAATCAGTGGACACCACAGTGCTATGCCTGGGGACCCATCTCCAGATCCTGAGCTAGACTTGGTTAGGACTACCTTACCACCTTAATAATGCAATATTTACTACCTTACTGGAGGATGTTTACAAGGAAAAAATAAATAAAAAAAAATAAAAAAAATAAAAATCACAGCTGACTGTATAAAAATGCAAAGAGATATCATTTTGGACTTGCAGGAAAAAGGATCACAGCAACGACAGGACACATTACATCATTTATGTGAGAAGAATAAGACATAAAGACACATCTTTATCAAAAAATTGAGATCCTGTTTTCCTAAATCCAGGCCTTATCTTTAACAGTTTACAGATGTTTAGTGAAGACAAGATACAAATATAGAGGCAGTGGGCCACACATGGCAGATGGTCTCTGTCAGGGCCTTGTGCTGGAAACACACTTGGACGTCTGTTTAGAGGTGTGTGTGTTTAGACGTGCGTTTAGACGTGTGCTAGGACGTGTTTGGATTTGTTTTTGGACATGCATGCAGCCTGCTGTATGCCCAGAGGAACAGCCACCATAATGGAGCTGTTTTTCTTTGTCAGTGTAAACCATGTCACACGGGTGAATTCAAACATGAACTTCTGTTTGTTTCTCTTGGGTAGCCGCAGAAAATCTGTTGCCTTCTTACGCAATTTGCATATTGATTGACATCACGTTTTGGCTTAATTCCCTTCCTAAATATTACTGTATTTATCCAGGCTGAAGGATGGCACAAGGCTGATTTCATATTCTTGATGGAAATACTTGGAGATAACATTTTTGTTTTAGTTGAGTGTTTATGAACAAGAAATAAGTAATAAAATGTTAATACATAAAATCACATGTTGTTTTCATTTACATGTTTTTTTTTTTGTTTTTTTTTTGTTCTCTTGGTGATCATCCAGTCAGAAGGAGCTCCTCACTTTAGGCCTCTATATCCTTTGTTTGGGACAAACCAGACTTATATGTGTTCCCAATATGAGAGCTAATGGTGTGCCAGGTTTAATTTGATGCTGATTTTAGACTAGTAGAGCCCATGTTAGCTACAAAGATGAAACTTAAAAGATCCTCTTTCCTAGAAGCTTAAACTATATTTGAGATGTACCAGTGACCGTGAATATATTGACCAAGAAACGGTTTGAGTGTTGTCTAATTGAGCAGCAGCCGGTGCACCCTCAGGCCAGTTATTGACCAAGGCCAAGGACTCGCTCCTGTCTGTAGCCCCTTATCCACAAGCACACAAGTCTAAACCAGAGCTACAGTGTGCTGCTCCTGATAAACCACTAATCCGCTGCAGCCCAGCACAGCTCACTGTCACTGCCAGGGCTCTGCAGGCGCCCCATCTTCGCTTTGGGCCAGATTTAGGACTGATCGGGAATAATCAAGTATTGTGAAGGAATTAATAAAGCTGTTACTGGAAATGTTTAGTTTAGTGGAGAGAAGGGCTGTATGCTTTTAGGCTTTCAGTCAGTTAAAGAGAGTTGCCCAAAAGTTCTATTAGTCATTTAATTATTTTACTGTAATTATGAGGGACTTGCAGCACAACGACAGAAAGGTTGTGGCATGAGAGAATTTGGGAGTAAATTGTGAGTTTAATCAATCTTTTTACACATGAAGATGCAGTTTACCAGTACTTTTTGTTTACATTGTAGTCTTTACGTGAGCTTGTGTCACAGGAGCTGCACAGGGCAATGAGGACATGCCTTTAGGCGAACAAGATTTTAGCCATTATAATTGTTGAATAAATTATATAGAATTGTAATTTAATACTTGCTTTTGCCAGTTATGCAGTACACTATTTAAAACTTGTGGGTCTTGATGGAGATAAATAAATGGATGAATATAAACACACATATTAAATATTAAAATAAAGAACATGAATTATTAAATAATAATTTAAATATACACACATATATATATATATAATATATATATATATATATATATATATATATATATATATATATATATATATATATATACACACACAATAATAACAATTATTAATCATAATAAATTAATTATTAATCAATAATAATAATAATTGACAACAAATACATAAAAAGATTAGGGTTAGCAAGGAATGGGCGCGTTGCTAGGGGGTACTGCCCCTTGAGTGTTGGCTCACCAAAACCTTGCCTCTTTTAATGCATTGTACAGGACACGCATGCACACACATTTTACATTTAAATCTAAATAACCAATACCACCATTAGGACCACAAAACTAACATAGAGCAATATTGACCAACACTGAGTATGACAGCAATAATAAAACCTGTTATCGTTATCTTTACTTTTATTATTAATATTATTAGTATTACTTCTTTATCTCCGCACACACACTCATACACTCACACCCCCCCCCCCCCCCCCCCCCCACACACACACACACACGCATACTTACAAAGAAAACCAACCAAGACAGAATAATGCAGGTACCGTACTGTACTCCCCCCCCCCCTAACACTTTTACACATCAACACAACTTTCTCTGTAAATAGTAAGCTGTAAATATTGTATGTGTTTCTATGTCACTGGGTGTTCTTCAAAATAAATTAAAAATAAAAAAATAAAAAAATAAAAAAAATAAAAAAAAATAAAAAAAAATAAAACTTGTGGGTCATTGCCCTAGTAGAGACCAGATATATGTGCAACATGTATCCTGTGTTTCACAGAAAATACTTGAGATGTCTTGACTTTAATACTAGTAATTTGTAGTTTATAGCTACAATTCAAGCTTAATTTACTTTTCTGTCAAATTGTCCCCTTCTTTTTAAAGGACACAGGTCACCAGTTTATTGCAGCCCCTCTGAAACTGGAGCTTCCTAAGCTAGGACTTTCCTTTCTGTGTGCCCAACAATTTAAGAGAAATCAAACGCTTCACAAGACTCCCTCAGACTCTAAGCCCACAAATATCTAGATTATGAGTTTCACTACAGAAGCCATATTCTAGAATAAAACAGACCTCCTGCAAAACCTCATTATACAGGTCTACTTGCAGGAAATGAGAGCGCCTAAGGATACGTAAAGTGCAAATCAATCACTTTGGCATGGTCCAGACCAATGGAGACAAAAGTGCCTGCACATATCAAAGGCTCTGCTTCTTATCATGTGTTGTTCTCTTAGATGTTTTAATATCATTATCCAGCCCTGGATGAATGTAAGAGAAATGATTTGAAGCCAATCTAAAATTTAATCAGGCAAATGTAATTAGCCAGTTTGTAGTCTTGCTGGAGACCATGAAAGCACAGAGATGCATAATAGAAGTTCCATCTTGTTATAATATGGCTTTGCCAGAGGGCCCACCATAGGGAATTAGAGAGAAATGAAATGAGCAGCTTTCATTTTGTTTCATTAAATAATATTGAACCACAGTATGTTCAGTTGTTCCTCTTAGACTATTTACATATTTCTTACACTGTATAAGAACAATAGGCTACTTATATCATAATACAGTTCAAAGGAAATTTAATTCTCCAGTAGTAGAAACAGCTACAGCAGTACTGCTGCATTTGAGGTTATTTTTCTCTGTTGTAAGAGAAAAATGTATTTAAAAAAAATTTAATAATATATAATAATATAAATAGGATGAATGTGGGTCTTAATAATTGATCTAAAATGTCTTGAGCACAATATTGCTGTTACACATTAGATTAATTATACTAGTTTTATAAGTAACCCATACACAAGCAGTGACCAATATGAAAGCAGTGTACTTTTTCCTTCCACAGACCTATATCAAATGTAAGTAATGGTAGTCTAATTGTTTCACATACTGTACCTTAACAGTAAAATGTGTTCTTGTTTTGCTGGAGCACGACTTCTCTCTCTTGCTGGAAAAGCTTTGATGCCATTCATTTGTGTGATTGTGTCAGTAAGACCGGCCCCGGGCACTGTACCATGCTGTACTCACTGTAGTAGATGGAAAAAATCAAAGCTGATAGGAGCCAGGTCCAAAGAAAACAACATTTGAGAGAGTTCTTGGGTGATTTGCTACGGCCAGACCTTCACGAATCGCAAATGGTGAAGCAATATTACATGGTACCAAAGAGCAGACATATCTTCCCCAGGGTTTTGTACTTTCATTTAGTACCATGTCATGCTAATTATTATTTTAGGCAGCTTTTATCTACTTTATATGCTGCAGTTGTACATTGTAATAAAAGATAAGAAACTGTTGGAAATAAGGAAGTAAGAATTTACCACCTCACAGTCATAATAATTGTGGGTTGATTTGTGTTGATTGCATTGACTGAATCTTGATCAGACCTTATTTAATTATCACTGACAGGTGCAGTGAATAACACTCTGATGTATTCATCAGCTCACCTGCTTGTGGGTGGGATTTACTCTATCATGGAGCAACCTTTTGTCCTGCAGAGCTGATGTACGAATGTTATGACAATTGGGTAGGATTGTTAACTTGTCTGAGATAATCAATACACAAATACTAAATGATGCTAAACAAAATACTCTCCTAAGCAGGTATTAATAATGGAAAAGATTCAATAAAAAAAGGGTACATTTTGACTGAATAATTTTAAAATGATCTTGTTTTGATTAAAAGTAATGTAAGCCTACCTGGTAAAGTTACTTTTATTTTGAATTACAATATTGCATAAGGACTGTATACAATTATGTTATGGAAAGTTTACTATAGGACTATGTGTATATATCACACAATTTATCCAATATTGAGCTTCCAACATCTTCAAGTTGGGTTGTAATGTTGGACCTGTCTAGTGCATGGTGTGATATTTTACTGTATTTACATGCTCACTTGTTTTGTTTGTAAAGACAGAATCATTGAGAGAACAGAGTTGCATAAGAATCGGATGTGAGCTGTGTCTATGGCCTCTTGAGTAGATAGTCGATGAGGTCATGGGGCAGAGTACACTGTGGACCTCAGGTGTGTCCTGGTCCAACCTGCCACTTTCAATCAATACGAAACAGCTATAAGACGCATGTGAGGAGTGAGGAGAGGTCAGGGTCACAGATATAAAATCATCCAGTCTCCAAAATTGAACTCGGGGGCAGAGGGCATCTTGCTGGTGACCTCAGTATATTAGTCCATTTCAGTTAGAAGATATAGGAATATTGAAATATAAACTGGACTCTCGAATCTGCTTGAATTCCAATTTCCCAAGTGATTGATATGTCCTTAAAATTATTAGACAAATGTAAAAAAAAAAAAAAAATAGACAGAGAGAGTTTGAGGACTGGGCTTCTTCCTGGTATGAGTCTCTAAAAAGTTATCAGAAACAATACAGTATTCCAATGAGGTACGTCTGGTCTTCCGTTAATTTATTTAATTTTCCTACCACTGAAGGCAGGACGACAGGACCATCTGCAGTCTGACTCCTTGAGAATGTGAGAAAGGAACAGTGAAGGCGTGCACACGAGCAACAAAACACAAAGCAGAATAAGAGCAACTCGAATCATCCATTTCTGACCACTGAAAAAGAGAGAACCACATTACGGACTGGGACGGAGCAAACATAATTACGACAGAGGACAACAAACATCGTTGTCGGATACTATCCTGAAGAAGTCAGACTGCAGATGGCGCTGTGGTCCTGGCTCCACCAGTTGGAAGACAGTGCCAAAACCTGTTTGAATCAGCTGATCGGACACCTCACAGCATCACGTGACCACTCTGAGGAAGAGCGCTAGTGAGCAGTCGAAACTGTATGAAAACAAACTAAACCTTGGTCTGGAAAATACAATCTATTACTACAAAATATTCTTATTAGTTCACATAAGGCTCCACACTTCCGAACCACCAAAATGGTATCATTATATTGTTGCGGTTCATACTAGTTCAGGCCCTGTCTTTTTTTGTCATAATCTCCAAAAATGGTCGAATTCACTTTGAGAAAATGAGTTTGTCCTTCGCTGTCCCATCTTCCCACCTAAATAATGGCGTATTCACACTTTTTATTTTCACTCACAGGGGGCCGATGTGGGAGACAGCGGTTGAGTCTCAAATTCAATCTAGTACGTTACATTGACTTCTAAAAGGGTCTTGGAGACATGTAATAACCAGGAAATAATAGACTGCTCCAGTGCACAGACAAGCACTGCAGTGGATTAAATGATACCCAAAGCCTGGATGAGACACAAACACAGCAGTTGTGTTAAATAAATCTGAACAGTAAATTCTCTTCATCTGCTTATAGTAAACGCACAGGACATCACTGTCCATGCACACTGTGTCTGGAATCTATCATGTTTTGACTTCTTCTTATGTTTTATTTTCTTGAGTTTTTGTTCTTGTTCTCCCTCTGTATTACACCCTTTGTGGCTCGCATACATTTTTTTTTCCAGTGGTTCAAGGCATTTGCTGATACTTTAATTTTTTCAACTTCATAGTAAAAACAGCACAAGTCGCCCTTCTAAATTGCTGTGTGACTTTCATACAATTGCTTGCTAGCCACGCTACCACTCTGTAGGGACCCAGAGAAAATAGTTCTGTTCTTTCAGAATTTTGTCTAAAATTGCTTACTGTCATCTCAGAATTATAAGTTTTATCTGGTGGCATGGTACCACCTACTTCTTTTCCAAATATAAACTAGGAGTGGGATTAGATGTTGGTTCATTTTGAAAAGATTTTTGCAGAATAAGTATTTTCTCTTGTCTGGCTACACTTTCTTTGACAATGTTGTTTGATTATAGGTTATACCTGCGTCATTACTTAGTGTGTCTTGTTTTCTTGTGGATGTTGACTATAATTTCCTTGTTGTTCACTGGAAATATTCAAGTATTGTTTAGTAGAAGTTTTCCCATAATTTGTTCTGGCTGTGATGTGCGCCTGTTTATTGTTGATGTAAGTGCATTTCTGTGTGTGTCCCCCAAACTGCTGAGTGATCACTCCTTCGGCTGTTACCGGATCAAGAGACATTGTCATTGCCAGTAATAGTTTAGACACCATTTGATCTGAAAGTAACTGAGTTCACCTCCCTGTGTCAGCAATTTTCACTGTGCCTCAAGTAAACACACATTTAGCACGAATATGCATCAAATCACACATTAAGTCTCTGTGGCTTTATGATAAAAATCCAATTAAAAACAACAGTGCTCTACTTTGAGCTGGGACACTTCACTGAAATAGACATGTTTGGTGTACCTGCATGAATGTAAAGTGAGGTTTAGTCTCTAGGCAGCAAGTGTAGTTCATATAAGCCTAATGCAAAATAGTATATAATATAATATCCACAAACAGCTCTAAAATGGTACAATTGAACAACACAAATCTATTGTTAGGTCTACTGTTGGTGAAATGAACAGTATTGCTCTGTAACACACAGGACTAAAGCGAGACTAAGCCAACACAAAACTGCAGTGACTAACTAAAAACGGACAATAGGGCAGTGAGTAGCAGGTCTAGGACTAAAACAGGACTAAACCAGGTATAAAGTAAAACTAAAGCAGATCTAGGACCATCTGATCTAAACTGAGACAAACCCTGGACTAGAATAATAAGAATAATAGAAACAACTCTAAATTAGGATTCTGTCAGGCCTTAATCAGATCTTTAAAAAGACTAAATTAGGTCTAAAAAAAGCATCAAAGCAGGACCAAGGCAAGACTACCCAGGTCTAATTGTAAATGGCATTACAACATCTGGTTCAGTTGACACTAAAAGCTCAGTAAACTAGGCTGCCACCATAACAAAGCTAAATTTGCTTTTTTAGTGCACTAAGTATAAACGCAGCTTTGATACGACATGCACAGCTGTCTGTCCCTACCTCACAGTCACAGGTTAAGCCCATACAAGTGATGAAGCTGGGAAATGTGCTGTCCAAACTTTAGTCCTCTGGTGCTGCTGAATGTAATGCTCCTTGTTAACGAGCGGAAAGTACACGGCCAAAAAAGATTCGAGCTCAGAGATGGAAACCACCTAACGATATATCCTTCAAAAGTGGGAAAGTGGCTGGGTGAGTTGGTGGGTGTTACTTGTACTTTTTCCAAAAACCAAACAAGATGAACATGTTAACCTGTGTGTTTGTCCATGTATATTGTCAAACTGATGTTCTTCTTAATAAAAACATCAATGTGTGCCTGTTACATCCACAACAAATCATCTATTAAACTTTTATTCTGTGTGTCTGCATTACACTGGTGTGATTAGATAGTGTCCTCACTCCTCCCAATGAACAATGAACTCATCTGACTGAGTGACAGGTGAGTTTAACCAATCACAGTAAAGTGCAAATAGTTGTAAATACTTCTAAACGACAGTATTTACAAGCTCCTTTGTGCACATAACTCATTATTGAATTGTGACCTTAAGGCTGTAGAAAATGGTCATATAATCTGTTTTGCATATCGCCTTCCCTACTGCCATGGTATTACCACCCATAATGTTTTTAGTGTTCATTAGCAATTTCATTTTAAGTTCATTGTGAGCTTGTAAATGCCGAGTAAATGTAATGAATTTAACTTGACCTATAACAACCACATACAAAAGCTTCTCCTAATCCCAGTGAAACATCTCCTGAGTTACTGTGGTCCTCTACCTCAAGGTTAACAGCCCGTCGTTGGCCTGCCATAAAACCATCCGCACATATTGGACATATTTTATAGTGTATAAATGATTACAGTAGTAGGCTGCATACCTTATATTTAATTTAACATATGAAATATTTTAACAATGTCATGCCTTCTGTATCGAGCAAAATTGTAAAACAAAAGTTAAGTCATTAATACTGTGTAGTTTCATGTGTATCTGTCTATAATTTCCCTCTATTGTTTGCCTTTTGGTTTTTATATTGGATTTTAATTGTAGTCTGTAAAGCACTTTGTGACTTTGGTCTGTGAAAATTGTGTTTACAAATACATTTTACATACTTGCTTTTTCCTCTGAGGTCCTCTGAGGCAAACCAAATCACTTGCTCTCCAACATGCAGTGATTAACATATTGATTTGGCATTGCTTTTATGTTGTGGATTTGACTTTTTGTACAATAATTTCCTTTATTTAAGTTAAACAAATTGAAAATTGAACCAACAAATAATAGATTTTGAATATAGGCACTCGGCCAACTTAACAAAATCTTGAGCAAAAGCTATTTCATCTCTCTACAGTGGCTTTAACCATAGACTGTATATAGCTAGACATAGGCAGGCCTGCTAACTGCCATGTTCTTAATAGGAAGTGACCATGGGCGCGCTTCCGGCTCCATCGGCTTTGACTGCAATTCACTTTGTATTGCGATACTGTCACCTCTTTCTCCTGCTGCTGTCAGGCGTGGTCGGAATTCCAAATATGGAACTTGGCTCCAAACTCGTCCCTATAACTGCTATCCTCGATGAGCTTGATATGACTGGAGCCAAACGCTATGAGTGACACCACACTCAGTCCACTTACCTACACAGTCTATGCTTGTAACACATCAATCACAAAGCCTTACATTAAGCAATAATACATGTATACTTCTTCCATGGATTTTTATAATACAGAAATAATTGTATTCTAATTTTATTACCCAAATCAAAATAGTTTTCCCTCATAATCCAGCAGCCCAACCCCTGCCATTAAACATCGTACATCTATCTGCATTCAGGATTAAAACTGCCCCTAAACAACGAACGTGAATGATTGTGACTGTTGTGATGTTCCCCACCCCACGTCCAGACTTTGACCCCTTTGACCTTTGTATGTGAACCAAATATATGCTAAATAATGATTGATGAAACATAATGTATTGGCCATAGGATGCTGAGGTGAACCGTTATGTCCTAAAACAGTCCAGTCAACAGCCATCGGTCTTTGCTGTGAGTCAAGGGCTCGGACAGGGACAATGCTTGTGCTTCTCGTGTTACTCTGCTTAGTCATACAACCAGCTGATGCTAGAGTCCAGGTCAGGCAGCTCTGTCCATCTCCAAATATCCGATTCCATTTTGTGACCTACCATTAAGCTTTCGTAACGGGACAATGGGGGCGTGTTAAGCTATACAGAGATATAATGCATTGTGTCAGTAGTACTGTTTTGAATGTCGTGGTTTGGTTACTGTCAAGGCTTGTGATTTAAAGCCCCCATGCCAGCAGATCATAACCACTAAAGTCTTTGGCTGTACATTGTGTGCCCACTTCTCCATTATAATGTTTATTAGCACTCTGGATATTGGCAGATGACGGTGAGCCAAATGGCAGATTGAATATGATTTACTGCTTTTGAGAAAATGAATCCTGTTCTTAAACTTTGAGTGTTACAAGAATGGCAAACTCTTAAAAAAACATGAAAAAAGACTATTTTAGGTTTGATTCTTTGTATAACAGTGACAACAATGACAAAAAAAAAAAAAAGGCTTTCAATAATACAATCTTCTAATCTGTGCCAACACAAAAAATAGTGAAATATCTTCCTCCAAAGTCTAACCCTCTGCTCCAAACCGCATGCTTAACTTCACTTATTAATTAAAAAGACACAATCATATCACTGATGATTATTTATTGCACAGCTCCACTTGAAAGTCTATTATCCAGGTATCACATTGAAGACGGATGTGTGGCTTTAAACTGTTGAATATACTGTTTAAAAATGGATCAGTTGGGTTTGCACACTCTTGTTTTGTGGATATAGTCACAAAAAATGCTCCTATTATGCATACAAGATAGGGGCTTATTATTTTTAGGTTACAACCCCATTTTTTCACTGAATGTTAAATAGGCTTTTTTTGTTTAAAATCTCCACAGACTCAAGGTGGTATAGTAAACAGACAAAACTAATTAATTAACTTTGAAAAGCCATTGTTTGGGTTGAGACAGACTCATAGACTGCTAAAATCCTTGGGAATAGAAGAAAGTGAATGCATGCTAATATGGTTAAATTGACTTCTTGCAGTGAGCATTATTCTTCTACTGGCGCTACTTCTTTGGGCTTAGACATTCAGGAAGTACTCTGCCGCTTTGTGCGCTCTCATCACGTTAATGAAAGTGGAGAGATTTTGAAGTCGCTCAAAGGAAAGCCAATTAAGAAGCCCACATGAGTTATTGTCTGTTACAAATGCATTTCGGGCTCAAAATTCACACAGATTTTACAGCTTATTTTAATAGCTCAGTGTAGTTCTGAATGACGCATGTCCCATCCATAAAGCAGTTTACAATGCTTTTCCCTTATGACATAATAGCTGCGCGAACTCACAGTGTAATTCTGGATCTTATCAAATGGTGGTATACTGCATTGTAAATAATCTGTATTTAAGCTCAAATAGTCAGATAAAGCTAGTTGTGTGTATCTTTCAGTGGTGCGATGGAGCGCTAACAGAAAGTCAACAGTGTATTTTAATGCCTGAGCTAATAAACAAACATGGCTGGGCTCCTCTGGTCAGTCCTGTGTGAATATTTAAAACCTCTTTTCATGGTCAAATGTTGAATACAGATTTAGAGTGAAGCGGGTAAACAATATTTGTCCTCTGAAATCAAACAATAGTAGTTTCCCAAGGGAAAAAAAGAACATGTTTACGATTCACAATTAGATATATTACAATTCCATGAGTTAAACCAACACTTTTTTTTACATACCTGTGTCAGTGTATGACTGATAACACATTATTTTGCTTTCCTTACTCACAACTTACAACATGTACAAAGAAAAGGCCTATTAAACACTCTATAAACCATAAAGCATAGCAAAGCACACGTTTACTCTGTGTGAACTAGGCCTGTCATGATAATTACTATATCGACTTATCGTTTACTAAATTATAGATGGAAAGATTATTTTTATAGGTCAGTATTTATCATGTGGATCTTTTTTTTGTGCTTGTGGGAAACTTTGTGTTATTTTTTTGCTTGAACAGTAAAAGTCTGAATTATGAACTTATGACTCATTCTAGATCCAAACTAACTACTTATCCCCTTATTTTATTTATTGTAGAATTTGGTTGTTGTTTGTTTATAGTTTTTAACAATCTTGTACATTTAGAATATGTTTTTGGGGATAACTCTTCTTTATGGTTCGGTTTCAGTATTATATATTACTGTATCAGTATATCGCACTTCAGAATGTGTTATCGTGACAGGTCTAGTGTGAACAAGACAATACAACACTATTTATACTGTTTTTTCATAACTGAGGCTTTATACGGATCATGGACAAATTTCTACTCTCAGATCTGTTTTCCCCTCTTGAAACCACGGGTCGTTTTATTTAAAAACTCCACCCTGACTATAGGTTCCAGCTCACACGTTCACAGTGATCACATGTATCGGGGTCTGCCTGCTCCTGCTGTGTGACGAATGGACCTATTAGAAAAGAATTACGCTCCGATTAGGTTGATGGAGGCAAGTGACAGCGGTGAGGGATGTACTTCACTGAAAACACATAGGGGGGCATGGCTAATAGTGTTTTAGCCCTAAGTCTGTGCTCATGATTGACAGCTCAGATCACAAGGAGAATTCGTCACCAAGAGTCCAGAGTCGTGGTGCCCCCACAGAAAAAGATAGTTCGAAATAGCCTATTTGGTGTGCCACTTTGCCCAAATAATTGGTTATTTGGGGGTTTCTTGGTGAATAAGATGGCAATTCAGTGAACTACAAAAACACAATTCTTTGTTATTTTGACCTATCAGAGGTTTAGCATGACAGGGGAGGCGGAAGGCAATTCTTTGAGTTACTCTCTTTGAGGGATTTTTGAGTGTTTTGATTCAAAAGGGAAAACTGTATGGTGCTAGAATTAAAGTATTGTAAGGCATTATTCCTTTATATTTGTACAGGTAGCCCGGAAACACCATTCTATGTCATTACAAACTGGACTGGATGCATTTAACAAAAAAGGCAAGTCTTGGTTATTTCAAAGCTGATTACCGGTAGTTCTTCTTCTTTTTACTACGGAACACTCAGACCTCAGAGCATTCATACACACACACACACACCCCCACACCCCCACCCCCCACACACACACCCCCACACACACTATATATATATATATATATATATATATATATATATATATATATATATATATATATATATATATACACTCACCTGAAGGATTATTAGGAACACCATACTAATATGGTGTTTGACCCCCTTTCGCCTTCAGAACTGCCTTAATTCTACGTGGCTTTGATTCAACAAGGTGCTGATTCATTCTTTAGAAATGTTGGCCCATATTGATAGGAGCATCTTGTAGTTGATGGAGATTTGTGGGATGCACATCCAGGGCAAGAAGCTCCCGTTCCACCACATCCCAAAGATGCTCTATCGGGTTGAGATCTGGTGACTGTGGGGGCCATTGTAGTACAGTGAACTCATTGTCATGTTCAAGAAACCAATTTGAAATGATTCAAGCTTTATGACATGGTGCATTATCCTGCTAAGTAGACATCAGAGGATGGGTACATGGTGGTCATGAAGGGATGGACATGGTCAGAAACAATGTTCAGGTAGCCCATGGCATTTAAATGATGCCCAATTGGCACTAAGGGACCTAAACTGTGCCAAGAAAACATCCCCCACACCATTACACCACTACCACCAGCCTGCACAGTGGTAACAAGGCATGATGGATCCATGTTCTCATTCTGTTTACGCCAAATTCTGACTCTACCATTTGAATGTCTCAACAGAAATCGAGACTCATCACACCAGGCAACATTTTTCCAGTCTTCAACTGTCAAAATTTTGGTGAGCTCGTGCAAATTGTAGCCTCTTTTTCCTATTTGTATTGGAGATGAGTGGTACCCGGTGGGGTCTTCTGCTGTTGTAGCCCATCCGCCTCAAGGTTGTGCATGTTGTGGCTTCACAAATGCTTTGCTGCATTCCTCTGTTGTAACGAGTGGTTATTTCAGTCAACGTTGCTCTTCTATAAGCTTGAATCACTCGGCCCATTCTCCTCTGACCTCTAGCATCAACAAGGCATTTTAGCCCACATGACTGCCGCATACTGGATGTTTTTCCCTTTTCACACCATTGTTTGTAAACCCTAGAAATGGTTGTGTGTGAAAATCCCAGTAACTGAGCAGATTGTGAAATACTCAGACCGGCCCGTCTGGCACCAACAATCATGCCACGCTCAAAATTGCTTAAATCACCTTTCTTTCCCATTCTGACATTCAGTTTGGAGTTCAGGAGATTGTCTTGACCACACCTCTAAATGCATTGAAGCAATTGCCATGTGATTGGTTGATTAGATAATTGCATTAAGGAGAAATTGAACAGGTGTTCCTAATAATCCTTTAGGTGAGTGTATACACACACAACTACTTCATATTGCATAATTATATGTGATTAAAGATTTTTTTTAGTCAGTGGAAATATATTAATCTGTATGATGTTTGATGTTGAAATTTAGGGTCACCACTTCAGTAAACTCTGACATGTCTTTGGGCAGTTTGAGCCAGAAACGCTAACCACTCTACCGCCCCTCAGATACCAAATTTTAGTCGGTCTTTATAGAATCCATTTTGGCAAACAGACATATTCTAACAACCTAACAAGCCTGGCATTTGTACTTTGTGCTCTTTTAATTTTACCCTTACCAAAATCGTTTGCAGCACTCCAAAACTATTTCCCCTCTTGCATTTACCTTTGCCAAATGAGCCTATTTAGAAATATCTGTGCTGCCGGGGCGCTGCAGCTGTGCCACATGGAGTTGTGGCGATGACACTGCCTGCAGGAATTCATTATGTTGAAAGCAACCGTGGCAAAGACCAGGGGCAGGTGGTGTGGGTAATTTCACATTTCTCTTTGCCCTGAGAGTGAAGATGCCACTTTGTATTACCGCTGTGTAGGAGAGGATGCTCTGTGCGGGTCGTCCAACTGTCAGTGCATTTGAGACGAGCGTTGATAGCCAGAGCTGATTAGATGACAACACCAGTATAGTCATCTATCTCCACTCGATCCAAGTCAAATACCGGCTGCAAGAGGGGAACACTATGCAGCTTTTATTGCAAATGACACGATCTTAAGTATTGTGATGTCAAACAAAGAGAGGAACAACAGTCAGACTTGTTTGTTTTTTTACGAAGTGAGGTGATATACAACTTGGGCGCTCAAAGTGAGAGGGATCCAGCTTGGAGTTTGGTAATACAGTTTGAGACGTTTTACCCAAAGGAACTTACTTATGGTTTAAATGTGAACAAACTTTTCCTAAAATTGTAGAAAATTAAATACACTTACACAGGAAACTCATGGCAGCTGTTATAACAAAAGTTTGAGGAGTATATTGTTTCTCAAAGGCGGTGTACCTGATTTTTACTGTCTTAAAAACATGAAAAACAGAACAGTCTATTTTAAGTGGTTGGTCGTGGTCCAAAGTTATTACTCACTTACCTTGTGTATCCCAAACATCATGATTATTCACTGCAATAAGTGTATGAACTGTGCATACAGTACACCACAGACTTATTTTGACCTCAAGAGCTGCTTATACCATATATCTATACTGGAGCAATTCTAATTAAATACATGGAAAAATCAGTTGCAGGTCCTTTAAAATGTGAATAAACATTTCCTTAAGACACTGTGAAGGAAATGGGTGGCTAATGTTTACCTGTTTACCCAGTACCAAAGGTCTTGGTACATAAACTGGGTACTATAATTTCTTGCAATTTGTGGGAAATATTGGTTCTTAAATGTAAAGATTGCTGGTGATCATTAACTTAATAACTGCACATTTACTGTTATATTTTGGTATAATAAGAATGCACCGTTTCACCCAAAATTCCACTTGTGCCCTTGTACCTTCCTCTGAAATCTCTCATTGACTAAACTCAAAGATCCTTCACACTAATACAGTTTGAGCTGATGGCCTCCTGCACCTGCTGCTCTGCTGGTGGTGGTGACATTCATAGATTTTCTGTTATTCAGGATATTTGTTTCCTGAACAGTACGTGCCACATTTGCAAGAGTTGATCTATTAACAGTAGAGGAGCGAAATGCAGGGCTCCTCCCAGACCCCAAATGATGTGCAAACACTGTATAATATAGGCTGCTGTCCAAAGTGTAATACAGATCCCACATCCAGAACCGTTTCCTTTACTAACTGGTTCATCAGGTACATGTGTCATCAACCGCTGTGTGTTTACATGATCACCATAAAAATGCAGCTGTTATATTATATTAGAAAAGGAAAAAAGTTAATTTGTAAACTAAACTAAAACATAAACATTAA
Source organism: Periophthalmus magnuspinnatus (assembly GCF_009829125.3). Classification (NCBI taxonomy): domain Eukaryota; kingdom Metazoa; phylum Chordata; class Actinopteri; order Gobiiformes; family Gobiidae; genus Periophthalmus; species Periophthalmus magnuspinnatus. Next base: position 15,392,424 of record NC_047149.1, read on the forward strand.
ACTTAAACATTAAAATGCCATTTTGAGATCAGCAAATATCAGCCACAATAGCAAGACAAATATTGGTAATGGCTAAATCAAATACATATGAGACCATCCCTAATCTTCTATGCTTTTTTCCTTTAAACACCTTTTTAAACACAAATAATACAAACTCTCTTTACAAACTCTTTACAAAGATTCTCTGGATATGATTATTCAAATCCACTGCAGTTATTGGGTGTAACTGAGACTGGGCTTATCATGTGCGCTATAGACTCTGCTTAGGAACTAAATAGTAGATTAAAGAACAATACGGCCAGCTGACAATGCTTGGAACGAATGAGAATCCAATTTCATTTCAGATAGATGCATTATTTATACTGTCAGTTTTACATAAACATCAATACAAAGCCACTGCAATGCATCACACAGCAGTGTTTTCAGCAGGCTTTATTGCTTGCACTCTTTGGATGCCACTTCCACTTGTTAGAAATTAATAAATGCCATATAAAACTGGAGATGCAAAACAAGTATGATCAATGCATAAGAAAGATTGGAGGAATGACTGCTATAGGGTGCCATAAAGTTTTTACAGACCAGCAGAACTTTTTAATATAGGCCAGAGAACAATTTAGTGATAAGAAAAAGTAATGTATGTTTGCCGCATGCTGCATGTCTTCCATTCTTATAGATAGACTGGTCAGTAGTTTCTCGTTAGGCACGTGTTTGTAAATATGTAAATAAGAAATAATAATATTGTGTTTTAGCAGGACAATTTTGGGTCAGAAATTAAAAGTGTTATCTCAGTTTGCCAGTAACCGGAAGGTAATGTTACACTCATAAACTAAATAATATGCTGCTCTGGCTCTGTAAAAAATGCCTGCAATAAACGTTTGTTATTTAAATTTTGGGGCCGCAAGTTCAAGAGTGTATTTATGACTTGTTTAAAAAGTACAAAATAAATAGAAAAACCCCCAAATATTTTAGGCAATGACAGGCCAATGCTGTACATCTGTCATTATAAGTAAGACCCTTGTAGAATTACTAAATGAAATAGCATGATAAATACCATGGCAAATGACAGATCTTTCACTTAAGTCTTAATGGTTGCTTCTGCTGCTGGGATTTGTAGTTTTTTGCTAAATTGAGAAGTTGTTAGTCCATAATGATAACAAATATCCCAATCTGTGTGGCTCTTGGAGACTGTCATATGAAGATAGAAGAACGTATTTGTCTAAAGTTTTCTGCACATAAGTTAAAATGCCTTTGAGAAGGTTGTTTAAGTGACATATTCATCTGCCTAATATATCAAACTGAACTTTTCACAAACGACTTCTGGGCCATAAACACTCAACAAAGTGAAAGTTTAGTCTAAATTTATGAATGGATAAATGTTCAGTATTTTCCCAGCAACAAGGTCATTACAACTTTTGGCCAGTCAGATTTAGACATACCGATGTCCTGCTCCAAATGTTCATCTGCAGTGTAAGTGATTTATTCAACACTTCTAACAAGGACACAATGTCACTTGATGTTTACTTGCCAAAAACTACTCATTACATTACAGAGGCCATACTGCTGCCATAATAGAACACATCAATCCCACTCTGTTCATGTCCACAAGGGAAGAGGTCAAAGGACACAGCGGTTAGGTCACTTTTCCTTGCGATGTGATGTATTAAAAAACAGAGATACAATAAAGTCATAGCATTCACAACATTATATTATGGTCACGTTGTTGAAGGATGCTAACCATACAATCCCTGCTAATGCTATAATTTTGTCCTATTTCAAAGGGGCTCTGAGTAACTTTTCTGGGGTCTTCATTAAGAGATTATTGCTTTGCCCAGAATATTCCACAGAATGGCATTAGACTTATCTATGTGGCATTTATTCAGTTATGGATGTTTTTATTGCTAAAGAATACCTGCATGTGAGCACTGAGCGGGGTTGTCTCCCCACACATCTGACCAGTAATTTGGCATCACCTGCATCACGACCGCAGACTGTAAGAAGTGGACTAAGGAAGTGTGATGACACCCATAGCGTTTAGTCCCAGTCAAATGAAGCTCATCACGTCTAGCAGTCATAGGGGCCAATTTGCAGCTGAGTTTCATATTTGCAATTGCACCCGCAAGTATCGTATCAACCAAAGAGTCAATCTGGAGCGAGGCTGTTGAAGGTAACGCCCCCCACCCACCCCCCTCGCACTGCTGGTTTGGCAGTGGGCAGACGCTTAGCAACGCTGTCAATCAAACCTGTTGCTAACGCTGGCAGCCTTTGGGAAAGAAGGCAGCAGATTTGTCTCTTATTCATGTTCATATCCTGATTTACACTATACACACTAGATAAATAAAAATAACATGATCATATACAAACATTTTAAGACCAAAATGACGAGCCCAACAGTAGCAGTTGTAGAGGGAGGGAAGAGGGGAGTGAATTGGAGTCAGAGTCCATGGAGCCGAAAGCGCACCCATGATCACTTCCTATTTGGAATGTGGTGGTTAGTAGAAACGACGGAGAAACTCTTTCATTTGCAGGCTTCAAAGTACAATAAGTACCTCATATGACTCTTTGTATCTAGACCACTGATCACTTGTGTCTCATCCTTGAATAGTAAATAAGGCAGCCAAGTGCAACGCAGGACACCAGTTTCTCCATATTTAAAGACAAATACTCTACTTATCTGTACAAACTGAAGAATATGTGAGTACAAAGTGTAGTGTCTCCAAATCAGACGTCATAAATCTGCTCTAGTCGTTGAATTCGCCCTTCTCTTATGAGTGACATGTCAATTATTCTCCACTCATAGACACCATTCAACCGCTACCGTATCTGCGCCATCTTGGGCCCGAAGACATTCCTCAACAAGGCGCTGACACATGATTGATACCTGGTGCTGCCTACCTGTTCATCAGAGCCTGGGATTGCTCCTGATCTGAATTATTCATCCCACCTGTTTGTAATCTCAACACATTAACCTTGAGCTAGTGCTGTGGGTGACGACTTTAGCGCTGGTTCCTTCTAAGGCAGCTGTGATTACAATTACACATAATGACAAGTTGTTTGAAAGGTGAGAGAGGTCTGTGTTATTGAATGGGCAGGAATACGCCATTCAGTACAGAGGTGAATGGTGTCATAGCAGCACTACACATCAAGATGGGCCCCTCCCCGTCACAAAGGCTCGTGGGTAAAAAATTGCTGGACTATGCAGTTTGCAGTAGGCCTATACGCAGTGCTTAGTTGTCAATTTGTTTGCCATGCTGACAAGGGGAATGGAGTTTAGCGCTGGGAAATTTAGAGCTTAATATCTCACCCACTCGACCCAGCCAAAATGCGTGGCGTTTTGTCCTCCATGATGTAGTGAGGGGGGCATAAATCGAAGTTGGCTTATTGTTTTGTTTTTGTTTTTCGGACTGGAAGTAGATTGGAACTTTCCTCACCAAGTACTGTCAGTTTTCCTGGACGGCGAACTAGAAGCAGGAGTCGAGAAGGCCGGGCAGTTTCAAATCAGTCTCTTTATTCAGCAGATGCAGGCATCAATCGAATGAAACACCAACTGTCTCCTGTTTTACATCTCTACTGTGGCTCCTTATATACTAGTTAACACACGTCATAATTCCTCAATAATTAGCTAGAAATGTACAGCACGCAGATTGTTATCTGGGTTCAATGAAGACAAAGTGCACAAAAACAAGCATTTTTAGCTGATCTTTCAAAGTATCATCATATATGGAGGTTCAGGGTACATATACAATCTCATGCCACGTTGGCGCACACGTAAACAGGAGTACAAAGTATGATTTACCATATTACATGGAATAATAATCTCACAATTTCCCCTTTTGATCACATTTACACATGTGATCATTAAAACAAAATAAAAAAAAAAACAAAAAAAACAAAAAGCTACTTTCACATAATAATACATTCAACTTAAAGTTCCCATATGTGAGTAAAATTTTAGCTTTAGCTTTAACCACCCTGATTATAACACAACCCAGCCCTTAGGCTAACATAGCACATAAATCAATACATGACTCTCGGACAGCAAATAAGAAACAAGGAGCACTTACTAGGATTCAGAATTTGTTTTCTTGTATACTTTTTTAGCAATCTACATAATTTTGACCAAACTTAGTCAATTGATTCGGGACCTGAGAGTTGGGACCCTACAGAGAGTAATAGAATTTGTGACGAGGGGTCTTTTTTTGTTAGGGCAGTTGCAATCAATCGTTCTACTAGAGATCGGAGACATGGGATAACACAGCATCCAATTATGATCAAGATAGCAATTACAGTCAATATTGTAGTAATGACAGATATTATGGTCGTAGTCCAAGGACCAAACATCCCGTATAACCAATTTGACCAAGTGTTTTCAGATACGCCAGAATTCTTAGCAAATTCCATGGACAAGGACTTAAGTTTGTTCAAAGCTTTTGCAATACTTCCATCGGGTGAGGTATTATTTGGTATATAAGTACAGCATTCTGCTCCAAACATGCTGCATACTGATGATTCTTTGGCAAGTAACATATCTAGAGCAATCCGATTTTGCCAGGCCATAAGTGACGTAGGGCCCAATTGCTCTACGATGCCTTCTATTGCCTCAATTGTGTAATTTATAAATCTTTGTTGATTATAGTAGAGATAATTTATCCAAGCCGTATTTTTAGTAGCAGTTACTCCAGCAAATAAAACTGAAGTAAATCCAGCCGCAACTACATCTTGTGCTTTGAACTCATTTGGAACCCCCATGGGTATACCGATAGAACTGAGGTAGATATCTTCATTAAATGATCCTTGGAGTTTGGGTTTAGATTGAGGAGACAACGACCTTTTGAATACATGATTATTTCCTGAGTTAACTCTGTATGACAATTGAGTTTGTTTTACATTTAGTGAATTTGCTGGACCTATGGTAAATGGAATAATTAACATAATCGGTGCACAAACACCTGACCATGTTTTTGGTAGAATGGCATACAAACGTAAATTTGCACATAACCACCAAATATCTGCACGAGCAGTATTATGGCCGTTCAGAAAAGCAAATTCTCTATAATTATCAGAAGATAAAGTCTGATTACAAAAATGTTTAGTGAAACTCTCTATTTCATTTTTATCATTTTTCCCTGCGTCTGTACGCATAATGGTATCTTTAAGGAAACACGTATATTTAGCTATTCCCAGAGTCCAGGATGTCGGCACATCCTTGGAGGCTACTACTGGTAGTTTATTATGAAGTTGATAGCATTCATCAGTTTTATCAAATGAATTTTTAGTGAAGAGTTTAAGTATGCAAGTTAGGTCTTTTTCATTAGAATATGGTATTGATGTAGTTGTTAATCGTGGTCTAGCTGCAGAACATGCAATGCAATCTTCTGTAGTTAAAGTATGGGCGGTATACTGTACCCATTTTAGCCAAGTATTTTCATTCATTTCGTGCCCTGTTTCAATTTTAATTGCTTCGGTTAGGGAAATTAAATCATTTTCTGGAGCAGGTTTATTAGGTTTCAAAATTGTTGTTTGGATGTAGCCTTCAAAATTTAACTTTAGTTTTCTATTGCAGGGTACAGTATCAATTTTTGAACACTGGAATCCTATAGAATAGATTCCAGAGTCATTAAGTGTTGGATTTTTAATAGATAATACTAAAGGATTGCATCTTTGAGTAATTGATTTGCGCCCTCTACAATGTTTTAGGTCCTTTTGATAAGAAGCATGATTTTTCCTAACTTTTGTTAAAGTAATTCTCTGTTGTAAGCCAATTTCAAAAGTATCTTTTTCTTTATTATATTGTCCACTGGTACTTGTTATAACTCTGGCGATCTCTATAACCTTATCATTTTGAGCATTTACCTTGGTCAGACATGTATCTTTGCAGACAATTTGTACATTTAAGGCATGGTCTATAGCAGGTGCGTCTTGCATACAGTCTAGTACTTCGCATACATCAAAAAGTACGTTGCACGTTTGTCCTTCATAACAATATTTTAGAAGTTTTGGTGTCCCTCTCTTTACTCTTTTCAGTGCCCATTGTCTCTTACCTGTATTGTTTGTTGTCAGCTCGGTTGTTGTTTTGATTGTTGGCTGTCCGAGGCCATTCTCAACACTTCCATGAATAAGGGGAACGTACCAACACACTAGAACAATAGAAATTAGCATAATTAGTGTGATCCAGAATAGACAATGAAAATTTTCCAAAAGTTTTTTCAAAAAATATGGCTTAAAAAATGGCCTATACTCTCCTTCTCCCGCTTCTTCTTCTCCCCCTTTCTTCCTCCTCTTCTGGAGCCCCAGTGTCAGAAGGTGGTCGGGGTTGTTCATCAGGGTCGCTGTTTCCAGCGATGTCTGGATTTGGTCGGCTTTCTTCATTCTGCATGGTAGATGTGGTGGCAATGTCAGTTTGGATTTGGGTTAGACTTCGTTCACTTGGGTCTACTGGTGACTTAAAGCAGTGTGATAAATGGTACCACACTTTAGATGTTTCTTTTTGAACTTGTACTGATCTTCCAGTGGACTGTAGAACTTGATATGGACCAGTTTGATATGGTTGAGTCCAGTTGTGTCGTTTGTGTACCTTCACATACACAAAAGATCCCGGGGTTATGTTCATCTCTGGATCAATTACATCTTCAAGATCATGTGTTCTTTGTCTACATTTATGTAGTTGCATCACTATTTCTTGGAGCTGCTGAACATATGAGTGATGTTGTTTGTCCCATTCTATAAATGGTGTATCTTCAGTGAATGAGCCTTCTGGTTTATGCATTTCTCTGCCTGTTAATAGGAGATGAGGAGAATATGACGTGGTTTTGTTCACGCTATTTCTGATGTCCATCAAAACAAAAGGTAAGGCAGTGACCCAATCAAGTTTGGTGGTTTTCCAAACCTTTGCAAGTTTTCTTTTGACAGTGGCATTCATCCTTTCACATACCCCTTGACTGGCCGCATGATAGACAGTACCAAAACGTTGGGTGATATTAAGAGCCTTTAGCACATCACGGACTATTTTAGCAGTAAAATGTGTCCCGTTATCTGACCTTATGACGTGTGGAATGCCAAATCGTGGGAAGACATCAGTAGTTAGGTGCTTAACTACTTCCTTGGCAGTTTCCGTCTTGCAGGGGAACGCTTCAACCCATCTTGTATACTCACAGACTATGACCAGTAGATAGCGATATCCTCGAACTCTCATTTCTGGACCCATGTCTGTAAAGTCCATGACAATTCTTTCAAAAGGCTTATTGGGAAGAGTATAAGTTCCTGGCGGTGGTTTACAAGCTTTCTTTGGATTCATGGTTTGACAAATGCGACAATCATCTATCCAATATTGCATGATAGACTTCATGTTTGGGTGCCACCACAAATCGATATGTTTGAGGATGGCTTCGTAGCTACGATGAGTAGGGGTGTGGTATTCGTCGTAGAGCATCTGCAGCAGTGAGATAGGAGCCACAATTCTTCCTTCATGATTTCTCCAGATTCCTGAAGGATCTTTAATGGCCCCACGTTGTTTCCAAGCACCATGTTCGTATGCTCCAGCTGCTTCTTGAATTTCTCTTATGTATGTTGCATCGATCAGGTTTGCATCAGGTAACTTCTCAATCTTTTCTTCAGTGCAAACAAGCATGTTTCTTGGATTATAATTTGCAGCTTTCTTTGCAGCTTGATCTGCGGCTTGATTGCCCAGGGAAATGGAGTCTGTTCCCTTGGTGTGAGCTTTGCATTTCATGATAGCAAGTCTTGATGGCAATTGGACAGCATCTATCAGTTGTTTGATCAGTTGTTCATGCTTAATTGGAAGGCCGGTCCCAAGTTTGAAACCATTTCTGATCCAGCCAGCTAAAGACAATGTGACAGTCTTGTAAGCATAAATTGAGTCTGTATAGATGTTTACTGCTTTGCCTTCTGAAAGTTGTAGTGCTCGTAACATTGCTGTTATTTCAGCTACTTGTGCAGAACCTTTTGCTATCTGCTGGGCTTCCATCAGACGATATTGGTTAGAGGGCAGTTGTTCCACCACTGCATACGAGGACACAATATGACCTTCTTTTGCTCTGTATGCACATCCGTCACAGAAAATGGTCATCTCTGGGTCTGAAAGAGGTGTAGTATGCAAATCTGCTCTCACATACAGTTCAGTTCTGACTTTTTCTTCACACACATGTGAAAGTCCTTCAGTCTCCATATTTACTGCCATATTGGTATTTCCTCCTTCAAAAGTAATATGGGACTGTTTCAAAGTCTTTGAAATATGATTGGATCTTCGTGCAGTAGTTATGAACAAACGAGAGTTGAGATAAGCAAGTATCCCATGTTGAGTGTGCACCACCAGTGGATGATTTTGTACAATATGTGAAGTCTTCTCAATTGTCTTTGCCAGAGCAGCCAGATAACGAGCACAACCAGGTTGAGTTTGTTCATGGGGATCCAACTTACAAGAGTAGTGTTTCAGCACTCTTCGGCTCTGATGATGCTTTTGATAGAGAACAGCTTGGACAAATGATTGTTTCTCTGTCACATCTAGATGGAAGGGAATGTCATAATTTGGAGCACATAGGCTGCATGCTGCACAAATAGCTTGTTTTGTCTTGATAAATGCTTCTTCAGACTCCGTCGTCCACTGTAAATTGGCTGAGAGGTTATGCATACCATGGGGCTTAATGAGTTCTCGGAGGGGCGTTGTGAGTTCGGTATAGCCAGGGACGTACTCCCTAGAGTAATTGCAGAGTCCCAGGAAACTGAGCATTTGACGTACCGTAGTTGGTTTTGGAGTACTCAGGATAGCATCTTTGTTGTTGGCAGACACTCCTTGCGCACCGTTCGACACCTCTCGTCCGAGAAAATGCACAGTTTGTCTTGCAACTTGTATCTTTTGCCTTTTTACCTTGTACCCCTTTTTCGACAGATGTGTGAGCAGTTGTACTGTTGCTTCTAGGACCTCTTTTGCCGTTTTTCCAGCGATGAGGATGTCATCCACATAAGTGATCAGAGTGCATGTCTCTGGAAACTTCAAATCTGCCAGGTCTTGTCTTAGGAAGTGGCTGAAATAACCGGGACTGTGTTTCCATCCCATGGGCATTCTTCGGTAGGAATAGACTTTGTCTCCGTGTCTGAAAGCAAAGTACCTCTGGGAGGAGGCCTCCAAGTTGATTGTGAAGAATGCATTTGCCAAGTCTAAGACAGTGTAATACTTATGCTCTGGTGACAGATTATTCAAGGCGATGTAGGGGTCTGGCACTGGATATGATTCTCCAGCTGTAACTTCATTGATTGGACGGAAGTCTTGAACCATCCTCCAGTTCTGCAAGTCCGATTTCTTCACTGGAAAGAGAGGTGTGTTGTATTCTGATTCAGTTTCATATATCACTCCAGACTCCAGCAATCCATTAATAGTTTCTTGAATCCCCATTACTTGGTCTTCTTTGAGTGGATATTGGGGATGGTATATCGGCTTGCTTGTGGTGAGTTGCACTTTAACAGCATGTTTCGTCTGACCCACATCATTCGGGTGCATCATCCATATGTGTGATGGTACTTGGGCAAGATACCTCTCTGTATCCGGATGATTCTCGAAAATTCGTTGTCTGGATTGCTTGGATGCTCTTGTGTTATCTTCAGAGCCCTGAGGTAGCACAATTCTGAATATTTTGTGTTGTGAGTTGTAGAACACACCTCCGATTTCGGTGGCTTCATACTGAAGACTTGAAGCCAGCTTGACCATTGGACCAAGTTGTCTTGGTGAATGATGTTTGGATATGGCCAGCGATACGTGTGGTGTGCTTTCTTCACTCCCCCTGGAATACGGTTTCAGTTCTTCTGGGAGGGAGACTGCGAGTGCCATACCTTGAGGGCCCAAGTAGAGATATGAGTAGTTCACTCGAAAAGTCTGTCCATCCACCTTTTGCCATAATTCGTCATAGGTCTCATCATCAAGTGTGGAGTAGTATAGAGTGACATGCAAGGGGTCAAAAGGTTCACTGAGTGGATATAGTGATCTTGCCCATGTTTTGTAGTTTTGCCATAATGCTGATGCAGTGTTACCTTTTTCTGGATCTGTGAGTATTTCTGTCCAATAGATTGTGACTTGTGACTTTGAGTCTTGAGCAGTATCTGGAGAAAGGTACAAGATCTCAGTGGTTTTACACATAGTTGCATCTCTCAGTATCTTGAGGGTTTCACATCGGTCCAGTATTTTGTGACCTTCGGGGCAAAACACCACTGACAATGATAATTTGCACATCAAGTCTCTTCCACATATGGAGATACTGCAGTCAGGCAAGTATAAGAATTCTTGTTTCACTGTCTGTTCATTCATTGTTACTGCCAATGGTTCAGTAAAAGTTCTTACTTCTGGTTCTCCCACACAGCCGGTTATGGACATAGTCTTCGATGAGAGTGGAAATTTCTGTCGAATGCAGGATACTGTGGCTCCTGAATCCACCAAAAATTTAATCTTTTGTCCATTTACCTTCAAGACCACCATTGGTTCGCTCTTCCATGGTTTTAGCGAATGGTCTGGCTGTAGGCCCCTTCAGTAGTCATAGTGTTCATCCAAGGATCCAATGAACATCTCTTCCTCCTTGATAGTAAGCTCCGACGTTCATGAGTCTTCCATTTGGAGGTGGGGGCATTGGACCGGCTGTCTGCTGTGGCATCATTGGTGGCTGCTGTTGTCGGTTGTATCTCTGCATTGGTTGCCTGTATTGTTGAAAATTGTGTGGCTCTTGCCTTTGTCCTTGAGATGCTAAGGGACAACTTCTTCTCCAGTGTCCTATTCCATGACATAGGTGGCACTGATCACGTCTTGGATTGTTCATGTAGCCAGTACCTTTGTTTCTTCTGGGGTCTCCAAAACCTCCTTGGTTCCTTGATTGAGGACCGTTGTAAATCATCACTGGCACATTTGGTATTGACATAGGCTGACCTGTTTGGGAGTTGGGTATCACTGCTGTTGCTTGTGGTTGCTGTGTGTTCATCACCATCTTGATTGCAGTTGTTAGTTGTTTTGTGACAGATAACATGTCTTCTTCAGCAGGGTCTGACTGTATACTCATCACATTTGTGTTCTTATCTTTCTTCTTCTCTTTAACTTCAGTTTGGTATTTCTGCAATTGCAACTTCACAGTAGCCAGTTCCAACTCCTTCTTCTGGTCCTCAAACGCCTTCCTGTTTCTCTGCCACTTGTTTATTTCATGATTGCAATGTGCATCAAAGTCGTCTTCAGTCTTACGGTACAGCCCCATCACATTTTGCAAAGCCTCTTGAACCTGGTTAGGCATCCCCTTGACCAGAACAGACCTGAACATGACTGACATACCAGTTCCTGGCTCAATTGGTTCTCCAGTGACATCATGATATAGGCTTGTGGCACGTTGCTTGAAGCTGTAATAATCTTCAGTATCTCTCATCTGCATGGATAACAACTCTTCTGTCACAATGCATGGATATCGTGTCCTGAGTTTCTTCTTCCAGGATGTCTCGGAAGATGTGAATGGCATTGTTATTCTGTAGCCGCATTCTCAATCTTCTTTCTATGGCTTTTCTGATGTTATCAGCGACTGTTTCATCGGCAGCTTTGATTAGGGCAGCTTGCATGTCTCCCCAACATAGTTTATCTCCAGCCGTCTGCTTCAGGAGAGCTCTCATCCATGGCAGGCCTCCTTTGGTCAGCTTTGGTAGGGTGAGCATCAGGGCACTCCAGTCCTTTAATGTGAATGGCTGGTAGACCACTTGTCGGCCATCCGTCCTTATTGGAAAGACAGTTGCAGGTTCTCTTTGTTGGATGGGATTGATGGTACCGTTGATGTATGCCTCTTCGTATCGAGTCTCTTCAACAGTTCCGCTGAACGATCCATCAACTGAAAAGGGTTCATCATTTTGTTTCATTGAGACTTCAGCCATAGCACCTCTAGTTTCATCTTCTTCAGTCCTTGAGAGCAAACTTCCGCTTGTCTTCGTTGTCATCTCTTGGTCAGGCATCATTTCTTGTCTTTGCATGCGTCTCTCGTCATCACTTCGCTTCAGCTTTTTCTCAGTTTCAATAATATGAGCCAGTGCAGCTACTTGGTTTTGGACAGAGTCAATTTTTTCTTCTATTTCTCTTGAGCATGCTCCAACAGATGTTAATGCCAACTCTCCTCCAACTACCTTGTGAGTTATCTTCGGGGTCAAGCATGCAGCCAGGTCTGATGTCATCATGGAAGCAGAAGATTTCCTCAGCACTGGGTTTTTGCTGGTGGTACCTGAATATGGTGGGGGCAGAGCAGCTTTTCTGGACATCTCATACCAGCATTCTTCATCATGTGGGGATGGACTGGTTGCATACCGTAAAGTACTGTTGAGACGTGGAACATCATCATCTGTGTTGTCTTCATCCCATCTTTGTGATCTTTGATTTTTCTTTAGTACTTTACTGCCAGTCACTTCTTCTTCTTCATCAGAATTTTCAGGTTCTTCCCAGGACTTTCTGTGCTTAGAGCGTGTGGCATATTTGTGTGATGTTTTATTTTCTTCAAGGGTTGGATATACGCCTGCTGCAGGTTCGTTCGGTTTCTCTCTCAGCAGTTCTTCCTTCAGGGACACTTCCTTCTCCTTCGGCTTAAGAACCAGGATAGAAGACAATTCTTTCGTTTCTTTTATCACCGTCATCTCCTTTGCCCATTTATGCATCTTCTTCGCCATTCTCATCTCATTCTCGTACTTCTGTATTTTTATTTGACTCTTCATCTCATTTTGTGCTTTTGTATCTTCAATTGGTTCACCTTTCTTACTAAAGCACTTCGGGTTGGGTCCAATTGGCACTGTTTGATCTTCTCCTTGTAGTAGTTTTTGATGTTCTTCCATTGTTCTTCTGTGGGGGCAATGGCATCTTTTCCACCATGGATCATTCCTTTTTTGACATATTTTTTAATAATGACTTGAATGATGGACTGGGTTTCTTGGGCCTTTTTGGATCTGCCTCCTCCTGCAGGGCTTTATTTTTCCAGAATTCTACCAATTGGTCTAGCGTGATGAACTGGGACATTGTGATATATATTGTATTATAGTATTTTGTTAAATTACCCTCTCGGCTACTGTATAACAATTTGGATATTGTTTTAAATTTGTTGTCAAGTCTATGATTTTGGCAGAATGAGTCACTATTTAATGAACAGTTTGTCTTTCACTATCTACCTGTGGACTCTAAAGGGGTTTTGATCTCGAAGGGGGCGTCTTCGTTCCCTCTTCCTGTCTTTAATTTAGTTTCTAAAAAAAAAAGAAAAAACTTAACTTAGAATGAGTTACTATTTAATGAACAGTTTGTCTTTCACTATCTACCTGTGGACTCTAAAGGGTTTTTTGATCTCGGAGGGGGGGCGTCTTCGTTCTCACTTCCTGCCTTTAATTTGGTTTCTAAAAGAGAGAAAAAACTTAACTTAGAAGACTTAGAAAGAGCTCGAAATTCACCCAAAAGCCAGCATTATCCTATTTAGTACTTGATTAAGATCATTTATTTTATTTATTCTTTATTTTATTTATCGCTTATTTATTTTACTTTATTTTATTTTATTTTATTTTTTATTTTTTTTTTTTTTAAGTTTTATTTTCAATTCAATTTAATTTTTTCCGATTCCAATTTCAATTCAATTTTTTTTTTTTTTTTTTTTTTTTTTTCAATTTTCAATTTTAATTTGTATTATTTATTTAATTATTTATTTTATTTTTTAATCTTTTTTTTTTTTTTTTTTTTTTTTTCCAATTTCAATTCAATTTTTTTATTTTAATTTGTATTAGTTATTTATTTATTTATTTTTAAATTAAAGAAGTATTATCTTATTTTATTTTTTTTAAGTTTTAAAATTATTCTTTATTATAAATATATTCTTTATTATTATTATTATTTAAATTTAACAATCCTGCTAATTATTATTATAATTTAATTCTGTTTATTTCTATTAGTATTATTTAAAAAACAGTTTTAGATAACACCTTTCAACAACTACACTTCACTCAGCCCCAACAGGGCACGAACAAAGATTCAATCAATAATGACTAGACCTGACCAATAGCGACCTAGGCCCAACAATCACTCAATCTCCATCCTAAATAAACATCCAACCAACAACTAACTGACCTGCGCCACGTGCAGCTACCCACACCTAGTCAATGATCAACCAACCACCAGCGCATGCACCTGCAAACGCACACCCAAGTATCAACCCAAATTGACACTCAAACATGCGTCCACAAATACACACACAAATGGCTAGCCAAGGACCAACCAAGCACAAAACTAGCATGAACAACTACACACAACACAAGCCAATAAATTCCAAATCAAGTGCTCACTTAAGGCCACAACCAAACAGTCCCTAAGCCCGAATCACCACCAATTAAGTACCTGCACTTCACTAAGGCCAAATAGGGTGCAGCCATTACAAAGTGCCACCCAGTTTTACTTCACATCCACCTAATAATGCAAAAATGTAAACTACAAAATGCCCAACAATTGTACAACAACAGCTTCACTTCATATCCATTAAGCCTTGCGTTTTCCTTCCAATAGAGTTACATTACAAATACTTTAAACTTTTCCCCAATTTGCATTTCCCAGCTCTCAAAATAAAATCTTAAAGTAACAATTTTTTTTTTTTTTTTTTTTTTTTTTTTAATTTGGGGTCTATCTTCAATCTGTCTTCACACTAATGAGTTAATTACCAGATTAGTTAAGTAATTAAATAATACATTTTTGTTTTGGTTAGTAGACCCTACTTTAATGGATAATGTACAATTTTGGAACTCAAAACCTCCTGCAACTCTTAATTTCCACCACTGCATTGTGTTCGTTGGTTGTACAGTGATACAAATTAAGTTGAGCCACGTTATAGGAGAAACCTGGAGACAACTTGAACTTCAAAATATTTAATTTAATTTAATTTAATTTAATTTAATTTAATTTAATTTAATTTAATTTAATTTAATTTAATTTAATTTAATTTAATTTAATTTAATTTAATTTAATTTAATTTAATTTAATTTAAATTTCAATTCAATTCAATTCAATTCAAATCCAATTCCAATTCAATTCAAGTTCAATCCAAATTCAATTCAAATTCAACCCAAATTCAATTCAAATTCAACTCAAACTCAACTTAAATTCAATCTAAATTCAACCCAAATTCAATCCAAATCTAATCTAAATTTAATTTAATTTAATTTAATTTAATTTAATTTAATTTAATTTAATTTAATTTAATTTAATTTAATTTAATTTAATTTAATTTAATTTAATTTAATTTAATTTAATTATTTTTTTTTTTAATTTTTATTTCTTAATTTATTTATTTATTTTATGAAATTTGTCAAAATGAATAAGTGCCTCAGTTTTGATGAAGAAATGAGTTCTGCTGTAACAAAGTTGTTTTTGTAGTCATAAATTATCCCAGGACAACACAAGGCTCAACCTTTCACAATGAGAAGCAAAACCGTCATCCCACAACCATCAAGCATCCAATAAATGCAAAGCAATATCCTTATTTCAAATACATTGAGCAATTATCCATAAACAACTAACAAATGTAAAACCATAGCTTCATTCCACATGCATTAAACAATTATCCACAAATAACCCAATAAACGCAAAATAATAGCTCTGTTCACATAAATCAAACAATTATCCACCAATATCTAGTAAATGCAAAACATTAGCTCCATTTCACTTAAATAAAACAATGATTCACACAACTAGTAATTGCAAAATATTGGCTTTCTTCCATTTAAGTCAAACAATTATCCACCACTAATCCAATAAAGGCAGAACATTAACATTATTCCACATAAATCAATTATCCAAAAATAACTAGTAAATACAAAACAATAGCTTTATTCTACTTAAATCAAACAATTATTCATGAATAATTCAATAAATGCAAAACATTAGCATCATTTCACATAAATCAATTATCCACAAATAACTAGTAAGTACAAATCAATAGCTTTATCCTACTTAGATCAAACAATTATTCACAAATAATTCAATAAATGCAAAACATTAGCATCACCTGACATCAATTAAACAATTATCCATACAATTGCCCAATAAATGCAAAATCAATCCTTTACCACATTAATTAAACAATTATCTATACCTTCTATTAACTTCCAATCATAGCAACAGTTTTTTAATTCTCCCGATTAGTCAATTTATTTATGTGAATATCATTTTAAAAGAACCATAACCCATCTGGCCACTACAAGATACAGCCACTAACAAATATCATCCAATAATATATCAGTTAACCATTTAAACTGTCTATTTTGTATCACAATCATCCCAACTTAAGATGGAAGCTGAATCAGGGAGATTTAATGCCATAATTTTAGTGGTCCGTGGCGAACACAAGCATAACAATAAAGCCATAATCAACACAATAGCCAGAGTTAGAAAAACAGCAACAAATGCAGCCACAATATAAATAACATTTCCTTTCAAGATATTTTTTAAGGTATCATACTCTTCTTTTAGATCTTTTAGCATTTTAGCGACATTTGCTGAGTTTGACGGACACAAGTTTTTGGTTATAATTCTAGCTTCGTCTATAATCTCTTTTACCATTTCATTCTTTAATTTCTTAATCATAGTCTCTATTTTTGTTTCTTGTGTGGATTTTGATTCAGAAACTGCTCCAATTGTAAGCGTAACCTTTTTCATAAGAGTGCCAATTTGACTTTTTATCATTTGGACATCAAACAGACTATTTTCACTAGCATTTTGGTATGTCACATTAAGATGCTTGCTATTTTTGACCGTTGTATTTACATTTCTTATTGTATTATTTTCACAAATATTGTCAATATTACGTAGTTCCTTACTACCAAAAGGATATGAGATGCAAACACAGCCAATATTAGAACAAATGGGCTGATTGTACCATGTACACTGTATTTTGGTCTGGGTTACATTATCTTTTTGCTTGGGGATATTGCTAATGAAATCACAAACTTTCGAGTGGACACCGTGTTCCGGCGAATAAGTTGCTATTTCTTGCTCTTTCCTAGTTAAGTCTACCAAGTTAATTCCATCTATTAATGCTTCTGTTTCACAGGGAATATAAATGATGCCAATCTGAATTATTGCCCCTTTATCAACTTTGCAGTAACAAGTAATTTCATGTTCATTCTGAGTAAAATTCATTTGAACAGGTTCGTTTGCTTGAGCTCTTATTATGCTAATAAATATTGTTGCCAGCATTACATATAGTTTTTTTGGGTACCACATTTTTATATAAACTTGATTAAACAGTTTTGTTTTCTTTTTTAGTGTAAAGTTTTAACCACTAAATATTTTTTTTATAAAACTTGCTTTTTTTTCTCTCTTCGTGCTAAGCCATAAACACGGAAATGATTAACTTTGTTTCTAATCACAATTTACCTGATCAAAGTCTAAACTTGCTACTTATTGTTAATTCCTAGTGCTTTTTTTCTCTCTTCGTGCTAAGCCATAAACACGGAAATGATTAAATTTGTTTCTAATTACACTTTACCTGATCTAAGTGTAAACTTGCTATTTATTATTAATTCCTAGTGCTTT
Source organism: Periophthalmus magnuspinnatus (assembly GCF_009829125.3). Taxonomy (NCBI): domain Eukaryota; kingdom Metazoa; phylum Chordata; class Actinopteri; order Gobiiformes; family Gobiidae; genus Periophthalmus; species Periophthalmus magnuspinnatus. The sequence goes on from NC_047149.1 coordinate 15,409,990, forward strand.
TTTTCTCTCTTCGTGCTAAGCCATAAACACGGAAATACTTACTAATTTAAAGTTATAACAATTAATTGCACAGAATGTCCCAAGAGCACATCACATTAATTTAGCATTAAACCAATTGACAGAAATTCTATGAAAAAGGCCTCTGTCGTACCGTCTTTTGGAGCGCTCGTTTTTGCGATGTCTTTCTCAGGCGTTCTGTGGAGGAGAAGGTTCGCCCTTGCGACCAGGACTTAGCATCACGTCAGGGGTCACCAAAACTGTCAGTTTTCCTGGACGGCGAACTAGAAGCAGGAGTCGAGAAGGCCGGGCAGTTTCAAATCAGTCTCTTTATTCAGCAGATGCAGGCATCAATCGAATGAAACACCAACTGTCTCCTGTTTTACATCTCTACTGTGGCTCCTTATATACTAGTTAACACACGTCATAATTCCTCAATAATTAGCTAGAAATGTACAGCACGCAGATTGTTATCTGGGTTCAATGAAGACAAAGTGCACAAAAACAAGCATTTTTAGCTGATCTTTCAAAGTATCATCATATATGGAGGTTCAGGGTACATATACAATCTCATGCCACGTTGGCGCACACGTAAACAGGAGTACAAAGTATGATTTACCATATTACATGGAATAATAATCTCACAGTACCACTTCAGAAAGAATATGCTTTTAAAGTTGTTGCACACACACTGTTATACGACTGCCACAACAAACTTGACCTTTTCATCTTATGTCCTTAAGTGCTGTATCAGTAAATCTGTTTTTAGGGTTTTTAGTTTGGAAGGTATTGGTGTTCCAGATCTGAGGGTCTTTTACAGTGAACAGGCTGTGGCATAGGCTGGTCTACAGTCACCATATGCAGCGTCTGTTGTGGTAACATCTCGGGGATTACATTTCTATCACTTACAATTACTGGGGAAAGATTTTACACATTCAAATTTTAGTACTAATGAAATTGTCAAGACTTAGTAAATTGTGCTTTTCTATAACTGTAAAGTAATTTTGTACAGTTATACAGTTACAGTTTTTGTTTTGTGTGGATATGACCAATAATTACAGAGATATTAACTATAAACCAGGTCAACAAGTTTCCATTCTGACAAGCAATCTCCTCAATAGAATTCAGACCTGTCCTTCAGCTCAATTTTAAAATATTGATTAAAATATTGTGATGCCATGTGGATGCAACCTATTCATATTACCTATTATAGTCAAATAGTAACTTGCTGGATATGTTTTATTGCTGTGCAGCCGTTCTTCTCAGTACAACATTGAGGATATCAGCTCATTTGATTCAAACCCCTCTGGTCCATGAGCATGAGCAGTTGTTTCCTCTTGTTTGTACGAATCAGGTGGGAGGGGCTGTTTGTTTATTGATTGTAGCAGTGACTTTTTGTTACGTCTTGTGGCTGAGTCGTGACTTATAACCTGAAGAGGAGATGGCTCTGTGGATGAAGTATAATTAATATGTTGATGATGGCATATTTTATGCCCCGCCGGCGCTTCTGCTGCTTAAGTGATCGATAACTTAACCAGAGGGGACGTATTTTACAGGACAATCAATACAAAGTACCCATACTTTGCAACAGGGTCATGGGGGGGATTTTAAAAGCCTAACTCAGTATATGTTTCTTTCTTTCCATGATAATGTTTAGTTTTCAGTTCTATATGCCAATATCAATTTGAATTTAATAAAGTAAACCACCTCAGCCCAATTGCTCTAAAATATTAATATTGATTGATGGCTTCTAATTGCTTTAGAATCCACAGTTACAATAAAATAAGGTCCATATAAACTGAACACACAGTTGTAATTGTACTGTATACCTGATTCATAGCTTTCAAGTCCAAACTCGAACTTAACCAGGATTTCAGTATTAATCACAGAGGCTGAAGCTGAGTGAAGTCATCTGTATTCCCCCTGCCTCCTTCACTGCATTTCCTCATATGTAATTTAATACATAGACACCTGCGCTGCACTGTAACCTTGCCAAAAGCGATGGGAATATGTCATCAACTTTGACAGGAAGCTTCCTGGCGACTGTCAAATCCAATCTCAGTTTATGGGCAAATTCATATTCACTGTATTTAAGAGATAAACAATCCTATTTTGTGGAAGAGACTGGAGTCTAATGAAGGATGTAGGAGCAGTCCACATGTATTTATGTCTTCAAACTAATATAATCAGCAGTGCATTCATTGTTTTTACATGTGTGAGGAGTAGAACAGAAACATGAAAGTTGGTTTGCATAATATTACAGATGCAGAGAAGCACAACACTAAAACATGGCAAGGTTTATATCCGTGTTTTTGTAAGGTGGATTGACAAACATTTCTTTTATTAATCTTACAAAAATACTTTGAAAGGGCTCACCTCTCCACAAATCTGACCTGTAACTTGGCTTGTGTCCATGGAGATAAATAGGCCTATGCTTAATGGCATTTTATGAAACATTCTAGGCAAAGCATCATCTCTATGCACCTTTATTATTGCTTTTTATTTATTTATTACTAATTTTGTTTTAGTATGTGGTGACTTTTTATGTAAGAACTCTCAATTGATGTCTGTAAATATTTCAGTTCTGCGAAGTTTATTTTATTTATTGCTTGCATTTACGTAATTGAAACTGAAAATTCAATCTCATCTTTGCATATTACATTATTTATTTTAAAAAGCTACATTTATTCATGAAAAAACACTTTTAATAGGTAGAGCTGGCTCGTTTCAAAGGTTGAGAAATGTAATGCCATGACCTGTCTTGAGCACATCATACACTGCACACAAACAGCTTATCCCTTCAGTGTGGCTGGGTGACAAATGGACAATAGGACTGCTTAGCCTCAGGGTCAGCTGCAGTCACCTCTAGTGGAGTGCCTCCACCTAACACACGACATCCTTCAACCCAGGGACATGCTTTACTGTCACGTCTGTCAGCGCATTTTACTCCATCGCAATTCAGAACAAAGCCTAAACGATGTCACTGCCCTATAATACCAAGAGAGAAACAGAAAAATACCTACTCTACTTAATAAACTTTTCACATGGAATAATTTACCTAAATGTGAGAGGTCAGATTTGATGCCAACCATTTAAAAGGTTGAGGGCGAGGGCCAAAAATCACAGGGCATTGGCAGATAATGGCCCACATGAATAAATTCTAAACCAATGGGTAGCAATGCTAAAAGCTGTGTTTTGATTAAATGTCACAAATGAAATAACTATCAGAGCTCATAATGTAACAGGTTTTCTTATCATCAGAACTCCCAGAGCAGTCATTTTGAGTGTAGTGTAATTGCTCTATGCTTATGTAGATTCTGTGTTTACATTTTGAGGAAATTTGAAACTTTTGTCCAGTTAACGGACAATTATTATTATTATTTTTTTTCTTTTGGTGAGGACATTTACAGTGAGATTTGATAAATTCTACCTTTAACTCCAACATGCATCTACTGTTGTTGTGAGAATACAACAGGGTCAGTTAATCTAATTACAAATGGTAGCTTTAATCCCAATATTGGCAGCTTACTTGTTGAGAACCACTGACATAGACCACCGCCTTTTCAATACTTTCTTTACCTTTCAGTTACCTCTTTCAGCGCTAATGTATATAGACCTTCTGTAATGGAGCCCTGCTGATGCATTGACACAGTCTCATTAGCCGTCACCGATTACAGAGTGAGATCTACAAAGGTCTATTATAGTGGATGTCTTTAACATCTCTATCGATTTATCGTTTTGCCTGTATTTGTATGGGGCCATATTCTCCACAGTCTGGGAATACGTACATAAGCGCACAGCTATGTTAATGGCACCACACGCTGAGTCATTTGGCAGTGCAAACATGCCCAGTCTGTTAAACACGGATTACTTTAGGTAGTTACAGTAATTTTCAGGAACAAGTACACATTATAGCATAGCATAACTATTTAACAACTGCATTTAACTTTGATGATTTAGGCTTAACTCTATGCACACAAAACAATATCATTTGTCTTTGTCATTCAAAATTGCTTTTCCTGAAATGGAACAACGCCATATTGAGCTGTAATTAACCATCTCTGATAGGACGGATCAACAACATCAACATGTAACTTTAAGGAACCTTGTGAAACTTTCAAAAATACACACCATGGTCTTTATAAACAAAATTGACCATAAGTAGCAATGGGGGGACCTCTTAGATTCAGTCAGTAATGTACCGTTTGTGTTCTAACATGCCACTGGTCAAATTTCAAAATAAACCTTAATCTTTTTACAAATCAAGTTAACAAATATGATTTTCTAATGCTGTATATCTTATAGGAATGGTATGTATTTGGTGGAAATAGTGGAAAGTCAAAATGTTTATTCTGTCTGTATACTGCCAAGTCTTTAAGTCTTGTAACGCCAAATCCCCAGCAGTTTTCCATACATTCTCTACGGTACAGCGGCGTGCGCTGAGAGCGTGCAGCCACCACGCCTCCTCTCCTTGACACTTCATTGCTGCTCACTTTGTCTAACTTATTTGTGCTAGAGAATCTCCTCAGAGCAGCTGTCTCTGTGCAGAGCTGATTCCCCAAACGAGAATAAATAAACACATATTCTAAGTGACATCTCTGTGGCCTGGCTCCAAATGCAGCGGCCATGTTGGATTGAATCTTCGACTGGCAAATTGTAGCCCAGAGAGTCACAGGCCGCTGATTGGATGACAGATTGACTACAAGGCTGGCTTTCCACACTTATTGCTGAGTTTTAGATGACATCATAACATTCTCTAGACTAACACAGTTTAATACAAATGAGGACAAGCCAAAATGTATTGTTCATGTTGAAAAATCTAAACCTATATAATAAACGATTTGTTTCAATATTGCTGGAGTTACCTTTTTGAAATAGGCCTTATTAAAATACAGTAAAATCAATATGGAAAGCTGTGGCTGCCTTTGTTATTTATTTTCATTTTTTCTTTAGGTTTTTAGAATCTGATGTAATATAAAATCAATCATGAATGAAAAAATGTAATCTCGGAGTTAGACTAATATATTTAGTTTGCATTGCTCTGTTTTTTTTATCATCTGTTCTGTTAAATCTCTCAGCTATACCTGTTGTTTTATGTATTTAAAATCAATGGCATGTTGTAGCCTTTAACATAATATTCTATGAAAATGTATGCTCCCGGTCCCTTATCACTGTTGCCGATCGCGTGACCTTGAGAGGTGTCAGTCAGTCCAGCCTAGTGTTTCTGAGGCAAATCTATGTATTGATCTCACTGCTACTTGATGAATGTGGTAAGTCTATACATAGCTTTTGAAGGGCAATGAAGTGAATGACTATTTAATGGTTTGGACTGAACTATGCGTCATTTATCTAGTATTATACAGTATATTTTAAGTGTGGGTGGGTGGCCCTAGGGTGTGAGCAAGGGCTTCTGGGAGTTCTGGGTGTACGGAAAAAGAAGCTATTGCAGAGGCCAAAACTCTATTAAGTATGAGTATGCATGTTCAGTTTTATCTTTGATCATAGTTTTATACATGCAATAAAGTGAAATCTTGAGACATTTCTGCCCAACTTTCCTCAGCATTAAACTCAATTTCAATACTTCAAAGGTCATGGAAAAAGCCAATTTAATTTCATTAACTCAGCAGCTCCCATTTGTCATTAATAGTTGAAAATGTCAAATTTTAAATATCACTATTGCTACTTCAAAGCCGCTGAGATGGTAACTTAACAATTTCCCAAACAAATTCTGCAATATTTTTCCTGGAATTAATTAAATTCAAAACGAAAAGCTTATTTATTGCACTGTCAATGAGTGCTTTAGGAGTATTCCAATTATGATTGGGTTTTTTGAGTCTCCTGGTTTTGTGTGTGTCCATGTATACGTAATATCCTGATGTCAGTATCCTAGATAAGCCAGTATCCTGGTTATGAGAAATCAGGATACTCTCACTGGGATATTCTGGATACTGTGGTAGATGCATTATACTGGTATACTGGTACTGTACTGAGCATGTGCAAACTGAAGTAATAAATACAGTAGGAGTAGCAACTCAATATAAACACACCAGTAAAACCATAAAGAAACCTCAGGCAACTACTCGTCCACCCAAAAGATAAAATAGAACCAGAGCACAAACGTAAAGTCATATATGAAATACCCTGCATGTCTTGCAATAAAACATACATGGGGAAAACACGGAGAGCTTTCAGTACACAAAAAAGAAACTTAGGACAGAATGTGAGGAAGTAAACAGTGAAGGTGAAGAATCATATTATGGACTGGGATGGAACAAATATCATTGGGACAGAGGACAACAAACCTGGATAAGGGGGGATTTTTACTCTTACACACATGGGATACTTTCTTAAAGAAGTGAGACTGCAGACTCCAGCGTTCCTTAAATCAGCTGACTGGACTTGTCATATCACGGGCCACAATATTTTTTAAAAACTTGAAAAAGGAAGTTCCGTATTTAATGAGAAGTTGACCCATGACCTAAATATCAACTAAACAAAATTAAATATAAATACAATTCAGTTCTATTATGTCATTGGACCATGGCTTGGACTCAAACCTGAGACTCTTTAGTTGAAATCAAAATAATGCATAAATACTGCTGAATCTTTGGCCCAATCTCACATTAGTTGTTTGTTCCTTTGTTATCAAAATCTGACAAAAAACCTCACAAGCCAACCAGTACCAAAATAATCGAATTACAACTTTGCATTACTATGTTGTTTTCCTAAAGTCTGAACTGTGCTCCAGACTACATGCTTTGACAGACAGATAATTGGCTGTTGACCTCTAGATTTAAAAACCCAACCGTATCAGTGACAGTTAGAAATGGATCTTGATTAAAATTTGATTAATTTCTCTGCCCTAATAACAGCTATCCATAATATTTTTTCATTCCTCAGCAGGTTTTCACATGATGATACCGCTTCGAACCTTTGCTTTAAATAACCCAAGGAGACCTCATTCATTACTCAGGGACTCTATTAACAGCACAACAAAGAAATCAATAGTGAGGAGCTTGCTTTTTAGGTGTGACAAATGCCTTTTCCTGTGGATGTTCAGGGTGAGGAGGTGAACCAAAGAAAACACGCCCCTGTTTTCCCCAAGACGTTAATTATGTACTTTGCATGATCAGTCACAGTCAGTCGCTAGCCAAACCTGAACAATGCGTACACAATAGGAGCGGCTGATTGAAGGGCCGCTTTCCTCTGGGACCTAATTATTAATTACAGTCTGTCGCCCAAACTCCTGCCACACTTTCGATTTCATGGATCTCTCTGACCTCAAAGGCTGATTGGCTGATGTCGTGGTGTGTTAAGAGCGGTCGCGGTGCTGTCTGCCAGTTCATGTCTCTACTGAAAGGACTCCTCTCAGATGGGGACTGCTCACCTGTGTCCAAAGAGTGAAAAAAAATATTTAAAGCTGTCTCATGCTTTGTTATATTGTCTCTCTTTGAAATACTTGTGCCTGAAAACATGACAAATGAATGAACTAAAGAGTAGTAATAACTAAGTAGTAGTAGTAGTAGTATTAGTAGTAAGCAGGGGTGGGCAGTAGAGTTGTTTAAAAAAAAATCAATACCCAGGTACTAGAGATCATGATACCGATATGGTTTTTTTTCATGGCCAATCAAAGGCCGATAAGCTTAAAATGCAAATAGAGACTAAATGGAACAAATGTATGTTGTAATCTTTCAAACAAAGGTATAAAGTGATATTTTGTCCTTAATTTTAGTCACATTTATCTACTTAATACTTAAACCTCAACTAAACCTCAACTAACGTCTTTTAGAGTTTCGACCACCTGTAAAATACCTTCAGCCTGACATATGTTCAACTAAAAGCTCAAATGCCCCTGTGCTGCTAAACTGCTCCATTAGCAGGGTCCTGTTGGCCTTGTGAAGAGGTACAGTTTTTGATTTCCTACTGACTCGTGATGGCCTCTGTGTTGCCCTGTTCTTCACATGGAGACAGATGTTTATTGGAGAGCACCACTGACTTGTCTCACACAGCACCAGCAGTCAGTGTAATTACCATCTGCAGAGGATTATAACAGCGTGTCTATTTCTGAATAATCCATATGCTCCCAGCCAAACAAAGTTGATCAGAATGAGGAGCAATGTTGACTGAACAAAAATCCACTTTACTTTTTAAATAAAACACAAATCAGATCAATAGACTTGAAAATTCACAGTCATTCCGTTCCTGTTTTAACATTTAACTTTTCAAGAATCTGCAACCAAAAGTATCAGCCACAAGAAGTATGGTAGTTTTCCCATGTCGCCATTGTCTGTCCATAATCAGGCTTTATTCAAATTGTAAAAGGAGTAAGAGCAGGGCAAGAAGAGGCATTTCTGTTTTGAAATAACCTGATACTATTGAATATCACTACTACTACTACTTTGTTGCATGTATGACAACAGAAATAGAATATGTTTACTTTGCTTGTGTGGTTCATTACATTTTCAATTGCAATCTAGCCTTAAGCGGCCCCAGTCTGTTAAAATAGTTGTGCCAGTGAGTTGTGAGAAGGGCATCTACTATAAAAAGCAATCCTCTTGGGATGTGACATGTTACATTAGACAGCTGAACAATGCAATAATCATATTAATAATTTGCAATGGAACCAGTGATTTTACAATATAATTTTTTTACAAAATAATTTTAAGATAATGAATTAGGAGTATATAACACTCAGTCCTTGACGTATATTCTTGTTTATGCCTAAGTGTCGCCACATTTTGAAGACTTGATGAGGGTATTCCATGAAGCAAACTACATCCAAAGCCAATTGGGTAATCCAGGCTCATTAAATCCTCCGTTTTGTTTTAGTGACTAACCCGATTCAGTTTAAAAATTACTTTTGAGTGGCATTTTGCCCGAGACTTTTAATGACCAGCCACGTGCTCCCAAGCACTGGACATGTGTCTGTGGACTCTGCACTCATCATAAATGCACTGATATAAAAGCCTATAGCCTACATTAGTAAAATGATCTTGTCCATGCACAGTTTCTATCATGCAGTAGGCAATTAAAATGAAACACCAGTTGCTGTTTAGAATTCATTTCAATCAATTAAAATGTTTTAACATGAATAAAGTCTATTTCTGTGGCTGTTGGTGTGAAGGGCAATGCTTTTGCCCACAGACACAGACCCTGGTTTGGACTCTGAGGATGAACTGTTTTCAGTGGGTTCTGGCTCTGTGCTCTTTCATCACATCCGTCTCTGTCTCCTCTTTCCCTCGTCTCTCACTCCCTGTCAAACCGCAAAAGTATCAGGCAACTTAGTTCTCTGCATTAACAAGGCTACGCAATACATAGCCATCTTCCTCTATGCCCGCGGAGTGACCGGCAGAGGGGGGGAAGCGGACTGGAGAGGAGGGGGAGCTGTCTTTCCTCTTGCTCCTTGAATCAGGAATGAACAGAAAAGTTCCATGTTCCAAATCAAACTATTGTCTGTGTGTGCTTTGGCTCCTCTCTTATTTAGTCAGATAATACAAAACATCACAACTGATACACATTGCAAGGCAGTTTTTTGTGATATTGTTGTTCCATTGATCCGGCCTTCCCAGAATCACCAGGAGCGTGGACAAAGCTTAAACATCTGGTTAAGCTTAACATCTGGTTAAGCAACTTTGATACCTGCAATAACATGTCTTGTGGCATTTATGTAGTTCCACACACAACAAATACTAAAGCAGTAGGACTAGTTTTAACCCATGCTGTTTGTCAAAGTTTAATCCAAATTAGAAAGTTTTAAAAATGTACTAGTATTGCACCACCTTTACATTGATCAATGGAACTCAGAAGCCCCAAAAGTACAAAGTCTCATTTTAAAAGCAGCAGGCTCTCTTTGTGTCCCTGTGGCGGTCGTGCCATATATTCAAACTCTATCTTTGATCTACTCCTCTATTTTACACCCTAATTGGCTCTTGATAGAATTTTAGCTTTGATCAAGTCCCAACAGAACCCGGACAAGTAACCAACTTTGATCATACCCAAAATTTATACTATGTTAATGATTGTCCAACAAATGCCCAAATATTCCTGCATGTCAGAAAGCGTGTCTATGTTTTGATCAGCAAGAGCCTGTTGACACTTGGGAGATGATGCTTGATTGTGAATGATACTTGAGGGGCTCACATGGTCTCATCAGAGCCTCTCTCACAGAAATAGGAAACGAGGCTTGTTGGCTATTGTGGATTAGTTACGACAAGGTATTCTCCAAGGACTCGTGGACTCGTGCCGTCTGCTGATGCGAACCGCTACGCACCATCATAAAAAGCCGCCACTCCCCGAGCAAGCTACTGCCCAGAATTACCTTCACCACACGGCCGCATAAGCCGATACAATGCAATTCATTTCGCTCTATGATGTTGAAAATCAGCCAGCTAATGCATTTAAATCAAAATGGCCAATGGAGATTTATCACAAGTAATAAAATACAATGTCTCTAACAGCTTCCCAAGATGGGGCTTGTAAAGTGGATGCAGACATATTCATTAATATTCTGCAAGACTATCAAAAGTCATAAATATTGTCAGATTTTAAGTATATTAAAAAGTAGCAGAATTTTTTTTGTAGCTCAATCCACTGAACAATGCCGTGAATTTCATAGTCAATCACATGGTTTTGTTGTGACTCCCCCAGAGAGGTGTTCATTCCAGTTTATGACCATTTTAGATGATGGAGAATTGTTATGATGTGGCTACTATAAATGTTATGTGAGACTTACTAACATTTTACACCTCCATTTTGTATTTTTTCCGAAAGCATCACCAGTGACATAATGTTGTAATGGGTATATCCACATTATGGTGCACCTGAGCTCATGGGAATAACTTAAATAATAACTGTAAAAGAGATTTTAAATAAGGTTCATTGTTAAACAGTTTGACGTGAGGAGGGAAAAAACAAGTTAGAGTTCAACAAAATTATGCAGAAGTACAAGAGCTGAAATAGTTATAAGCAGCTACTATAACCTCTCAACAGAAAGGTCTCAGGTTCGAGGGGTCTTCCTGTGCAGTTATGTCCTCCTTGTGTCATGGGTGGATTTCCTCTTGGCTCTCCAATCCTCATCATCTTAAAATAACAAGCAAAATTGCCCAGCCATGGTGCCAAGCTCAAAATCCGGAGATGGGTCCCCAGGTGCAGCACTGTAGCTGCTGACAATATGCAAGGGGAATTAGATGTCATCCAGTTTTTTTTTTCTTAAAAAAAAACAACAAAAAAACATCTGTTAGACCAAGTTAAAGCTTTGTGAAATCAGCAGACATTCAGCTGAGTGCTACATTGGGGATAAAAGTTTGGTATAGATGCCATGACATTGTTGTGATTGGACAAAATATGCAAAAAATAAAACATAATAATAATAGTAATAATAGTAATAATAGTAATAATAATAATAATAATAATAATAATAATAATAATAATAATAATAATAATAATAATAATAATAATAATATCCTAAATTATTCAACATACAAATCTATTTCAGAATCATAGTGTTAAGAAACATCACCAAATACCCACTTGTCTGTCCATTCTCATCACCGTAAAATAATAGGTAAAATTGTCCAGCCCTGGTGCCAAGCTCAAAATCTGTAGATGGGTCCCCAGATGCGGCACTGTAGCTGCTGATGGCTCTTGACATTTAAGGATGGGTCAAATGCATAGTTCAAATTTCAAGGTTCAGTAAAATGTACCTTAGAAGCCTTGTTGTGGAATTTTTAATAGTAAAAAAAAATCTTAAAGATATAAAAATCAACAGAGAAGTTGTCTTGAATCAAAAGTCTGGTTTATTGAATCAATTGTGCACAATTGTCAAAGAGCTGTGTCCCTAGCAGTGTCGTCTCACCCTTAGCTGAGAAAGAAAATAGTATTTATACCATCAAAACAACCTTGCCAGTTTAGACTAATCAAAGTGGCTGGAGGCCGCTAGATGCACAGAAAAGACATAACAACATAACATACATAACAGATGGTATTACGAGAGTTAGGTTGAAGAGTTCCATAACAATACAAATTTCCCATGCTAAACAAAGCCATAACAACCTCTTACAAGAACAAAACCAGGGCTGCAGCATATTCAAAAGTTTAGTTAGACATTAATTCACAAAAGAGGTTTAAAATACATTATCCATATGGGCTGTTTGCGTTGTATTTTTAGCCCTCTGTAAGTTCGATAAAAAGACATTTCTCTACAAGTAATGACTTTGTATAGCTCTACTTAGACTTTGCCATTTCCAACCCAGTGTGTTGTAATACCCTATAGGCAGATCGTTTGGGCAGTCAATTCAAACAGTTGAAATCCCTCCCAGAGACCCATGCGGCCACGGATGGATCAGACGCAGAAATGAGACTGTTTATCAGGAGGACTTTGGAGATCAGTGGCCTTTGAAAGCAGCTTTTACACCCCCCCACAGGGCATGCGAGGGGAATTAGATGTCATCCAGTTTTTTTTTCTTCAAATAAAAACAGCTGTTAGACCAAGTTAAAGCTTTATAAAATCAGCAGAGACATTCAGCTGAGTGCTACAATGGGGATTAAAGTTTGGTATGGATGCCATGACATTGTTGTGATTGGACAAAATATCCAAAACCAGACATTAAACAGTAAATTCATACTAATATAAGTATGTGTGTGTGTGTGTGTGTGTATATATATATATATATATATATATATATATATATATATATATATATATATATATATATATATATATATATATATATATATATATAAAACCAGTGATTTGAATGTTTACCCAAATAAAATGACTATTAACCTTGCAACCTTGGCTGTACAATGCAAACTCATACAAATAAATGAATGGGTAAAAAAATTAAAAAATGTTCTCTGTAAAATTATGAAATGTTCTAATTGCATAAGATTACTGGTAGTTTATTTAAATACTTTTGCTTCCTCACCCCAGACACGTCCACTAGCCCCTCTGGTGGGACCCCAATGCATTTTCAGGCCAGCCAAGACACAAAAGGAGTCCTGGGAGTCTCTGCTTGACTATTGTCCCCACAACCTGGCCCTGGATAAACAGAAGAAAATAGACGGATAGTTTCACACCACTTTTTCATTGTACATTTTTTATGAGAGTCATAAACTGATTAAGTTGTGTAATATTTACTTCCTAAATTATTCAACATACAAATCTATTTCAGAATCTCATATTGTTAAGTCCAACAGAAACATTTCACAGAAACCAATATATCCGCTTTTCTGTCCATTCTAAGTCTTCCTAAAAGCTCCGTTGTGCCTCTTTTCAGATCCTGACAACAAATTCAACTGACGACACATCCAATTTGTGTCCATCTGCTGAGGAAGCCCATTCTGTCTGCACTTAACATGGATAAGTGAGCTCCTTTCTGCTATTTCCTGCTATTGTGTTTGAATGACAAAATGGGATAGGGGTTGTACGGCTGCCTTGGAGGTGACCAACACAATAAATCTTTCCTTAAATCAATATTACATATACATAACCTTGGAATTTCACAATAGTCTGCTCATTTGTAATATGCAGTTTCATGTATTTCATGTTTATGGATGAAGCATTGTCTAAGAAGAATGTAGTAATGGTAGTATATAACCTGTAAACCAAAATGACATGAAAAGTTAAGATTGATGTGGCTATTGCGTGTATTGATCACACCATTAACCTGCCAGTTCATGTGTTTAAAGTTAGATTCCCATTCTTTCAATCAGAATAACTGTCTTTGCTATGAGCCAGACCATTATAAATGCCACTGGGGACAATGTAACAAACAATAGTAAAACGCCTAGTAGAGTGATGTATTGGTTTGAAAATGCTGTGGTGGTCACATTGTTACCTGATTTCACATTTGTCTAGACTCTGGCTGTATTCCTATAGGCTAGTGACTTCCTGATATTAGGCATATGTTGATCTTTTGACATATTATTTTCAATATTATACTGAAATAGTTTCATTGGGGCTGCAAATAATGATTATTTTGTTGATAAATCTAGCAGTAATCCTTTTGATTACTTGATTTATTTAGAAATTGTGATTTTGACAGATTTTGATGGTGTACTATATTTACAGACAAAACACTAAATGTACATGTTTCCTGTGTCATTTTGTTGTTATTCGTTGAGTCATAACACCTCTTTCTAAACATATGGCTTGTCTTTCTAAACGTATGGCTTGTTTAAGTGTATAGTCTGGTTAAAGACAGTAGATAGTAGGGCTGGGCATGTAAACATATTTTGTCACGTTAACTCAAAAAAAAAAAAAAAAAAAAAAAAACCCACAACAAAAAAAAAAAAAAAAAAAAAAAAGGATCCAGAGTCCTGCTCCAGTCTTTGAGCTGCCACGCTCACCTTTTCATCTCTCTCTCTCTGCTCAGCTCACACACACACGCACGCACGCACACGCACACACACACACACCCACGCACGCACGCACGCACGCACCCCCCCCCCCCCACACACACACACACATTAGTCTTTCTCTTTCTGCTCAGCACATACAAACACATTGGGAGGTGAGTCCGCTGTATCTGTGGGCTGGACACTAAATAAATGTTTATTGCTTGTGTTAATCATGTTTAATTTGAAAACTACAGAGGTATTCATATTTAGTAAGCAGAGAGCTGGTTTGAACCAGAATTGCACCAGAACTGAGCCAGAACTATCCAGGAGGACTAACCTTTACAAAATCTGAACCAGTACTGAAGGGGTTATAGTGAGGTTATAGCTATAGTGTGCAGAAAGGAGCAGGAGACTACACAGGACAACCACAGGATTACAGACTCTCTGCTATGAAATTTATATATATATATATATATATATATATATATATATATATATATATATATATATATATATATGTTTATTTGGACTTCATTTGTAAAAATAAGTTGGTCTTGCATACATAGAAAAGACATATCCAAGTCAAAACAGCAAAGCACTGGGTGAATGCTGCAGTATATTTAGGGCTAAATAAACAAATAAAGAGCCATTGAGAAGCAAACCCTTATTATATTGTTTTTGGCCTTTGCATGCAGCTAATTTTGATTCACAATTTTTCTTGACAAAAAATTTTGAGCTCTGCCCAGCTGTATGAAATATATTTCAAAAATCAATTAGTTGCAATAAATCAATTAAATTGTGTCAACTGTAGTTGTTACGCACAATTAAATAAAAATGAACAAGAAAATTTGCTGTTTGGAAGTATTTCAGTCCAGATGAACATTTCATTATTCATACATAAAAGTTGGGATATTTCAGTCCAAGAAACCGTAGATTGGAGAGAAAAAGTAAGATGCTATAGGCATGCCCATATGCACTGATTACTGTGATGCAAATAGAAGCAATTTTTCCATCAGCAATAACAGTGCACATGACGATGGAGACAGACATAATTGCGACAGGTTAGTGCAGGATCAGAGTGTTCAGAATGGCACTAATTATGTATTTTTGAAGGGGCTTTTACTAATGAGGCTTTGTAAAGTTATGATGAAATACACTTCTAGGATTGGGCCATGAAGTTAGTTCCTATATACGTAATGGCATGTCAGTACTGTATATTCAAGATATATTTTAATCTTTTGAAATTATGCATAAAACAGAGTGGATAATAAAACAGCTCAAATGTGTGTTAATTGTGTCCACCAGTTGTGCTTCTAATACTACCTGAAAATGTATTAGAAACCCATACTTTCTCCAATTTGTCTTTTTTGCAAGTTCTTTTAGACTTCTGAAGGTTTCTGAATAACTAACAGCAAAATAGAAGTACTTCTAATAATGTTTATATGTAGATACTAATACAAATTGATAAATACTGGTTATAATGTGGTGATACACAGGCTGGGGATTTAAGTGTTGAGACACATTTTCTGGTTTAGTCATCCCCTGAGTTAAATTTTATGATACTCAGAAAGCAAAATATTTCCGTGAATTTTCTTGATGTGAAAACTGAAAGTACTGTCCTAATGCATACAACTGTGTAAGCAGCAGAATACCTCAGCCTAATGTGCCCCTTTATGCCTGCCCTTCCTCTTATATAAAGCTAATATTGACATTTCTTCTATTGTGCCATATTTGTTGTGAGGTGCTTTGAGAAATCCATTTGTGATTCTCAACCCCAGGTCACGTCCCGCTGCTGTCTGCATTTGGCTGTAGGTGACACACCGGCACTGCCACACCTGGACCTCCTCAGATTTTTGAAGCCACTGTCAAAGAGGTCAGACTGAAGGGAGACTCTGGATTGGAGAGATTATAAATGTCATCATCGTGGTGCTATTTAAAATGCTGATGATATTACTGTATGAGGATGGGATTTATTGCTGTGACACAGTGATGTGGGAAAGCTGAGCAAGGTCTATCTGCTTCTCAATCAATATTAAGAGGCTTCAGCACTAGTATGTGTCAGATGGAAGCTCAATAGTACACTATCATCTCTATAAGTAAATATTTATTCATTTATCTGTGTGTTTATTTGTTTTGCTGTGTTGTCATAATACAAAAAAACACAAGCAAAAATGAACACATGATTTTTTTGCGTACGGTATTGTAAGTGTCAGTAATTGCATTCCACATATTAATTGCAGTTTTAATATGTGAAATGTGGTACTACGAGTAATAGGTCAAGACACTTCTAAAATTCTTCAGGAAAAGTCCAACTTTGTCGTATTTTGTATCTATTTCAATACTGTTTCAATACTAGTTTTAGTATCAATATCAATTAGTATTTGAGTAGTATCAGAGTATCAATTTTGAACAGCTGTTACACAGAGTGGAATAGTTGTTAAATCGTCAGATGGGAATTGAGCCGACAACTCTGACTGAAATGAAATTGCTGTGTAGCCTATCCATGCCATTGCATATGCTCTATATCAGCAACTTTATATTCTTCATTATAGCTGCCTGTCACCAAGTTTTTGTTGCATTAGAAAACATAGCATGCACAATGATAAAACTATTTAAACATGACTTAGATTTTTCATCTTCCTGTTGATGTAGTGGTCTGCTCTTGTCATTGACTTCATGTGTGTTTAATTGCACTCAATTTTCCCATGCCCTTTGCACACGTCCCTGAAGCCATTTCTCTACCTTTGTGTGGGTTAATTGAAGCCTCTCTCAGATCTACACTCAAATGGCTCATAATTCACTCTCACCTGCCCATTTCATAAGAGCACTCATGTCACAGCGAAATGCCTCCTGCCCTTTATTGAGTTTAATAATGTGGAGATGGTTAACCAATTAGGTGGCAAGCTTCAGGACCTCACTCATAATGAGCTACAAACATGCAATCATTATTCAAACACTGTCATAAAACACAAGTGGAGCTCGGGGATGACGTTCCAATTTCGGCAACATTATCTGAAAACAAGCCTTTAATATTTGTGAAAATTGATATAGATGAATGCATTAAGTTACCTGCTACACTGCCAGAATTACAAATACATAACATAAACCAAATTAAAATCTTGCTTCGTCAATCAATTTTTATGCCTGTATCTAAGCTAGAGTGCATGTCCTGGAAAATTAGCACAACCTCCCAAATGTGTTCATAATAAGATTGCCTTCATTAACATCTAGGGCTCCTTTGACACATGGCATTTGAACGTAGGAAATATTACCAGCTGTGCTGTGGTCTATAACTTTACTATTTAACACTTACATTGGAGTTGTTTACATCAGCTTCTCTCACACATTGTATTGACTGTGGCCTATTGCGTTGCTTTAATTCTTGCCTATCCAACAAGCTTTTAATTTTCTTCAAGTTTAAATAAATCTGGCCAATGAGTGTATCTTTGTTATTTGAAGTGACTTTTTCAACTGACCATGCCGTTAGTTAAAGTACATTGCCTTCTGGGAAGCAAACATGCCGACGCAACTTTGGCAGAAAATGCAGCCAGATTCACTCTATTCCACCTTTGTTCATTACTGAAAATGGCCTAGTTTTGGCTTTTGTCTAGTGCTGAGCTGCCAACCAGACGACTAGTAGTTATTTATGGTGACTGTAGAGCTTTCAGTCCAGCTTATATACTTGAACAGCGTTTTCCAGTCAGCACATTGAATGGACTTACACCAGGGGTGGGCAAACTTTTTGACACATAAATATATATATATATATATATATATATATATATATATATATATATTTCCTACCATCCAGAACTCCTCAAACCCAAAGGAAAGAGGTCCGGCCCAGGCACCCCTGGTACCCCAAAATCTCACCGATGCCCTCCAAAAGAAGGACGAAGAACTGCAACATTAGACTGAGGCCCATCGTCAGAGAAGAATCCTCCATCTCACGTCAAGAGGAAGAGGAGCTTCACAAGCTCAAAAAGGTCACAGCAAAAACAAACGAGGCAGACTTGGAGTTGCAAAAAGTCACTGCTTTGCTCCAAGTGAAAGAGAAGAAGATGGTTTCCCACATCAATGGCCATAAACACCTGAGAAACCTGTACATCAGTGCAGGACACGAAAACATGCATCTGAAACAGGAGCTTCGCAACGCCAAAATCATTATTGCAAAAATACAGTTGGAGTTGCAAAACGTCAAGGACAAGCTCCAGAAGAAAGAGAAAGAGCTGGATAGTGTCACCAGTGTACATAACAATATCAGACAGCATTTTCACAGTGCACTGAGGGACAAAATACAGCTCACACAAGAACTGGCCTTTGCCAAAAGTAACATGGAAGCAATGACAAGTACACTTAAAGAACAGGACATCACAATCGCTGTCCTGAAACACCAAGACTGGTCTGATCCAGAGGTCTACAGCCGTGAAGGGACAGTCCAGAGCGCGAGCGGCGAAACCAGTAACGAGATGTCCAGAATGGCGCTACCTTCAAAGCTGCAGTCGTCCAAGAAGGAGGTGTGCGTCTTAAAAATGGAGGAGATGAATCTCAAATGTGCTCTTAAAAAAAGCAACAAAGGGCAAAGCAACTCACTCAACTAAAAAGATGATTGGAGGAGCAGAGGAGGCGGCCCGGGCATTACCAGCGCTAAGGCAGCTCCAGACATGACCTTTGACCCTTGCATTAAGACAAAATAGAACTCAGACTATTTTAAACATCTGTTATTCGTGTTTTATTGTTTTACAGTCCAAAACTGACTTACATGCTGCTGTTTAACTGGTCACTATTATGAAGGATATTGGTGAATTCTGAAATAAAAGTAAAATTCCAAAACATACTCAAGTAAAAGTATTAAAGTATCTGTTTAAAAGTGTATTTAAAGAGTAAAAAGTAAAAGTGTTTAGCTGTTTTAAGTTTTTGAGATCTTATAAAGCAGGGGTGCCCAAACTCTTCACCGGAGGCCATATCTTGAAAAATATTTGACACAGAGGCCACAGACTAGTGGTCAATACAGTGGATAATTCAGATGGTTCATTTAACATAGTTTGACTTTATAGTTTAAATAAGACTTGAAATATAATATTAGGTCTGTATGACAATGCAATGTGATGTTATTTAGGTTATATTGGTAGGATTACTCAAATTTGCCGTAAAAAGTACTGATTGTGATCAGTTGGGCCAGTTCAACAGAAGGCCTGAGGGCCAATAAAAATTGCTGTGAGGGCCACATTTGGCTCCCGGGCCAGAGTTTGGACACCCCTGACTTACACTGTTAATAGTTCAGGCAATCAGTGTGAATATATAGAAATGTCCTGAGGCAAAAATGTCAAGTCCATCATGTACCTGCCTGTCAATCAAAATACTCCAGGGAAGAGTGTATCTGCTCACAAATATTGACCTTATATTACCTCAGCGTACATTGTGGATCGTTTTGTGGACCGTCGTCCAGGTCCATAGCAAAAAAGCTGACAAATTTCAACCTACTTTTGATAATATGTAAAGGTATAAACACTAAAATTAAAGGAAAATTAAAATATGTTATATGTACTCATACCATTTGTGCTACAGTAGTACTGTAAACATCTGATATTAACTTGAATTGTGTGTATCATCTTACAATCAAAAATATATAATGTCTCCTGTACTAATGGTTTACTGTTGTAGATTGATTTCCATCTTAAAATTTTCTGAATGTCGCCTCATTCTGCACTCTCATTTTATGCTTCTTACTGTCCTGTCAAAAAACAACCAAAAAGTATTGAGCTATCTTTCATGAAAACAGAACAGTGTCATCTCCTTACATGACATGTCTTTAATCTGTGTGTTGAGTTTGTGACATCTTTAGCAATCCTATTTGTTCTGTACATTTCAGCAGCAGCTTAACCCCAGAGCTCACAACGGTGTGCCTAGAGGACGTGTGAGCAGCTTTCTGATGAACCCGACCATTCTTACCTGCTCCACTGCAGATAGACTGACCGCCACACTTGTAATTCCCAGTTGGAGCATGAAAACTCATCTCTGCAGGGTGGCACATCCGTTCCATTATTGCATTGCTGTGGACCACGTAAAAATACATTCTGTCAGAACCCCTTTAGCTGTAAAGTTGGGATAAAGTTTCCGATTGAGTTTTATATGAAAACGTTTGTTCATTTCAGTTCAAAGCTCCCATGTTTATATGTTCCCCTTTGTTCAAAGTAAAATCCAGTCATCGCATTGAAATGGAACCAGCGTAAATTCATCTTGGAAGACCTAACTCCGCTCCCATCTACTCACCGCTTCTCCAGAGTTTACCTGCTCCTCCGCCTTCATCATCACCACATCATCATACATCATCACTCCTATTACTCCTTCCCCACCTCCCCAGCACCCCCTCGGCTCCACATCATCTCATCGTGCCTTAACTCACTTCAGCCTCACCTCGACCACCTTCAGGGTCCAGGTCCCGTGAGCAAGACATCTCCTAAACGTAAGCTAACTTGCACACCCTACATTGCAATGTCTTCTGTTGGGGTCTGAACGCCAAAGATAACTCATTTAATAAAGCCTACTAATAATTTTCTTTCCAATTTGAAATATTTTTGTGTAGTCCTTGGCCGTGTCCCAATTCGCCAAACTGGCCGTAGGATCACCATTCGAAGTGTGCATCCAAGGGCAGTTATGTAATTTCTGCCGCGACAAGGGCTGTCCCATTTCAACGCACCCTACTGAATGCGGCCGACAAACCTGCCATTCCCTTTGCACCGTTTCCATGGAGATCGGACGTAACCGAAGCATGCATCCGTGCACACTTCATGCAGTTCTATATCCCATCATGCACTGCGGCTATGCAAAAAAGAGAAGAAAATGGAGTCTGTTGCGCAATACACGTCCAATGTTCGTACTGGTTTACCACATCTACAACAGTGTGACATGAAACTGTTAAATCTGAATAAAGATCTGTACAGTGTGTTTGATGATTAAAAAGGAGTTACATGGAATAAAGGAATGTGGAGTTATTGCTAGACAATAAGAAGACATTATTATCATTAAAAATTATTACTGCAATAAGAATAATGTAAGAATGTTCGTTTCTATTGTAAGCGTCAAAGACCAAGAGACTGAAACGTAAAGTCAGAAGAGTTTAATGAGTTGCACACAGGTAATGTGAACAATGAAGCAATGGACTCTCCAGAAAGGACAGAAGAGAGTCCTGAGACGTGCACAAAATCTTCATGAGTTCCGTACATTCCATAGGTCTGCGCCCCTCGTGGGCACGTGTCATTTACTTTCGTGTTAGTAAATCAAGACACTAGCTTGATGTAGCGCTGCACTGCTAGAAAATACCTAATAATAATCAGATGAAAAGAACTGGCATGGCATAGAAGGGAAACAGTGCCCTCTACTGTTATTAAAGTGGTGTAGCCACTGGCCAAAATGCCGAACCATTAAACTGCAATATCCCACTTTATGTACAACTAATCAGTGTTCTCTGGTTTATAGACTATGAATGTGAAAATGATATTGTTACCTCTGTCTCTGTTATTACGTTTTCACAAGCTATACTTTGTTAACCCTTTAAAGTTATGAAGTAGCTACAAATGAGAAAAAAATCACCTTGAAAGTTATAATTGCCTATTGATATTCAATCTAAAAAAAAAGAAAAGAAACGGCTGTGACGACGACATCTTGACTTTTCTTCTATTAAATAATACATCATTAAAAAATAACGTACCTAATGTACGTATCGTACGCTCAAAGACAGCGTTACAAGTGCGGTCCGTGGTGTAGACCTGTCCCACTTCAGCAAGATGGCGGCTACATTGAGGAGGGCAGATTCTCGACCGGAACCTTCAAACTACACTTTGAAGAGTACTTCGAAGGGACCCTTCAAAAGGTGCATTTGGCGAATTGAGACACGGCCCTTGTGTCATGATGCGTGTATTTCTGTTCCTGTTTTGCTTCCCTGTGTGCTCTCCCCCCTCCCTCACCTGCCTGAACCTGGAGCTGGGCGGAACTCTCGGCTCCTCTCGCGCGCACCTGTGTCCCATCAGGGTAATCATCACCACCTGCCGTGGATAAGAGGATCTGGGAGAAGACACTCGGTGCCAGATCGTCTGCTCGTCTTCACCCTGTTTCCAGGACCGTCTCGGACCAGACGCTTGGGGCAGATCGTCCGCGTGTCCACATCCTGTCTCCTGCACTGCTCCAGCTCCCGCACTCCCGGCTCCGCTTCCGCCTGGCTTCCCCGACCTGGTATGGTACTGTTTCACCTTGTCTCCTGCACACTACGCCCCTGGACCTCGCCCTGCACTCTGCTCCTTTCCCTGGCTCTGGTCTACTGGTCTTTGCCTCTGTGGCCCACGTTCCCGTATCCCGGCTCGTCCTCTGCACCTCGCTCCGGTGCTGTACCGCGCGCTCCGCTCCTGGATCCTGCCCTGGACTCTGGCTCCTGTCCCCCGCTGGATTAATTATTGTGTTTGAACTGAATCTCACAATTTTGTAAATAAACACTGTAAATCTGCACATCTTTGGTCCACCCAACCCCACCGGTTACGACACCTTGAAAGAAGAAAACTAGTTATAAACACAAGTTAACTTTTTGACTTCTAAATTAAATTGACTTAAAATGGTCGCAAGATAATAAATTGCTTGACAGTTGAAGTTACAGGCAAAGCAATAACATCTTGATGGAAACAAACATGTGGCAACCCTTACCAGAAAGTTACACAGTGCACCTTTAAGTAAGGGCTCTGGACGATCTTAAATGGAATCATGAATTGACCCTGTGATAATCTCCCAAATTAAGTGGGATGGTCTGTGAATGTATTTTAGCCAGTCTAGCTATATCATTTTTAATTTTTTTTTTTTTTATTGCACATGACTAATTGCCAGTTGTTTTACCTACCACAACATGGCATCGGCAGGTAAAAGTGTTGAAGTATAAATTTGTGTGTGTCCCTGTGGTGGCTCAGTTCATTTCAGGTCAGTTAGTGGGAGTGGGACAGGGGGGGGGAACGCTCCAGCAGCATGTTTGGCCCGGACACTGCACTTTCCCCAAAGAGTTATGGCTTTGGCCGTGCAAATGGACAAGCCCTCAGCCTCACTGTGGCACAAAGACAGTATACAGTCTGCTCTGTTGTGTTTCTCAAGATAACTGCTACATTTTGCCTTTATCTAGACTCCAGTTCTCCTCCAAAAGTTTTAATGTAATTATTCACGAAAAGTCTTCCCTTGATTTTTTTTTTTTTTCTTCCCCTCAGTTAAAAACTTTGATGGCATTTCCACTATCGGACCGCCTCACTAAATGCAGATTGGCCCGCAGTGAGGACTGTAATCCCTGAAAAGGTCAGTGACATATCGGTGCTCATGCTTTTCCAACATTTACTTGGTCTGATGGAAAATTGAGTTACGTAATATAAGGATGTTATTCCTAAATCAATGCAAAGGCTATAATGATTTGGTATTCTGGAGGTGTATAATTTAAATTTACAGATATGTTTTTGGATTGTCTCTTGCTCTATGTGCAGTGCTGAAAAATGGAAATACACAATACATTTTACACACACATGAATTATACATCAGTCACAGGAACCCCCAGTCCCCTTGATTGTGTTTAGTGCTGAACAAGAACACCATTCTCGATCCACTGCACCAAAACCATAGACGGTATAAAGAAGTAAAACTAAGGGAGTGTGACATCACCCACACTGTTCAGCTCCAGTCAAATGTAGCTCATCGAGGCTAACAGTTATAGGGACGAATTTGGAGCCGAGATCCATATCTGGTACTCCCAACTGCAAGCATCATAGCAACTTAAAGAGGCAATCTGGAGCGAGGCTGTTGAAGGTAACTCCCCTTCCCACCTGCACTGCTGGTTTAGCATGGAGCAGGCACTTAACAGTAATCAAACCTAATGCTATGCTAGCGGGAGTGGCTTTGGGGAAAGATTAGTCCGAAAATGTGTAATATTACTGTAACAAAACACTTGAGTACATACTTTCTGTTTCTGTCTTCCGAGTACTTTTTTCTGAGAGGCTATGTATCTCCATTTGAACCAAGTCACGATTTCCATTACAGTACCAGGCCAGCTCATATCTATAAACTATACTTTAATAGATAATTTCTTGGCATCAGCAAAGTCAGGAGTGCTGTTATTTCTGTCCTGGCTCTGCCTTTGTGAACCTCAGCTCACTCACCTCAGCAACAGGGATGGCTCAAGACTTTCCCTTCTTTCATCCGTAGTACTTGTACAGATAGAGAAGGCTTACAAACAAGAAGTGCTGATCGCTCCAAGTTCATGGTTCCCACTGGACATTCAAACTTGCGAATGTGAACTTGGAAAAAGGAGAACGCATTTGTTTATTCACTCCATGTATCTGGAGGTGAATCTTTCCTTTAGTTGTATTGATTCCAAGTGAAATGGGGCAGTTGGGATGTCCAGATAATTTTGATAAGGAGAGGGGGTGAATTAGGGTGCAAATAAGCATGGGTCTGTAGAAAGATTAACTATGATGAGCTTCAACCCAATGACAAACTAATCTATCTGTCAGACAAGTAAATATTAAGAATAGAGCTGTCCATCAGTCAATGTAAAATCATTATCCATGAATTAAGCAGGCAGAGGTGCAAGCAGTACTTAAAATAGAACTTATATAGAACTTAACTTAATATAGAACTTATAAAAGTAAAAGACACAATTTGGCTTTTATTCTATGTTAGATGTAAAAAAAACACACACACAACCTGAATAAAAATAAAGAAATAAAGCTATTTATTTTAGATATTAGGCACCAATATTATTGTCAGGTAATTTATATAAACACGTTACATTAGCTGTCTTAAGGAAAAAGTATTGAGTTACTTCTGACAGATAGACAATGCACTTGACTACCTCAGCTGACTCAGAAGGCATCCAGTAGATTCCTCAATAAATTGTAAGTAATTAGATTTTTCTAACTTGATTTGCATCGGCTTGAGACAAGGCTACAAACATCTCATCATATTGTCTCTGAAGAGGCTGCTTATAGTATTTACACAAGCCACAAATTCCATTCCATTATACAACTTTGTTATCCAAAGACATACCAAGCTAATTAACTTCCAAAAGATTAAAACAACAAACAGCCCAATATAAAAAAGCATCTAATGTGTCTGGTTACAAATATTTACATATACTTTGGAACTTTCAACAACTGTTAAAGTTATCCAGCTTTTGATGAAGACTATTGCTTATGGCAGGGGTGTCCAAACTTTTTGAAAAAAGGGCCAGATTTGGTGATGTGAAAATGTTTGGGGGCCGAGCATTCGGCCTGATCATTCTTTGAACCATTAATATTAAATGCAAATTAACTATTTAAGTATTTTTTTTACTTTTTATTGCAAATGGCTTTCACCTTTCAAAAACAAAATGAATGTTAAAAAAAGGAAACATTCAAACTGTGGCTTTGATAATCACAATAAAATAAATTCACTGAGATTTTAGAATTTATTCACCTCAGAAGACGACAAATACCTTGCACTAATGTGAAGGGTGAAACAGATCTGGGCTGTAGTAAATAAACCAGGTCTGGCTCAAAGACAGTGGTTTTGATGCGCAAAATGTCACAAAGGTGAGAGTCAGTTAGACTTGTCCTCGCACAGTTCTTGTTAAAGTTCATAACCAAGAATGTCTTCTCACACAAATATGTCGAACCAAACTCAGCATTTTCTTAGCAAAGGTTCAAATTTGCTTTAAACCTGCCTTTATCCAGTTGGTGATAAAACTCAGCGAGCTTGAACATGTGTATTTTACACTGATCAACAGTGCTGACGGGCCACACATAATTATTTTTATTCCAGAGGCTGTGGGCCAGTTGTACACGGGCCGCAATTGGCCCCCGGGCCGGACTTTGGGTATGCCTGGCTTATGGCCTATGACTGTCTGAAATCATACACACAGCACAATGTTTATTACTTTATTAGTATGAATGCAGTACATATGCTTTAAGAAGCCCTGTGCTGAAAACATATAATTTATTTATAAAAAACAAAAATGACATTGAAGGTAAAGCTGCAATACCCCCCCTGCTCGCCCTTCCCTGCCTTCTCTCAGAGCTGTTATCACCAAGAGCTTGGATACACAGGGCCTCTGCTGTCCCAGGACATACAGTCATGATAAAGATAATATTATGCTGAGACCCTGTGATGGAGCTGTATCTACAGTTACACCACGTAGACTGATTAACAGAAGAACAGTTAGACTGTCCAATCAGAGAAATTTAGTTCACATTCCCTGTTCCTTCTGAAACTAATCTGAAACTTGCTGTGCTCAATGTCAGATCTTTATGTAACAAGTTGTTTTTAATTCATGATTTTATCTCTTCTTTTAATCTTGACTTTGTTTTTAACCGAAACATGGCAAGATAAAAACACAGGTAATGTAATTCTAGTGGAATCAACTCCACCCAACTTCAAATGTGAATCTGAAACACGAGTAAACAAAAAAGCTGGAGGTGTGTGGGTGTTTTTTTTTAGAGATAATGTAGTTACTCACCGGTTGTCATTTGGGGTTGTCACCTTTTGAGTATGTTTCCTTTAAAATGGAGCTAAAACAACCCCCCTCCATACTCTACTTAGTCATATACAAACCTCTCCAGCACTGTCTGAGTTGTATTGATTTTACTGAGATGCTTTCAGTTGTATGCACAGACATTGATGTTTTAGTCATTACAGGTGATTTTAATGTACATGTGGATAATGTCTTTGACAGAAACACTAAAGAGCTCAGTTCTGTCCTTGAAACCTTTGGTCTGACTCAGCATGTCAGCGAGCCCACCCACAACAGAGGGCACTCTGGACCTCATTACAAAAGGAGTAAATATTTCAAATGTCAGTGTGGTGGATGTCTTCTTTGAAATCACCGGCTGGTCCTGCAGTTGTTCAAAGGAGACACATAAATGATAACACCAGTGCACTGTTCATGGAAATTATGGACTTTGTGAATGCCACATTTTCTAATGTTGATGATTTGTTGAACTCTGTGACTTCAAGTGTTTTGAATGTTCTGGACACCATTGCCTCGATGAAGGTTAAAATGGTTAAAGATAAACAGGAAGCTCCATGGAGGAATGATGACTCGCTCAGGGCACGGAAAAGGGAGTTCCGGAGGGCTGAGCGGGAATGGCGCAAGTCAAAGCTCCGGGTTCATTATGAGATTTACAGAGAAAAGATGCACATGTACAACCACAGTTTATGTAGAACAAGGGAGAGGTATTTTTCTGACAATATTGGAAGCTACAGTAACAACTCTCATATCCTGTTTTGCAACAGTAAACAGATTAACAAACCCTCCAGCTCCGCTGCTATTAGAACTAATTTCCACATCTAAGTGCAATGAATTTGCAGTATTGTTTAATGACAAGGTTCAGGGGATTAAAAATGCCATCATTCCAGAACGCATATAACAACCCAGCACCCGCCTAAACACTTAGAGCAGACTCACTTTGCACCTGTAACTGACAAAACTGTCCAAGAGAATATCACTAGTCTGAGTTCTTCTACATGCTGCCTCGATGTATTATCCACTAAATTTCTAAAGTCTGTGCTCAACAGTTTGCTGTCACCACTCACTTGCATAGTTAACATGTCACTTCAATCTGGAGCATTCCCAAAAGCTTTGAAAACTGCGGTTATCAAGCCTCTCGTAAAGAAGATCGGTCTTGATATTGTCAACCCATCTCAAATCTGCCGTTTTAACCAGAGTCCTTGAAAAAGCTGTTTACCAATAGCTTATTAATTTCCCCAAATGAACAACCCCTTTTATGTTTTCCAGTCAGGTTTAAGACCCCACCACAGCACTGAGACTGCTCTTATCAAGGTGACAAACGACGCCCGCCTGTACACGGAAGCAGGCAAAGTCTCAGTCTTGATCCTGTTAGAGCTGATTGCTGTCTTTGACACTGTCGATTATGGGATCCTCTTACAGAGACTAGAAGACTGGGTGGGCATCTCTGGTACAGCACTAAACTGGTTAAAGTCCTATCTAAAAAACAGGGAATACATTTTTTAAATTGGAAAATGTGTCTCAGATAAAATGCCCCTGACCTGTGGAGTGCCCTAGGGGTCAATCCTGGGACCCCTCAATCCCCTCAATTGTAGAGATTGACGCAGATGACAATTACATCTATGTCTCAGTGGCAGCAGGTGAATATGGACCAGTGGATTCATTCTGCCACTGCATCCAACAGATCAGTGTGTGGATGCAAACCAACTTTCTCTAGCTAAACTCAGACAAGACTGAAGTCATAGTCTTTGGCCGACAGAAACATAGAGAAAGTGTTAGGAGTCACCTCCAGTCTCTCTCTCTAAAACCTTCAAGTAAGGCTAGAAATCTAGGGGTAATAATGGACTCAGACTTGAACTTTAACAGCCACATCAAATCAATGCAGCTTTTTACCATCTAAAAAACATTGCAAAAATCAAAGGTATACTGTCAAAACCAGACTTAGAGAGACTTATCCATGCATCTGTCTCCAGTAGGTTAGACTACTGTAACGGCCCGCTCACTGGCCTCTCCAAACGAGCATTAAGACATGCAGTACATCCACAACACTGCTGCTCAGGTCCTGACTAGAACTAGGAAGTATGAGTGCATAAGTCCTGTGCTCAGGTCTCAGCACTGGCTCCTGTGGCTCAGAGAATAGACTTTAAAGCAGCTCTACTTGTGTACAAGTCTCTCCATGGCCTAGCACAGACATGGGCAAACTACAGCCCAGGGGCCATTGGTCTTATTAATCTGGCCTGGTGAACATGACCAAATTATATTAAAATAAGTAAGTGTAAAGCTTGTTAAAAGTTTTTTCTGCTGTGTATAATTATAAATATAGGGCAAGACGAAGTTTAAATCTATCAACTGGACACATCGTTGTAGAAGTGAAGACATTTCACTGCTCATCCAAGCCGCTTCTTCAGTTCTGGTCAGATTACTGCTGGACACTGCCTTATATCTATCTGAATGGAGGGGCTAACTACACTGAAACTGTAAACATCTCTTGTCTCCAGCTTCAGTTGAAACTACCCTATTTAGCCCTTTAACAACCCTGCTATTGTTCTCATTGTTGTGGGTCTGAGGATGGAGTTATAGATTGGTGATAGATTATGTCTCAGGCCCCCATTCCTGTTTAAGGAAAGATTGTCTTTCCTAACAAAAATAGCTTCTTTAACTCCCCTCTCAAACCATTTCTTTTCTCTGGCTAAGATCTCAACTTCATTATCTTCAAAGGAGTGGTTAGTGGCTTTGAGATGGAGATGTACGGCGGACTGGGGTCCAGAGTGAAACCAGTTTTTGTCTTCAAGTGTTTGTAGGTTTGAAAAAGACAGGAATCTCATACTGTCTGTCGATTTGTCCAATTAATAGATCTGAACTTCGTCTTTTTGCTATGGATCAGACCTTGACAACTGAGGGTTTACAGAGACAATAATTATTCATTTCAATTCAATTTATTTTTGTAAAGCCCAAAATTACAACAGCAGTTGTCTCTTAGGGCTGAACATGAGAATTGATTTAACCAACAGAAAGTTAGAATATCAACAATGAAAGAGAAACAGACAAGCAAATAGATCAACAGAAAACAAGCAAATGGAGAACTGCCCTAGAACAACCTCTGTCCTTAAACGTCTCCTCCTTGGCAAGGAAAAAAATAATAATTCAATTAATGCATTTGGGAAACAATTTGTATAATAAGCCTTGCATATTCATGCTTTGCTACATGTTACAGGCCCAATCTCTAATGTAATATAGTCATATATATATATCCTGGCATGGCCCCTCTCTCAAATTTTAGAACCCATTGTGGCCCGTGTGTTGAAAAGTTTGCCCACATCTGACCTAGCACCAAAGTACATCTCCGACATGTTAGAATAACCATTTCACACAACCAATCTGCTCTCAACCTTCGGCTCTTTCTTCCGGGTTTGCAATCAATAAAATTAAATAATCAGATGCAGAAAGTGCACAAGATTCAGACAGTGCAGTTTTTACTAGACTGGAAAAAAACAAAACAAAATGTACTAATTTACAAGAATCAAATGCGTACTCCAACTGTAACGGGGAAGACACTGAATTATCAAGTTAGATATGTATTAGTACTGTGACCATATCCATCTGTATTGTGTGCGGACCACTTAGCCAAGACCGTGTGAGAAGTGGATGCCACAGCCATGACAAACTGTTCACATGAAAATACATACTAAAAAAAAAAAAAAGTATAGCCCCACAGCCTCCATTGCTCCTCCATTCTGAAGGAGTGAGTAGATGTAAATGTTGTAGAGTGGAGTTCTGATTTATGACGTTTCTCTCCGTCATAGATTATGGCCATAGCTTATGTTGTGCTCATTTCTCTGTGTCACTGTGTAATATATAGAGGAGCATATTCATGGTAAAGTGCCTGGTTGCTGTTAGCTGTGAATTATCCATACATCAGGATCACATGATGCCAGTGGTTGTAAATTTACACACATTACTTGGGCCTGTCCCATTAGACAAATGTCAGCGTTTTAATCATAAAAGTGTGTTTACAGCATGAGCCCACACAAGCTGGCAGTCTGAGTAAATCACACGCTCTATTTTTCTGTGCTTCCAATCAGATAAACACAGATAGAGTCTTATACCCTAAATTGAATGCCAAGAAAGAACTAAAAGGACCCATTAAAAACAATGCAATGCATTATTTTTGTTGATTAACAATATTGCATTGTATGCAACATCTTCTGCTAATAATATCTCTGCGTGCTATCCGAGCGTGCACTGTTGTACAAGGGAATAGAATCTGAAAATTGCGTTATTATGATTAGGAAAAAAAGTTACATCTCGACTGCCCTTCTTGACCAGTGGTGGTCAAGAAGGGCAAAACTAGTAAAGTCAAAACTAGTAAAGTACTATACTTAAGTATTTCATGTATCTGTACTTTACTTAAGTAAAAGTGGATAATTTTTACTTATACTTTACTACATTTGAGAGCAGGTGTCTATGCTTTCTATTCCACTACATTTTTGAACAGGACTGGAAAGTAAAAATATTTTTATTACTGTTTGAGACCTGCTGAAATGTCTGAGGGATTTATTTTTTAGCACATTCACAGTTTGAGAAAACAAAAATATCTAAATGAAGACAGCTATGAAAATTCAGCACAAATCTGTATCAAAATCCTTAAATTTGAAGTCTTAGAAGAGCTCAAAATCTGCACGAAATACTTTTACTTTTTACTCTTTAAGTACACATTTTTAAACTACTTTAATACTTCTTGTTAAGTAGATTTTTTCATAAGATAATTTTACTTTTACTAGTATTTTTTATTTTATTTTTTTGCTCCTGGTATCTGTACTTTTACTTAAGTAACAAAATTGAGTACTTCTTTCAACACAATTCCCATTATTCAGATGCAAAGAGCACAGTGGCTTGTGTCACTGTCTGGCTAAATAACTACTTTTATGATAGTTATCAACACTATTACAATTTGCTTGCCTGGAATCCAGAATACACACTTCTTCAGTACTTTACGAAGAGTCTGGTCACAATTGAATCTCTATGAGTTCAAATGGATGTGATTTGTCAGTTAGGGACACACATGGTCTGTTTATACCAAACAAGAAAGGAAAAAAGAAAGCAAAAAAAAAATCCAAGGGGACTCAAAAACATGTGGATTTCAGCAGAGTCAATTAGTGGAGCACTGAACTGTTAATCTGAGTTGAGAGATGTTAGATTTTGACTAAAGAGCTCCTTCATTTCACATGTGTCACTGGAAAAAAATAATTTGATTGCATGATCATGTTTGGTTCTTGCTTGAGATGCAATGAAGGCTTCGGGGACCATGATATCTCCATGTAGAAAAAATACAGAGAGATACCATTCTGGATTTGTTGGGCAAGCAATCTGCACTTTAACTGTCTAAAAAAAATACTTGAAATTTTGAATCTTATTGTAGTTTTGTCTGGTTCAAATGGTGGCATGTAGTCCTAATTTACAATAGGACTATAGCAAACAGCAGATACAAACACCAGCCAAGTGTCAGGCGATGACACTGATAGGACACACATGACACTCTTCATGCTATGGATGCTTAAACTTAAAACCCAACTGCTGGCCCCTGTTGCTGGGGAGTTTTGACAAAGCAGTATAATTGGAAATCAAAATGTCACATGGCAAAAGACATAGAGAAGAACAGAACTGGTAAGAAGCAAAAAACGAAGGAGGTCAAAAAGAAGCCAGTACAGATATTTCCAGCAATCCTCCAAAAATGTCATGAAGTGGCATTTCAATTGGACATGTAGAATAAAAAGTTGTTAGCCCAATCATATTTTTATTGCATATTGCACATTAGGTATATATTAGGTATAGCTACAAATCTACTACCAATGGTTTTACTCCAAACAAAATACACCAAATGTTATATTAGCATATTCCCCAATTGAAACAACAGCAACATTTCACCAGAGGAATTATTTTCAACACCCTTGAACAGAAACACAGGAAATGAGATAGAAGTTTGAATTTGACTAAAAATACCAAAACTGAATACAGTTTTGAAAGCCCCTCAACTTTGTCTTTCAGATTTTAGTATGGCAGTGTAAATGTTTGTGTGTTTGTTTCCATGACCATTCTGTCCTGATCTGACCCAAGAGCACTATGCTTTTAATACATTTTTTCATACAGTCATGATTTAATAAAATAAGACACTGTTGCCCCCAAGTGGAGCAGAGAAATACTGTCCAGTGTGGTCCAGTGAGGTTTATAAATCAAATATTCAGGTTGGAGACATAATACTTAAGCAGAAGTGATGCCAATCATTGATGTTGTCATACTCTCAGCAAGAGCCAGTTTGTTTTTTTCTTATTCCTATTACATTGTACTGTCAGAATACATATTTAAGAGGTGAAGTTACAAATGTTGAGCCTGATCATTGCTGTTAGTGACTAAACCCTTTAATTCACTGTATTTCAACATCTGTATTAAATATATTACTGGCCAATGATGACATCTGAAATCCAGCAATTAGTCTCAAATGGTAGGTCATTATGTGCTCAGACTGATATGGAAATTTAAGCTCTTTAACATATGTATATAAAAGTACAGCACAGCTATGAGTGGTAGTGTGATAGTGTGAAAGGAGTCAAATTTGAACAAATAACAGACTTGTCCTGCTCCTGACCCATTACTGATATAGTAATAGAGGTGTGATTGACAGGAGGCTGTGGCGGGAGGTCACTGCTGGTTCAGTCTGTTCCACAATAAGACTGTTTCCCTTCGTAGAGTTTTCAGAGCATCCATCTTTGTAACTCAACTTTTGACACTTTGGATTATTATTAGTTCCTCTGATCTTGTGACCTGATTCTTTCTGGCATCCTCGCACATACAAGACATTTACCCTGAAAAATTTTGAAAAATATAATAAATATGTTTAGTTTTAAATGCAAATTGATAAGTAATTGATTAGCAAATTTTGTTCCTAGTGCACATTTTAAACACATCTATTTTGGATATTAAAAATTTGGATCAGACTTCAGCCAAATGTGATTGCCAAAAATGGGTGTTATTCATTTTATATTTTATGTTGCTTCATTGAGACTGTTAAGATGCTTGATAGAATCGGTCAGTGCCAAAACACTACAACATTAAAGCCTTTTACAGCCTTTTTATTCTCCTTCTTTTTAAGATCAACATTAAGTTTTTTTCCCCCTGAAGTCACAAAAATATATGCTCCTAGATGTTAATTTGTCTTATAACATTTTACCCCAGATGCCCTTACATGAAAGAGCACAGAGGCTTATGACAGTTGCTTATGTAGATTAAGATGTGTAAGCTGCAGTTTAATCAGCCTATATATTTTAATAGAATATTTATTTTTATCTTAACCAATCAGAAACCAGGTTAATGCCAACGTTACTGCTTGTAATTAAGATCATTATGAATATGCAGATTTAAACTGTGTTATGTGACTGTAGAGTGGTGTGTAAGTGGATGGTGACAGCAGGTGCAGACAGCTCAGTGTAGGACAGGGTCATGAATCAGCACCTGTCAGACAAAGTGACTGACAAAAGCACTCAAGCACACACTGTCATATCCACTAGGCCACACGTGGAGCCAAAGCAGACGCAGGGAGCAGCCATTAGACACATGACATATAAATGTTAGACTTTGGCATTTGTGCAAGGCAAGCGTTCTCTATGTGGTGAATGTAAGAGGATGGTGAGACTTGTTACAAACTAATTCTAATTTAAAGTGGGGGTGCACAATATGACAGAAGACCATTTAGATTTATCTACACTTAAAATCTGAAGCCATTTGCTGAACGCAACCTCCTCATTTGGATTGGTTAAATCTGTCTGCATATGGTCGGTATAGATGTTGAAATAATCCATAATCACTTAGAAATTGATGGTAAGCTAGTATCAAAATTATAATGAAATATCCATGTTACAGTTTGCTCTGGTCCAGTCCTGTTTTTCACTTATCTCCTGTATCATCTGTCTCCACCTGTCTGGGCATGGCTAATGACAGCACACCTGGCTTCCATCACTACTCCACCTCAGTATAAAGAGAGCAGCTCCACAGTCCTCCCTTGGCAGTTTGTTTGATCTACACTATTAGTTAGTAGTTCTTCACTTGGCTTTTTTTTTTTTTCTTTTGCCCATATCCTTCCTGCCCTGCTCACTAGTGATGGTGAGATGAAGCCCCATGAAGCATCATACTTTCAGTCAACTGTGCCGACACATGTACCAACACTTCATAAGGATTCATTTACTCTATGGCGCCATCAAGAGGTCAATAAAATGTACTGCAATCTAGTTTCCACCTCAGCACCATCAATTGAACAAATCTACTACAGAACCAGTGATACCACAGTGAAACACATTATTAGAAATAGGAATGCACTTGTGTTACTTGTAGTAGTGCTTTTAATTAAATAAAGAGAATTAAACCCCAATATTTAGGCCCGAGCCCCTACAGGGCGTAGGGCCTATTGCCTACTGTCTTCACGAAGTTGCGCGCGAAGCACAGACTCCTGTATCCTGAAGGCTACAGGAGTCTGTGCCCCCTGCACAGACTCCTGTATCCTAGCAACCAGGAATATGCAAACCCATGCCTACGGCATGGGTTTGCATATTTGTTGTTGCTAGCATGTCAGCGTCAACATTGAGTCAATGGGCTTCGCCCATTGACTCAATGTTGAAGGCTACAGGAGTCTGTGCCCCCTGCACAGACTCCTGTATCCTAGCAACCAGGAATATGCAAACCCATGCCTACGGCATGGGTTTGCATATTTGTTGTTGCTAACATGTCAGCGTCAACATTGAGTCAATGGGCGAAGCCCATTGACTCAATGTTGAAGGCTACAGGAGTCTGTGCCCCCTGCACAGACTCCTGTATCCTAGCAACCAGGAATATGCAAACCCATGCCTACGGCATGGGTTTGCATATTTGTTGTTGCTAGCATGTCAGCGTCAACATTGAGTCAATGGGCGAAGCCCATTGACTCAATGTTGAAGGCTACAGGAGTCTGTGCCCCCTGCACAGACTCCCCTGCCCCCTGCACAGACTCCTGTATCCTAGCAACCAGGAATATGCAAACCCATGCCTACGGCATGGGTTTGCATATTTGTTGTTGCTAGCATGTCAGCGTCAACATTGAGTCAATGGGCTTCGCCCATTGACTCAATGTTGACGCTGACGCAGCGCGAAGCGCTCATGTCCCCAAACACACTCCTGGCATCGAGCCCTATCTAAGCCCCCATGCCGCAGGCATGGGCCATACTTATAACTGCTAAAATGAATGGAAGTCAATGGGAGGTCAATGGCGGACCCCGACATCATGGCGAATTGACCCCATGGTGACGTGGGGATAGTCGAGAGCTTTCAAAAAACGTATAATATGTGTTTCTAATGTTATCGGATATATTGTTTTTGCTAAAAATATTATTAGGCCTGAGCCCCTACAGGGCGTAGGGCCTATTGCTTCCGCAACGATGAGATACTATGTGTATCACTGATTAAGAAAATAAAATTGAAGGTTGAAGTAAGTACAGAGCAGTGGGTGTAAGCCAGTAGCGGTGAAAACGAGAGTTGATTGGCAAGATGGTGACAATAAATAATGAAAGTAAGAGATTAAAGACATGCACAAACCACTTCAAAAACAAATTTGAGAGGGGAAATGAGAAGGAGAAACAACTATAACATGATTAGAAGCTCTGAAAAAACTATTTTGCAGAATAGGTCTACTTTAAAGAACACTTTATTGTCCCCATAGAGAAATTTGTCCTCTACCTCTAACCCATCCATCTACACCTCTTATGCAAGCTTCCAGGAGCAGTGGGCGCACAGTGCAGCACTTGGTGAGCCATTTCCAGAGTTAGTTTTCGTCAGGGCCTTAGCTGTGCATGTGTGTGCTCTGTGTTGATAGTGGAAACCAGAATCAAACCCATAACCTTCTTGTTGTGAGGCATGAGTGTGAGCCACTCAGCCACCATGACACACTACAGTTTGTCAGGCCGTGCTGTCACCTATCAATTTGAACACAAGGAAAATTCTCTCACCTCAAAGTTTAGTGTGCTGCTCATTGAAACCCACTGAGACACAGGCAGAAACATGCAAACTCCACACATAAAAGCAGTGCAGTGTACACAAATGCTACAATAGTGACCTCTTAATCATGAAAACCAGGTACTGGAAGTTAATGTGTTATTAGTTTGTAACTGTTATATATATTTCACAAGAACTACTCCACTGAACAAAGTGCATTGAACACAAAGGACAAAAACACTCAATTGGCATTTCACAAGAATCACAAAAACAACATGTATGCTTTAAGAAAATATTATATTATTTGAAAGATTTGAATCATGTTTTAGTTGATGGGGGAAACCGGAGTACCCGGAGGAAACCCATCCCGACACGGGGAGAAACATGAAAACTCCACACAGGCCTTGCTGTGAGGCATGAGTGTTGCCACCGTGCTGCCCAAACACAAAAACAGAGAAGAGGGGTTGGTCTGGTCTGCTGCAGGAGGAGCCCTCGTCACCACCAGCTCTGTGGGAACAAACAAGACACAAGAAGAGGGGGAGCAGAAAACACAATATCTGATCCCTAACATTTTATATATGTTTTTTTGTTTGATTGCTTCACACTAAAACACAAGAACCACACTATTTACATGCTATTTACAACAGAATGATCACTAATACACACAGCACTATACTTAACATCAGGCACATTTTGGCAGATTTCTTAATTTTTTTTTATTTCTTTTTTTTTTTTATTTCACACTAAAACACAAGAACCACACTATTTACATGCTATTTACAACAGAAATCACAGAATGATCACTAATACACACAGCACTATACTTAACATCAGGCATATTTTGGCAGATCTCCAGAGTTAGTTTTCGTCAGGGCCTTAGCTGTGCATGTGTGTGCTCTGTGTTGATAGTGGAAACCAGAATCAAACCCATAACCTTCTTGTTGTGAGGCATGAGTGTGAGCCACTCAGCCACCATGACACACTACAGTTTGTCAGGCCGTGCTGTCAGAAACAGTCTATCTACAACAAGGGAATGTTCTGTCACTGGTGCAGATGTTAAAGAGGGGGTATTTTACTTCTGGAGAGTATTAACTGCTAACAGATGACATGTTTAGATCACAATGTTACCTTTTATTGTTTTGAAAATGCTATATTCACAGAAAACAATGTATTAACATGTTAAATAAGTTTCAGTTTTGTTTGTGACGCTCAGAGTCTCCCCTCTCTTTGCTCTCTGCGTCAAGTCATTCCCCCTTCAGAGCACTATCACAGCACAATCAGTGTGCACCCCGCTATGAAACTACACATCACATCAGGTTTGTCAAGTTATTGTGTACTGTTTGGTATCATGTTTTTGTATATTTGTGGATGGAGCATTGGACAGAATCGTTCAGCTAACTGTAAGGAGGGTTTGAACGGACTCAAACATGCATGGATGACATTTAAAACCACTTGAGGCATGTTTTTGATGAGGGAACAACATTATAACAAGAAAACTCCAAAAAAGTCGATTTTGTATAATACCCCTCTTTAAGTAAATACATAATTACACACATAGACATAGATGTTCTGATTATTTCAGTGAAATTCTATCATTGAAGAAACAAGGCCTGTTAGTTGTGTAGTTTTGAATCACCATACATTTTACCGTTCCACCATTCACCTGCATTAGTGAAGTGAATTCACAAACTAGGAGATTGCTTTGGTGAGGTGCAACATCAACACTATCTGACACTTTTCTAATGATACAGGCTCACAGACCTAAAGGCTGAATGTCACTGATTTTTACTGTCTTAAAAATGTGAAAAAACAAACTAGTTCATTTTAAATGATTTGCAGCAGTCCAAAGTTATTCCTCACTGACTTTAAGCAGAGCATCCTAACTACTCACCACAATGAGTAATGTATGAAGTTTTGCAGTGATGGCAAAGCTAACAACTAGCATTTTTTCTGATTCTCTGACAATAAAACACTATTATTAGAGCTTTTTGACCTCAAAGCCTGCTAAATAAACTTGCTTTTTTCTACTAAATTGTATATAAGGTGTTCTAATAGCATGGTCTACTGTTCTGACTCCTTTTTTCTATCTGACATCATACATCACTGCCCTGATTACAGCCAACAAAGTTTGAAGTGTGGAAGCCTGTTTGATGAATCATAGGCAGTGTCCCAATTCGCCAAATGCACCATTCGAAGTACTCCCCTAAGTACCGATCGAAGTACCCGGCCGAAAATGTGTACTCCTCAGTGTAACCGCCATCTTGTCGAAATGGGACATGCCTACACCACGGACTGTACTTCCACCGGTGTCGGCGCGTACGTTACATACATTATGTACATTATTTTTTATTATTTTCTCGCACCCGTTTATTTCTGTTTAGATTGAATATTGTGACGCACACAAAATGTGCAGTCACATTTTATGTTATTAATTTTTGGATTATTTACAAAGAGACTTACTTGAGGCTCCTGTTGCTTTAAAATATACTAAATCTTTCAATTATTATACATTTTTAATGTGACTTGTTTTATTTGAGATTTTTTCATGTTTTGGGAGAGTGCCACAAGGGGGCGGTGAAATGTAGCGGGTCTTCCGGTCCGACCCTACCTGGAGCGTCTCGTGCAACCCTCTTTCATAATATGAAGCGAGGCTGCACAGAACCGAGCTCACTGCCTGTCGTCTCATTATTTTTCCTGGTTTTTCAGGTAATTTAATGTTGTTCACACATAAAACTGGATACAATGATAGTATATATTATTTAGGATGTTTAGCGCCAATGTAAAAGTATGTCTTTATAAAAGTAGACCGTGAAATAATCATTTTCATTTCTGCAAGTTACCGTGAATTGAACACGAGGTTCTGTAATGGCGTTGCTCTTCTAAAACTTGAACGGCCATGTGAGACAAGCATGTGTAATGAGACTTTATTGTTAATGTTAAGAAATCACTTTTTGCACTTGTTTTATTAGTCAGAATATTTGTAAAAGTTGGTAAATGTTCAATAGTAAATAGAAAATTGTGTTAATGTGTTAGCCAGACTTTTAAAAGAGTAAATTATTATTTCAGATATGCTTAAGTAAGAAACTTAATTCAGTAAATGTATAAAGTAATACAGATTTACATTTTTATAAGTATGAGTACTTATTATGCTGGTATTTTGCATATGAATGTGTTTTTGTTTTAGTAAAAAAAGGTGATTTATTTTCATGAAAGTAATTGGTGAATGCTATTGTCAAAATGTGTATTTTGAATTATTTGTCATTAAACATAATATGAAGCGAGGCTGCACAGAACCGAGCTCACTGCCTGTCGTCTCATTATTTTTCCTGGTTTTTCAGGGATTTTCTTCTGTTCGGGTCTGCCCCCTAGACCGGACCCGTAACAGAAACTTGGGGGCTCGTCCGGGATCGATGACAACTGCCAGAGGTCGTCGGTCCAGTCCTGAACCCGTGATCAGCGTTTGTGCCCATGAGCTGTATAACTAAAGGAAAAGGGTCAAAGCGAGTGCTGCAGGACCAAGGCCTCAGGTTATAAACAAAGATGGAGGACAGTGAACGTAAGAAACTGGTTTGGACATTGAAAAAGAAACTGTTTAATCTTCCTGCAGAAGACTTAGCCAAGCTTCTGAAAGAAATACCAACGACAGCTGATTTAGATCCAACTCAAATTGACCAGACAGATGAAGAGAGTTGCATAGACTTTATTGTGACATACATGAACAGCAAAACTTTGATCGAGTCAGAGGATCAGGGCATGTCAGTGCTATTATACCTAGATGACAAGGTGGATGAGATTAAAATGAGTCACTGTGACGTTGTGGAGACTATTGATGAATCTCTTAACCATGGTTCCACAGTCACTGACACCCAGTTAATCGACAGTGCCCCTGATGAAAGCATTCAGACTCCTCAAACTGAAAACATTGAGTCGCAGTTGGCCAAGCTTCTCTCAAATTATGAAGCTTTGAGTAAAAAGCTAAACACAAGTGACACCTCTCCACGTCCAGCCATGGTAGAAGAAGATAGTCAGTCCCAGAAGAAATATGCACCCTCTGAAAGCATGATAGCACTGAAAGATCTCCCATTACTGCAAAGAAAGGAATTTAAGATTCAAGGTGGACAGATTGGGGATAATGCTTCAGATATAAGCTACAGCAGCATCAGCAAGCAAATAGACAGAGGACTGAAAGACAAACATACCGAATGTGAAGTAGTTCAGGCTGTCCTGCGCATCATTAAACCTGGCATCTTTAAAGAAGTGCTCACTAGCAAAGAGGAAATGTCTGTCACAGAGTTGAAGAGTTTTCTAAAATCCCATTTAGGAGAGAAAAGTACAACTGAACTGTTCCAAGGACTCATAACAGCTAAACAAAACGAACAGGAGACTCCACAACAGTTTTTGTACCGTATGATGGGACTTAAGCAAAAATTAATATTTACATCAAAACAGTCAGATTGTGATATTAAGTATGAAGCTGAAACAATCCAAAATGTGTTCCTGCACACTGTGTATCAAGGTTTAAGTGAGAAACATGAAGACATTAGACGTGAACTGAAACATCTTTTGTCTGACCCATCAGTGACTGATGACTTGCTCCTAAAGCAAATTACGAAAACTACAAACGAGGAGAGTGAACGTAGAAGGCGTTTAGGTCGTGTTACTCGCCCTAAAACTGCATTAGCTCACAGTAATGAAGCTGAGTCTAGTGCAGCAAAAGTAAAGCCCAACTCAGAGTCAAAAACAAAAGATGAGCTCATTCGACAACTCAGTGTACAAGTACAAACACTGACAGATGCTATAAGCTCACTTCAGACAAAACCAAAAGTGCCAGATCAGCCCTGTGCATGCCACTGTACAGATAGGCCTCGCCAGCAGCAGAGAAAGAGCAAGTTTGGTTGTCCTGATTGCGTAGCTAATCGCAGACCCAACTGCAATCACTGCTATGTCTGCGGCGAGGAGGGACACCGTGCAGTTGGATGTCTAAAAAGAGCCAAAGGCTACAAACCAAGGATACAGCAGTATACACCCACTGAACTGAATCAAAATGACACTCACTCAGCTGGTGATTCTGCTTGTCATTCTGCTGAGGTAATGTCTGCATCACAAAGAGTAGCTAAGATTTTAGGCCAAAAATGTCTTCTCAAGTGCAATCTAAATGGCTATGCAGTTTCTGTTCTCCTGGACACTGGTGCTCAAGTCAGCATTGTTGATCGCGTTTGGAGAAAGACTTTTGCCCCGCAACAAAAAGTTCGGCCCCTCAGTGATTTATTGGGAGACAAACCCCTCCATGTAACAGCAGTTAATGGTGAGTCTGTCCCATATGATGGCTGGATCGAACTGTTGTTTAATTTGCCTGACAATGATAACCCAGATCTCACCATCAGAGTCCCATTCCTGGTCAGCAGAGTCAGCCTCCCTCGTCCCATCTTAGGCTTCAACGTCATTCAAGAGCTTATTTTAGGACAAGCTGAGGAAAAAGAGGTAGTTGCAGTCATTTCAAGACTATTGAAAGACGCTATGCAGATTCAAGCTGACCAGGCTGAGACGATTGTGAACTTCATTCAGACTAATGAATCCAGATATGAACACGCTCAAATCAGACTAGGTCGTCAAGGTGCAATCATACGTCCTGGTCAAGTCACTCACCTGAGATGTCACCTCTCAACTGATATTAGTGCTCCTGTCGCTCTGTTTGAAGTCGCTGATCTTGACACTAAGTTGCAGCAACTCGACATTGGTGATGGACTGGTTGAAATACACCAAGGCAAGCGACCATATGTTGAGATCCCTGTAGGTAACCCCACACAGAGTGACATCACCTTAGGTCACAGGACACAGCTAGGGAGCATCCAGTCTATTGAGAAAATCATAGAAACAGCCAATCCCACAGTAAATGACTCTAATTCACCTGACTTGGTTGAAAAAGAGCAGACACTTGGTGAGTCTACGTTTGAGCTGTGGCACCCACCTGTTGATGTGAGTCATTTAAGTGAAGAGCAACAAACAGTAGTGACACAAATGCTATTTGAAGAGTCAAATGCATTTTCTCGTGATGACAATGACATCGGGTGCATCCCAAGTTTACAAATGAACATAACACTGAAAGATGACATTCCCGTCCAACGATCGTATTCTGCAATTCCCAAACCACTCTACAAGGAAGTTAAAGAATACATTCAAGACCTTCTAGCAAAGCAGTGGATAGTGAAGTCCAAGTCGCCGTATGCAGCTCCGGTAGTCTGTGTGCGTAAGAAAGACGGCACCCTCCGTCTTTGCATAGACTACAGGCTTCTGAACCATAAGACGGTCCCAGATAGACATCCACTGCCCCGCATTCAAGATCTTATTGACACGTTGGGGGGATATAGCTGGTTCTCAATATTGGATCAGGGGAAAGCCTACCATCAAGGCTATGTGGCTGAGGGATCACGGCACATGACAGCGTTTATTACCCCATGGGGATTGTACGAGTGGGTACGCATCCCCTTCGGGCTTTCCAACGCGCCAGCCACTTTCCAGAGGAGCATGGAGGAGATGCTAAGCTCATTGAGAGACGAGTGCTGCATTCCGTACTTGGATGACATCCTCTGTTATGCTAAGACATTTGAAGAGCATGTAGATGGAGTCCGACGTGTTTTGCGAGCACTTCAACAACATGGCGTGAAACTAAGACCAACCAAATGTGAACTCTTTAGAAAAGAGGTTCGCTATGTGGGACGTCTAGTCTCTGCTGAAGGAGTTCGGATTGACCCCAAAGACCTGGAGGCTATCAAAGCCCTCACAAACAAAACACCAAACACTGTTGGAGATGTTCGTAAGCTGCTCGGTTTTCTCAGCTACTATCGCACATATATACAAGATTTTTCTAAGATTGCACGACCAATGTATGAACTGTTAGTAGCCAAAGACACTAGTGCATCTGTCCAGTCAAAGAAAACATCTAAGTCCAAAGGCACCCAGATGCCTTCAAAAACACCAATACACTGGACAGAAGAGCACCAAAGGGCGCTGCTGCAACTCATTGGAACCCTGTCAAGTCCACCTGTGCTCGCTTACCCAGACTTCAGCCTCCCCTTTGTACTGCACACTGACGCCTCAGAACAGGGTCTGGGCGCCGTCCTGTACCAGCGTCAGGGTGGGAAGCTGCGAGTTATTGCCTATGGGTCAAGAACACTGACACCCGCCGAGCGTAGTTACCACCTACACTCAGGTAAATTAGAATTTCTGGCTTTAAAGTGGGCCATTTGTGAAAAATTCAGAGACTATCTGTACTATGCGCCACACTTTACTGTTTACACGGATAACAACCCATTAACCTACATTTTGAGCACAGCTAAGCTTAATGCCGTTGGCCACCGTTGGGTTGGTGAGCTCGCTGATTTCAGATTTGAAATTAAGTACAGGCCAGGTAAAGTCAATATAGACGCAGACACACTATCCAGACTACCACTAGACATAGACAACTATGTAGACGCTTGTACAAAAGAACTAGACAGAGACACTATTCAGGCAATTTGGGATGGCAGTCGTGCTGCAGAGTCTAAAGATGTTGCTTATGTAGCCGCTCTTGACTTAGTTCAGACAACCCCAGTACCTGATCTCTTACCAGCCATCAGTCATGCTGAATTGGTAAAAGCACAACAAGATGACCCTGTTATAGGCCAAATTGTTAAACTAAAAGAAACGGTCAAAACACTCACTAGTGAGATGAAAAACAAAATTAGTGGTCTTGCCAGAAAATTGCTTTATGAGTGGGATAAATTACATATTCAAGACAGCTTACTTTACAGAAAGACTAGTCACAGACACCAACTTGTCCTTCCAAAGCTTTACCACGAGACAGCTCTAAAGCTCTTGCACAATGACTTGAGTCATGTAGGCACAGAAAAGACACTGACATTAGTGAGAGACCGCTTTTACTGGCCCTACATGAAAAGGGATGTAGAGACTTATGTGACAAGA
Organism: Periophthalmus magnuspinnatus; assembly: GCF_009829125.3. Lineage (NCBI taxonomy): Eukaryota > Metazoa > Chordata > Actinopteri > Gobiiformes > Gobiidae > Periophthalmus > Periophthalmus magnuspinnatus. Next base: position 15,454,820 of record NC_047149.1, read on the forward strand.
AAGTGCCCCTGCATTAAAAGTAAAAAGCCTGTCACCCACATTAGAGCACCCATGGGTAGCATCACAACCAGTCAGCCTTTAGAGCTTGTGTCCATTGATTATTTACATTTGGAACCTAGTAAAGGTGGTTACCAGTATGTCCTAGTTGCAGTTGACCATTTTATCAGATATGCTCAGGCATACGCGACTAGAAACAAATCAGGCAAGACAGCTGCAGAGGAACTTTTTGAAGATTTTATTCCCAAATTTGGCTATCCACACAAATTGCACCATGATCAGGGAAGAGAATTTGAAAATGACCTATTCAAAACCCTACAGCAGTTAAGTAAAGTTGGACACTCACGTACAACTCCCTATCATCCCCAAAGTAACCCAGCAGAGAGGTTTAACCGCACTTTGCTCCAGATGCTGAGGACTCTGGGAGAGAAAGAGAAGGAGAGATGGAGAGATCATCTAGCACATGCAGTTCACGCCTATAACTGTACAAGGCACGAGGCCACGGGTATGTCTCCATTTTACCTAATGTTTGGCAGACATCCGAGATTGCCTGTGGACCTCATCTTTAATCTTCACCCTGAACAAGACCCCTGTACTCCTCGAGGTTATGCAGAAAAGTGGGCTGTGAGGATGAGGGAGGCATACAAGATCGCCACAGAAAATAGCCAACAGTCGAGTGCAAAAGGGAAGAAATCTTATGACAAGCACCACAAAGGCACTGTTCTAGAACCAGGTGACCGTGTGTTAGTACGTAACTTGGGAGAGAGAGGAGGCCCAGGTAAATTACGATCATACTGGGAGAACACTATTTATGTTGTCAAAGAGAGGATAGCAGACGGTCCTGTGTACAAGGTTACAGCTGAAAATGGAGGTAACAGAGTCAGAACACTTCACCGTAACCTGCTCCTTTTAGTCAATGATTTGCCAGTAGACAAGCCCCCCAACTCACCCGTGAAAAACAGACTAACACATTACACAAGAGTGCAGAGACAGACAAAATATAATCAAAGACTCAGTGACACAAAAAGCAATACATCTTCAGATTCAGAGGATGAAGGAGTTCAGTACTGGTTAAGGATTCCACAGCAGGTACCAAGAGCTCCGCCTGCTGGACAACAAAGACAAAACACAGCTGTTCCAGTAGAGCCCAGGATTCACATTCCTGTGAAGAACACAAGACAAACTAATCCTGTACAAGATAGGCTGCATATGAATCCAGATCAGCCTGTACCAGTTGCAGACTATCCCGAGGAAGATGCACCCAGATCACCTGTGCCTGTGGAGGAAAAAGCTCGGGGTGACACAGACCATGAGGACATCGGTGAGCCAGCAGCCCCACACCAGCATACACCGGCCAGTGAGGGAGAAGAGGATGAGCCACAGGTCCGGAGGTCTACTCGTGCCCGCAAGCCACCACAGATGCTCACCTACGAATCCCTGGGTCAGCCATCGCTCCAGTCAGCATACCAGCCACCACCTTCTGCCCATGCAGTCAACGCCTTCTTCCCGCCAGCTGTCTGGGGAATGGGCTCTAGCCAGATGGTATATCATGCACCCTACAGACTCATTCCACAGCATTATGTATATCAAGTTCCTGCTCCTATACATCACATGCCTGTTTATTAAGAGACATATAAATGCAGAAGAAAAAAAAAAATATAGTTTTGTTTATGTAGATAAATGTCCGGAGCCATTTTCTGTTGTCAGGGAGCGTGTGACGCACACAAAATGTGCAGTCACATTTTATGTTATTAATTTTTGGATTATTTACAAAGAGACTTACTTGAGGCTCCTGTTGCTTTAAAATATACTAAATCTTTCAATTATTATACATTTTTAATGTGACTTGTTTTATTTGAGATTTTTTCATGTTTTGGGAGAGTGCCACAAGGGGGCGGTGAAATGTAGCGGGTCTTCCGGTCCGACCCTACCTGGAGCGTCTCGTGCAACCCTCTTTCATAATATGAAGCGAGGCTGCACAGAACCGAGCTCACTGCCTGTCGTCTCATTATTTTTCCTGGTTTTTCAGGTAATTTAATGTTGTTCACACATAAAACTGGATACAATGATAGTATATATTATTTAGGATGTTTAGCGCCAATGTAAAAGTATGTCTTTATAAAAGTAGACCGTGAAATAATCATTTTCATTTCTGCAAGTTACCGTGAATTGAACACGAGGTTCTGTAATGGCGTTGCTCTTCTAAAACTTGAACGGCCATGTGAGACAAGCATGTGTAATGAGACTTTATTGTTAATGTTAAGAAATCACTTTTTGCACTTGTTTTATTAGTCAGAATATTTGTAAAAGTTGGTAAATGTTCAATAGTAAATAGAAAATTGTGTTAATGTGTTAGCCAGACTTTTAAAAGAGTAAATTATTATTTCAGATATGCTTAAGTAAGAAACTTAATTCAGTAAATGTATAAAGTAATACAGATTTACATTTTTATAAGTATGAGTACTTATTATGCTGGTATTTTGCATATGAATGTGTTTTTGTTTTAGTAAAAAAAGGTGATTTATTTTCATGAAAGTAATTGGTGAATGCTATTGTCAAAATGTGTATTTTGAATTATTTGTCATTAAACATAATATGAAGCGAGGCTGCACAGAACCGAGCTCACTGCCTGTCGTCTCATTATTTTTCCTGGTTTTTCAGGGATTTTCTTCTGTTCGGGTCTGCCCCCTAGACCGGACCCGTAACAATATCAATGGGCAAATATAACGTTCAAGGTGATTTTTTCTCAATTGTAGCTACTTCATAACTTTAACAAAATATACCTTGTGAAAACATAATAACAGAGATCATTTTTACATTCATAGTCTATAAACCAGAGAACACTGATTAGTTGTACATAAAGTTGGGACATTAAAGTTTAATGATTCGGTATTTGCGCAGGTTTCATTTGATCTGTGGCTAAACCACTTTAATACCAGTAGGGGGCGCTGTTTACCTTCTATGCCGTGCCAGTTCATTAGGCCCGAGCCTGGGACAACGTCCCGGCGAGGGACTCATTAAAACCGCGTCTGGAGCGTGGAAAATGGCAAAAATCAAGTAGTAAACACGCCCCGACATGGCAGTGAGTGGTGTCAGAAATTAGAACTCGACGAGCTCTAATTGTCACAAAAGACCCAGAGAAAAAATAACGAAACATGACTCGGTAGCGCCACCTCAAACTTTGATTTTCATGGGGCCAATTGGAGCCCGACTCGGAAAAAAGTCAAAGTAAAAATCTGAAACTCACATAAAAAAATTGTACATGTCGAGACATGACAAAAATGATATTATGGCCCCGCCCTATAATGTACAGGAAGTCTGCCATATTGGAACAAACCCGGGAACGACAAAAGTGCACACCCTCGCATTCAGGACATTTTCTCGCACAGTTTTCATCACAAACATGTCAAATTTGGTCAAATCCCACTAAACACATGTGTGATTAAAGATTATCAATTATATTTTGATTATGACTTTGGGTGTGGTCAGGGTGAATTTTCAACAAAATCGCAATTTTTGGAATAATTCCAAAAAATATTTCTCTTTCACACATTTTTTGTTGGGAAAACGCTAATACAGCGTTTATGCACATTTGTGAGCTGAACGCAATGATATGCAAATCAAGGCACTCTCTCACAAAATGGCTCTCTAGCGCCCTCTTCAAGTTTCATTTTCAAAAATTCGTTGAAGACAATCGATTTGTCGTGCACTTGTGAAAAAATTCACAGGGGCCTTATTTGTGATGGGGCACAATGTGAGAAAGTCACATGACTGTAGCTGTTATGGTTTAGGAGAAAAATAATGGGTGGAAAAAAAAATTTCCATTATTATTATACGTGCCGGATTGAACTCATTTTTGACCCCCTGAATGTTAATGAAAACTCAATTTTATTGGATCCAAAATTCAAGATTGGCGAAAAATTTAGTTTTTTTTAAAATTCCTACTGAAAAATATTGATGATTGATGCCCGTTTGCGCATGCAAAGCCCGATTTTGCTCAAATTCGAATCAGTTGTAAAACATTCCGGCCTAATTCTAATGTTTGTGAAAGAATTAAATTTGGCGCGACAGCGCCCCCTACAGAATAACAAATAAATTTGTATGGAAGGCTGAAAATTTCGTTTTTCTAAATGTTACCAAATTTGACACAAAATTCCATTGGGTCATCCCAATCAATAAAGTCATTCAGACCCATGTGTTTTTTTGCACCGTGTTGCCATGGCAATGCACCAAAGTGCCAATGTTATCCTAATGGGAAACCTTCCAGTTTTTCCCATTCATGGGAAAAATATTAGTTTGATGGAATAATGTGAAATTTGGCACCATGACTCTTCATGTCATCCTGATCAAAAAAGTCAATCAGACCCAAGTCATATTTTTCACTGGGTTGCCATGGTGATGCGCGAAAGCGCCCATGTTATCCTAATGGGAAAATTTCCAAATTTTTGTACATTTCAAAGTCTTATAACGACTTATTACCGTCAACGACGAACATAAAATTTGGCACAGTGATTCTTCACGTTGTCCCCGACAAAAAAGTCCGAGGGGCCAAGTTTGTATTTTGCACGGTGTTGCCATGGCGATGCCTGGAAAACCCATGTTTTTGCATTTTGTGCATCAGCACTTCCAATGTGTTTTGACTTGTTTGGTGACAAGTGCAGCCCAAAGCCACAATAAAAAAGGGACAAGTGGCGCGTTAGCGCCACCCACAGGGAGTGCGGGGTCGGCCGAGTGCGAAGCACGGCCCGCGAGGGCCGTTCGATGCCGCTTGCGGCTTTAATTTTCATTGTTTTTTATTTAAAAAAGTAGCTTCTCTAAAAAAGCAGGACTAAGGCTGTTCCGCTTTTTTGTGAGGAGTTCTCCTGCTTTAGAAAATATCCTCTCACAGGGCACACTGGCCACATGTACATGGTGGCCAGTGTGAATAAATGTGGACATTTATTTGTTTGCCTTCTCCAGTATTGCAGTGGGTCCTCCCGTCTGTCTGTTTTGTTCTGCCAGGTATTTCTGTACTTCGATGCATTTACTGTCGGTGATGTAGATGTGTGTATACATACATATATATATATATATATATATATATATATATATATATATATATATATATATATATATATATATAGAGAGAGAGAGAGAGAGAGAGAGAGAGAGAGAGAGAGAGAGAGAGAGAGAGAGAAAGATAGATAGATACATATACTGTGTATATGTGTGCGGAAAACAGCCGCTCACAGGGCACAAATGAGGCAGGCGTACACAAGAATGCCACATATACATGGGCTCTGGATATACATTTTTCTGTCTCTCCCAGTATTGAAGGGGGTCCTCCAGCCTTGCAGTATTTAGCTTCATCATGTAGCGTTGGACCTCAATAATTGCGTCTGCTGTCACGTTTTGTGTTAGTGCCTGACACTGTCATCCAGGCGACACCACAGGTCGTTACCTAAATCCGAACCATTTTCTGAATCAGTCACGTGGTACAGCCGGGCAGCGAGGCTTCGAATGTCATCATTTTCAGCTCCTCCCCTAAATGAAGCCTCGATACACGCATCACGGAAACGTCCCCTCCCCGACTCGACACACGCTCCGAAGCCTCGACACGGAGGACACATCACTACTGCTCACCTGCCCACCTGTCCTGCCAGCCCAACGTCTTTATTGACTGTAAATAAACCTATTTGATTGCACTTCTGTGTTCTGCTTTCAGGTCCTGTATCAAATCGTGTCAATCCAACTTAAGCCTTTCACTTTTGAAATTTTAGCATGGCGACAACACTAGTAGGAAGGGAAAAATCTCTGTGTTTGAGCATAGAAAGTCATCATTTGGCAGTATCACTAAAATCGCATATTTCCACAGGAGTCAAATTTTAATTCAATGCATATGTCATATCACCAGTCCCAATTCAAAATGTATGAATGCTCAGGTTGATTTGTTTTTGTTTTTTTTTCTGATTCAGCAAAGACCCAGTTCAGGTATAAAAGATTAAGCTCCTTTCAGATATTGAAACTTCATTTTCATTGCCACTATACATGATTTCTCCCTGTATCTTCTTTTACAGCTTTTATTGAGAGAAATGTTGTCTTTTGATGTATGTGTTAGCCCTTTAACTACAACCACTATGCAGGTTATTCCCCACCTAAGGCCCATAGTAGCTCAGTATGACTCTAGGCACTGCAATGGGAAAAAGATAAATTACCTTTTCTTATTTACCAAGGTGCCCCTTTATTCTCACCTTTGGTCTGTCACATTCACTTCTGAGAACCATATATCATGTTTTCAATTGTGGACGCTCAATTTTTATCTTCAGCAGTTTATGGAACAATCTGCTACAAATACAACCACATTCTGTTTCACATCTACTACACTTTAATGTTTATTTTGATTATATCCCAAACATCTCCCAAGTTTAACCAAGAAACTTTTCTTGCTAAATTGCTGGTATAGATTGCAATCAGCTGTATGCACACATGTTGCACGGAACGGTCCCTTAGCTCAACTACAAATGACTGTATTCAAGCAACAGCACCAGCTTATTTAGCAAAGCGAGAGAGAAGACAAGAGATGATCATCTCCAAAGATCTCTCAGGATATACCGTCTGGGAACTAGTTTGTTTGATTTGTATAAGGGAATATTGAAGTTTAAGCTTGGTGCCATTGAGATATGAATAACCTTGTATGAAATGTCACTTTATTATAGGCCACACCAAGAATTACCTTCAGGTTTAAAGTTTGCTGGTGTCAAATGATAATATTAATTTAATTGTTTTGCCATTGAACTTAATAATAAAAAAATAAGGCACTACTTACATTATTTTTCTCAGTGGGACCAGTCTCAGTGGGATCAGTCTGCTTCTGAACACGTGCTGTACTAACACTGACAAAAATGTATTTCCAGATCCTTTTGGTTTCTTGGGACTGTATTCGGTTATATGGATGATAATGAAGGATTTTAACCCAAAAATATCACAATAGGTAAAATCCTCCAGCTAAGGAAGTCCTAACAAAGCTTAGCTCATGATCTGGACCCAGTGACATTGAGGAACTGATGACAGAGAGATACTTTTCACCAACAATAGAAAGGTGATTTAACATGCATTTGTTTTACAGGGACAAGAGAACATCATATGTCCAGTGGGTAAACAACAAGCATTTGTTTTACTCTCCATCAAGCCTAATGCTGACCTCTGACAAGCTGCTCATCACCAATACATGTCTGCACATGCATTTACAGGGTACCTGAATGCACCATTACACAACAGTAGCTCAGGACCCCACAACAACTGTCCTGACAGGCACATTTCACTCACCACATATATGCATGGTCACAGTGTTACTATAGTGAGGGAATAGATGCACCCCAAAACACTTTAAGAAAACAGGTCACTATTTGATGGTATTGTCAGAGATTTCTGGGTCAAATGCATTTTCACAGTGTGCTTTGTTCCATTTAAAGTCTATTCCAGTGTCTGAAGTAATAGCTATAATTGAACCTGCTTTGTGTTTTGTGTGTGGAATGTGGATAGAGGCAGAAGTGTTGCAGTTGCAGTAAACGCTCTGTCTTTCTCTCTCGTTCCTGACAAAACCAAAATGTGCACACATTTCACCAATGTTCTACAGTGGCCATTGTGGAGCTGGCAGTTTGTTTACCATCATTTTGTTAGAAACATATTTTGATGTTTTATTTATATCATTAGTTGAAAAATATGATGACAAAATGACAATGACTGAAGACCCTGGTTTAACATTGCACATTACCCCTGTCAGGGTTACCATCTGATGTCAGTTTGAATCAAGTATTTTACAAGCATTTTACATTTACATTGTTACCACTAGTAAAATAACTATGTCTTAAGGCAATCCTGCATCTCATCTAAATATATAATAGAAAATAATGAGGTGTATGGAGGATCAGAGCCTTGACATTTGAAGCATTATATTTTCCCATGGGCAACCACTTAATATTACAACAACATTTCAAAAATGTAGATCAGATGTGCATTTACTACGGCCATATTATCTGTATCTGTTACGCTATATATTCTTTCATCCTAATACAAATCATGTACAATGTAAATAAAACTCAATGAATATATGCCATATTTTCTATACATGCTGCTTAATACATTATCATTTCAAAATTATAATCTGCTCTATTGGTGTGCTATGCCTCTCCATTCTCCACCTGTTTTGCTGTTTTCTGTTTTGCTCTCTCAAAATGGAATAGTATGATTACTATCTTAGTTTAACAAGTGCAATAGTTCTGAAACTGATATGTGATTGTGCTTTTATAACTTTTAGATTTCAGATAATAATAATCAAATCTTTCAAGGAATTATCGGTATTGATGTTCATAATGACATTTAAATTCTTGTTTTTGTGCCTGTCATGCCATCCAGACATTCTTTTAGTTTAAAGTTGCAAATTGATCTATGGAGAAGCAAGCCCATGAATATATACATGAACATATATTTTAAGGTATTTTGTAGCCACAAAAAAATGCCTTTAACTGAATGAGATATACAGTTGAAACCAGAGGTTAACATACACAAAATAAAAAGATGCACATGCTCTTTTTCTCACTGTCTGACATGAAATCAGAATAAACATCTCCTTCTTAGATCAATTAGGATTATCAAAAATCTAAATTCCAGAATAATAGACTGTTGTTTTTGTTGTTGTCAATTTGTCATTACTTTCTTTAGAGTCAAATGTTTACATTCTGCAGAATTTGTATTTTGTACCATTGCCTTTAAACTGTATGACTTGGGTCAAACATTTTGGATATCCTTCCACAAGCTTCTCACAATAGTTGACAGGAATTTTATCCCATTCCTCCTGACAGAGCTGGGGTAACTGAGTCAAGTTTGCAGGTCGCCTTACTCACACATTCCTTTTCAGGTCTGCCCATAAATTTGGGTATAACTGAGATCAGGGCAATGTGATGGCTACTCCAAAACATTGACTTTGTTATTCTTAAGCTACTTTGTAACCAATTTGGCAGTATGCCTCAGGTTACTGTCCATTTGGACAGCCCATTTGGGCCCAAGCTTTAACTTTCTGGCTGATGTCTTGAGATGTTGCTTCGGTATTTTCACATAATGTTCTTTCCTCATAATGCCATTTATTTGTGAAGTTCACCAGTCCCTCCTGCAGCAAAACAACCCCACAACATGATGCTGCCACCCCCTGTATTTTACATTTGGGATGGTGTTCTCAGGCTTGCAGTTTCCCCCTTTTTCCTCCAAATGTAACAATGCTCATTATGGCCAAACAGTTCAGTTTTAGTTTTATCAGACCACAAAAATGAAGGTCTTTGTCTCTGTTCACATTTGCAAACTGTAATCTGTTTTTTTATGTTTCTTTTGGAGTAATGGCTTCTTCCTGGCAGAGTGACCTTTTATCCCATGTCGGTACAGCACTCGTTTCACTGTGGATAATGACACACTCTTACCAGCTTCAGCAGCATCTTCACAAGGTCTTTTGCTTTTGTTCTTGAGATGATGTGCACATTTTGGACCAAAGCACGTTCATCTCTGGGACACAAGGTTGGCTGGACATTCCCACGGGGTTTTTATTTACTTATAATTGCTTGAACAGATGAACGTGGCACCTTCAGGCATCTTGGAATTGCACCAAAGGATGAACCCGACTTGTGCAAGTCCACAGTTCTCTTCCTGATATCTTGGATGATTTCTTTTGGCTTTCCCATGATGTTACACAAAGAAGAGTTCTAACAGTAGTAACAAAAGAAGAGTGTTTCAGGTGTGCCTTCAAGTACATCCACAGGTGTGTCTCCAATTAACTCAAATGTTGTCAACAAACCTATCAGAAGCTTCCAAAGACATAACATCATCATTTGGGTTTTCCCAAATTGTTTAAATGCATAGTAATCTTACTGCATGCAAACTTCTGACTTTGAAGAAAGTAATGAAAAAATACCTTTAAAAAATCCTTCTCTCATTATTCTTGCATTCAGCACATAGAAATAATTTTGGTAAATCTAACTTACCTAAAACAAGAAAAGTTTGATTTCATGATTAGATAGTGTGCAGGAAAAAAGTGCGTTTGTCTTTTTATATAGTGCATGTAAACTTCTGGTTTCAACTGTATGAGTTTAATGCCATAATTTGGCACATAACCAGACAAAGCAATAACATCCCCATGGAAACAAGTACCCTCGACCATAATGCACCTTTAATATTAAGCTTCTTGTACAGTATTTCTTTTTGATAAAGCCCTTAAAACGAAGAATGTTCTGAGAAATTCCATGAATACTAATGATTTTTTTACTTGGTAAGCCCCCTCACTAAAGCCCTTTCTGGAATACTCCTGTTCCCTTGATAGGATTAAACTTGTGAATTTAGCAGTACTGGGAAAAGTGCAATGACTGCATTAATCTACACTTACACTATTTTAAAGCCTATAATATCAATCGAGTGCAAGGGAGTGGCCTGGGAATCTCTTTAGTGCGTCCAGTAAAAATGTACAGTTAGTGACAATAAAAGAATAAATAAATCTGTCATTTGAAATCCAATGTGATAAATTGATAACTGTACCCTAAAGTTCGTACAGTTTGATTCATTTATCAATGATTATGCAAATGTACTTCTACGCTTTGTTACTTATGTTGTAAGCACAGGAATTAACACATGAACTTGACAAGCCTCTTAACAGATCTGACCTGTAACCTCACAACCACCAGAAAAACTGCATATTTAACAAAATTTTAGATGCTGAATTAGCACTTATTATGTTTAACTATCATAATTAAAAAAGATTGAGAGTTTCATCAAGATAATGATATATATTAATTGATATTATATAAAATAAAGGCAAGAGAGACAGGTGAACAATGCTGTGCTAAGCAATTTTCAGTTCTTTTGGCTTCCAGTAAGCGCCAGGAAACACATTACTATAATTCTTCTTTATACATAATCCAATTTCTATAAAGCTTACCACCAACTTTTTTCCAAATTTATCCACATAAAAACAGAAAAATAATATAGCATTAAGAGTATAAGTTAATAATCTTAAGAGCAATAAAGCCATCCACATCTCGTTATTGGTTGGTATATACAAAGTGTGTGTGGATGTGTTGGCTCTGTGGCCCCCTTTGGTGAAGCACTTTGCACTAATGAGGAGGTGTCAAGTAAGCCTGGCCAGTGATAGATGGAGCAAACACAACCTTGGGATACATCTTTGGCATGGCACCTTCCTTATGAGTGGCAAAAAGAGAGAGGCAAGAGAGAGGGTGAATAGGGTATAGGAGAAAGAGGGGCAAAAGAGGAGAGAGAGAGATTGCGGAGAGGAGAAAGAGGGAAAAAATAGGGGAGACAAAGACAGGAAGGGGTAATGAGTTTAAAGAAAGAGAAAGCAGAGAGAGAAAGAGAAAACAGGGAGAAGAAACAGGAGGGAGAGAAAGGGAGGAGAGTAGAGAAAGAGGGAGAGAGAAAGGGGGAGGGAGTCAAGAGAGAAACACAAGACAGACATAGACAGAGGAGATATAGAATGTGGTATAGAAAAAGGAAGGTGATAAAGGCAGAGATCAAAAGGATAAGGAGAGAGGGAGAGAGAGCAGAGAAAGAAAAGAGAAAGAGATAGAGCAACAGAGAGGAGAGGAAGATGTGATTGATGCCATGGTGTCCAGGCACAGCACAATCTGGATAATCTCCTCACTGTCACTGGAGCCAAAGCCTATATCAACAATTTACTGATGGCATCTGGATATACTTTATCACATGTTTGTCATTTACAGCATGGATTGGATCAAAAGAAGCAGTAAAAATTGCTTCTAATATAATGTAAAGTATGCTTATGACTATGAACGTGTTTGATTTGACAGATTATAAAAGTACAAATTGATCCTATATACAATTTTATATTAAATTTATTGCATTCGCTGGTTTTCATTCTTTGTGTCTTGAAGGAACAGATACAGTAATGTTTAGAGAGTATTCTACTTTAAAGCATTGAGAAACTAGACTAGACTACTGCAGTGGTCCTTTGTGGTTGGAGGCTTTCCCATGCACCCTACCCAAGCCTGGAACATCCTAATTAGATTTCTAGCTTCACAACTGACTGCTGGTCTTACACTCAAATCCCTGTGAAACTTTGGATTTGCTCCATTCACTCCTCTCTGCAGAATTTCAAAGCAAAAACTGTTATTCTTTAGCAATAGAGAGTGGATATTATTTGCTTGTCAACCTTGACCACCCACTGACAACAAGGCTGGGGATGAGTCTTGCTTACACAGATCTGCTTGTGAAAAAGAACAAAATTAAAAACTGCTTATTAATACATAACATAATTTGATATTTGACACTTGCATTATTAATACATTTAATTCCATGATGTGGAAAATTACAGACAAAGCAACAATATCCCCATGGAAATAATCATGTGGTGGAGTTAAAAGTTACGTTTGTGGAGAGGCAAGTCTGCTTCATAATGAAATGAAATAAATACTATAAACAATACTTTATTTTTATACCAAAAAATGTAGTCACGTTGTAATAAGGTAAAGTTACATTCTGCGTCTTACTGCTTGAAGCTACATCTAATGAAACACACCCTCTATGATAGTGTATGTTTCATTTGGCCATGTGCCACATTAATCGCAGGGTAATGGGTTGACAGGCCTATTGACCTGTAGTCCAATAGGACAGAGGGCCAGCAGACACAAATCAAAGCTGTCCACTGCATATTGACCAGGCTGTCCACACTGTGAGAGATTCATGTGTGATGTGGGAGACAGAGCGGCCAGGAAGGGGCTGCAGTGGTTACAAAAATTACTACCCAGATAAAGAAATGTGGGTTAAATGTGCATTTAATAGGCTAAACATAAACTCAAAATGATGTAATTGGATTGACATAGGTCAATCCAATTACATCATTTTTCTATGTATCAGCGTAAAATAAAATTTAAAGTAGAATTTTTCACCTTTTACTTGTTTCTGTATGGTAGATTTAGCTGAATGCAGCAAGGACATTTTACAGCAGCATACAACTGCCAAATCCTTAAATAAAAATAATCAGTATCACATTTTATCGTCAGTATCACATTTTAACACTATCATGAAATTACGTGACAGTATCATATGATACTATCACACAATTATGTGATACCATCACAAAATGACTTATGATGTAGTAGTTTCATGTTAAATGTGAAAAGAATTTATCAGGAAATAATGTGATATATAAAACAAGTAACTAAGAATAGGACTACATGCTCATGCGTAAATGGCAAGGCCGCATCACCAATGGTAAGATGAGCCCATGAGGGAGCACTGAAATACGGCAGCATTCAGTGTCATTTCTGCACAATAAAAATCACCAGGTTCACGTTTTAACGTGATACTTCTTATTCATATTAAAATGTGATACAGTGTTATCATGACAAAGAACTACGGCAATAAAGGAAGATTTATCCACTTTTGTGCATTTGTATGGCAAGATATAGGCTATGCTAGTGATGTTGACATGGCTTTTCCCACCTATAGTAGTACTACTAGTAGTGCTACTACTCCTCCTACTGCTGGTATGTGAATGGCAAGGTAAATAGCAAGTCCATGACTGTGTGAAGTCAGCTCGGAGCTATAGGAGACGGATGACTTGAGTCGCCCCCTCTACGCACATATTGAGGTACATGTCCATAGTCTACAGCTGTGCACACAGCAAGAGGCAACTCTCTGTCATTAACAAAAACCTACACATTTAATAGCACCTACTTAGCCAGCCTCTGTATTCTCATTCTGATCCATCATCTGTGTGCCATGCAGTAATTATCCTCGTGTGCAAAGGTGCCGAGTGACAGTGGTAGGATCTGGAATCGTCAGACGTATAAACTGCACAGCCTACAATAGATGTTACATTTGTAGGAATAATGTAAATTAAAATTAGGACATTTTTGTGTTGGTCCCGCAAAGCTCATCTTCCAGGAGCCAGCACACCAAAACTTGTGAATGTTATATATAATATCCACAGTCCCAAGAATAACGGCGTGCAAAGAGTCCACAGTGAAGGACCAAACCCCGACTCTCTGCAGTGAGTCAGCCGCAAGAGTAGCCTCCAAGGCTGATAGACAGAACAAGGGGACAGTGGATGGCTCCCCAGCCCCCCTAAGGCAAAGAGACAGCTCGCCGAGTGTGGCGTTCTGTCTAGCAGCCTAAGGTACTGATCACTCTCCCTCTGACAACAGTCTCAGAAAAGGGGAGCCTAACTCGCAGACAGCCCATCCACACTCTTACACCAGGAGTCTTTCACCTATTTGTGGCTTTGCTTCTGTGCAGCACCCGGTGCTCAGTGCGCTTGCCCCAGGAAGATGAGCTTTACTGGACAATGGGCCAGCATGGGTTGTAGCAGGGCTCCTCCAGAAGGAAAACATGGACCAACACGAAATCCTAATGTTGACTGACGCTATTCATCCGAATGTAACATCCATTGTAGCCCGTGCAGTTTATATTTGTGGCCACATGCTCCATCCTACTGCTGCCACTCGGCACCTTTACGCACGGGGATAGATTACTCTGTGACAATGACAGCAGAGGAGCATCAGACAAATTTATTTACTGAAAGTGTATGCTTTGGTCAGCGACAAAGAGCTGATTTGCTGTGGGCACAGATGTAGACTATGGGCATGTACCTCAATCTGTGTGTAGAGAGGGCGACTCAAGTCATCCGTCTCCTATAGCTTCGAGTTGAGTTCAGCCATGGACTCGGATGTGGAGGAGCACAGACAGATTACAGCACTGGCACAGTCATTTCAGTGCCCCCTCATGGGCACATCTTACCAACTGTGATGCAGCCTACGTACGGACAAGCAGTAGTCCTACTTCTAGACAATACTACTACTACTACTACTACTACTACTACTACTACTACTACTACTACTACTACTACTACTACTGCTACTTCTACGGGTGTTAAAAGTCATGCTAACTTCAGTAGCATAGCCTAAATCTCGCCATACAAACGTGCAAAAGTGGATAGATTCTCCATTGTTCCCATAGTTCCTTGTTTTACATATCACGTTATTTCATGATAATTTCTTAGCACAAAAATGTCATGATAATTTAGTATCATGTTTTAATATGAAACTATCACGTATTTTTTAAAGTATAGATTTGTCAGTCTCACGCTGCCGTAGCTGTAGTCTCTTCAGATGGAGTGAGTAGAAATCCCAGCACAGCCTCCACAGAATGCTGCGCTCAAAGGGTATGATTGCTGTATGTGACTGACCCCTTGTGGTCAACAAATACAGCTTCTGTAATGCAAAAAGGCTGAGTATTTGAGTTATAGATAATGGGGGGCTTATAGTAGGACAATTGAAATTATAAACATAAATGATAGCTTCAGTTTTGATAGACTTTATTGTATCTAGTGATACCCCGTTAATTTATCCATCCCAGGCATACTTTTTTACACAGCCAACAAACCTTTTAGTAGGCCAGGACTTGTAGAATAGCCTCTAACAACAACCTTATTATGCGCATGCCTCCCTGGCAGTGGTGATTTCATTTACATCGAGTGACGTTTTACTGATGCAGTGCTATTCATTTTCACAATGATTTCTTATATTACAGTTGTCCATTCGAGTATGGACCCTGTTATTTCTCACGGTGTGAAGGCGGGGGTGGTTGCGGAGTCTATGGGCGCGGAGGGCGTCGTTGCCATGAGACCTGTCAGACCATCAGCACCAGCGACCTACACGGCACATCAATAGTAAGCATTTTTGTTCAGTCTTGTTTTTGCATTGCATGTTTCGTTGCGTGTTATTAATTACGTGACTAGACCAGTGCTACCGACAGTGCCAGCAGGCTATAGTGTTCAGTGCGTCAGTAAATAGGCTACAACGCCACATCCAGGATAATGCCTTTTCTCTAAGTGCGCAAAGGTTCCCTTCAGGATAGTTTCTGGACTATTCAGTGTACAGATGTAATTACCACGTAACGACGGATGGGCTCATTCACTGTTGTTGTCAATAAAATCTGTGTGTGCAATTTACTTGAAAAGCTCATGATGGTTAATGTTGATCCGAGCTTAAAATGGGTAATCTATAGACTACAATGACTGAACAAGGATCTGATTAGCCTTTAATTAAAAGCTGACACCAGACATATTACACCTGTTAGACCAGCAAAGCACACACGTCAGCACCAGGACTTTTTAATACAAAACTGACTGGTTTATTTTATTCTAAATAGTACCACCAGTGTATTAGCCTAATATTTGTTGACTCTCTGTTGTCTTGCATAGGCCACAATGATTTGACGCTCATATAAAACCTTGATGACCCTCCACACTGTGAAGATGCTACTCAAGTGTATGAGAGAAGACAACACATTTCCATCTACTACTGCTGCCTTAGCCGTGGGTATGGTTGTGTGACTCATTAGCTGGCACTAAAAAGTGAACATGGTTTTCAGGGTGAACTGTTGTGAGTAGGTGTGAAGCCTCAGGTGTAGCCATGGGCTGTGGGGGGAGCAGGACGGACGCGCTGGAGCCCCGGTACCTGGAGAGTTGGACCAAGGAGACGGAGTCAACATGGCTGACTGGCACTGACACCGACATCCCCTTGTCATCTATCCAGAGCATTCCCTCTGAGAACTCTGAGGCAGGCTTCTCTTCAGAGAAAACCATCAGTCCAGGTATAAAAGTAATGAATACATCTGTCCAGTAGCGTAGAGTAACATGTTAGTAGATCTGTAGGCAATAAAATGGGTAGTGCTGTGCTGTACTAGTGATTTTTTACTTAAATCAACTGTACTATAATCAGGTATAATAGTTTCAACGCTTGGTGGTGAAGTGATTAACATTTTATTCATTTCTTCTTGACATATAATGGTTGTGAGATTCTTTATGGTATTCATATTTAATACACAAATCTTGTGGGTGTTCCTGACTTGCAGTGCTCAAGTTCTCCCTCAATAATAGGCAAGTGCATAATATGTTTTAGCTGATTAATTGAAATCTGCTTTCTGTTCATGCCTGCAGCTTTCTGTAATGAAGGCTAGAATATAAAAATACAAAAAACTTACACTTTTGGCTTACTCAGAGCAGAGTGTATACTATAAGAGGTAGTTTGTTACTGTAAGTGCCCACTTACATGAAGTTGGTCTTGTCTCTATAAGGTGCAGTGCTGAATGTCACTAAGCTTTCTTTGAAGCTTTGAGGAGATGAATCAGTAAAAAGCTACTTCAAAAGCCACTGCTCTCAAAGGGACTCGGCTCTCATGGCAACAGATGCAGCTGTTAGTTAACAGAAGAGATTTGATTTGACCTAGACGCTTTCAAGGTCAATGAAAACTACTGCACAAGTACATGCACAGTTGTACACCAGTGTCAAGTTGTGTAATAATTAAAGTAATAATTGAAATGTACAAATGTGTTGTAGGATGTTTTCTCAAAAATATAGATAGGCCTAAAGAGGAAAAACAAAAACAACAGTAATTTTGTTTTTTACATTGCGAAGTGGGGGTACAAAGAAATCTTAAATAGATCTAATTTCCTTGGTCACCAAACAGCACCCTGGCATTTGAGTGACAGCCGCTCATTAACCACCCAGATGCCCGTCAACCCCACTCTCTTTTGAGAGCAAATAGGGAAATAGGGGATTTAGGGAAACTAGGGATTTGGAGTTTAATACATCATATACCTCATTTACCTTCATAAAGTGAAGGTGATAGTCTGTTTCAGTTCCAGATTTCTTTGAAGATGGCCTCCCTCCCCCTGCTCAGGCATACCTTAAGGTTTGCTCCGCTGTGTCTGAAGCCAGTTTGAATGATGTGAAGCCCAGCAGTCCTCCTGCCATGCTGACCTCTCCACAGCAGGAGGCATCGCCTCCTTCATCAGGCACCACAGTGCAGCGCAGAAGTGTTCTACACACTGAAGAGATTGTAAGCCTGTCCATTGATTAGCTAAAAGTCATAAATCTCATGCACATTTTTATGTTATTGTGTGGCACTTTTTTTCTTTAGACAAAATGGCAAGACAATCGAATGTCCACAAAGCAAGTAACTATCACAGTGACCCAGAGCATTCATCAAGTGGACAAAAATGGAAAGGTGAAAAAGTCGACAACCACATACGAGGTCATGAAGCCAGTGGAGTCCCTCCAACAGGTGGCTAAACAGAACTCTTGAACAAAGCTGGGGTCAGTCAAAGTCACTGGACAAACTGTGAATGTATTTATGTGACCAACAATGCGACAAGCACAAACTTTGTAAGATTTGACTTGTCAAAGCAGAAAACCAGTCTTAATGTTACATTTTCCATTAAAGGTTCACACTGTTAAAATAATGTAACATGTATTTTGAAGCTATTGGAGTATTTTTCTGTACTTGGAAGCCAAACATGTAAAAGATAGGTTTATATCTAAAACTTGTGAACTTTTCTTAAATAGCTTCAAAGCATAGGACAAATTTAAATGTGTCTGTATAATTTTACAGGGTTCACATGGTATTTTACAATGATGGTTAACATTCAGTAGCTGCTGCTGTGGCTCAGGAGATTGGTTGCACTATACACAGTGAAGCCTGGATAGGCAGAAAATAAGCAGAATATTGTATTTCTCTTTATATAAACACATTTTCTCAAATTATACATGTATGTTTTTCAAATGTAGAAACAATTTATACAAATAACAAATGGGCTTGTCACAACAAATAATATATAGACTTATCATTCAATATATGTTGGATGGAACAATAAGTTTTGGAGGTCAATATTTATCGTGGGTACTACTTCTTAGTAATAGTTAACTTTTTGTTATTTTTCCTGTTTTACGATTAGTTTGAGCTGCAGAGGGTTGAATAAATAACTTCTATGGCTCATTATAGATGAAAACTAACTACTAAGAGTTGCATTCTGCTATTTACTTATTGCTGTTTGTGTTTTTTAACCACATTGTACATTTAGAATAGTTTGTTGGGGCTACTTCTACTTTAGGGTTATTGTGTCAGTGGCATAAATTAGTTTGAATAATATTGCTTATCGTCTATACTTTCTCCAGCAATATATTGTACTTCAAAATGCGTTATCAAGACAGGCCTATGACAAATAGAAAACATATATTTAATAGTGTATTAAATATACAGCATGGCTGAAGCTATGGACAAAATATAAAAAGGAACCTGGCAATTGTGGACAGAACATTTGGAAGTAAACAAAAAATTACATTAGATGATTATCAGTTGTGGCATCAGCTCGGTCTTGAAAGTGTATGGATCAATTTATGCGTATCATAAAAGGCCTTTCCAGCTCTATATGAGGGCTCCTCTTCTTCCATCCATCTGCCAATGCAGAAATCAGGAAAGAAGAAATTTATCTCTGTATGTGCGGACTCTACAGAATCTGTGGTCAGAAAAAAGAAAATTCATCATTCATTTACTATTGCATAAAAAAACATCTCTTTTGAATAACATTTCATGAATAATGTATATAATCCATATACCACCTGAGCCATGGGTTGTGTTTCTTGTGTCTGTGAGGCCAAACTGACCCCTGATTGTGTCAGGGGCGGTGTGTCTGGCCTTGAATACTTTGGTTGGCCCCATCATTTCTCTCCAGTGATGTATGGCATCATCTCGAGCTAAAACATATGCCCGCATTGGACCACTATAGAAGATAGATCATGTGTGAACAACAACTAACCATATTTTTCATTATAGTTATTATAGTGCTTTATGAATACTGTTTGGAATGAAAGGCAACTTTAAAATTATTGCATTATCTAGGTAAAGCCAAGTTGTGCAGCTCAGAGCTGTTTCATTGTGATTCTAATTAGACCAACAGGTTGCTATAGCAACTACATCTCCACCGTTAGGTTGAAAGAATAACAATCATGTGATTACTAAAACCTCAAAGACATCTGCCGCATGTGGATGGCTGAAAGCTGACAGTTATTTTCTCACTACAGCATTGAGTATGACAGCTTGAAGACCTCTGCTGTACGTGTGTGATGGCTTTACCTTGACATAAATTCAACCAATCGTTGATAGAAGAATCTCCCTGAATAAGTTTGTCAAATGGTTAAGATTCAAATACTTGTTTGAACTTATGTGTTTTACTTGTGTGTTTAAGTCTTCTCATACCTGAATGTTCAGCATAAAACATCTCAGAGTTCTCCTTTTTCCAAATAAGATCTTTGCGTCTGACAATGATAAAGTTATTTTCCAGGATTTTCTCATGAAGGGTCTGGTAGGCAGTACATAAAAAAAAAAAAAAAACAAAACCAAAAAAAAAAAAAACCAAACAAACAAACAATAAAGCCGCATAAGATCTTAGCCATAAGAACAGTGTTTCATGCAGATCATGCAAATGAGACCAAACCCAGAGTTTTTGGCCTATCACTAAATAAATGTAACGGGTAATGTGAATATGTAACGTTGATATAAGTAGTAATCTAACCTCTAAGATCAGAGGATGAGCAACAGCATCGGGCTTGATGACCGCAAGGGTGAGCTGCAGGACTCTGGACAGTCGAGGCACAGTTATAAACATCTGAAATGAGAACATTATCTTCAAACTGGAATAAAGCTTCTTACATTACTTACACGATATAAATAACTTAAAAGCAACAATTCGCATGACAGGTCCTGAGAGCTTACTAACCTTTGCAGAAACAATTAAATGTCACCACATTTAAGAACGTCACTTAAAGTCCGCGCATCAAAGTCTATAACAAAAGTTGTAAACACTGCGCTGTGGTATTCAATCAAAGATAACTTGAGTAAATATTTTTTATCAGCTAAATGAACTGCTCTGCCCATTCTGTTGGATCGGTCCGTTATCAAATACGGTCCCTGGAAACACGTTCTCTGTTTTGAGTTCCTGAGCCAAGACCTACAAACTGGTTTGTACCAAGTGTTTATTTTTCTTATACTGTATATCAAATGATTTCGAGGTTTATTAAAACTAATAAAATAGACTAAAGACATAAGACGTATTGACTGATTGACCGTGAGTGCGATTTGTCATTATTCTCTTCAAGTTTTTTTTTTTTTTACACGTTTTCTTTCTTTTTTTTTTTTTTTTCAAGGGCTTTGCAAAGAGTGTGCTATGAGCCCAACTATTATGTCGCCCAATGTCTTATATTGTGCTCTCCCTGTGAATGTGGCTATTATGAACATATTTTTCAATTTAAAAAGGAAAAAAAAAGAGTAGGGTAGATGCTTAGTAGAGTTTTGGTGGTGGGTATGAGGTTGTAGGACAAGCCACAGTCACAGGCTTTAATAGTTTGGGACTTTTTATGAGTGATATTTCATAAATGATAGACGTCACACACAGGCAGACATTCCAACTATTTAAAATGAAGACCACACCCTTAAAAAAAGATGTGGATAGGACAAGAGAGAGAATAGCAGTAGTACTGGAGTTCCACCTGCCCGCCTCATGTGATCCAAAGTCAGACCACAGCTGTTGCCTCCCATGAGGCCCAAATAGTGTAGGAGACATTTTGGGTGGGGGGAATATTCAAATTATACAGCACAGACAGTTTTGTCTGGAATTTAACTTTTCAGATTCTTAGCTGTTTAAGTTACATCTGTAAACACCACCAGGCCTACTGTAGGCCAAGATTAACATCTAGATGGAGAAATCCTGAATTTAGGTGATTCAAAATATCACAAAAGGGATCTGAATTCAAGAAAAAAAAAATCTGTTCTACAATTTGTTGTTCTAACCATTTTACCCAGTAAATTTTACATTCAAACCTGATACTAATTACAGAGACTACAATTAAACTAAATTGAGACTAATAATAATAATAAAAAAATGTAATTCATTGAAGTTTAGGGCAACCAGTATGACATAAAACATGTAATAACTTTCTAAACACACCACCGTAGAGTGTGTGCATTGTGCTAGTACAAGGCTGCTAGGAGTGTATGAAAGTAGGGCAGCAGTAACAGTGCTGGGCTGATTCAGCTTCTGCTCTGTACATAGACCTCACGGCTGCTGTATGTGGGGTTCTGCTGCAGTTGTCGCTCCCTTTTGGTCGCAGCAGGCAGCTGACTGACCCCCACAGGCTCCTGTATATTCATTCATGAATCAAGAGCAACAGTGGGCTAAAATGCTTATGAAAGCATGCTTCACATACTATAGCAACATGAGATACTTTCATTTTTAGCTAGCTTTTCTGACAAAATATTCAGTTTTATATCTTTAAAACTGGGCTACATAGTTGTAAACAAAACACAGGCCTCTTATTACATGTGTCTTATCTGGAGAATAGAAAAAAAACACCAAAAAAACAAATTTAAACCTAATAAATAAGAAAAGCAGAACTGCTACTATTGTTGTCACATTTTCTGTGAGACTGGGTGACCTAATGCTGAGTTGAGCAGGACACTGTGTCTTTCATGTTCTACTGTATTGGCTTGAGGTGAGAAAAGTAGAGGGATGAGTTTCCTGTTTTAGCACCTTTTTGCTCTTTACTAACAGATCTGCCTCATTAGACTTTTGAAGTACACTTTTGGTTCCCACACCTCTGCTGTTCACACATCTGTGTCTTTTTGACAGTTTAACTGACACCTGTAGTCAAAAGAGTGCAAATGAAAATATAATGATTCTGAGAAGAATGAAAAGATACTGTACATAAATGCCAGATCTAACCTTGAACAATATAATGTTTACTTTGTTCCTTTTTTAGGGATGTGCAATATTAGCAAAAAAGAAACAAAACATTTAATTAGATTTATTTAGAATTAGTTTGTGCACCTTGCTACATATCTTTTTTAATATATCTTATGGCAGTTACAGCAGAAATGGCCAAATGGTTGTGGTTGAGGTATTAAACAAAATGTGAACGAACGGTAACATTAACCACAAAAGTGTAGACATATGACATCCCTTTATATGCTTATACTTTTTAATCTGCTCTTTTTGCTTCTTGTGGTATAAATGCATCAATGTTTTTCCCTTGATGCGCAAATCGTGGCTTAGACTTAGTCTTTCATTTGTTGTGCTGAGTATCTTCCATTACTGACCTCAAAACATCCGCTCTTTGTGTGACGCACAGGAATGAGATGCCCTCACCTCACTGTCACCTGTTCTCTGTTTTAGGCTAAATGCTGGTGACCTTTGACCTTTGAGCCCCACTGCTTCGCCAACACACGGGAGCTGGCTTCCTGCAGCAGCTGTGTCAACCTCAGCCCTGGCAACTGCCGTGCCCATGCAAGGACACAGAGTGGCATAAAGACATTCCTCCTAATGAGTCAGCATCACAAGTGATGCTCTCTAAGTGCTCTTATGTATCCTTTGTTTTACACTACATGAACATCATAGCTCAGACGGCATATATATATATATATATATATATATATATATATATATATATATATATATATATATATATATATATATATATATATATATATATATATATATATATATATATATATATATATATATATATATATATATATATATACACATACACACCCCCACACACACATACACATATATATTTCCTACTTTTTCTCAAAGCTTCCTACTTTTTCTCAAAGCTGTTCATAATAACAATCATACTGTTATCTCAGATATTTTTGTCAGATTAAGGAAAGTCTTCTCCCTGCTTCCTGTACAGAATTGTTAGCCTTTGCTAAGGAAGTGAGCAGTGTTGTGACCTCCCAGACGCTGTGGGTATGACAGAAGGGAACAAAGTCATTAGCAAACCAGTGCCCGCTATGGGAACACCAGACTAAAATAAACTCATGGCCCAATTTGTAGACAACAGCAGTGGCAGTCAGAGTTCAGAACTTGTGTTTGATTTCACCAAATGTGTCTAGTATGACAAATCAAGTCATTTTCATCCAGGCTTGAGACTTATAACGGCCTGTGGGCCATGTGTTTTGCCTTTGCAGCATATATTATAACTAAAAACAGAGAGTTTGTTACAAAAAACGCTTGTGATGGTGTTAAATGAAAGAGAATGAACATGATTAGATTGGATACTTTGATGGATATGTTTGTTTGAAAACCACTGGTATAGCCGTGCCTAACCGCCAGTATGTGCCAATGACCAGCTGTCCTGTTAAGAGGAACACACGGATTACAACGTGTCTTAACCATTGTGAATGACCAAAAGAATTCACTCAACAACAAAAGCCATCTGATATTCCCAGTACCCAGATATATACGTGATGAGGCCTTGGCACATAGCTGACATTATTGGAAATGTTGCATTTGTGATACACCCTGGCTGTGAGCCATGGGAAATATTGAACAACTGTCGAATTTAGATGACATCCTGTGGCAAGACAAGAAAAAACGGGAGCTACAAAGATGCAATGGGTGCTATTTGTGGACAGCGAGTGCCTCCAAAATAGCGAGCGCATTGGGTTACAATATAAGCCTCCTCTCTCTGAGCTGCAGCTTTCTGTGAATGAGGCCCGGGTTCCTATCACACCCAGCCCTGAGCTGATTTTAGAACACAGGTGTTGACCTTAGTGGAGCAGCTTGTGCTTGCACCAAAGGAAAATGAACCCTCTTTGCCTCTCCAGCGTTACCAATCACTGTATGGATCAGGGCTGCACAGCATTATAAACCTGATATACACAACTATGTAAGGACAAAGCAATGTAATTATTTGGTTATTCCTATAAGAGCAATTTAATTTAAATACATGAGGAGATATAAGGTTATTCAAAACTGAAGAATAAACCAGCTCTAAAATCAAAACGGACTGTATGCATTATAAAAGCTTGAACAAAATATGTAACACTTAAGCAAAGATGCCACCATCTAATTGACATTTTCGATGTTGTTGTGAAGTGCCGCAGTGGTGAGATACTCACCTTGAGAATTTATTGCTGGCTCTGTGGTGCCACAAGAACTCATATAACTTATTCATACCTCTCACATATCACTGGCTGTTCTTATGGCATGGTCTGCATTACAATATGTCATACTTACATATAACACACTTCAAGCAAAGATTAAATGTGGCTGATAAAGTTTCAACTACTTTATTCTGAAATATGTATTTTTGCCAGTTCCAAGCCTGGACAAATGGGCATTTGCCATTTTATAACAGAAGACTTCATAGGAGGCCGTAGATGAATATGAATGTGAAGACTTTTTTCACTAATACAATCGCTGGCCTTTCTATTCCAAAAGAAGCGCATTGACATTGGATGTAAAATGGAGGCCATGGAGGCTGGTACGGGGTATGTTGGAGGAGCAGTAGGAGGGTGTAGGGTGTCTCGAGCCCAGTGCGAACAGCTGAGAGGTGTGATTTCACAGGCTGGCTCCCCCCTGTCAGGGTCCTGATTGGGCCGGACAGGAGGCGCAGGAGAGGCCCGGGGCTTCTAAAGGACACCAACAGGTGGGAGGCCTCTTCGGAGGGGGGAGCTCCTGGCCGCCATAGAAAAGGGCTGGGGACCAGGCCTGCTGTCCACACAAGCGCCCCGGCAGTTTAGGGCAGGCATCACGCTGGAGCTTCCAAAGAGGAGTAGGAGGTTGGAGGGATAGTGTGTTTCGGCCATGTTTAGGAATAAAAAAGAGCCTATTTTTCAGTGGTAGATACAGAGATCTGTGTAAGGATTGGCAGTGCTTTTTTGTGCTTTACAGGCCTCTATACTCAAAGTTTGTTGCCTCTGTGTCAGTGTTCTTAGCATTCAAATCAGTGGCATTGTTTGTAAATTGTTGTATCTAGAGTGATCTCTTTTAGGAAAGGAGATGGATAGGAATAAGCTGGGATGTTACTGATCTAGAGTGCTTTATGTAAGTCTATGCAGATTAAAAGTAGTTGAATGATGCTGATCCAGCAGAAGAATGAAAAGGAGTGTGTAGGGAAAGATTTCTGTGGCCTTGATTTCATAACAAGACAACTCAAAATCAGAAGGTGAGTAGAAATGATTCAGTCTGTTTAGTTTTCAAAATTTTTTTGAAATATGTGTGGCTTGTCAGTACTGTTGAAGTGTCTTTTATAACTTTTCAATTATTTCTAGCTCTTTGTCATTCTATCAACAACATTCAAACACTAGCTTTAAATTAACCTAACAATTTTTCAGTCATTATCAAAATTCAAAATTGCTGGT
The DNA here is from genome assembly GCF_009829125.3 of Periophthalmus magnuspinnatus. Lineage (NCBI taxonomy): Eukaryota > Metazoa > Chordata > Actinopteri > Gobiiformes > Gobiidae > Periophthalmus > Periophthalmus magnuspinnatus. The sequence continues at coordinate 15,480,856 of NC_047149.1, forward strand.
TTATGTGACTAACATTATATAAATTTCAAGTTGTCTGATGCCATTGCTCCAGCCGTCACAGTTAACTATTGTCAAGCTGCCGGTTGACGCTTCTCTGCATCTGTGGCTATGAAAGGGTGCTTTGTGTCCTCTGAGCATCCAGTTGTTGCCCCTTGCGAAGACATGCTTCCTTATATCCCCATATTAATACGCCTCTTATGGAATGTAAGGAAGTGTGTGGTTGCAAGGGGAAGTATGCACAGATCCACCACAGAAGAAGAAGCCTGTTTTTAGACTTTTTAGGAGTTTGTAAGATGGAGGACAGCCTGTGTGTTTTATGAGAGGGAAGGGTGTGCGCCTGCAAGTGTGGCCAGAGACGACAGGTGAAGGGCCTGGTGTGTGTTGCTTCAGCTCATGGACGTAGGATTACTCTTGTGTGCCGCTGCTGTTGCTGCTGATCGAGTCTCAGGGTCCCTGCCCCAACTGCTGACCGTCAAAAAGGATTGACAGAGCACAGCTGTCACCCATTATAGCAACCACAGGGCTCTCAAATAGGGGAAGAGGGGGGAGGAGGGGGGCCGGGATGTGGCACTGTCACTGTGGACTGGGGTTTACCCCTATAGGCTGCTTTGGGAACAAACTAGGCTTCCCCCAACCTCAAAATAGAACCTGTCTGCTTGGTAACATGTCTGACTTGTTCTGTCTTGCAGCATCACTAATCCTGGCTTTTTTGTGTGTGTTTTCAGGTAAGAATCACATGAAGAAAAGATGAAATCCTTCTTTCCAGTTTTCTGTATCTGCATTGTTCTGCTCCTCTCTATCCCTGGCTCTTGCAGCTGAAGCAGCACACCTTGCTGTGGCTGGTCAAACGGAACCAAGTCAGGTGTTACTGTGAGGTTTGGTCCCCTTCAACCAGCTACTGCGTCGTGAATTCAAACAGCAGACACCCACGTGGAGAGACAGGGGCGTTGTGCTCTAAGGCTGCATTCTCTTCCTTTTATTCTTACTGTTTTATACTGTTTTTTATGTTGTTGTTCAGTTGAAAATATAATAAATACTTGACTATTTCAAAGACAAATTTAGATGTCTGTAATTTTTGCAATAAAATGTAAAATCATGTATGCGATATCTACCCTCCTTCACCCATCTCAAAAATCATTCCACCAACACTGTATACATGGCATTGCCTCTCTATTCATTACTGGCTGCAAATGAATACACTACTGTATTCGTACAGAGCTAAATTACACATATGTAATTTTTATTGACTTAAGTACTAGTTAATGACATAATATGTTGCTTTGGGGCCCTAACATGTAACTCCATTAACATTTACAATATTACATCAAAAAGGCCTACAGATTGCAGAAATGTTTTTGTGGGTCTGTACCATTTATTCTTCAATGTCTTTGTCAAGTATAGAAATAAAACTAAAAATATATTTAATAGACTATATAACTATTCAAAAAGAGTTAGCCAATCCAGTAGTCTAGTAGGCTAATAGGCTATATAATCACATTGCCTACAGACTAGCATTTAGATTAGGTTAGTTATAAATAAAAGTGTGCATTACGTTTAAACTACATTTGTAGTAGGCCTATGCCATAAATGTTTAGATGGATGATTAACATTTCCATAATTTTAACGTTTGTTGAAGACCAGCAGTACGTTTTACTTCCAGTAGGGGTCAGTATAGTTTAGGCTGCCCCCGCAGCAGCAGGAAGTGGAGAGCTCCGTAAACATGGCGGACAGTGGAGTGACAGGTGAGGATGGCAGTTTGTGACAGCTGACTTTAGCATATTTTCTTTGTATCCTTATGGTGATATGTTCAACGCAGCCCCGTAAAATCTTTTCCCTCATATTCCGGTATGAGCCCTTGGGGAAAACAGGTATTATAGGCTACAGGTGCTAGCCTTAGCGGCAGAATGCAAAAGGCTACTCTTCTCTCAGTGGGTTTGTGCGACATGTGTTGCATCATCTCATTATTGTGAATTGAATGTTAATTTAATGTATGGGAAATATCAGACTGTCAGGGTTAGGGTTATTATTGTAGTGAGGGACCAGACATGAACCTTACAACGCTTCAAAATAGAAACACTGCAGTAAGATTTAAAATACAAAACATTTATTGTTTCAGATGTATCTGAAAATAAAGGTGAAATTGATCGAGCAAAGGTTTGTGTACTTTTGCATTACATTTTTGGATTTCAAGGCAAGATTAGGCTTCTCTTTAAAATGTATGTATGTTTTGCTTAACAATAGAATGAGGGCAGAGAGTTGACTAAAGAAGAAAAACAGCGTCTCAGAAAAGAGAAGAAACAACAGAAGAAGGGGAAAGAGAAGAAAGATGACAAGGCTCCAAAGAACAGTGAAAAGGAAAAGCCTGCACCCTCCCCAGCTGCAGTTCCACAACCACCAGCACAAGCTCCATCACAGAAAGGTTGTTTTACCATTGTCTTTATATGATTTGAATTACGAAATCACAAATCTGTATTCATTGCATTTCCCTTTTTTGTTGGTCTGTATAGTTCCCTCTACAGTGCCAGCTCCTGTCGTGATTGAACCTGTAACAGAGACGACCACAGCTTCAGAGAAACCCACAAAGAGCAAAGCTGAGCTGAAAGCCGAGAGGAGAGCTCGTCAAGAAGCAGAGAGGGCGTCCAAACAAAGCAAGAAGGGAGATGGAGGCCCACAGGCAGCACCCAGTAAATCAAAAGTAGCACCAAGTGAACTACAGCCAGGTATTGGGAAATACTGGTGGTAAATACAACATTTAACATAATTACAGATTGATAAAGCCTTGATTTTTACCTTTTCAGTGGTTAAGAGACTTCCTGAACATATTCAAGTTGATAACCCAGAAGTTTTAAAGAAATTAGCTAAAAAGTTGGAAAGACAACAAGTAAGCTTTTATATTTAGCTATTCTAAGATATATTGCACCATAGAGTTTTTGGAAAACAATACTAATATCTTTATGTAAATAACATTTAAACAAAGTCTAAATGCATGTGGTTGGACCTAACATTTTTTCAGACACCAGGGAACATTGCAGTTAAAAAGGTACAACACTGAAGTGAATTGCTATTTTAGTGTTTTAATATTTATTTGGGTGAAAAAGATGGTATGTATCCAGTTGAAAGCTTAAATGGGGATTTTTTTTGCCTTTATGTGCTGTAGTACAGTAGTAGTGTGTCCATAACGTTTTATTTGCAGTTATTATTTTCTAACAATGTACTCAATGTAAGCAATGCTTGACTCTTTGATGTGTAGTTACATGTTTCTTTGCTCAGATTCCTTTCCGCTCTGACTATGGGTACAAAGTCAGCTTATTTTCCCACCTTCACCAGTACAGCCGAAAAGCTCCATTAACACAGCAACTTAGGTAAAACAACCATTTTATATATATATGTGTGTGTGTATATATATATATATATATATATATATATATATATATATATATATATATATATATATATATATATATATATAATTAATCACATTATTGTAATTTTTGTAATTATTTTTGTGGCAGCATTCCTTCCACAGTGATCCATCCTGCTATTGTACGATTAGGACTCCAGTATTCACAGGGAATCGTAGCAGGATCCAATGCCCGCTCTGTGGCTCTTTTACATGCCTTTAAACAGGTACAACTCAGATACAAAACCTAGTACACATCTGTATTTGAGACAAAAAAAAAACATGCATTCTTGTTTATAATCCTAGCTTATGTAATTCTTTGCAGGTGATAAGAGACTACACTACACCTCCAAGTGAAGAGCTCTCGAGGGACTTGGTTAATAAGCTGAAGCCCTATATCAGGTAAAGTATTTTTGTATGTTTTTTTTTTTTTTTAAAGAACGATGCTTTTTGTTTTTAAAGGTGATTGTCTTTTCACCCTAACCCCCTAGAAACTGTTTTTACTTTCCCCCCCAACAGTTTTTTGAACCAGTGTCGCCCTCTATCAGCCAGCATGGGAAACGCAATCAAATACATCAAGAAGGAAATCTCTAATATCCCTAGCCAGTGTAAAGATAAAGAGGTATCACATCTTAAAATAATGTAATACAATTATTTACCGTTAACATGCTCCTAAACCATCTGATATTTATTAGGCTAAAAGCAAGTTGCTGTACTGCATTGATTGCTACATTAATGAGAAGATCACTCTTGCTGCTAAAGCTATTGCCAAGTGTGCAATAGAAAAAATCAGTGATGGAGATGTAATTCTTGTGTATGGATGGTAAGCAGCTTAACCACACATCTAGAACACTATAACACTATACAGTGGTCCCTTGTTTATTGTGGTGTTACATTCTAAAAATAACCCGCAATAGGTGAAATCTGTGAAGTAGTCAGCTTTATTTTTTAACAATTATTATATGTTTTAATAATTACTTATACACTTTTCTCAGACAGACATTAACATTATCTCACATTTCTCTCTTGTTTGATTAATTAATAGTGGCTCACGCATATTTCACAGTTCCTCTGACTGTGCCTCTTTGTCCTGGCACCAGTCCACTATAGTGTTGATCGAATATTTATGCAAATTTGGCAAGCTTAACGCATTCTGTACTGTACAGCAGACATGGCAGAGGAGATTGACTGACAGTGGTCTACAGTCCCTTAGCCAATCAGGATGCAGAACACAATGCACATTCATACACTGTAAAAAAGCATGCAAAATTGCACCCAAAAAAATCAGTGAAACAGCGAGACTGCGAAAGGTGAACCGCGATATCGCAAGGGACCACTGTTTATTACATATCATGTCTTGACTGTCTCTCTTCAGCTCCTCACTGGTCAACAACATTTTGTGCGAAGCCTTTGAGAAGAACATAAAATTCCGCGTGATTGTGGTGGACAGTAGACCACGACTGGAGGGACGAGAGGCTTTGAGGCGTCTGGTCCAGAGGGGCATCAGCTGTACCTATGTCCTTATTTCAGCTGTTTCATACATTCTTCCAGAGGTATCAGTATTAATGCACTTAGCTTTGGTATTCATATTTATTTTAAAACTATTGTCCAATCATGCTGTACAGGTGTCAAAGGTGTTCCTCGGTGCTCACGCTTTACTCGCCAATGGGTATGTCATGTCTCGAGTAGGAACCTCTCAAATTGCTCTAGTGGCCAAAGCCTTTAATGTGCCTGTCTTGGTGTGCTGTGAGACTTACAAGTTCTGCGAGAGGGTCCAGACTGACTCATTTGTGTCCAATGAACTTGGTATGTTACAATATGTTACAATAGATATTAATAGTTACACAAAATGCTGAAGTAAAACTGGAACTGTTTTTTGCCAGATGACCCTGATGATCTCATAGTTACTCGTAAAGGGAAGACACAGTTGGAGAATTGGCAGGAGGTACCTCTCTTAGGCCTTTTGAATCTGGTCTATGATGTGACTCCCCCAGACTTTGTGGACCTGGTTATCACAGATCTGGGCATGATTCCTTGCACCTCGGTTCCTGTGGTGCTCCGTGTAAAAAATGTGGACATGTAAACTGCACTGTCGCAGTTAAACATAAATGAAGAAACACAATATCATGCTTCTAGCATGCAATAAATGTATCTCAAACTGCATTCACTTTTTAAACTGTGTTTGAATTTCTTTGGTAACAGATTTTATTGCAGATGCTTTTCTAACAGCTCTCAAAATACTTCATCATCACAAATTGCTAGTCATTGTCATCTTGGTAAGCTCTGTGTCTTGTTATTCAGCAATAATAGCTAATTCAATTTTACAATGTCTTAAATTGTTTATTAGTTGCATAAAGAACAACATCATTGATAAACCAGGACATTTAGTCCAAACAGAAATAAAACACGTCAATCACTTAAAATAATAACCACAGTAAAGTGTAGCTTTGTAACGCAATGTAACTTTGTCAGTGCAGGAAATAATGTAAACGTTTTCCCTTTTTATAAATTATTTTTTTCAAATAAACAAAAAGTGGTTTTGCACAGTTGACAAAATATTTTTCCTTGCATGTCAGCTTTAAAAGACAATCCATTTAAAAAGCTATAGAGTGTCAACTCATTCCTGATCCCTTCACTTTTAAAATCAGTAGTCATTTGGTAAATCAAAATCAGAGTGGTTTGGCCATGCGTCTTTGTGTAAACCACAGCACAAAAGAGATGACCACAGTTGATGCGCTAAGAGGCCCAAACACTTGAAGAACTGGAAACTCCCCCTAGTGGCAAGAAATACATTGTTAGGCAAAACAAATGTAAAGTTTGTTTTAATATATAGTTAAGTGTTACATTTGTTTATATTCTAGTTCAGGGGTGGGCAAACTTTTTGTCACATGGGCACATGGTTTCTAAAATTTGACAGAGGGGCTGGGCCAGGAGATATATATATATATATATATATATATGAGATATGGCCTGTAACAAGTAGCAAAGCATAAATATGCAGGCTCATTGTACAAACTGTTTTCCGAATGCATTCTTTTTAAAAATTGGAGAAAGGTTTGCTAGCTTTTGCTAATGAATGTCAGCAAAAAACTTGCCTTGGTAATTGACTCTTGAATCTGTTTGCCGGTTAAAAAAAAAAAAAAAAAATGTTACTGACTGTAAATTGGCTGCCAACCTCTGAGCCGTAGCCGCACGTTCCTGCGTTGACTTCTTGCTAGCGTAGTTGGCATGCTTCGTAGCAAAGGGACGGCTGATATTGTACTCTTAGAAAATTGCGACAGTTTCTTGGCATATTAGGCAAAAGTGAAAAAATATGTAAAAATATTTTGTTGTCCACTCCGTATTAAACACTCGGCGCTCACTCTCCACTTTTCTTTGACAAGATAATTTCTGCAGAAGGGCTGATAAGAGAATAAGAGAGTAATACACGCGAACAAGGTTGATATATTTTTTGGGAGAAACACTGGCATTACAGGAGAAAGGTAAATTGAACACGGTTTACCCTTACCTATTTTAATATAATTTGGTCACATTTGGCGGGCCGGATTAATAAGCCCCAAGGGCAGTGTGTGGTCCCCGGGCCATAGTTTGCCCACCCCTGTTCTAGTTTGTTACTGAGGGACTAACCTCCCGCAGACACTTGTACCCATGGTAGTTGTCAGCACAGCTGCATTCAAACAAACCAGGACCAAAAGGAGCACATTGGGAGTTTTCAGGACAGCCTGTGGCTTCAAAAGAGGATTACCAATCATTACAATGCCTGTTTATCTTTGACTCCTTAATGGGGACCTTTGTGTTATCAGTACTTACACATTTGTCTGGTTTGATTGCACATACTGTTCTGGCCTTCACAAAAACGATTTCCTTTCTTCTCCTCAATTTTCTTCCAAGATATGGCACCACCAGGACAAAGTACTTTTACTGGTAAGATCCTAAGAAACACAAAACCGTTTCAAAACACACAAACAATAAGGTTCTTTACTAAAGAAACATACTTACAGATAATCTAACTCAATAAATCCTTGAAATGAGAAATCACTGATGTTGTCAATTGGGTTGAGTGAAAGGTCTCTGCAAAACAACAAATTATTGACACGTGTTGATCATTCTTCAGTTTCACAATATTTAAATAGTATTTTAACTAAACAATTTTCAGTAATATATCCCAAACTAAGATTTACATACATAATTGTTGCTGTAGACGCTTCCTGAAGATTTCCAACCTGAGCCAAAGAGCAGTTGGAAAGGTCCAATCTGCCCACAACAATGCAAAATGAATAAAGGATACTTAGAATAATTATGGCAGTTAGTTTTGTTATGTTTATTACAACATAATATGACAACCACAACACAAAATAAACTCATAAGGCAACATGAGACAACAAGTACCCAGTAATTCTATCGGTGTCGCCCGAGGTTCCATTATTGAGACAGCAACGCCCCCCAATCCGACCTGCAGACGAAGAGCAAAACAGTCCCACTGTGCTGTTGCTCAGGACCGTCCCGTTACACAGCTTACATACCTGTTAAGAAACATCTGTTACAAGAATGTCTGTCGACGAAAACGCGATTTGTGCAATTGATCTAAGAACACACTAACAGTAGAATATGGTTACATCTAAACAAAATCTTACCTGCAGTTCACTTGAGTTAGACACACCATAAAAACATAGCTTAAAAACCAAAACAATAATCAGCGCAGGGTTTAGCTGGCAGCTCCCAGCTTTCATTTTTGTCTTATGATCATGTGATCAGTCAGGGCTGACATGTGACAGGAAGTAGTCTCCTCCAAATAGCATCCGAAATTAATTTATAACTAAAAAAACAACCGAGCATTGATAAAGAATAGATTAAATATCCATAGTATCATTTAATAAACGTATTTATTTTTTTAAGTCATTTGAACTTTGCTACGTTTTTTGCTGTCACTTTGGGTCGTACCAAATTAGTTTAATTTATAAACTCTCATCTTGGCCCCATACTAAAAAAATAAATAAACATTGCCTGCCAGAAAAATCTGACTCAAGATATATTTGACATAATAGTTAGTTATTCGTTTATATTTTTATTACAGATGACCAGTACCAAAGGCACTAAACAACCCCCCAAAGGAAGATGGTTCAGTCCAGGGAAATTGTTGCGATGCCTCCGTAGAGCTACCACAGCACAGACAGATTGCACAATGGACTAGTGGCAATAATTTGTGTGCAGTATTTGTGCTTTTAACCTTGCCTTATTTTACGTATGATCTCCTATGTTGTTCAAGACATATTTGGTCAAATGTAGGCAATTCAAGAGTCACGTAAAACCACAACACGTGCTGCTAGCTCCAATCTTATTTGGAAAGATTTTTGCGACGGCTGTGCGACGCTACTGCCGCGGGACTAGGATCCCTCGGCACCTCATCCTGAACTTCATCTGGCTCTCCTAATAACCAGGCATACCCGGACACAGTGAGTGGCAGTGCATATCCGATCGCTTTTTACTCCAAAAGTGGAATATTTCGTATGCAACGCAAACTGTGAATGTGTATCACTTAACACATTGCAACATGGCTGCTCCGTGGACGCCAGTGACAAAAGTTTAACACTGACGCTGGAGAGATTTGCAGTGAACGCTGGCTGGTTAATGACTTATTTGCCTGGCACAGATTTGGTCGGACTATTAGACCAGTGGGCACGACGTGACAGCCGCGTCCTGCTCCTCTGAGGGTCCCCACTGATAATCACTGCAGTGGGCTTATTGAAGAAGAGCTGCTGCTCTTAACGCCGTGGACTGGTGGCGTTTAGAGAAAGAAACATCTGGCACCAGTCTGTGTTTCAACTTAAAATGCATTTTTCCATACCCGAAACGGAGGTGTGTACAGGAGAAAATGGATCAACCTTTGTGGTGAGTATTCTTTGGGTTGGGGTTGTTAACAAGCCAGTAGACCTGCATAGCCAGCTGGCTTCAGCCTGGATCATTCCCTGGTATCGCAGTAATGCACATGAGTTTGTGAGTAGGCCTGTCTTTCCAACTGTTTGCCCTTAAGTAATTCTTACCTGAGGTTATTGTACTAGTAAGTTATGGTTTTTGTAGTACAGCAAGTTAATATTTAAATCATGTCACAAGCTTGTATACCTTACTGTCAAAGTCACTTGAAAAAATGTGCTTAATCTTTGATCCTTTGGTTTAAAACGCTTGTACATTTAGGCTTACAAACATTAGGTGTACAGGCAATCTTATTTTATAGGTCTAGGTAAAATATAATGAAGAATGGTAGAATTAATATTGGTTTGAATGGGTCTGCATACACACTTGTGGCCTATGCTGTGCCCTTTATATGTAATGATTATAATTTCCTTTCTTAGACTGAGCAGAGACTGGACTATACAGATAATTCATTATGGCTGTTCAAGAACAACTGTAGTACAGCATTATCAGTGAAGTGAAGTAAACTCAACTACCTCCAGAAAGTACTTGCACTGTGGGTATTTAGTGCCTGGAGGAGGATATGGTCAACATGCTGGTGTGTGGATATGAGGCTCTCCATTTGTGAATACAGTGATTATGTTGCTTGGAAACAGCTATGGTTGAAGTTGATTTTTCTGTCAGCCATTGATATGTGTAGTACATGCTTTTGTCCCATTCTTCTTAAGAGCTTTGAAATGCCATGTGATCTGGGTCTGCTCACAACGGCTAGTTTCTCAAAAATAACTCAAAAATATTGAACATTAACTTTGAGAGTTAATCTATTTTGTATAAATAAACTTCAGCTTCATGTATAGAAAGAAGCACAACCTTTTGAAGTGGCTACAAAAGATATGCTGAATTTGAAGTAACTGCATTTTCAGTACACTTAATGTTTCCTTTGGGAAGGTTCAGGTTACTTAATATCTAGTAGTATTGTTTATTTTCAGTCAGCTTGTTCAATGGTCCATGCTATGTTGTTATTGTACAGTATATGAAGAAGAAAGTCACCTGTTTTGCCCTGTCAAGCTCAGTTCTGTGACCTTCCTGCGACCCGCCCACAGGAAGCCCCTCCGTTGATTATAACGCTGAACGATGGCTTGTGTACCTTGGAACTAATACTGCCATTCTATTTGCTGAGTTTGCACAGGGTTTTTAGAATAACAGCCCAGCACATTTTAAATATAGTCCTGTTTTCACAGACACATTATTTCCTGATACAAGCACATAATATTTTATCAGATTATGAGATTGACCCCCATGGTTTGTGTAGCACGTGTATATTTTTTTAAACTGTTTTTTAGTGTGAATGTGACTGTAAGATTATTGGAAAGTTTACAAACATCATTTAGAATTCAACATATTGGAAATGATGTGGATTTAAAGTGAAATGAAAGAACTTGTTTTGTGTCTTATCGAGCTGCACTAAGCCTGCAGTAATTCATTCTTCCTTCCTGTGTGAATTTTGTCCAGTGCCTACAGTCACATATTTGAGTTTTTGTTGGCTTTTCTGTAAATGCTTCAATCCTCATCTTTCACAGTAAATAGTTATTATTATAGTTTGTGTGGATTCGAATACTTTTGTGTTGGGAGGTAAATGCTGTGTTAGATTAGGCTGCAAGTTGATCAAGACTATTCACAGGGAAAGAAGAAGAGGAAGACGAAAGTGCTGACTCTTTGTCTTTAACTGGCTGACAGCTATTGCAGAGTGACCACGACATACTATTAAAGTATTTATTGTGCTGATAGAATATCCTGTTTAGCTCTGATGTGGTGTTAACTTAGCTGTTTTTGTCAGATGAGCAAGTTTAAAAGGAAAATTAACTGACTATACACGGAAAGCAGTAGTGAGCAGTGGATTTGTAATGTTGGTTAAGCTACAGATGGCTTCTGTCAAAACAGAAATTGCTCAATGCTACAAGCCTCCTTTAATGTACTTATTCATCTGTGTACCTGTTATGGCTGTAAAAAGCAGGAAATCATATATTGTAAAGTGTATACTAATTCTATATTCTCTCTTCACAGGCTTATAACATCCATGTGAATGGTGTGCTGCATTGCAGGGTTCGTTACAGCCAGCTCCTCAGCCTGCATGAACAGGTATAAACCATCGACACATCATCAAATATCTCTAGGTCTGACATGAAAGGCCCCTGTGTGCTTCTGCTGCTAATCCAAAAAACACTTTAAATGTCACCACATCAACATAGTCCGGCTTTTCCATCCTCTGTGTAGCATGCTGTTCATTATGGCAGTATTTGCGCATCTAGAGGTGTACTTTATTTTTGGGGGAAGAATAACCCACTTCAGATGTTCTTAGAATGTAAAATGCTTTTCTTGTGCTACCACTGTCAGTGGGAACTAAGTACATGTGTTAAATTAACACTCATCTGGGTTGAATAATAGTAATGAGTTATGAGTAATATCTTCAACTGTCTTCACACTAAAATTGGTCCAACTGACAGCTGTTCCATGGTTACAGTGTGACTCTGATGAGAGCGTGACCCCCAAACTGATGATTACACATATTCTGATAAAACTAAGTTAATTGTTTTAGTAGCATCTTTAGAATCAGGGCAGTATTGGTCTGTAGGTTTGAGTGGTTCTTTGTATGTGATATTAGATGGAAACACATGAGTCAAAACCCTGGCAGACAGTACACTTGGAAAGGCTGTATTCCCAGACCTCCAGATGTGTCTGTCTGAAGGCTCTGAACGGAAACTCCAGCAAATACTTCTCAAAAGAGCTCAAAATAAACCTGTGATTCATTTTCAACTGTATGAATGTACCTACGTCTTTTACAGCACTCCACTGACAATACTAATTTTGTCCATATATTGATTAGTTGAGTTATACTTAGAATTAGAGAATTGGTCCTGCCTTAGTTCAGCAATACGCAGCTGTAGCATTGAAGCATCTGTTTTACATTGGCAGATAAAGAAAGAGTATGGCAGTAATGTGGTGCCCGCCTTCCCCCCAAAGAAGATTTTCACACTGACCCCCGCCGAGGTCGAGCAGAGACGAGAGCAGCTGGAGAAATACATGCAGGCTGGTGAGTTATTCATATACCATCAAGACCATATAGACAAGTTACAACAAGTACCACATCTGAATTATTCATTATTCATTATATTAGCTAACATTTGACAAAAGTGCACCTAAATGTGAGATATTGCTGTGTTAATCTAATTGCTAAGTCTAATTGCTGTAGTAGATGCCTAAAATCATTACTAGATATTGTTTTTCCTTTATGCTATTGTAAGCAGAGTAATGCACTATATAGACAGAATTTAATTTGTTAATTTAATAACGTTTTATAATTTGGGGGAAATTATGCAAAAATTGGCCCTACACATGCACTGCTTGAAAATATCTGTATGTTTATTTTCCATGAAAAAACAAACTTAACTACATCACAAAAATAAACAACATTTTGGCCAAAGCTAAAATCTAAATCTTGATTGGCAGCAATATATAAAAAGCGTTATCCCTTATATTTACAGTAATGTTTCAAAGTAATATCCCCATGCTAATTTTTGTATAACAATCAGGCACCATGCCATTGTGTCTTTCTTGCAAATTGCTCACATTTAGCAAACACTTTACAGTTGAAGTTGTCTTTAGACATGTGAAACTGGCAGCAGAGCTCAGTTTGTTTTAATCCTGTCAAGCCGCGGCAGTTAGAGCTGAACAAGGCTTCGTTGTTCCTCTGTGTATTTGCTCATAGTCGCTGCATACGCAGGCAGGGTGTTCTTAGCCACAACTCCACTCTGTTACATCATGGAAAATAAACTACCTCACACATACAAGTGCCTCTGGTCTGTCAGAACTTTAACTTTTTGATGAAGGTCAACTTTAGTGACCTCTGTATGAGGAAGTTTAATGGTTGTTTTTCACTGAAGGGCTGAAGAGAAATAGTGGATTATGTGCAGAGTAGACAAATGTTTAATTTAGAATTCCATAAGCTCAGAGTACTGTAAACTGGTCTCCTTGAAAGGACACATAGAAAAAAAAACAGCATAGAAAACTATGCTGTAAGTTCACGCGTAAAATGATTTAAACATTTCTTTCTTTCTCCTATTTTGCAATTACCGTATTTTCTGGACTATGTGTCACTCCAGAGTATAAGTTGCACCAGCGAAAAAATGCATAATAATGAAAAAAAAAACATATATAAGTCGCACTGAACTATAAGTCGCATTTTTTTGGGAAATTTATTTTACAAAATCCAAGGCCAAGAACAGATATTATATCTTTAAAGGCAAGTTATAATAATAACAATAACATAGAGAACAACAGGCTGAATACAGCACGCTAAATATAACACATTTATTGGTGTATTTATTCAGCTACATGAAGTATATACAGCAAACTGAATACGTGTCTGGTATGTTAACGTAAGATATTAACAGTTAATCAGATAACTAAAGCATAAAAAACAATCTAACAAGTTTACTCTCGATCTTACTCCAAATCACTAAATCCATTGAATTCTTCATCCTTTGTGTCGATTCTGAACAACTCCGCCTGCTCCGGAAGTAGAAGTGCTGCTTACTTGTGGCTGTCATACTGGTACAAAAGCCTAGAGTGCCACTGCATGGTTGTCAGTGTGACATTAATGAAGATGAAAATATATTTTAATAATTTCACATATAAGTCACATCTGAATATAAGTCGCACCCCAGGCCAAACTATGAAAAAAAAGTGCGACCTATAGTCCGGAAATTTCGGTAATTTAGTTATTGCTATGCAAACACATGGTTGGATAAAAACAATAATAATAACAATTGATTTTTGACCATAAATCTGCAAAATTTCAGAATTAATTTCTTCATTATTTTCATTGTGATTGTCATTTGTCTTTTTTTTTTTTTTTTTCAGTGCGACAAGATCCGTTGCTTGGATCTAGTGAATTGTTCAACAGTTTCTTAAGGAAAGCCCAACAGGTCAGTAACACCTTTGATAATACCTTGTGTACCTAATTGTGTCCTGACAGCGAGTGTGAACCATTCCTGTCCAGTACAATTACTAAACTGCGTGTTGGTGAGGTGGCTGCTGTCGTAGGCACTGTAGCCCACACTGTTATTTTGAATGTGTCATCAGTTTGAGCAGCAAGTTTGTAAGGCTGTAAGCTCTAATGCGAAAAATCACTAAAACACATTGGACTACAGATGAATCAGCACTTGCCAAATGTACAGTATTTCTTTGAGCTCGCAAACACTTTCCAAATGCTGCATAAGGATTTCCACTTCCCTTTTTGACTGAATCTTACAATAGCGTCTGAGTGTGGCCTTGTAAATTTACTAAACTTAATGAAATGCATAATGTAGCTTGTAGTGTATTCTATTATTAATTTTAACTACTACAAGCCATAAAGTGTTTTTTTTGGTACTGGCACATTAGTTATTCAGCACACACTTGCAGCATGTCAACATTGATGATTGGCTTATGACTTATTCAGAGCAGATAGTGTGTGTTCATTACTCAAACTGTGACTGGCGTTTCCCCGTGTGTAAATCCAATAACCTTCAAGGCCAAGCCCGTATGTCACCCCCCCCCCCCCCCTCTACCCTGCTCTCTTTCCCTGTATAAAACAGCAGGCACAGAATAAGAAATGACTTACCACCCGCTGTTATTTCATCTGCACCTCGAGTGGCTACGATGTACCCACAGACCCCCGCCTGAAAACATGCAGGATAAGAGACGATTTAGCAGAATGGCTCTCAGCCACATGAAGCCTGGGTTTAGATGGAAAATATGTATTTTATAGAATCAGCTTAGAAACAATTATTTATTAGTGTGAAATATTCATATAATTTAGCATTTTCTTTGTTCTTCTTTTGCCATCAATTTTGGCACCCGGTGGCAAATAAATAATAAATATATATTATTAAATAAAAAATAAATAAATTATTGTAAATTAAAGAAGATGGTCTAATGAAGAGAAGTCTTCAATTAGTTATAAGATGGCATTGTCACCTGTTACCCCTATGTTAGCGTTTTTTATTTTGTTGATACATGAAATTACAGGAAATGTTTACTTCCTGCTTTATAGTACTATTTTCTTCTTTCTTTCTTTATCTCATTTTCACGTAGTCTGTGGATGTCTGAAAGATAATGTGTGCTTCCACAGGAGACCCAGCAGATTCCAACAGAAGAAGCTGCTCTCGACATCTGCCTCTCCAACGGTCAGAAGGTCACAGTCAACATCCTGACTTCAGATCAGACAGAGGATGTACTCGATGTAAGCGGCACTCAGGATGGTTCTCTCTATACAAGATCCTTTTTACATCTATTGATGTATAAACAGAAGATTATGGCTATGGCTGCAATCACACTTGCACACACATATCAGGGTTGGGACTAAACTAGGAGTAAACCTGGACTAGACCAGGACTAGAACCAAACTAAGACTAGAACCAATTAAAGCCTATATCAGAACTAAACAGGGATGAAACCAAAAACAAACCTGGGCAAGTGTGTGACTAGCTTTTAATGAAATATGTAAGTGCCCTTATAATCTGTTTGGAGCAGGTGTTTTTGTTGGCCCTGTTGACATAACACAATGGTCTTTCCTTTGTAAGTATAGTCATTTGACAGGCAAAGGTGTGACAGCAAAATGTATGCTTGGTGTCACTTGCTACCTCTAGCAGCACAAAAAAACTCATTATTTCCGATTAGCCGTATTATTTATTTTGCCTGAAAATGAAATGCATCCTTTTTGTCTTTGGCTAGGCTGTTGCAACAAAACTCGATCTCCCAGAGGACCTTGTGGGTTACTTCAGCTTGTTTCTTGTTCATGAAAATGTAGATGGAGGTTTAACATGTAAGTACCCACATACAAGAGGAAAAATATTTAATGGTTTTATCTGTCACTACTTTTAGTTCATTTTTGCAGCATACCAGACCAAATATTCACTAGGTCTAGAAGTCTGTTTATAAATTGTCTCAAAAGATGCAGCACCGTGTGGAGAGGCACTGGAGTGTAGCTGAGAACCCCACTGCTGGGTGTCTTATTTGAAGCTTCCCACAGTGTCTCCAGCACGCCTGCTCAAAACATTTATAAAATTCATTGTATAGTTTTCCCCATCTAGTGTGCATAATGGTGTTTGCCTGCATATCAAGTAGCCATCTGATGTTAAGGAGGTTGTTTCCCCAATCCCATGTATCACACTAGGGACCAGTGCTTATGGAGGGCATCTCTGAGTATGTTGTTCTCATCATCCACATGTTTTTTTTTACTCTTGTAAGACTCTCTTCCTGTGTCTCTCAGTTGTACGGAAGCTGCAGGAGTTTGAGCTGCCTTATGTATCCATTTCCAGCCTTCAGAGTTCAGAGTTCCATATACTACTACGAAAAAGGTACTCAGTCACATGTCCCTAGCATATTTATTGTTAAATTATCATGTTCATTATATCATTATATCATATCATTTCATTTCATCTCATTTGATTTTTTAAGCATATCTTTTTAACTTTGTGCATGCCCCTATTTGTATTTATTCAGTGTGTTTATGTTGCACTTTTTCACCGAAGCAAGTTCCTAGTTTGTGAACTGTGTTCACAGACTATGGCAATAAAAGTATTCTGATTCTGATTCTGATTCTGATGTAACTTCTGTTAAGAAGATGGTGATCAGATTCTGGAAAGGCCAGAAACAGGGAAACTGTGGATGGAGGAGGATGAAAATATCCAAGCTGCATAAAGATAACAATTAGACAGACCCATAAGTATGGTCTCTGAGTTGTGAATTTTAATCTTGATTGCTATTATTGGTCCAATCAAGTACAAACATTGTGTTATTGCAAAAAAAGAAAAAAAATATTAATTCAATATTAATAAGTGGCTATAGTGTCAGCCTCATACGCTTATTTTTACTTCTGTGAAACCTTTTTTCCCACATGATTCAAGTTTTTAATAGGATAAAGAAGCATTTATTATGTTGATTAGTCCATCCAAGTTTGATTATCCTTAGATAATTCTGGATTGATAAAGTCAAGCCTCTGCCAAGTTCTTTGGTTAAATTTGGCTACTTTGTAAAAGACAATGGATTAAAGATTACAAAATAAAACAAAGACGCTCTATTTTGGGAATCAGAGTTCTTAACAAGATTCTTTATAATCAGATAGTAATCATGATCAGAAAGTTGAACCTCCCAAGAAAATAAGAGGTATAGAAAACACAGAAATGTTTATAACTCTTAGGCGGGCTAGTAATTCATGTGGTAATTTCCACCTTCAGATTGGAGACCATTGCATTTTGCCCATTTCTTCTAAGTTCTTTCCTCACCCTGCCCCCTGCTGACTGAGGTACACCGGATGTTTATTTTCTTTCTGCCTGAAGGAAAGTGCAAGTCCTTCTGACCTAGTTTTTCAGCACTGAGTGAAATGAACCCAAACAACTAGGAACTGCTAACACAGCCCCCTCCAGAGTACAAGACCCAGGGGAGGATTGGGTTGTTTGTTTTGGAAAAAAGCATGTTGCAATTTAGTAAAACACAGACTCCAGCAATGCATCTATCAACATTTTGGACTTTTTATACTTATACATTATCCCACAACTAATTTTATGCGCTGTTGGGCTTAGTAGTAGTATACAAGGTTTCTTAATTGAGGATTTAATCAAACTTTCTTACTATAGTAAACCTATCCTTTTCTTGTTGGCTGCTTTGAATTACTGATGTGGTCAAGACGTCTGGTTTATATCAGAGTGAACACTTTTTTTTTTAAATCTCCTAAACACAGCTCTCCGGGACTTTTAGCGAAAACGTGTTAAATTTCATGCCCCTGTAACGCCTGACCTCATAAAAATAACACAAGGCTCTTCTTTAAATCATGTCAAGTGAGATTTCACACAGGATTTTCAGAAAGAATAGAGTAAACATAGACAAAAAAATGCAAAAACAAAAATTATCCCAACTAGTAGCACATGGCGAAGTTATGAGGAAGTTAAACACACATTTTGAGCTTGTAGTAAGAAAATGGACACACAAGCACATGATAAGATGAAAGACTGAATATACAGATTTCAAAATATGGCTTGGCGATATGACATTCCTTTATGTTCATTATTCAGTATTTATTTTTATTAGATTTTAGTATTTCTAATGGTGACTGCCACCAAGTTACACAATAAAATAAAAAACAAATCTTCCAATGGTTGAAATCTGCCCAAACCATATTGTTTGACTAATAAAAGATTTGCTGTAGACCTCTGTAGCAATGGGATTTTTCACCATTTGAAATGAGTACATCTCAGTTTGATCAAAATGCAATTAATTACACAGGCCTATTTAAAAAAAAAAATACATTTAATCAAGTCAGCAATTAAATAATTCACATTTTGCACACAACTGTTTGTATATGTCTTTCTGCCCCGTTGTCAATACCATGCATTTAAATATTTATGTATGCACTGCAGCCCTAGATCTGAATCTTTCAGTCTGTACAACCTACAGCTCTGAATGTCACTTTGGATTTTCTGCTCTCTGGAGCACCCACACGTCTCTGTGTAAAACCCACCAGCACTATGGCTACAAATATCCCTGAGCCTTTTCAGAAATACTCCCCAAGATACACACTCTAATCTGATTATCCCACCGGTAATCTAGTTTGCAGCTGTGCTATTTGAATAATAATACTCATTCTATTATTCACACAGTCGATGCAGCTATCTCAAGGCTTTTGTTCTTTCCTTTGTGCAGCTACTGGGACATGGCCTATGACAGTGATGTGATGGACAACAGAATTGGCTTGAATTTGCTGTATGCCCAGGTAAATTGTGTGGTTTTTTTAAATACAAATAAATTACATCATTTAATTTTTTGTAGAGATCTAAAAAGGTTACACTGATAGATTCTGTGTGTAGGCTAGAATTCGATTCAAACTGAGGCCACAATGACAAAAAACATAGATTTTTGTTTTCACTTCTAAATACGTTGAGTGTACATTTGACATTTGGCTAGACTTGTCATTCGATTGCTATTTAAAAAAAAAATTATAATAATTTTTTAATCTAACGAGTGTGTAATTGGTTGCTGTTGTGTTGTTGAAATTAGTTCTTAAAGCCATAGTTTGTTCCTTGTATAATTAAAGTTTTGATGCTTAATATCTTTGCACATTGTCCTGAATTAATGTACGCAACGTGATGGAAACTATACGCTTAAAAAGTGTTAGTTTGTCCTTTTGACCACTGCCTTTTCCTAGAGCAATGTCAGCATGCTATGACTTTGCACTATTTTAGTGTTAGCTCTTTGTGTTCCCAGTGATCCTATTAATAGTGGACTGTCTTTGCAGCAAGAACTGCGATCTGATGTATTTTTTTTTATTTTTTTTTAATAATTCTTTATTTTCAGATAGTGGTATACAGTTACATTACATTATTCATTATTAGAAAGTGGATGACTAAGAGAGAAGGAACCAGTGAACCAGTGCACCTTAAGTAGACATGTATAATAAATAAAAAAGATTAAATTAAAGTAAGTACAAAAGCATAAACAAAAATGAAGGGACAGCTTCTTTACAGCAAGATGGGCTAATTATTTAACCCAGTTAGACCATAATTTAATGAAAGCAGGTTTTCTGAGACAAATAGAAAAGGTGATCGCTTCCATCCACTCTGAGCTTCTGGGCGGGCTCAGGAAGAAGCCAATGTCTTGTTATTGCGTTTTTAGCAGCTGATGTCAAAATTCTAAATAAATATTTGTTTGTTTGTTGAAGCTGATTATCAAAATGGCCAAAAAAGAGAGTTAAAAATTGTAATCTTACATTATAGTATACTGACTACTGTGCGATCTGATGTATTAAGCATTTTTGAAGAGGCTACTTGGATTAAAACTCAGTGCTAACTGGGGTCATTAGTACACATTTTGTTAACCTTACAGTAGAGTGAAAGGGCATGGGGTAGGATTTCACCAAATATGTATTCATTTTGTTCATGTGCACTATAAAATCTGCAGTCTGCTGATGCTGCTGTTTGTGCCCCCTCAGACTGTGGCTGACATTGAGCGAGGCTGGATTCTCGTCAACAAGGATCAGCACAGGCAACTGAAATCCCTGCAAGAGAAAGGCTCCAAGAAAGAGGTATAGGTTTCTTATAGATGGATTTTATATAAATTAGTGCTTTAAAAAAATGTATTGAGCATAGCCAAACCCATATTGTCTTGTATATTCAGTTGCATTAGTTTTCTTAATGAATACTAGTTTTATGATAATTTATTAAAATTTACATCTTGCAATTTCACATGGCAAAATATTGACATAGCAGGTAAGAGAAAAAAAATGATAATAAATTTCAATGAAAAAAAGGGTACTATGAAACATAGAAACACTGTAAAAACTTGTTATTCTGCACTTTTACTGTATGGTGCAAAAAATTCTATTATGAAATGTATACTGACCTTATATTTTTGTGACTTTTTACCCTTTTTCTTTCTAGTTCATTCATCTAGGACAGACACTAAAGTATTATGGTTACATCAAGTTTGACCCGTGCATAACAGACTTCCCTGAAAAGGGTTGCCAGGTAATCGTTAGTGCTGGCAACAACGAGCTCAACTTCCACGTCAAACTGCCCAGTGACCAGATGAAAGAAGGCAGCTTCAAAGTCACGCGTATGAGGTGCTGGAGAGTCACATCTTCTGTAAGTCAGTTGTACTGTACTAGCACCATATTTATAGGTCTCTACTTCTCACTGTTGTACCACTGTCTTAAGTCGTGCCAAGTCATAGTTTTTACTCCAGGCAGCTTGATAAAAGTGCTGACGCCTGCTCCATCTGTCTTCATCAGCCCAATTACCCAAAACAGGAGAGCCACCCGAGGAATGCGCTGTATTGATCGACACAACAGCAGCCGCCACTGTTAGACCGATAATGACTTTTGGATAGCGAGGACTGTGTGTTGTTCTATGCATTTATATAATTAAGCTAGTGGTGCTTTGACAGTCAAATCATCATAGTAGGAGAGGAGAGTTAATGTATAAAGTTGCTAGACCTGCAGGCAGCAGCACAAATAATGGTGCAGTCTGCCAGCATCACACAATATAAACATTGTTGGTGACATACACTTGCAGTAATGCACTTTTTAATTGTCTTTGCATCCTACCGCCACATACCGACATTATAATATTTATTATAGTTTCCAAAACCTGAAGTGCTACATTGTTATTATTATTAGACATTACAGTAACATGTGAAATCTTAAGTATGTTGACTTCTGTTACACACTGTAAAAGGCTATACTATAAACTAGTCTACTGAACCAGTTTGTTCACTGCAAAACTAGTTAAAACATAATAGGTCCAATGTCCATTATCCAGCTGTTTTGGCTTGTGTGACTATGGAGTATGCACAACACTGCTGTTTGCAGTTAATTCCTGAGCCACATTCTCTGAGGTGAAAATCATTTTAATGGGCTTAATCCTCTCCTATAAACTATTCAGAACATCTTATTTCTTTGGCAGCCCCCATGTTGCTTAATTTCAAATTTTATCCTGATTTTTTTCTCTCAGGAACTCATATTTTTTATTGTCTTTGTTCCTGTAAAGCAAAGAATTTAACAGCTCTACTTTCTAGTGACACAAGCTCACAGGCATGAAGGTTACAGTGTTTAACTAATTACAAAGAACTACCCTGTTATTTCAGCAAGTCCCAGTCTCCAATGGTACAAGCAACCCCTGCAGCTCATCCAAGTGTGACGTAAAACTGGAACTGGCCTTTGAATATCTCATGAGCAAAGATCGTCTCCAGTGGGTCACAATCACTAGCCAGCAGGTTTATATAACAATTTGGGTTTTCTATTAGTAACATACTCTATACAGTATTTTTTTTTAGCTGTACATTGTCAAACTCTGTGTTTTAGGCCATTATGATGAGCATCTGTCTCCAGTCCATGGTGGATGAATTGATGGTAAAGAAGTCTGGTGGAAGCATCAAAAAGGTTAAGACTTTTTTTTTTTAAGTTGCACTGTGTAACTTTTCTGGGGGGTATCACCTCATTGTCTGCATAGAGATGTTATTGCTAGGCCTGGAATATTCCACATGTATTTAATTACAGGTGTTTCATTGCTTAAAAATGCCTAACATGCATTCTTGAGTGGAGACGCTTCTCCACAGATCTTTGCCTGGTAGTGTCTCCACGGAGATGGACAAGACTAATGCCATACCATGGAACATCCCAGGCATGGCAATAATATTTCCATGGAGGCAAGCTGGTGTTGTACCCTCCACCAAAAATCTTGTATAGTGAATCTTTTATGTTATCAAATTGAAATATATGCTTTTTAGTTCCGTTTAAATGCCTTTTCACACACTTTTTCTCTATTCAAACATTAAATCCTTGTGTTTCAGATGTTGAAAAAGCGACACAATGGTTCCTACCACAGGTCTGATAGTCAACAAGCTGTGAAATCACCCCCTCTACTGGTAAGACCTGGCACCACTTGTTCTAAGTTCAACATTAACCATATTTCAGTCCTTCACAGTCTCTTTATCTGTACATTTCAGGACTCACAGGAACCCAACCGCGAGCAAATTGTCAAACTTTCTGTAAATGTTTTTTTTTTTTTAATCTAAACTCTTTATTAAAATACAATAAAGTTAATATTTTTTCTCTGTTTCAAATTCAAATTTTGTTTAGACAAAGCTGAGTTCGGTGTCACTTCGAGGGATCAGCGCTTCCAACTCGTCCAATGATATCAGTGGTAATGATTTCCATGGTAACTACGCTTTTGAGGGAATCGGGGACGACGACTTGTAACTCCCATCAGGCTCTGGCTTTTTCATTCCACCCTCTCACCCTGCGGGACGTCCCAGACCACACGCTGAACTGAGCCGAGAGCCACACAAGTGTTTAACTCTGCCAGATTGTAGCCTCTTTAATGAGATAGGTCGCTGCCTTAAGCTCTCTTCATCTCAGCTGTGCCCTTTGAAAACATTTGTATCATGATATCAAATAGTAACATTAGCACAGTTATTTTTGAACAAAGCTAAAATAGCATGAAGCTGCAGGTATTGAAAGAACCATTCCATTTGATATGTGGCATCTCTTAAACAGTTGAAGGTACAAAGGTTGATTTTTCTAGCTTTCAAGTGCACGTTTCTAAGCAGAGAGCCATATATTTAGTTAGACCTGGCACTAGTGATTAAAACAGCAGAATTAAGCAGCGAATGTGTTAAAATGTCAAACTTGTTAAACCTGTGCAAACCAAACTGCTATTTTCTTGTCATTCTCAATGTGCACCAAGTGTCTGGACATCTGTGCAGTCTGTAGTTTGAGCTTGTGGATACTGCGTTCAGAACTAGCCTTATCTTTGTTTTTGCCTCACGTTCATTTTGTCTTTGGGTCATCTTGCAGATGTTGGTATGTGATTGGCCAGACTGCTTGCACTTGCTTACTCTGACATTTTGCACAGTATTACAGGTGGAGGTGAATGTTTCCATTGTGTGGAGATTTCTTTAGGGCTCTGGAAGTTTGTGATTTTTTTTTTTTTTTAAGCATTTTTAAGGTGTCTCATAAATGCCAAATTATAGTTTACTAAAGCATTTTGCACAAAATGACAATAAAAAATAAAATGTCACTTTTTATATTATGTACATGTAATAAAGTATTCTGAACATTTACTAATAGCATAATTACCATAGCCTATTGTAATCAAATGTAATCTAAGTTGTATAGAACAAATGCTTAAATGGACTAGCATTTATTGTTTACAAATGTTTATTAGGGGACTTTTTAATTGAATATTTTTGTTTACAAATTATGATTTCTGTGTCTTGTGTCTTTGGGCTTCTGTTCAACATACATTGTGCCAATCATCTCAGAGGATTTAAGTAAAGGTGCTTTGAGGTGGCTAAGGTGAATTGCTGGAGTGAACATGTCTTATCAAGAGCACATAACCTAATCTGTTCATGATTATAATCATTCCATTTATTTTCAGCTTTATAAATTATGTTGCCCTTAGCCATTAATCAATGCCAGCAAATCCCTCTGGTTTTTAGAACTAAAATAATCTATTATGCTATCATTAATGCTATGAATGTCTGATGATCTTAATTATTTTTTTAATTGGTCTCAAATCAGTCGACTGTGTGATTTACTGTGTATTCTTATCACCAGCATCACAAATGTTAAGGATTGTATTGACTGTTGCCAACGCCTGTCTGGTCTCGTCATCAAGCTAAAATAAAACTTAAATTAGACAACCTGTTACTCTGTTGTCTGCTTTTTGGGCTCAATCTAACTATTTACAGAACAAAACAACAAAAACTGAATTCTCACATAATACTAAATTGAAAAAAATAAAATAAAAAATAGAGCGACACAACACAACATGGTGAGGATAATGGTAAAATCTTTATTTGACATTCATCAAAATACTGGATTTTTCACTTAAGGCATTTATGAATTACTGCATAAAACAACGGTAACAAGGAGCATGTCAGTGACCATATAATGGCATGTTGTCAACCTGAAACCTCTTGCATAATTCTTCCAATTTCCATGATAAAGTTTACATTAAACACACTTCCTATACTAAGTCAATGTAACATAACTAATAAAATACCACACACATGCTTTACTGTCTTTTTTCAAGTAAAACATGGTGTAAACAGATGGCTTTTCTGATCAAATAATACATTCATTAAAAACATGTCCACTGCATGTTCATGATATGGTAAGAAGGGAGGGGTTTAGGACACTGCTCAAATAGTCCAATTAACAACTGATGTGCTTTGAACAGTTGTGCATGCCCGGTGCTACTACTTTATAATGTAGGTAAACCTGAGTACTTTGGTAAAAGGGGCTGGGTTACCGTAGATACAAAGTTATCAATTACAAATAGAACTCTATGCACATAGGAAAAAAGTATATATTTGTTTAATGAAGGACCAATAGGTTTAACTACATTCAGTAAAATTCAATGTGTAATTGTTACTACACGTCTTTGTAGTACACTACAAATGAGGTATTACAAATCTACACAGTGCTGCTGTAAACATGCATGACAATGAAACACCACTAAATAAAGAGCTGATCTTGACATCAAAATAAACATTTATAGACAAACCTCTTCAGTGGATCTCAAACAGTAGCACATTTACTATGGGTGGTGGCATTTCTGGTTTCTAGTATTCACTTTAGTTTGATACACTGTCCAACAACAATGGGGCTTAGACTTGGTTCAAAGCTGAAAACTTAAGTTTGACACCCATTGTCCTAATAGTTTCTGAAACAAGAATGATCAAAAACATTAGCAGCCTCTGGACATGACAGACACACAGTTAGAAGGGACACTCAGTAATAACAGTCCCTTGCTGGTAGTTTCTCTTATACAACCTCCAGTTTGTAGCATGAGTGTAGAGTCTGGCCCTCCCTTGGCACATACTGCATATTGACAGCTAAATCCTTCCTGTGAACTCCCACACCGTCCTGTGTCCCTTCCCTGTCCTCCTGAGCATTGGGGGGCACTTTAACCCAGCCGTCTGTGGCCAGTCCGTGCTTCTTCTGGTGCCGTTTGTAATTGTCCCAGTGGCCCGTGGTGTAGCCACACTCCTCACACTTGTAGGGCTTCTCCCCTGTATGTCGCAGCATGTGCCTCTTGAGGTTCATGCTCTGGTTACAGCTGTAGTTGCACACAGTGCACTGGAAAGGCTTGGCGCCCGAGTGGACTCGCTGGTGCCTCTTGAGGTTGGCCAGGTTCCCGCAGGCATACTCGCACAAATGGCACTTGAATGGCTTCTCGCCCGTGTGCACACGGTGATGTCGTTTGAGGTTGTCGAAGTGCGCTGACGCGTAGTCACACTGAGGGCACTTGTACGGCTTCTCGCCACTGTGTGTCTTCATGTGGCGGGCCAAATGGTTGGGGTAGTGTGTGAGGAAAGGACAGGCTGAGCAAGTATATACTTTGTCACTGCGCTCCCCTGGGCTGTGGGGAGAGCCAGAGTCTTTAGTCAGCATCTCCAGAGTGCACTTGGGACATATCTGAGCAGAAGTGCCATCCTCATCCTCCAGAATAACACCACACAGTCGGCAGGTGAAGGGGAAGAGAGTGGAGGGCAGATTCCTGTCTGTGTCTGTGCTCTGCTGTGGGGCAGCAGGTGGGGGTCCTGGCGCAGGATTTATGGCAGTTATAGGTGGAGGTGAGGCTCGCTTCAGGCTTTCAAAAGCAGACAGATAGTCATCATCTGCTCTAGAAGTCACACTGGATGTCAATCTTGGCACCTGTGAGACTTTAATATGAATAAAAGGTCAGTTTTTGTATGACTGATCACACAGTTTAACAATAGGGAAAAATTATCTGAACAAAATGTAACAACTGATTATGCCTGTTACAAAGTTTACCTTTGGCTGAAGAGAGTTGTTCATTGGCCCTTTGTCCAGGTGGGTGCCTTCTCTCAACCGTGTGACCAGTGGCAGGGCGAGGCAGAAGGGCCTGTCCCAGCCCTGAGACCATGTGCATGCGCTGGTGGCGCTTCAGGTTTCCGAGGGAACTGCATGCAAAGTTGCAGCGGTCACATTTGTAGGGCTTCTCTCCTGTGTGGATGCGCAGGTGCCTCTGCAGGTTAACCAGCTGTGCAGAGGCATACGTGCACAGTGGGCAGTTGAAAGGCTTCTCCCCGTTGTGCGTTTTCATGTGGCGCTTAACGTGGTTAGCATAGCGAGATGAAAAACCACAGAGATGACAGGAGGGCAGTTTGGAGGATTTATCCTCACACGGTTGTGCTTTGTCAGCCATGCTTTTTTCACCATCCACTTCAGTTTGGGAGTGAATGCCACTGACTCCACCACCAAAAGGTAAACAGAAGTCTGTTGTTTTTGCTTTGCAGCATCTAAGGCAGAAAGGACCAACCTGGTCCATCCCAGGTCCCAAAGGGTCATGCCAGATCTGACCACAGCCTCGACAAGACAGGTAAGGTGGAAACGAGTGTTCAGTCTGGACCCCTCTGCTCTGGTCTCCTCTCATGCTGTGTGAGTTGTCTGTATTTTCCATTGTGAGTGGGCTGTAGACAGAGCTCTCCTCATCACCCAAAGAATACACAGAGAAACCGATCTCAGCCGCCACGTCTAGGGAGTACAAACACATAAGAAATCCATAATCAACAACACCAACTTTTACTACTAATCAAGAAAAAAAAAAAAAAGTCAGACAGAGACAAGTAACATTTAACATAGCGCGGACTAACCTTGCTATCTCCAATGTGCTGCAGTGAATGTTTGAACTTTAAGATACAAAGTAAAAAATAAAATAGTCCATCTGCAGCCCGACAGCGGGAGCTTGTGAAAGAGTGCGTTCCTTCCCAGGAGCTGAGGGCATGTGAGGAGGACGAGAGTGAAGGCTGGCTTTTTATCCTAGCCCCTGCAAACCCCTGGTGGATGATTACAGGCCTAATGATAATGATGATGACTGTAATGGTGAGGCTGCTGCCGATGATGATTATGATGATGAGGCTACATGATGATGATGATGATGATGATGATGATGATGATGATGATGATGATGATGATGAATAAATGCCCTCTCTAATGGCGTCCTTGATGGTAATGGCCCCATTTTATGACCTTATATAATAATGGCGCCTCAACTCCTTTCTCCACTTTTCCATTTTTTGTTCAGTTTATTTGACTGAGAAATATGAATTGTAAGATATTCTATTCTTTTTGAGTGAGACAGAGACAGAGATTACCTGCCTGGTCTTTGCAATAATGGTCTTTTTCACAAAAAAATACCACTGGGGCTCTCCTCCAAAGACCATTTAAAACAATGAGGGTTTATAATGATGACAGGAAGACAAAAACATATAACATCAACAATAAAATCCTTATTTTTAAACCAAAGCACACATAGGCAATGCATAATGAAGCAGAAAAATATATTTTTACAAACCTGCAAACTTCTCCAGGCCTAAAATTTTGTCATGATCAGAATCGTCAAACTCAATTTCAGGTCCCAGTAGAATGTCGGTGTCTAAGGGAAGGCTTCCAGGAACTTCAAAGGCTAAAGCATCTTCAGAATCCACTACAGGAGCAGACAACAAAAAAAATCTCAATAATGTATAAAGGCAAAATATTTTCTTGAGCACAAATCATTACATATATTATACTGTTCTCTGGTCTTACCATATCTTGTGCTGAGATTTGGGGAAACGACTGTAAAAGTTCAATTTTGCTAATCATCCAGTTACAGAAGAAAACCGTAAGAATTTCGAATGCACCGATACAATACTGGTATCGGATATTGGTGCCGATACTGAAAAATTAGCTGGATCGGATATCCGCTTCCAAACATTGGTTCATCTGCAATCCTGATTAGACCCATACAATGATGTAATATGACTATTTACTTGTCGTACTCAGTCCATTAAGAACCTTTATTTACACAAAGCTGTTCTTGTGTTTGTTGAGACATAAATAACACACATATAACACACTTGCAGTAGTTATGTCTTATTTTTATATATTTTTTTGTTTTAAGAAAAATAAATGCTGTTCTCAGTCTCTGTACTAGAACTATAAACTATACTGCCGGAATCGGTATCAGAACTGAAAAAAAAAAAACTGCATCGGTGCATCCCTAATAAGAATGATCTTGAACATGTTGCTTTTTAAATCAACGATTGTTAAGTTCACGGACCTTGTAGAATATCAAACAGCTCAAATTATGTTTAGAGTAGAGCAGAACTCTCTATCAATAAACAGATAAAAACATTTTCATCAGCAACACAGTCTAACACAGTCTCTCACAGTCTCTAACCTCAGGGGCAATGTCAACAAATATACTATACGCAAAGTCAGGAAAACAATGGAAAGCTTTTGCATTTCTGTCTTTGTGGTTAAACTTTAGAATAATTTAAGAAAAAAATATTAATGACAATTGATCAGTTATGAAGACTGTGAAAGGGCTAATTTGAGTGTTCTTCTGTTAGTTTATTAATTATTATTACCTTGTGACAGGAAACTGATTTTTTTAAGTTCCAATTAGGAAAGCATAATAAGTTATACTTCTTCCCACTCCTTTTTAGACATGTACATTTGCAGCTCTGTAGTCTTTGTATAATACCCTCCATCTGGATTTGTAACAGCTCTTGCGATGGCATCATTTGTGACATGACTTGTGTTCATATTGCACAAGTCAACTTCCCTGGCTTCCCAGAAATATGTCCTACTTTGTTATTATTATCATCTATCACAGTACAACTTTGTTTGAAATAATTAATGCAAACATTTAACACTAAAATCTAACACAAAATAACGCAAGTATTATAAAGTAATTTTTGACAGATGGTGCTCATTTACTGCACACATACTTAATGAAGCCTGATTCTATCTCAGTAGCTTAATGGCTGCCAAAGCACTGCTCCACAGCTGTTACAAAAAACTACTATCAGAGTTCAAGGACAACATTGCAACGATCCTGGCTTTATACTACCCTCTACTGGACACCTACTACTACTGACACAATCTGATTTGTTATTTGACAAGAGAATGTTTGCAATTAAACCAATTAAAAAGACAAGACTTAAAGTGTTGTCATCATACTAAAATTTAAAACCTGATTTCGATACTAAGTACCCATTACTTAGTATCGAAATAAGGTTTTAAATTATAGTTTTATAGTTTTTTATACTTGCCACCAATTTCTATACCACAATGATAATAAAAACTACATTGTATACAAATAATTTTCAACTCAAAAAAGAGATGTTTCGTTAATGTTATGATGTGGTCTTATAATAATTCTGATAAAGATCAAGACTGTTCCTAAACTGTTCATGTTTTTTTTTTTTCACACTTTTAACAACCCTAAAATAGACTTACAAGATGTATTATGGGAAACATAAAAATCAACATCATCAGTCACAATCAGATATGGCATAGTGTGATTTAGTAGAGTACGTACACTTGACTGGTTGTGGATTCTGCTGTTTTTTTCTGGGCATCTTCTGGTCAGCCTCACTTTTGTTTGTGGTGTCCCTCCACACACCTTCACAACCATCAGTGATTCCAGTACAGACCTGGATGCATAATACACATTTAATACACATAATAATGCGATGAAACAAATACAAGACTGCTATTGTTATACTGATGTAATAAAATGTCATTAACGTATTTATTTTGTTATATGACAAATTACTGCTGTCATTACTTTTACTTGTATTTTGGCATCAAGTTAATGCAAAATAGCAATTTCAAGTACAATAGTTACAAGACCATCTAATAATTATATCCACTTATTGAAGAACGTACAAAATTAGGCTCTGTATATTAATGAGAGAGATACAGAAAATGCACATGGGGCATTAGTCAAACCCATTGCACACTGTTATGGTAGGAAGTATGACACCAACTACAAATTCAGCCATTTGCTACACAAATTGTGTTTAACTATGAGCTAATTTCAGGTTTGAAATGTAACGCCCTTATTTCAAACTGACTTATTACAGATGTTGCTGTTGATGCCACTAAAAACGTGAAAACCAAAAGAGCTACTGTAACTTCAACACTGGGCTAACAAGCTAACTTACCAAAAATAGATAAATATTCCTCGCGGTCTGGTTAGCGACGCAAGTAGCTATAAACCTGTTATTACCAACGACGATTTCCTTCTTTAAAGGTCCATCGCGTAAAGATCCGCCATGTTTTCAGTGCTGCTGTGACAAAGAAAGGCAATTAATGGTATTCTTCATAACTTAATTGATTTTCTACTGGTCTTTAGGTTGTCAACATCAGTAAATAAAGAAGTTCCGGAATAGACCTTCACAATAAAACAACAACGTATTTTCACAGTTTAGCAACAAAACGATTATATAGAAAAAGTTTGTTGAATTTGTGTCTTAATGCAAGATAATTAAGATATAAGTCTCAAATTTATTCAAGTAAGCTATTATGCCACTTGGTAAACATGTATGCCCTGCACTTAAACTTTATCTTTGTTATAAATTGAAAGATTTATAAAGAGATGCTTCTGTTTCCGCCCAAAAAAAATCAGCAATGTATTATGGTTAATGTAGTTTATTGTTTAACTTTTTATTTTAACCTAAATACTAAAACTAAATTTGATGTTGATGTATAATCTGATATGCCATACATTTATTTATTGAATTGATTATAAGTAAATGCTAATTTAAATGCAAAAACTGTTATTATAGACTGTAAACAGGGTAAACTTTAATGACAAACAGCAAAAACATAAAATAAATACATGAAAACAAAGAAATTATAATAATAACATCGTTCACTAGGTATTTGCTTAATGAAATGGATAATGAAAAGGAGATCCTGGCATTTTTGCGTGATCCTATTGGTTAAGTGACTGCAGTGAAGCTCTCAGCAGATCTATCAGTCAGTCGCTGTACTGGCTGCATCTTCGTCTCGGCTGTTCCGATGTACCTTCCCTCTCTGCGGTTTTCCCGGTCACATACGCTCGTCGTGCTGCAGTGAGCGCCAAGGAGACTGGGGATAACTTGGCTGCTGTTTGGTCCTTCAGGGGAGGAGGAGCCATTGGTTGATGCTGCGCTGCAAAGAGAAGACACCGCACAGAGGTAGACCACCTTTTTACGCACTATTTAATATGTTTTTATTGCTTTATAACCATTGTTTGGTTTATTTTTCCTCATCTCACCTTGTCGCATTTCGTCTTGTTTATGGTTGATGTTTGAGGTTAATGCTATTAGCTGTAGGCTATAGCGACTAAACTGTGCCACTCCCTGTAACATTGATGCTATGAACAGCCCTGATTTAAAAGGATGTCATCAGCATAATTTAAAACCATTGAGCGTTGAGTTGTATTCTTTCAACGGATTTAAAAGAGCGTCAATCAGTACCCACGTGCTTTATGTTGTTCAGAATTGCAGAACCTTATTTTGCACGGGCTGTGGAAAAACCTAATGCTTTAGGCCAGAATCAACAAAATCTAATTACTCGGCTAAAGGCAACAATAATAATTTGGGAATTCTATGTAACTAAATTATACAATAATGTATTTGATGTATGTCCCATGCCACAACCTACTTGGCCATATGATATATCTCTTTTGAGTGATGTCAGGGATGCCTATAGGAGTAAGGCAGTGTGTGTTTATATGCAACAGACTGAGGTCATTCTCATTCTCCAGAACCCGCAGTGCTGATGAGGGCTGCTGTCCGGTGAAGGGGAATTTAATAGGCTCTATTCTAAGCTTCACCACTCGGAGAAAAAAAAAAAAAAATCTCTTTTTTTTATTTTTCACACTTTGAACAAGGCTACTGCCTAGCAACAGTTCATTAACAAGTTTCCTATCCTCCCAACACCTTTGCACTGAGGTGAAGATGTTTCTTTCTCGTGATAGGCTTCCTACAGGATAAACCTCAGGGCAGATGCTAGTTGTGTAATGCCATCTGTCATTTTATGTCATAGATGCTGTAAATGGCTAGGACACCTCGGTTCTAACAACAAAAACTGTTTCACTTATCCTGACTGATATATATATATATATATATATATATATATATATATATATATATATATATATATATATATATATATATATATATATATATATATATATATATAATTTTAAATGTATTGTTAGGCCAAAATCATTAGTTTACTAGATTGTATATGGTTGCATTTGTAGGCTAACTGAAAGTTATCTATATTGAACAAGTTGCATAAATTTGTTACTAAGACCTTGTTATGATTAATACTATTAAATATGGCCCGTTATATAAAAGCTTATGTTAATGGTCCTTTGGCCCAGCTGCTATGATAAAAGCCCATGGTTGTCTGCTGCTGTTAAACATAGTGTACTGTGTCTCCTCAGTCCACTGTGTCACTCAAAGCTCCACAATCCATCTGTTTGGAGGTTTCATTGATGAAATTATAATAGTCTTATTTTTTGTGTTTACTAACTAACTCTTTGTGTGATTCTTTTTTCATACAGTGGTGGTATAAAAAGTGAGCAGACAGCACAACCATGTTGGGGAGAGGATCCATTTTAGTAATGTTGCCCTCGGGCAGGGATTACCTCCTTCAGCTCATGGCTCCCCCCCACGTCCCACACAACAGAGGCCCAGTTCACTGAGCTCCCCCTCCTAAAAACAACAACCACTACACACAGTGTTAGCATACTGCTAACAACTCATGCTCATTGGTCTGTACTCCTCCGCTGCTGCCTCTGTTCTAGTTCTCCGTCATGAAGCGGCCCAAACAGCAGACAGGGCCCTTAAGTTTCCTAAATTTCTTCAGTCGAAAGCCCAAAGCTGAGCCAAGGCCTGAGAAGAATGTGGAGGTCAGGACCAAAGAAGAGGTGGCCATAACTCTTACCCTGAGTGAGCATCCAGAGCAGGTAACACCAATTAGTATCAATATTTCAGATCTATCGGAATTTGCTTTTAAAACTGGTATCTTTGTGCACAGGAGCTCAGAACAGAAGAAGAAGGAGAATCAGGAGTTTCTGAGGCAGAGAGAGGAGATGGAGGAGTTGCACTGACAGTGACTGAGGCAGGTGAGACGGCTGTTACCACAGCGACCGCTGAAGTGGGTGGAGTCAGCACTGGCCCCACGGGTGTGCTGTCCTTCTGCTCATCCAGTCAGGAGCAGCTGTTGGATGAGCACCTGGAGGAATGCCCGTTGTGTCTGCTCAGTCAGCCGCGCTGCCACTTCCCGCACCTGTCGTCCTGTTCGCACCGGACCTGCACCGACTGCCTGCGCCGATATCTGCGCATTGAGATCTCAGAGAGCCGTGTGGGCATCGCCTGTCCACAGTGCCCTGAGAGCTTGGAGCCTCTGGATATACAGGCCATCCTGGATGACCAGGCCCTGCTAGAGCGCTATGAAGAGTACCAGCTCAGGAGGTTCCTGGCCTCTGACCCAGACACGCGTTGGTGCCCTGCACCTGACTGCAGGTAGTACATTCTACAAAGCATCAGGGAAGAACACAAAATTTACTCTTTTATATAATGTCAATAAAATACCATTTGCTTTTTTAAGATAAGGAGTTTGTATTGGAAGGCTTGTAGAAAATGCATTTTTGCCCCTGAAAATCCTCCAACTTTAGTCATAGCTCAACATACTCTTACATACACACACATTCCTCATGGTCTTTATGGTTTAACACTGAGACTGCAGATTATACTTTGTCAACCTGCATGTGTAGGCTAATTTTCTCTTAGATCTGACAATGGTATGACGGCTAATTATATACACCAGCTTAACAAAATACAAATATATTACTCAGAAATAAGTTCACACAGTCACATTGTAATTGCATGTTTACTCCCCAGCTATGCAGTGATAGCCTATGGATGTGCAGAGTGTCCTAAACTGAGCTGTGGGCGGGAGGGCTGTGAGACAGAGTTCTGTTACCACTGTCGGCAGCTGTGGCACCCGTATCAGACCTGTGACCAGGCCCGACGCCAGCGCGCTCGCCACACCTCAGGGGGCAATGATGCCTCTGCACTGTATGTCTTCAATGAAGAACCTGGAGGTGAGAAATTTTTATACTAACCAGAAACCTTTTTGATAATTTTCCAGACCCTTATTTCTTTTATAACCCTCTATTGATTGTGTTACAGATGCAGAGGAGATTAAAGCATGTCCACGCTGTGGTGCCTACATCATGAAGACCAATGACGGCAGCTGTAACCGAATGAACTGCACTGTGTGCGCCTGTCAGTTTTGTTGGCTCTGTATGCAGGAGATCACCGACGTGCACTACCTCAGGTCTCTTATCCACAGAACATAGCTCTATCATACAGATTGTACTTTTACTTTGATAAAACAAAAACACTATTGATAAGTGGTGTTGAAATTAAAACCCATTCAGGATTTACATAAGGTAATTGAAATCAACTTTATTTGTCTCAGCTCTCCAAATTTAAGGCTTGGACAAGATACATGTTAGGAAGGCCATAAAGTCAGCATTTTCTGGACCACATTTCTCAAAATGAGTTCTTAGACCCATCCAGCAGCAGGTTCTAATTGTTTTTTTGTGAATTCTCTCAATACATATATGGTTTGTTATAGCAACTTCAGAGATTATAAGACAAAAGAAAAAAGAAAGACCAAAAGCCTTAACCAACCATTGAACCCACAGGATAATTTATTACTCATAATAACATGCAATGCATTTTAAAAAAGACAGATACAAATGACACTACTTTCCGACTGTTTCCATCTCTTGTCTTCACACTATTTGTGACTCACATCGTAGCATCTAGTAGCACATCAAAACTGTTAAAGTCAGCATTCAGCCTGTCATTGTTCAGAAGCTGCATTACTCTACACTCTTCGTCTGGCCTCCTATTGATTTTTCCTGCCTGGGATCCACTGCTGACTTGTCATTATTGCTCAGCTTGGTTCCACATCCATATTTTCTTGTGGCACCAGATGTAAATCCACCTACAATACCAAAGGTTTTCTAGCATACTCCAGACGATGATATACACATTCTTAAATTATAGTATATGCTATTTTGATTTATTTAACAGAATGTAATGCTCTTCTATATTTTACTTTATTTTTCTCATTCATTTCAGTCCCTCAGGTTGTACTTTTTGGGGGAAGAAGCCATGGTCACAAACCCGCAAGGTGTTGTGGCAGGTGGGCATGTTGCTTGGAGCACCAGTGGTCATCTCTCTAATTGCTGGTATTGCCATTCCAGTTATAATTGTGGGAATACCTATCTATATGGGTCGCAAGGTACATAATAATAACAAACATTTTTTTTTCATTAATCTCACGATAAAATAAGCAAACAAAATAACAATTCTGTTTTTAATGTTTTATTTTAACCAGGTCCATGGTCGCTGTAAGAAAAACAATATCTCAGGAAGTAAGCACTACTTGACTGTGGCCAGTGGGGTGATGATGTCCATGTTTGTGTCTCCTGTTATAGCAGCTGTCACTGTGGGTAGGCCATTACTTCATCAGAACATGCACACATGTGTACACCTCAAGAAATAACACAGGTTATATTGCAACATTTCTTTAAGATTTCTTGATGTTATCCTTTGCATTTCCTTATGAAATTAATTCAAATCACAGGAACTTGTTGCACATTCAAATGCATAGCCGGACCAGGTTTTACCCTCACCTGCCCCTCTCTGTTGCTGACACATTCTTGTTCTTGTTTCATGCCTGGATCAGACTGGTTCAAATGCTGCATTCTCTGTTCAATGAGAGGTTGGCAGTGGCACAGGCCTATCCCGCTGCCCTGGTTTTACCCTGGTGATGAGTCAATTGTGCTTCACTGTCCCCGCTGTGCTAATGATGTCCCTTTTGTCTCCTCTGTGCTCTGCATTGTATTGCCAGATTCCCAACAATCTCTAATACTCAGTATTTTAACACAGACACAAAACTCAAATGCTACAGAAAATTGGTGTAGGGTACCTGTCATATGGAGGTTAGGTTATGGCTTAAAAGTGCAGCATTTAGTGCTTATTGTCATCCCCTAAATATTGAAACAATCTCCCTCTTATGTTAATTTTGTGCTTTTCCAAGTGTAAAGTTTTGAATATCCTAATGAAAATACACAAAATTACAATAAATAGGACTTTTGTTTCAAACTGAAACTTATACTGCTTAGAGTTAGTACACTCAGTTATGCTGCAAATATACATTATATGTTATAATATACATTATAATGCATATACAAACATACATTATACAAATAAAAAAATATAAAAATACAGTAAAGTGAAAATTTTACACATTTGCTGAGTGTTAATTAGACTGCTAATTTTACTTTTTTTCTGTCTTTGCAGGTGTGGGAGTTCCACTTATGTTGACTTATGTCTATGGAGTTGTTCCTATGTCCCTGTGCAGGAATGGCTGGTGTCGACCTCAGAGTGATCCTCCAGAACCTCATAATATTCAATTGGAAGACCTTGCCAGCTGTTAGTGTATCATTTACCCTGTCAATAGATTGCGTTCATGTGACATGACAGCATTCTTGAATGACTATAGCTCAAGTTGGGGGACAGGTCATAATTCTATGGTGGAATTTCCTGTTTAAAGGGCCCGTATTATGCTATTTTCTGATCTATATTATAATGTTGTTTCCTCATCACAAACATACCTGCGGTTGTCTCTTGTTTCATTCACACACGCGAGCTATGTTCTGCTCTCAAACAGAAAACACTCTGTTCCAACTTGTGATGTTACGTAGTAATACAGTGTTCCACTGTGTTTTTAAACTGCATACACTGTCACTAGAATCATTTTGATAATGCCAGCCCTGGAATTGCCACTATCTGCTGAACTAAAAGTAAAAGGTAACTTGAAAACTACCGCTTCATGACATCACAGGATGGAATAGAGCATTTTGAGCTTTGGAGATGTAGACAGACTAATAATGCAGAGTTACTCAAACACACGTGAATGAAACAAAACACAATTCCAGTTGTGTTTTTGATTAACATTATAACATGGCTTAAAGTTCACAAGAGTCAATTTTGTGTAATGTAGGACCTTTAACTGGCAGATTGCAGATTTGTTGTCCTGGTTTATGGTTATTATCACTGTAATTACTGGGTCTTTCTGACACAGAGTTCAACGTCTTCTCTGTCATCCTGCATAAATTATTCAACTCTAAAAACTGTATTGGTTTCAGTTGAAAGAACTTTTATTCATAAGATCAACATGGAAAGTTTGTGGAGCCACTGCCTTAATAATACTAAATATGATATAGTCAATCTCCCATAGCAGGTCCCTGCCCTCCACCTGAAATTATCACATCATCTAATTCTAGAGAGTACAGAGAACACAACTTATAAAAACTTTGTGTATCTAGAATCAATCTGATCTGAATTTGCCTTTATTTCACAGATCTCCTATTCTCTCATGTAGTCAGCGACCACTGGACAGGCCAGAGCAACACAACGCTTAATGACACCAGCCTTCAGGAAGTGAGGGTCAGTGTCCAGGAAGTAGGTGTGCTACCCAGTACAAGCAGCACTCCCCAACAGATGAATACATATGAGGTTTTAGATGAAGCCACCAAACGCCATGGATACCACCAGCAGGACAGCCAATCAGACTGCGAGGTGGTTATTGTGCCTGATAGTAAGCTTACTGACCAAGAAGATGTTCCTCTGAGGTAAGCAGATATAAAAATAGTTTGAGCTTTTGGGGATTGTGTTTGTTAGAAACTAATATGCATAGAATGTTAAAGGTGTACTCTATAACTTTTCCTCTACCTGCTTGTCTCCATGGAGATGTTATTACTTTGCACTTGAATGTTCCTCGGTATAACATAAAACCTATCTATATGGCATTCATTTCATGATGGCTATTTTTATTGCACGCACTTGGTGTGTGTGGGGTTGCCTCTGTGGTAAGAACATAAAAGTTGCATAGTGCACCTTTAGTGTTTGTGGAGTTTACTATTTTAACATGGTCAAATATCCAAACTGCATCAAATGTTATGATCTTTCACATGACAGAAACGTACTCTTCCTTAGTTTGGATCTAAAACTTTATCTCACTATACACAGGAAATAGTTGAAAAAAAAAAAAACTTTAAAATTAATTAATTACATTTACTGCATCTAATCTGAAAGTACTTGTTTCTGTTGTTTTAATCAGGGATGGGACCAACATTGAAGTTCGTGTTGAGATTGAGACCCAGCCTAGAGGAGCGCGCCAGTCCAGCCTAAGTAGCATCCTGTCTGTCGAGTCTTCAGGACAGGCCCAGTCGCAGTCCCAGGACCACGTGTGTGCCTCAGAAGTGGAAGAAAGCCAAAAGAAAGAAGAGACCAGACCGGAGGGGGCAGCAGAGGGAACATTTTTACCAGTTTTTGAAATGGACACTGTATGAAATGATGCATTTTGACATTTCATTAGTTATAAGAGATTAACTAAAGATTTTAAAACTAAAAACAGGATTCTATTGGAAAATTTAAAGGCCAAGGTTGTCCTCCTGCTTCCACGACTGACCCTTCCACCAGATGCCTTCTAGTTCCAGCCTCTAAGGACAATAAGCAGACAAATTGTGTGTTTGAATGTATATCACACACAAATACATTTTAGCATGAGACTGGACCAAGCGGAAAGGATAGAAACTCCTATTAATCTTAAAGAGAGAGCATGCCTAATTCAGGGTTGGCACTACCTAACCCCTAATGCTATTAATGGACTTCAGCCCCCTCTTTGTCTGGCTGTATTATTCGATTGACTTTGTTTGCCAATAAAGAGGCCCCTCAAGCATGAGTTGTTTTATGGGAAAATTCAAACAGCTTAGTCTTGTATAGATAGACCACAGTTATTTAAATGCAAGACCTTTTACAAGATTAAAAAAATCACAAATAATGTTACTTTACTGTTTTCTGCGTTCGGAAAAAGAGACAATTAAACTGCGATGACAACCAATACCCAGCAGAGGGAGCCAAGGTACAATAACTTTCAAATCCGGTTGGTTTGATTATTACTGTTTTGAAGAAACAAAGTTTACTTAGCTAAAAGTACAACTATAATGTATTTCCATATCAACAAATTATCTTTAGATAAAGCTTTTGTTGAAGCTAAATGATAAACTGTAGCTCATGTCTCTTAGGAAAAGAAATATTAATAGCTTGGAATTTAAAGGAAATGATTAGGCTGCATTGAAAAAACATCAATGCAACTATTTAAAGTCTGACTTAATAGGCATTCATTTAGGCCATATAGTGGGCCTTAATCTAAAATTTAGACCTATTGAATGTCTCTTGAACGAGAAGATTGCACAATAAGCTCAGCCTAGTGTTATTGGGTAAGGTTGCCCCTAGAAAATAGATGACTTCAACACGAAGCCCATCCTACGGGTGATAAGACACGCCCTTAAGTTTAGGAGCGATGCTGTGAGTACAGCGGGCTGAGCTGCTCCCGCTCAGTCTCCTGCAGGATTGGACCGTGACTGCGGCTCGTTAACACTACACTGTGTCACTTATTTGGCGCATCCTCCACGCTGCACGCTGCTGTCGGGGCTCGGGACTGTGCAAAGTGGAGAGATAGCAGCGGAGACCGGGCAAAGCGGAGAGAGAGCAGCGGAGGAGAGCACACACGCCCCGGGATGGACGCGCTCAAATCCGCCGGAAGAGCCATCATCAAGAGCCCCGGAGTCCCGCGCCACACCTGGGGAACTTCCAAACACGAGAGTGAGTCAAACCTTTCCAAATATTTTTTTTTAATGAATTTAAAGTAGGCTATTTCCTTAGTAGTGGCTTTTGCTATTAGGAGTTTGGCTTACAGCTAACATTTGACTATAGCTCACAGCTTATGATCACAAAACAATGAAGCATGATTAATTGTAAATACAACATGCATTTCTATATTTCTTAATTTTACTAACAGACACTAAGAAGAACATAAGGTAACTTTTTGATCCCAAGATTTAAGCATCCTCACACTGGACAGTGCATTGTGGACTCTATGTTACCATGGTAACCGCATCAGCATCACTTGCCAGTCAAATCATCAGCCATAAAAGGAAATGGATCAGTTTGGGTGTGTTTTGGTTTATAGCTAGATATTAAGGAACTTGGTTATGACAACAGGAATAGGCCTGCATATAGCATATAGTGCTGGACTTACTTTGGAGTATTTATATATTTAGCATGTTCATATGCCTCCCCAACACCTTTAAACAGTGGTGTTAAAGTGCCATATTCCACAGAGCTGGAGCTATAGCTGGAGGCCTGTGAGTGAAGGGTCAGTGCAGTGGCCCTTGTCTCCATCAGTGCACGCTTCTGCCGGGGCTCTGCTGTCTTATTGATGTGTGAAGTGCTGTCTGAATACTCGCTCCCTGCAGCCATACAGCCAATTACTACAACTCGCACTGACAAAAACCCGAGCATGTGGGTTTTGGCTCAACCTGAATATCTGCTCAATGAATAATCTAGTGCCAGTTGGAGGCTTTTCATTAAGGTGCACTGGGATGTTCTTGTTCATTGTAATAATTGAAATTCCTCTTTAGATTGTTACTGTAATGTATTTCTGATAATGAGTTGTAATTCATGTGGATATATAGCCCTTTAGTTGAGTTTGATTGACCGTAGAGGCTCATATATTGTCACTCTAGCTGTGGAGAAGTTGTTGTTGTTTTTTTCTATATTGAAGATAAGGAAAGCTGACATTTCCCAACAGCACACTCTCCTGAAAGTTATTGTCTGTGTCACTTTTGAAACCTGTGCGTTGTGCTTTCTCTGCCGCCTTTTTTATGATTTCAAAGTGTAAGGGTGTTGACTACTTCTCAGTGCAAGGTGTCAAAACTAGTTTACGTCTGGGATTAACAGGGTGGAAAAGGTAAGCAGTCCTTATTTGTTCAGAAAGGTGAAAGATTGTCATTTATATACAGTTTTGGTTAATAATCTTTAATTTTATGGCTATTAGCATCTGATAAAACAGTTGTAATGAAAATAAGGTCCATCCGGAATTGTGGGCTACATTCAAGTTGAAGGCTGATGACTCTTAGTAGTAGTAAGTAGTAGTTAATTGATTGTTAATAATAATAATGATAATTGCAGTATCTAGGCTAAGTTTGGCATTGCAATGATGTGGCATGAACTTGAACACTAGTGTGAATTTCAAACTTCGCTTCAATACTGATATATCATAAATGCATTGATGTACTGTACCGTGAACTCTAGGCATCATTACAATTTAAAAATTATAATCCTAAAGGTATCATATGATTTTTTAAAACACAGAATCATAATTGTTATTGATTTTACCATGGGAACCAGCTATACATTTTCTTCTGCTTATCTGGGACCAGGTCACGGGGACAGCAGTCTAAACAGCGACTCCCAGACTTCCCTTGCCCCACAGACTTCCTCCAGCTCCTATGGAGAGACCCCAAGCCTTTCCCAGGCCAGCCAAGAGACATAGTCCCTCCAGTGTGTCCTGGGTCTTCCCCCTATGGTTCCCTCCCCGGGGTCATACTTATGAAAAACTTTAAAGGTGTTAATACCACTTCAAATCTAGTTTTAGTACTTGCTTTAGCAATGACTTGTGTCAAATATCTCAAAAATAATACAAAACAATTTGTTTGGTAGAGTACAAAAAAGCTGACCATGGACAT
The DNA here is from genome assembly GCF_009829125.3 of Periophthalmus magnuspinnatus. Lineage (NCBI taxonomy): Eukaryota > Metazoa > Chordata > Actinopteri > Gobiiformes > Gobiidae > Periophthalmus > Periophthalmus magnuspinnatus. The sequence goes on from NC_047149.1 coordinate 15,523,240, forward strand.
TTGGGTTGTAAGAGCACTAGATCAAACTGGTATCTTGATTTACTAATGCTAAGGTAATACACACAAAATGGATTTGCGTGGGGGATCACCAAGATGCCATGCAGACCAGCGTAGGGGCTTATAAGGATGTGTGGACAATAAGATAACAGCTATGTTCTGGTCATTTTGGTTAAGGCCACTTCTAATCTGTAGCCTTTCTCACAAAGGAATGTGTGACCCCCACTCTGAGAGGGTTATAAAACTCTCACCTTATTTGACATTGCCTAAAGTTTCTTAATGTGTAAAGCCTGCAGATCAGAAGAGGAGCCGCCTTACACACACATACATTGAAAGACACTGTAAAAAGCTGTCAACATACACATCCCGGGGCTCTCCACCTGTCCTTTCCGGAGATTCCGTTGTTTCATTGTTCACTTCACCTGTGTAGAACCCATTAAAACCCTTCTGACTTTATGTTTCAGACTTGGTCCTCTTTGATTCTTACACCAGAAACAAACATTTTTATTATTGTGGTGCACCCACTGACGTGTACTGTATTCCCTCATGGTCTGCCATTGTCATCTGTTGAGGTCAAAGGCAGTGGATGGTACAGAAGAGCACACAGCAGGCGCCCAGGGAATCAGCCTTCACCTTGGATCCTGTCTCCGCTCCACAGACCCCACACTTGACCTTGCAAGGACGTAGTCCACAGTGTGCACCACTTTAAAAGCAGGCTTTGGAACAGGCCCAGGAGCAAAAGGACACCTGCATGAACTGAATAGAAAATTGCAGTGTTGTCTTCACAACAGCTTTAAGATCACTTCTGAAGCTGTCATGTCTGCTCCTCTTGCATCTCTTATCCCCCCTTGATTCTCCTTTGGACTGGTTGACCTTTTGATATGATTTAAGAGTCACTTGCTGGGGACAAAGAGTGAAGTAATCATGCATAGACCAGATGCACTTATAAATGTTGATCATTTCTGCCTTTTCATTAAATAATCCTGATTTCCATTACTGGCAGAAGTAGTGTTTTTGTTGTTGAGGGACTAAAAGCCTTAGCCTCCCTCGTGTGCTCTACCAATGACTACAATCACTTGCAGACTGCGCCCCCTACTATAGAAACTTTGCAAAGGTTTAAACTGGTAAAAAATCTGAAGTAAATGTTTTGGAGTGGGCTATGACAACCCACCAGGCTGAATACAAACCAGCAAACTTTCAGTTCCCCAACAAAAAACTCTTAACTTTCAATTAACTTTAAAAATAAAAAGTACATTCACAAATTTAATCTGAACTGACACACATACACTATTTATAAGACTGCACTACTATGCTGCATCACTTACTCCACCGCTTTCTTGTTTGATGCTAACTAACTGCTGTTTAAAGTGTGAATGTCAAAACATGGCCTCTCGTGTGTCACTGCAGGCGTGATCTGAAATTAGTGGTCTGCATTGACTTGTTGTTCTCGTTGCTCTCTTAGTCCTGACAGCCGTAGGCTTGTATCAGAGCTGACAGGGGCTTGACAGTGTGACATTCAGGAGGGGGCTGGGAGGGGGTATGGGTTAGCCTGGGACCATCCAGGAGCAATTATCTCGAGATGGCTCGTTAAGACTCAGCCGCCCGTGAGCCACAGAGAGATGCCTGCACATGAAGCAAGGCATTGTGGGAATATAGCACATAATAGAGGAGAGGATGTCAGCTGTAGAGATGTAGCTCTGGATCTCTTATGGGGGGGATTCCTGAGTTTAGTTGATAGAGACAAGGAGAGGATGATAATTGGTGGTGATGTGTTGTGATGGGGATGGGGGAAAGCACCTTTTGATATTGGGGTTATCAGCTTGTTATTGTCAAACGTTATTGTGCCTTACTTTATTAATAATTCATCTCCTTACAAACTGGAGCCAGCACAGAAGGTATACCATGTTGATGGTCTTAAGGTACTTTATTGTTGACGTTAGCAATGTTACCTCTGCATTTTACACATCCTTTATTACAGCTGGGAGCCCTGTGCAACTGTAGTACAGCACTGGCTCGGGTACCCTTCTCCAGATCTTGAGCCAAGTTTATTGTACTTGGCCGGTCAAATTTATGCCCTAAGAGCTGCATTTACAGTATATGTGTACTGAGGCGAGACACATTTTACCGTCTATTACAGCCCCTTTAAGCAGAGAACAAACAATAATGGTAATATTACTGGTAATTAAGGAAGATTTTTCTTGCATTTTAGTCTACAAAAATCAAACCAAAAGATATAACCTTGACTAAGTGCACGCTTAGTTTATCTGCAGTCCGTTACGCAGTGATTTCACAGGACAGATTTCTCATCTTTACTCTGCATAATTCACGCTCACATCCGACTCAGACTGAGCAGAGATGTAGCGATAAAGTGCTGCTAATGAGTTTTCACGATGCTGGGAAACCTGTCCGTGTCCAATAGATTTAGTGTTTCAGAGATCAGCAGATGTCTCATGTGCACAAATCACAAGCAGGTTTGATGGATGCTGGTTCAAGGTGAGATTTACTTTCAACTCCATGGGAAATTATGCTTTCAAGTCAAATATGAAAGGAAACCAACTTGTTTATTTAATGGATGTCAAGGGATATACAGAGGAGTAGTAGAGTGTAATGTAATTTATCTATTGAGCCTGAGCACTATGGAAATCTGGGGGCTGGTGCTGATAACTAAATTGAGAGAGTTGGAAATGCAAATAGATAATATTTAAGTTAAAAAGTTAAAAACATTTAAGTTAAATGTTGGGGTTAATAAATAGTGTAGATTATATACATAATTTGTATATAATTAATTCTTGAGCCTGACCGATATGGAAATCTGGGGACTGATGCCGTTACCTACACTAGTGGAATTGGAAATGACACATTGGATAAAAATAGGCTATATGTCATCTTATGTTCAAATTAACTTATATAATATCTACAGAACCATATCTACAAAACACAGCTTGAAAGTATTTGCATGTTCTCAGACTGAATCAGGTTTATAAATAGTTTTTCTTACACCATTGCACAAATAATACGCCACCTTACACTTTCACTTGTCTGTGCCTGTTACTGTTGGAGTGAGTGTATTTTCCTCTCTGTCACATTGATTTTAAAGCCTGAGCCTGGTGTTATTAAAGCTGCAGCACGTCATATTCTCTATTGATTTTGTCCATGGTCCTACTGGGAGCTGTGATATATGGCTGCTATATAACACATTTCATGGCTTATATGTTTTTGATATGCCATTTATTTTTACAGCATCTTTCAGTTTATGAACTGTTAACCAGGGCCATTCACAGATCTCAACAGTTTTTGAGTCTGTGTTGGCCTATAATGGTCCGGGATACTGTTTTCGGCATATCTCTAAAGGGAGTTTGACACCAACAAGCACAAAGCAAGTTATGCAACACCAGGAAATGTATAGGACCTGTCTCTGGAGTGTTCACACACAGCTCTGCAGGCAAATATAATCTCCACTGTCTGGAATCAGGTGTGCAGTTTTATATCACAGTCCACTTACATTATGTATTTGAGATCAAAAGGTTTTGTTGGCTGTAACATTGCTTGTGGCTTAAAGAGCTTCACTAAATACAATTTAAAATGTTTGCTATGGCTATAGATAATGCACTTTTGGAGATGATCTGAACACTATTGTAAGATTGGACTTGGCAGAGGCAAAGGCTCACTTTAGAGGTAGAGATGGGCTATATGGCAAAAATAGGCAATTTCTTAAAGCCAAGTTATTATTTAGATTTGATCATGAAACTTTTTGTTTTTCGATTGCCTTTAAAATATAGTTAAAGTCACCTTCACTGTTATTGGTAAAAACCTGCTCACCCTCTTTCCAGTTTTGTTTCTTTTATTTTAATAATTTGGTATGTTGACCCAATGACCCCCAAATATTTTACATTGTAAACACAACATATATTACCATACAATAATATAACCATTTCTATTTTCAGCCAGCCTTTTAGCTCAAAAGCATCATGCTTCAAATTCAATAATCCCTACAAACCTTGCTTGTGTTTGCCCTACCTAAGCTCTTCCATTGATTTGAGCTAGTCCAGGACGAGCCCAGTCCAGAGAGGTCAAATATCCAGCAGTCAGACACACATCCATCACTGGGCTGGACAGCTCTAAGTGCTTCATCGCATTAAAGGGGATCCTGTGGGATGCCCTCATCTCTTACAGGAGTCCAAACAACATCAGCATCTTTGGAAGGTGCCCTCAGAATGGCAAAACAAATCATTACAGCAAAGTGTTCTCTTTCTATAGCTTTGTACTGAGATTCAATATCGTATTTTCACTCACCTTTTACTACAAAGCTTTTTATTGCCTTGCCCTTAAAGATGCACTTTGTAACTTTTCCTGTCTCTTGTCTATGGAGATATTTAAGCTGTGTCTAGAATGTTGTAGTATGGCAGTAAACTAATACATGTCCAAGGAGACAAGCAAGACTAAGCCAAGGGACTGTTCTGATCTATGGACACTCATCTTCATAGTAAGTGTTTCAAAGTATTAAACTATTTGACATAGATGCTTTAGTCCTACCTCATTCACACTGTTAGTTTAAGTGTGTGGTTTTATGCAAACATGCAGCGCTGAGTCACTCTGAAAACAAGCAGGGACTGATAGCACTGCAAGTCACCTCTATTTTAGCACTCAATAATAAACTTCAGTATTTCCCATCAGATGCTAACCATGCCTTTTGAAAAAGAAGCGTAGATTGATTGAGTAAATGCATTTTTGCACATTATATAGGCCTACTGTATGGCATTTTGTAACCTTTAAACCCTTATCTGTTTTCTCTTATACAGGAACACAAGGAGAACGCACCAAGTGTGTTTGTCTTCAAACTAAACATTAGCACATTGTTTACAGTGGCTGCAGTCTTACCATTTATTTTGACAACTCTAAATGACCAAGAGCTAGATTGTTGACAACTCTTTGCCATCCTCATAATTAATTATACAAGCCCCTTCGACATGGCTTCTGTTTTGCATGATAATTACAATATACACTAATTAGCATTCAGGATATAAGACGTTTTTTACTATGCCTGATTACTTACTATCTCTTTATACTGCTTCCATAGCTCCATGTTCTTATCAGTCCAAAACAGCTTACGCAAATATGAGGTAAAGGAAGTAAAGACACATAGTTTTGTTCTGCGCCATCCAGTCCCACCACATTAATGAAGATATACATATTTTATTGTACAGGAGGATTAATTAACATAATTAACAGCAGAATGAACTAGTTATTTGAACAATTAATTAGAAAGAAAATAATATCGTGTTTAGTTATTGGTACGTGAAATAAATAAGTAAAATTAGATATACTTCATTCAGTTGTTTATCATCAATAGTAATACCCCCTATCATTCCAAATCTAAACTTCCCTTCTGTCAATGTTTTATTCAGTATTATCAAGTTTTGGCAAGTTGAATTATTCAGGGACTCTTTAGGGACCTGGTGGCATCACCTCCTTGTCCCCTTAGAAAATTATACGTTTAATGCCATACTGTTGAACATTCCAGGCAAAGCAATAATATCTCCATGGAGACAAGCAGGCAATGGAACTTTAAGGTAGATTTTTAGGTAGAGCAGACACGTTATGGGTTTGATTTCCCAAATGACTCCCCTGCCTTTGTTTGAGATGTCTTGAATTGAAGGAAGAGTGACAGACAAATGATGCGCGTGTGTAAAGCATGAACCCAACCAGACGCTTGTCCCTTTAGGCTGCCAGTCCTTTCATAACTCATGAATCATACTATGACGTTATTACACAAACAACATCTGTGTACTGTGAATATATGGCACCATAGACTTGTCAACTCAAATTGCAAATCTTTTCATCCCAGATATAATAGCACTGGATTGACAGAAATTTCAGAAATGTTATGCAAATTTTAAACATTACAGATTCAGCTAATGTGTTTACCAAGCACTTTTGCATAATGTAGTGCTAAAGTTTTCTTTCTCTCCACTTGTTTGTAAAAGTATTCAAGCTGGTGGGTGGTATTATATCACTGTCGCAGCTTCAGGTCGGTACTCAGCTTTTTAATGTTTAACAGGAGTGGTCTGGTTTGCACATTTTTCAGCTTTAATCATTCTACTTCACACTTTAGGTGCTTTGTAGTTCCCTTTGAAGCCAGGCCAAGGCGTTCAGTAATAGAATTTGCAGGTACCGCCTCCTGCTGCCGTTTGAGAGGGATGGAACAGCAGCTGGTCGCTATAGCAACCTGGACTGTTTGATCCATTGACTTGTCAAGATTGTTTTCTATGTTGTTTATAGGATTGTTTGTAATTGAATTTGGAATAAGTGCTGCTTAATGTGAGCTATTTAAAAAGTACTTACCAAATGATTAATGTTTGGATGGTTTTGTGTTTAGGAGAAATTGTGGTCTATCAGAATTGATGATGGATGGGTTGGAGAGAAGAACAAGATCTTAAAAGGAAGGGCCAGATTAACTGCCCTTAAGGCAGAGTCTGAAAGCCAACCAACCATACACCCCCACCATCACTGAAGCCGCCCACCAGCTCCCCTCAAACTGCGGCCTATTTTCTCATTCAAGGTGCTGTCCTACATTCAAAGTTCTGTTGAATGAGTGAAACAGTAAGGCCACATTCTTGAGAAGTGTGGAGGAGGAACTGCATTTTATCATACTAAAACAACCTTCCCTTTACTTCTGGCATTTCCCTTCTGGCATTTCCCTTTAAGCATTATGAACATTTGAAGGTTTACATATTGCAGTATTTGGGAGATGCTTTCCCCAGATGCCCTTCCGACATTTTAGTTCAGTTCATTTCATATGTGTTGGATGGAATATATGTTACCAATTACTTACAATACAATTCTAAAGTTACAAAAGCCAATTCTCAACATATCCTGTACATAATTGAGTACATGTATATGGCACTATCCTTACACTTATCCTTCCTTAGAATTTTAGGGGTCCATCTTTGTTCATGGTAAATCTGGAAAATGTATAGGTTTAAAAAATCAAGAAGAGGATGTTTTTTCACCACGTCAGGACTATGCACCAGACCCGTAAAGAAACACTATATTCCAGAACAAGAACAGGATTGAATAACTCAACAAAAATGTCAGATTGAACCTTATTTGTGCATCTTCAAAATAGTTTAGAGAAAGGATACAAAGCTCACAATAACACTCCATTCTATTGTTTGTGGCAGAACACATTTCGCCTGGTCCAATTCCTGTGCAATGAACAGAAGGCCCATGGAGCAGAGGGAGACAGCTGGTGATCACTGCATGTCGCTGAGGGGGACCAGAGAAAGAAAAAGCTGCCTTTCGCACTGCAGTCAGCTCTTGTGAATACCAGATGTTTGTAAAGCTATGTTATTGTATAGTTCCATAGTAGGATGTGTCTGCGTGAGACCATAATGAAATCAGGGTGCCTTCAGCTGAAGTGGAGGTGTGAATCGTTGCCTACCGTCTCAATATTAACACACGCCATCAGAGCAGCAGGGCCCCTCTCCCTAATCCTGTCAGTGCTTTTTAAATGAAATCACCTGCTGCTGTGCCTCCCCACACTGTACACAGGTGGGCTATACAAACAGACATAGATACAAGATACTGCTGCTAGTGGATATTTGCAGATTAATGTATTTATTTTGACCATTATTTACCATGTAGGTCCATTAAAAACTATAATTTTCAAGATGGAAGGCAGGAATAATGCACTGTATGTTCATATGACAGACTCAAATGGAAAATCCTTAAGATGGGTTCACTAAGTTCTGCTTGTAATACAGTTTAGTATCACTACTAATATATCTAACTATAGTACATGTATATATTACTACTATCTCACTACACCATACCAAAATCTCCCAATTAACTACCAGCTGCTCATTTCAATTAAACTCTATGGGTCTGTGGCATGTTATCTAAATTGCAGCTTGTGCTACTTCTTCCACCAGACAGGACTTATTTCTTTTGCTGTTGGTAACACAATTATGGTCTGCTTTTTAATCATTAAGTGCAAACTTCTACTACAAATACTATTGGGTAATAGAGTAGTATTAAGAGTAATGTAACTTAGCCAGTAAATTCTCTATAGTATAATGTATTGTGCCTCCCTTCAGCCCAGTTCTCAGTTCAACATGTAAATCAGAAATGCAGCCTCATTCCTTGCGCAACTGTCCTTTCTATCTTTGGACCCCAGCCGGACTCATTAAACATTTAGTTACTTCTTTTTAGAGAGAAATACATTGGAAACCCTGCAGCAAAAACATGGTTAGTCTTAATAATTCATCTGGTTGAGTCACAACATGGACAATGCGTATTTGACCATGATTTGTTCCTCCCCTTACATTTACCTTCATTTTATGTTAATCTTTATCTTAATACATACATACATACATACACACACAAACCTCATCTCTGACCTTTATAATTAACACATGTGCTCCACGGGAATAAATGAAGTTTCTAATTGAATCTCGGAAGAACAATTAGGACCATTTCTTTGCACAAACACAACACAAGGCTTCATCGTATGCCTGTGGCTCCCCAGCACGCATCCACAGCCACATTTAATAACATCAAACGGTGTCTCTGGGTTTGAAGCAGGCCCCCGTTGTGTGATTGAAGATGGTTTAATAATTCAGGGCTGTTGGAAGCTGTGTAAACGCTGTCAGGCTCTATACAGCTGCATTGGACCTGCCAATAACAGATGGTTCGGTCCATAGAGGGAACTAGCAGAGGATTCGACTCTGACAATTTGTGGCTTTTATCCTGTGCATTCACTTCCTTAAAGAGTGAATGTTGTGAATGTGGCTTGTCAGTCTAAGCCTCTCAAATGAAGCCAATAATATCAGTGAGTACTTGAAGAGAGGTACTCAAGGTGATGGGATATTTTAGGCTTTGAGTACAGTAGGCTGCTAGAGGAAGGCTAAGTGCTAATGGAATTCTCAACAGGACAAACAAATCTGCTGGTGTAAGCTGCACCCCACTAAGAACAAAACACTTGACTCTCTTGTATTGTGGGTAATCCTGATATTATGGACACACTGTAGTTTGTGATGTTAATGAAAACTGAATCTTTGTGCCATCATCTTATAACTCTGCTATACTATGGTAGAAGCTATAGGCTATGATTTGAGTTTAAGTGACAGATTTTCAGAAATCACCTACACATTTCCTTTGTACTGGCTGTGATTTATACTGTAAATCTTCTACAAGACTCTTGTCATTTCCTGTGCTTCCATGCTTTTGTTTTTATCTCAAGTGCTTCTATTCATAGGCCTGTCTGCTTACTTGTGATGTTTTTATGCCAACTTTGTGCTGCTCAAAGCTTTGTAAACAACGTGCTTGAAATAGTTCATGTGTTTTTGTGGTGTCTTATTGTTTCTTTTTCTTCTGTTAGTGTGTGCAGTTTGCCATACATTATAATAGCAATATACAATCATTCTCACAACTGTACTGTATTAAATCCTCAATGTCTGTGCAAACCAGTCAGTAATTTTATCTTTTCAACAACAAATTATTAACATAAATAATCTAGACATTAAGTAAGAATTTAACACAAAATAATACTCAAATTTCTTCATGGGAATGTGCCAATGTTAGTAAAAGAACAATGTCCTGAGCAATTTGGTTATGTTTCTTGTTTGTTCTTTTTGTCTAAGCAGAGCTGCCGGAGAACTGGACTGACACTAAAGAGACTCTCCTGGAGGGTATGGTGTTCAATGTCAAGTACCTGGGTATGACTCTGGTGGGACAGCCCAAAGGAGAGGACATGGCCTCTGCAGCCATACACAGGATTGTGGCCACAGTGAGTCAATCATATGCACTATATGGAATATTTTTACTTTTAGACTTGCATTATTTATTTAAAGAAATACTTAATAGTGCGTAGTTATACATTTTTACACTTTGGACCCATATGAAAACGTGAAGTAGAAGACATCAATTACACAGATTCTTTTTATAGACTGTCCCTTGTGGATTTGACTGAAATGCCACCCTCAAACTGCAATCTGCTCAATCTGGTGAATTTACTGGAGCTAGCAAATGTAATGTAAGGTGCACTAAGTGCAACTTTTCTGGTTATGGAGATACTGTTACTGTTTTGCATGATGAAACCAGTATATATACATATTTTCAAAACACCTAATTGAAAAAGGTGTATGGCAAAGCACTAACATTTCCATGGTGACAAAAAGGTGACTCTCTACCAGAAAAGTTACATAGTGCACCTTTACGAAGTGTGAAATGTTAAGATCAAGACACATACTATTATGTATGTATGCAAAAAAATTGTAACTCAACTAACTACAAAAGCTGAATTACAATTATTACAAAAACCAAAAGCCAGTATCCTTGAAAATGAACAACTGAACAATATCACTGCAACTTTCTCTTATGGTTGGGTAAAGACAAGACCCAAGGACCAAAATGTTAGACAGCGACTCCATGAGCTGTATCTGAATGTGACAGATTGTTTTTTCTTCTTTGCCTTGTGGCCTGACACAAATACACCAGTGAATGTGGTTATCACCATCACATAAATTAGCTGCCACAGTCTGTCTTCTACTGTAGACTACGATGTCACTTGTTTTAAGTATGGCACATTTCGCTGTTCTTCTCCAGGGCATTAAGGCGGCGTCCTTGAAAAGTCCTAGTTTTCTCTTCTTTTGTTTCATTTCATTTCATTGGCAGCAATTTGACTAGAATTTTTATGTGATAGCATAAAATAATGGTAATAAAGTCTTTGTGCCCAAGACAAATTTCTCCTGGTGTGACAATAAAGTTTATCTTATCTTATCTTAAATGTACTAAGATACTACTTACTTTGGGCTACTAGTAACTCATTTTCAATCCAGTATGATCAACGTTATACATTTTGTCAATGTCAGAAACCAGGGGCCACACAGACGGCTTGAGTGGAGAGAAAGGCAGGTCTACCTCACTTACAGTTCATATCAATTAGAAAAGAAGAAGATGTGCTGTGCAATTAATCAAATCTAATTGAGATTCAGTCATTAATCGTCAGTCATAAGCTTGGGTCGTTTTAAGTGAGAAGTCTACAGCCAGTCCTCTGTTAAATGGCAAGTCTGTATGGTTTATGTTCAGGAAATTAATGGTGAAATCCATATTTACTTGACAAAATAAAATTGAATCATAACTTGTGATTGATCAATATGACAAAGAAAAACCCAATTATTTTTGTTGTAATATCGCCCAGCTCGTACTGTGGAGCTCTGCCATATAAAGTGCCAGGCAACAGATATGGACAGCGCAGTAAAACTGTTTCACTGACAGGAGAGACCAAACCCACAGGAGTTCAAATTGTGTTGAATTGCCAAATCTTTTTTTTCATTATCAGCTAATTGCGTACTAAAGAGGTCAACAGGCGTTTCCACAGACCGCTAGCTCAGCACCACTGTGGCATTAATGTGTTAGCGCAGATGGAGCAGAGCAGCAGGGGGACACACTGCCTGCCAGATCCAACCTCAAACTTCATTCGGCCCACTGGTCTCCCACTGTCACTTTTCATAAATCCAACGCATTTCTGGGACATTCGCTCACTGGTTGGTCCTCAGTGGCTACAGACACAGTAAAGACATTACTAATGTTCAGTAGTCATGATTTCCTGGATTATACCTAAAGCTAGTATTAAGACGTGATGTGTGTGAAGATGTGTGTTTGTATTTGATCTCCACAGGCCCGAGCCAGCGCCAAGAAGTTCAGAAAAGTTACACTTACAGTTTCACCCAAAGGCATCGTCATCACGGATACAGAGACCACTGACCTCATAGAAAACGTCTCTATTTACAGGTAAAGTATTTTAAGAAGGTTTTCTACATATGTAAGAGTAGGCCAATAACACATTTTGAATTGAAGAACATTTAGAAACTATTATATTGAAACTAATTTATTCCACTGACAAATGATAAATGTATATCGTTAAAAATATGTACTACAGGAAAATAAATAAAGGTTTCCTACTAGTACTAAGAAAAAGAACTCACAATAAATACTAACCCCCAGAAGTTGATCTAGTAATTATTGTGACAGGCCTTTATACATTTTAGATGCTGTGCAGACATATAAAAAACTTGCCTCAGAAAGGCTACCAAACTGATCTTAGACTATATTGCAGATGAGGAAAAACACTACTATTAATAATTAATATAATAATACATTTTATTTATAATGCACTCTTCATTCAATAGAATCTCAGAGTGCTACAATAAAACAAGAACTTACTACTGCTATACTAGTCCTGTGTGTCTATAAACCTATACCCCTCATCTTCAAACCTGCATCAGTCCAGTCTGTTTATTCTTAGGTTTAATATGGCTATTTTTGTCCAGTCTTTTATGTTGGATCAGTGTTGTGTCAAACCAATAACACGAGGGCAGTGAGGGATGCTAGGAAGCTGGCCTTCGCTTGATAACCTTTCCCAGCAGTATCTCCATTGATTCAGTTGAACCAAAGGCGCTGCAGCATGTTGTGTGGTTGTGTGGGGTTGCTTTCTCTTTTCTGGAGATAGCAGCCTCCCATAATATAGAGCTGGCTTTGTGTCATGGAGACTCACCGGCTCACAGTGTAAACATCATACAGCTGGCCACACTTTACAGGGTTAGGGAATCAGTGGTGCTTTTAAAGTCTTGTTTTTCGTATTAGATTTGGTAGAATTTAATAACCATCATATTGAAAAAAATGCTGATCTAGATTTGTTTATTTATAATAGATCAAGACAAAGATTAACATATCTATGGGTCCTGAAAGTGTCACCTAAAACTCATGAATACAATGTACATCCAATGTACACTTAAATATAAAATAACAAATGACCGTGATTTTTATTTTGTGATTCATTTTTGCTTTAGGCTACTCTCTCTCAGAACTAGTGAATATTATGTAAATTAGAGCATAAATTGTAGAACACTGATCATTTTTTCCTATTATTTAGTTTCATACTCTTACTCTACTTATAAATAATTCTCAAACACCCAGGACTTACACCTTTGTGGATTAATTTTCATAAACCGCTTTCATTTTATCTTTATTTTCTCACCATTTGGCCTTCTTAAAGTTGTTTATAACATTCGACTAAAAACAGCATTTCCACTGGGGATTGGTTTATCCTCTTTATGATCCCTCCCCCCTTCTCAAACCATGCTTCTTGTCTTATATTTTGTGCATAATCCATTTATTGCCCATGAAACCAAGTGAAGGGTGAAAGAAAGTTGTATGGATAAACTCAGGAGGTACGCAATATTTCTGCATATGATTTGTGTTCATGTGTCAGTGTGTATGCAAATGTGTGTGTTTGTCAAGCTAATTGTGTATTCATACGGGAAGACAGGCGGTTTCCCTCGGGCAGAGCTTAGTGGAGGAGAAAGAACAAGTAAAAGAGACTTTGTGCATCGGAAAATTGGACCTTCACATGCATGACCCAGTCCCTCCTAACAAAACACACACACACATACACACAACACACACACGCTCTCTCCTAGACAATGGGAAATGCAGTATCATCCAGGATCAGTGGCATTTATGTTGTCTCTGATTGTATCCAGCAGACTCTATAAAGCTCACAGTTGTTGACAGCTCATTAATTTTGCAGCATCATTTTCAGATTATGTTATACCATGGCCCCAGTCTCAGTCAAGTGTGCAGTAGCAGGATAACAATATAACATTGTGGGTCTTCGTCACTATAAACAACTAATATAGAGCTCTTTAATGGTGTCGTGGCTAGCAATAACACCTTACAGAAAGAAGATCTGGGTTCAATAACCAGGTCACCCCAGGTTTCCCCCACCAAAAACATTCACCATAGGTAAAATCTAAGGTAGTCCTGAAGATCTGGAGATTAGTCCCTAGGGGCTGCACTATAGTGCCCACTGCTCCTGACTGGTTGCCCCAGTGGCATTGAAGGATGGGTCAAATGCCGAGGTCAAATTACAGGGACAATTAAGTGTAAACCTTAACTAAAGTCTAGCTCAAGAGCTTAATCTGAATCTTCTTAATCTTAAGTGAGCTTGGTAAAACAAAACTATAAGCTTTCACAAATAAGTAAAATAGTCATGGAAAATCTCCCTTCAAAGCTTATTTTAACATTAGGGCTAAAATGTATGTAAAATGTCTCCAACTCAAAGGTAATACATGCAGTAAAGAAATCTACAGGATGCCATTATTTAGGTTATTTATAGCAAATAACTGGTTTATCATGTAAGCGTGTAGTGTTTAGACCTTTACGAGTGATCTTTGTATTACTGTAGTTTAGCTGTGCATTGCCCATGGATGTTTATACAATTTGCCAAGTTAAAGAAATCTCGAATATTTTTACAAAATTCTTAATCCTTGTGACAGAAATGAACATAGCAACGGCTAGTGACTCAACTACCAAGAAGACATTGTGATATTTTTAAAGATTTAGCTGAGCATATTCAGGTTTTTAATATGCAGTCATCGTTCTTCTTTGCACATAAATAATCACGTCTAATTATTCCCAAAACATGTAGGTTGATCCTAATGTCAGTCAATGAGCAGAGCATGTGGTGGATCCATCTGGTTCGGTTGTTGTCATTCACATTCTGTCAGGAGCTGTGAGGGGCTGAGCTGCATCTGAATCACACAAATCAAACAGGTCACATGGGTTTGACTGACACTCTGCCTGCTCGCCGTGACAGGTTTGGGAGACGCATCACTCCATAATATTTTCCATCAACTAAATCAGATAACATTCACCATGCCCCATAGACAAAGTGTATTTCTTTTGATGACTTGTGAATTAGGTGAGGCATTTTATACGTGTAAAGAACCATACAGGCTTTTGATGTGAATGTATATTAAAATATTTTCACCGCAGCCAGCAGATCAAAGTGAAGCCCCCCTTTGGATGTGACGCTTGCTGACAGCCTGGCTTCTGTTGTTCACTGTCTGTCAGTTATTTGTATCAGATTTGTGCATCATCGGAAGGGAAAAAAAAAACGTAAAACATTTTTAGAATGGCACTTGCGAGTTAGATTGATTTGTCAATGTTTTGTGCAGAATGAATGCATAGATTGTCTTTGTCCCAACTCTGATGAATCCATGACCTTTACATTCTTGTTACTGTTTGTGTATCGTCTTTTCTCTTCTTGCCTGCTTCTTTTGCTAGTTTCAAAAGAGAAATGTTTGGAAAAAGGCTTGCAGATAAAGCAAGGCAATTTGGTGTAATATTGCATCAACACAACACAACACTGTTTTACCCATGTTGAAGGTAAAATGGAATGGTAGATTTCTAGTGTTGGCAATCAGGAGTCTGATTTGAAAAGCATTTATGTTTTAGTAATCCTCTGAGTCCACTTGAATGTTTTGACTATTATATTTTCAGTGTCTAGATGACCTTTCTCAAAATGTAATTTTGGTTTTAGTTTGCGTTTTTCTTTGTTTATAGATAAGTTGTATAGACAGATCTATAAGTTTAGTGTAGTCCCATGCACATGACTTAATACAACATTTACTGAAGGTGATTTTAGATAACAAAGAAATATGCCTTTTAATAATTCAGTACCTGAACTGAATTAGACCAACTTTTAAAATAAGCCTTAGCTGAAACAACAAATGAATGCATCCCACTCCACACTGTTATTGTACTTAAGATTTTAAACAATTTAATAACAATTTGATTAAAATTCTATTAAAAGCACAGCTCTGTGTGTGTAGTGTGAATGTTTTATTTGTGCTTAGCCGTAAACTATTGCTAACCTTCATAAAATCAAAATGTCTGCATATTCCTCGTACATCACCATAACATCTTTTTCATCAAATATTTATATCTTTATCAGTGAAGCTGTGACAGGAGCTCATAAATCTTTATAATTCTTTTGAATATGCTGATGAGAAGATCATTATTTCTCTAGTGTCTCGATCCTGTTTTCCACATATAAATAGGTCATGTCTTTTAACTTTCCCTCTGCTTCTTATGGTGCAATTAAGGGCCAAATATAAATCCAAACTGGGGAAATACTCATATGAGGGAGCGGGGCATCCTGGGCTTTGCAATGTGGGTCAATCATCAGTGGAACCCAGCAACAAACAATGTACAGTTCAACACAAGCAGAATGAACAACACCATTGAAGTGTGCATCAGAGTGGCAACAGTGAGAGCTGATGTGTCCCATATACAGGAGACACATGTAAAATTCACTATGATCTGAGCTGAGACTAAATGAAAAGAAATATGACGACAGCCTAATCTGATGATGAGATGTAATGTATATTTGCCAAAAGAGCTGATTCAAATAGAACAAACTTGCAGTATGTGTGTATTTTGTTGGTATGCAAGGTCCTCTGGAGTTTGAGTATTTGTAGTATTTGTTTAATTTTTTAAATTAAGGCACATCTAGGCCTGTCATGATAATTACTATAGTGACTTATCGTTCAACATGTTGAATGATGGAATAATATATTTTTTTCTCCATTTTATTATTATAATTTAGCTATATGGTAAGATTTGAGCTGTAGAAGGTTGAATTAATAATTTCTATGACTCATTACAGATGCAAATTAAGTACTAAAGTGTTTAGTTTTGTTGTTTTATTATTGCAGCTCATGTTTTTTTTTTTTTTTTTTAATATTGTAGATTTAGAATAGTTTTTGTGGTATCAATCTTATTGTGTCAGTGGCATAATTTGTATTAGTATTATTATTGTACTATTGTCTATATTTATTTCAACAATATTTCACACTTCAGAATGTGTTGTCGTTACACGTCTAGTCATTTCATTAATCCATTTATTCAAAAAGCCTTCTACAGTGTGTGTTGAATGTATTGACAGAGTTGTCTGAGCCCATAGTCCTAATTGTCGTGAAAAATTATTAGAAGAACCGGTAGTGCATTGAAAATTTAGGTCAAACTAAGATTTATGTGACTGAAAAGTAAGATACAGGGTTATAATCAGTTTTGCTCTGTTATCGAAAGTGTAGGTGAAAAAAAATCAACTGCTGGAGAAAATGTGACATATTTCCTGAAACAGCATTTTGTAGTTTTTGAGGTGACACATGAAAGAAAACACTGAATTTCAGCTGGTTGAACAAAATGCATATGTCATCATTTAAAGACGAGCCATCATCAGTCTTCAGAGGAAATTAAGCTCATGCTGCAAGAAAAAACTGTCCAATCCCTGTGGCTATAGGTTTGTCCTCTATAGACTATTGTTAAGTCAAAAATTGTGTCATACCATGAATATCTACATTGATGTTTGTTTATGAATGTAAATATATGGTTAAAAGGGGTATACCTGAAGCCTAGAGATTGTTTTGACTTGATAAATATGGCCTTGCAGCTGCATCTTGAATGAAACTGGAGACACAAAACTAATTGGGCATAATAATCTTTGTTAATTTTTAGATTTTGACATTATTAAAGATGTACTTTGTAACTTTTCTGGTGAGGGGTTCTACCCCTGCATGTCTTGTGGAGATATTACATTACCTAGTAGGTTTCACATTATGGCCATATAAACATACATATCTTAGATTTATCCAATTACCATTTGTATTGCTCAATCTGATGTGTTACTTGACCTGACAGGTTTACCTGCTTGTCTCCATAGACAGAAAGGTTTAATGTCATACTGTGGAACATTTCAGGCAAAGTGATAACATCTCTATGGAGACAGGCAGCTGGCAGACCCTGCACCCGAAACGCTACATTAGTCACCTTTAATTACAAGGAAAGTATATGCATAATTCAAATACAGAATACAGTGAAAATGAAACATTTGCCATCAGATCATTATCAGTCAGTCTCAAATTTTCACTAAAACTAATACAATAAATGAATGATGTTACAGGTTAAGTGGATTGAAATAAACCCTCTCCACCCAACTTTGATGAAAGCTTGAGTCATACTTTGCGTGTCGCTGCTTCTCATTAGTCTCTCTTAACTCTAGTAGTTTCAATTGTGAGTTGGCAAAATATTCATGAGGTCTCATGCTCTGTCCTTCACTGATTACCTCCTGTATGCAAATGAGAAAGTGCAAACTTCACTGTGTATATGCATATATGTCATGTATTTAGTTGTATTCACCGTCCATATTTGTTTGTTTGTAGCATGTAAAGATGTGGGCATGTTACAGCAATATTTATTGTATTGTGAATGTTTTGAAGATATGCAAAATCTGACAATCCGGTGTTTCATTTCAATTAAAAAAACGATGTAAACTGATTTATAGACTGTTGGTTGATATAATTGATATAATGTCTGAATATTGTTATCAAGATACAGCCAATACAGCCTTTTGTTTTTTACTTTTTGTGTGTGTGTGTGTGTGTGTGTGTGTGTGTTTTTGCAGAATCTCCTACTGCACAGCGGATAAAACTCAGGACAAAGTGTTTGCTTATGTGTCCCAGAGTGAGTTCAATGAGACCCTGGAGTGCCACGCCTTCCTCTGCCAAAAGAGAAAGATTGTGAGAAAATTATATGTTTATTTTACAGGACATTTTATACTGTAAATTATTATTTACGATGTAGCTCGATGTTGCACCAGTCATATTTTAAGTGGTGTTGGGCTCCATCTAGTGGTTGAAGCTGGGATTGACACATACTGCATCATATGTAGTATAGATTATCTGAATAAGCACACAGTTAAATTCAGCAAGATTTTTTTTTTATTGTTAAATACTTTATAATTTTATACTTTTTTCAATTTTTTTCTTTAAAGGCTCAGGCGGTGACATTAACAGTGGCCCAGGCCTTCAAAGTAGCCCTTGATCTTTGGGAAATTGCTCAGGAAGGTAAGCGCAAGAACTTTCCTTCTACTTACCTGTAATTTAAAACCTAAAAATAATATAATTAATGGCTAGGGTACTATGAGCTGACAGGTAATCTTGTGAGAGGGCTGGCTCCAGTTCAGAAATGCTTCAAAATACTAGGTCAGCCATTATTCGAACACTCCTGTTCTTTTCTGGAGGGTCATCTGCTGATTTTGCACTGAAATTCTTTTCCTGAGCCAGGCCGTGTACAGTGTAAAACTAATGATTTATTGAGTTCAACACTGTTCACCATGAGTATCTGCATATTTATTTACTTTAGTGTCCTGTATTAGTGAATTTTCAAAATGTAATTTTTTAGACCTATAACAACACTAGAGCATCTTATAATAGCAAACATATGGGGCGTTCAATTATTTCAGCTCAAATGAAATGCCTTGCCCAGCTGGATTGTAGCATAAACAAAGTTTATAATAATGTATGCTTTTTGGCTCTCTTTTTGTGTTTCACTTTTCATTTTCTGTTAGACTCTAAGCATCTACAAATCCAAGAAGAGGAAAATAGATTGATGTGGTATATCTGTGTTGTATACTACTTTATACAAAAAAACTAATGGGATGTTATAGTATAACACAATCGTATTTTAAACATTTTTTTACAATGTTTAAATTTAAACATTTTAAGTTATTTTTAATCAACCCTACTAAATTAAAGTTGTTACATAGATTTGACTTGTTCACACTTATATTTCTATTTTGTTATTTGTTGACAGACAAAAACAAAAAGTCCGGGACCTGCCCATGTTCATGCTCTGGGAGTAAGAGTCAGACAGAGACAACTGGTGCAGAAGGTAAGTGTCTCTGAATGTTAATGAGACAACAAGGCACCATTTTGATTTAATGTTGTGGGGGTTACAATTTACGATGTCATGATTAAGGTTGTAAACTCCCCTTTATATTAATCGTGCCTCTTTTAGAGGACAAATAACTTCACACCAATGGGCTCATTAGTCCTGGAGGGAGGAGAGCTGAAGCTGTTTCCAACAGCGCTGACATTTATAGGTCAAAATGTTTTGTCCTCATAAGGTCACTTTTGGCAAAGTGAGATCTAATCAGGCTCAGTGTGCTCCTACCTAATAGCAGACTTCTTTCAATTAAAAGTGTCCTGAAGAAGCAGTCTTTGAACCCAAAATGAAAGTTCGATGGACTAACTTTTCAGACTATGCTGCCTCAGAGAGGAGTCTTCATAGATGATTTGCACTGCAAGCAGTCTCCACTATTTAAAATATATTTAAACTAAATATCTTGTCCATGTCTTTCATGTCCAAAAAACAGAGGTACAACACAAGCCAGTACAGACAGAAGAGAAGGTGCGGAGACCCTTCTTAGCCGCTTTACTTCACTCTCCTTTACCCCGCAGTAACCCCACACGCAGAAGACCCATCAAACACGACTCATGGGTAAGTCACACAAACACCAAACACCAATTTATGCTATTTTATATTTTCTTATTTGCATGAAAAATCAATTTTGTATTTCTACTCATTTTTATGTTGTGGCATGTTGGCCAATCCTTTAGGAGATACAGGAACAGAACACTAGATGGCAGTATATAACTGCGTGAACTTAAAGAGAGACATCTCTTCTTACCCTGTCATGAGTTTTACAGTCATGTATACAGTTATGCATACAGTGTGTACATACTAAAATAGTAACTATATCCATATCCAGAAAACACTCGTGTGCAATTATTTACAATGTTCTTGAGATGGCAGTCATGGATATTGTTTTGTTGACAGGATGTGGATGACGGTCTGGAGGATGCATTTTCAAGGTAAAGTTTCTTTGTAGAGGCCTGTTGTGTACATACAGAGGTTATTGTGCTACACCAAGATAATTGATTGAAAAATATTGTTTTTTATTTATGTTTGTTAATTATAAATGCTTGTGTTTTTAAATTTCCCACACAAAAGACAGTACTGTATCACAGTCACCAGGGGAACATCTGTTTATATTGGCAAACCATTGTCAAACTGTGGTAAAATCCAAAAGTAAAATTTGTCAACTGGACAAAAAGTTGTAGGAGTGAAGCCGTTTCGCTACTCATCCAAGCTGCTTTTTCAGTTCTGGTCAGATTACTGGTGGACACTGCCTTATATCTATCTGAAGGGAGGAGCTAACTACACTGAAACTGACTGACAGCAGCTGTTGTTTACAGTTTCTGTCTGAAGGCTAGGTCTGTTGAGCTGTTTTGTTTACTTTGTTTGCTTTGGGTCTGGGGATGGAGTTGTAGATGGGAGAAAGATGGACAACTCCATCCTGCTAAGTATGCTAATTATGACTCAGGCACAGTGTACACTCAGTGTAGCTCAATAGACCTAGCCTACATGTAGAAACTGTAAACAACAGCTGTTTCCAGTTTCAGTGTAGTTAGCTCCTCCCTTCAGATACATATAGGCAGTGTCCACCAGTAATTTGACCAGAACTGAAGAAGCAGCTTGGATGAGCAGCGAAGTGTTTTCACTCCTATAACTTTTGTCCAGTTGACAGATTTTACTTTTGGCTTTTACTATGGATCAGACCTGGACGACTGAGGGAGCACACAGACATTGGCAAACTGAATTCAATAGAATGACTGAATATCTATACTGGGCCTGGCCTGTTGGAGACATTGTACACTCTCTTTAACAATCATATAAACACAAATGATGACATTAAATTATGGCATTTTGTTGACACTGCATACAATTTAATCATCAAATTACACAGTAAATGTGTGTTGCCTTTTGGCTTAAAATGTATCATATTTGGTGAAGAAACTTTCACTAATATTACAACACCTGTAGGGGTCAGTAGCATTAATTGAAATGTATGGTGCTTTATGATGGTTGCATTATTTCAATTGTTCACTTTATTAAAACAATGTGATAGTCAGAAGCAAAATTGCAATGCAAGCTTAGTATCTCAGTAAAGGATTTGAGAGTACATGGGTTGTCCTTGGATTTAGAGACATTTTTTACCTGTTTGTTGACTTGGCAGCACTTAACCTTTTGTCTGGAGTCACATGGTCTTGTCTGTCTCACACGCAGCAATATGGAGGTGAAGGAGATGGACACCGGTGAGTAATAACAGTGTTTTATGTGACAGCTACTGTTTATTTTGAAATGCTACAAGAAAACCAAACATGAATCATTCACTCTTCTTTTACCCTGCCCATAAATCATTCATTCATTGCACAAAAGGCTTATGTAATGTCAGGGTACAGTAACAGAAAATAGCTAGACTTGACAAGGCCTGTTATTACACCTTTGTTTTGTCCATATGGTATAATGGAAAAAATACAATTGTGCAGTGTAGCCATCTAAGTATATAGTTAATAAAACACATATATTTGTTTTAAGGTTGCATGCCACGCCAATCACATTATTTCATATTACCGAGTAATTCATTTTGTCCAGCTTGATTCACAATGTGTTGCCTATGTGCCTGTGTTTCATGTACATACTTTATTTACTCATTACCACTTTATAATAGCTAAGCTTTAATTAGCCATGAACATAGACTTCTATTATAATGAACAAACTATTTATTAAGAATGATTCAGGCTTAATACCTGCTTAATTAAAGGGGTTAGGAATTAAGTTTAGGGTATTAAGTAGTTATAGCCTGAATCATTCTGAAACTATTTGTTCATTGAGTCTCTGTTCGTGCTTTATTAAGTCTAAGAAAAGTGTAGTTATTAAGTGTTACCTTTATTTATTGTTAGTTCATTTGTAATATACAGAGTCATAATTGTGAACATATCCACCCTGTGCTCTTTTTAGACTGCCCGAGTCCAAACCCTGCCCTGACGATGCAGCTCTGAAGTCTCAGACGCAGCCACAAAACGCTCCTAAACCTGCACTGGGCTCATGGTGAATCTGAGGCTCTTCTGTATTCTCCTCCTGCTGCAGAAAGGCCATGGAGACTTACCCTTCTTTTAACAAAACTACTTTTCTCTGAGCCAGTGCCAGTTCACACACTCCTCATTGTAAACAGACATTCCCCGCTGTACTCTGATTCACAAACTGCAAGATGAAAGATGCTCCTCACAGTGTGTGCGATATCGCAATGGATTACTGACACTTTGATTTTTTTATTAAAGACTTTTTAAGATCAGAGTCTACCGTTTGATCCAAACTTTTGAAAACATCATCAAGGATCATTTGTAATTTAACTAGATTAAATATTTCTCATTTTTATCGTTTGTTTGTTTGATGAAGCTGCCAGATCTGTTGGAGATGTTCCAGTGTAAAGAAATAGAGAGTGAGTAAACATGAATTACTCAGTCTGGTCCCACTGGAGTTTGATTCAGTATCCACTTTCAAGTTAGCTGGTGTTTATTACTACATATATGTGGATATAATATTATGAAAAGACCGTTTACTTGCATAATTTTAGAAAACATGCTGAGACAATTGAGACTTTTCTATATTTTGCCCTTAAGATTATTTTAACCACATGTCCTCTATGTTTATTCTTTGTTTTGAAGTAATATTTTCCATAATGTTACCAATAAAACCTAATGTAAAAAGTATAATATATTTATATAAACACCTCCAAGTTACAGTACTTTCTGTATTTTCTATCAATTGTACTATTATGTGTTAATTATATACCATGAGACTAGTAAGAGAATTACTATTATCAGGTCTGTGCATTGTTTTAATATTGTTTCTTGTATCTCAGTATTACGACTCTTTTGTAGAGCTCCATCAGTCATTTAAATAATGTACGACCAAACTACTTCTTTTTTTATTATTGTCAAACTGCTCTGTGTTGCCACTCAGTAATTAGTTTAATAATTGACTCAAACGTTACACTGAGCAACTTTTACAGGAAATGTACATTCTACTCAAACAGATTACCCCCATTGACGACAATTAACTGTGTTACATGTGAGCTCCACCTCTGTTGACTCTCAAAACTCATGTCTATGTAACATTCTGGTGAGGGGTTCTGTCACCTGCCTGTCTGCAAGGATTTATCGCTTTGTCTGGAATGTTCCGAAGTATGGCATTAATCTAATCTATCATATATGTTCAATTATAAGTGTTTTGTTGCTTAAGCAATACCTTGAAAAATAATACACTCAAAGGCAGGGTCGCCTTTCCACAGATCAGACCTGTAACTTGGCATGTTACATAGTGAACCTTTAACTTCTCAACCTTTTATTTTTATCTCCTGTTAAGGACACATTTTGGCCCAGACCAGCTGCAGTGGCCCTTGCCAACACCACAGTTGGGAATAATAGTGATGAAGAGGGGGAGGCGGAGTCAGGCGATGCTGTTGTTGTCATGACACCCACTGCAGAGTAATTGAACTGCTTATCAGGTTATTGCCATGAAGCTTAAATTGTACTATTATACGAAAGATAGCAAGCAGTATGGAGTGGAATGAGCATTTCAGATCAGATCAAATAATTATCCACAAACAAGACATACTAAAAGTCAAGGTCAACAGAGGTCATGATAGAATTTCATCGACAATAACAGTATGTTCTATGGCACACTTATTTTTCTTCAATAAACCACCATTTGTCTGGTCATATATTGATGTGTGGATGATTTAGTACAAGCTTATCTATTCCAGGAGGCGTGGACACTCAGAAGTGTTATGGAAATTAGATTTGATTTACACTCAAAAATATAAAATTTGGTGTATTACCAAAGTTTAGTATTTTTCATGCAAGTGGAGAGAACCTTGCTTGTCTCCATGGAGATGTTATTGCTTTGCCTGGAATGTTACACAGCATCTCATTAAAGTTATCAGTCTCTAAGTCAATTAACAGGTTAGATCTGTGGAGAGGGGTGACCCCACTCACAGTAAGAATTCGCATTTTTCAAGTATATTTGAACAACAAAAACACCTATAATAAAATGTATGCAGATATAAAGAGGTTTGATGCTATACTGTGGAACATTCCAAAGCAAATCAATATCATGCAGTAATATTTCCATGGAAAAAAAGCAGACCCTTAAACAGAAGTTATATAATGCAAGGGCAGAATTCTACCTTGATGATAATGGCGATATTTATGACTACTTAAATTTATCTAGAAATGTCACTTTTGGGATCCATCATTGAATCTACCCTTTAGCAAAACAGTGTGTCTAAACTGCATTCATAGAAACATTTTACCATTTTATTTTTTTAAAAGCATTACAGGCAATAGTAAATTTATGTAACTGTGGGATTATGTAACCTTTTTAATTTTAATTATACCAGTGCATTAGAAAATGAACTGGCGAGTCACCCAACCTTTCTATTCAGTCAGGTTGGGCACAAGCTCACACCATATTGCATTTTGTTGGTTTCTCATCCCAAGTGCTCATGACTTCAAAGATCTGACAATGCTGATGATGGTTGCAATTCCATATGAAATTCATGTACACTCACTACTTGCTTTTAATGACTATATGGTTATCTAAAGGAATATATCTGATAGACTACTACTTACAGTTTACAGTATTTGGTGCTTAGTTTGTACTATGCAATTAGTAGGTTTTGAAAATTGTTATATTGTAATACCAGATATTTGTATATATCACATCTCCCATGTTAAAATTGTACATAAGGTATAAATATCATGGTTTGGTTTCTGCACAATAAAATTTGTATAAATATGCTGTGTGTACTTTTATTTTATTTTTTTATTTTATTTTTTTCAACTTCAATTGTTTTGAGATTTTTGGTCTTGATAAATAGGTTTGTGTTTGTCTTTCTGTAGCAAATGCATTGACTCCAAAAATTGCCTCAAAATGTGATCAATAAAACCTCCTAAGCAAAACGTAATGGATTAACTGAGCGCTGCCCTCGGCTCAGACAGACCATCAAAAATCAAATCTCTGATCTTAAGACCTTTTCCTTCCTTAAATGAAACATGAAATCTAATCCATAC
This sequence comes from Periophthalmus magnuspinnatus, assembly GCF_009829125.3. Taxonomy (NCBI): domain Eukaryota; kingdom Metazoa; phylum Chordata; class Actinopteri; order Gobiiformes; family Gobiidae; genus Periophthalmus; species Periophthalmus magnuspinnatus. The sequence goes on from NC_047149.1 coordinate 15,548,904, forward strand.
TGTTGCTCTTAGAAATAGTTCCCAGCTTGCAGTGGTCGATTAGGGGCAAGGACACGCTGCTGTTTGCTCACATCAATACTGTGCTCTGGCCTTTTGCCAGTGAATGAATGACGCTCTTTCAGAAATATGCACCATTTTATAACTAGAATGGTAAATAAAAGTGACCTGATTTCTACAGAGATGTAGTGTTTATTTGAAAGAGAAAAACATCGGCAGAGTCTGGGCAGTGTCTGGTCAGAGTCTGGGCAAATCACTGCTGTTTGGAGCCATGTCGTTCTCTATAAAGCAGCAGGGAATTTTTATTTTTTATTTTTTTAACTAGAAACTGTATGTGGGCGTCTTAACATAGTTGCGAATTAAATTTGTCTAGTCTAAATTGCACTATAGTATGGGATATTTTTTCGAGATATAAATGAAAAAAGCAATGCCCGGAATGCTCCATGGTAAAGCATCAAACTTATCTTTCTTAAATCTATATTATGATTATGGTGTTTCTTTTGCTCAAAAATAACACAAAATTTGCCATTCTTAGTGTGAGCGGGGTCACCTCTCCTCAGACCTGATCCGTAACTCAGCCCACTGCTTTTCTCTATGATGATGGTTAAGTTTACACATCTCCACTGAGACAAGAAGGTGACATACCCTCCACCAGAAAAGTTACATATAGTGTACCTTTAAATACTTAATGTAATGTGATATTGATTGACATAGGAAATTATTAAAGCCTTGATGCACTTCTTTCCATAATCAAAACAAATATAAATATATCAATACCTTAATCACAGGTTACAAAATATTAATATTGAATGCAATGTGTGAAAACATATGGCAAAGCTCAAAGTAATCCAAAATACTCTATACACTGGTAAAACTGGCACATTAAAATGCACCGGTCTCCATAAGTATGAGATATGCCACTATTTATTCCAGGCTCATTGTTCTCTGCCATTGCCATAATTGCCTGCTGTGTCTCGGGATCCGCGCACAAACAGTCCATTTAGGATTCATAAGTGTGTAATTAATTGCTAAAGACAATTTTGAAATGGTTAATTAGCCTCAGATAAGGTGCCTGGTTGGCTCGTCGCTTCATATCGTGAGGCGTGTGGCTTTTGATAATGAGAATCTATAGAGAGCACTTTGTGGAGGGCAGGCTCTTTCTCATTGCTCTGCGTTACAAGATACAAACACCGGCACAGGTTTCCTAGATAGGATCTCCCTGATATAATATAATATGTAACATCAATCTTCATATATCTTTGTAATCCTTATGTAATCCATGGCCTACATAACCTGAGATAGTACAGACTTAGATTAAAGGCCATTGTACTCACCAACTCCCTGAATGCGCTAATCACTTTCTATATAAAGCTGTGTGGTATTCTCTGTGTTATACTTCCAATAAAAGTGTTCTCGTTTAAAGGCCAAGTGAAATGAACTTATTGAATTGGAGTTTTCTTGATAGATCCACATTCATAATGGTTTCATTTGACAAAAAGTGACAAGCCCTAGTGTGTTTTGAGACTTATTATAGTGAAACAAGGCTTTTGCCAGATATTTTTAGTATAGATTTTTAGCCCTTGCGAATAGTTGTTTAAATTAAAGTTTCAATCAGGCATGGTAGTCATAATATAATAGATTTCCATATGCATATCAGCCATTGCGTGATTTGGCAAACAATAAGATGCTATCTGTAAAAGTGTGTCCATAATTAAACTACATCTTTTGCTTCAGTTCTGACAGACCATTTATTTAAAAAAAAAAAAAAAAGAAGAAGAAGAAAAAAGTTTATTATTCCTTTGGGATGGATAATACAGTGTTGTTTCTTAATGGTTCATGGTTAATTTGCCTGGCAAGCCAAAACCACATGCTTTGACAATACATTACAAAGACAGAGTGTAGAAGGGACTGGCTGGTCAGGCAAGTACAGAGGCATGTCTAACGAGATAAACTGATGCATAACTGTTCACCAGAATACTGAAATTTAAAATTCAGATTTTTTACAGATGTGACCATAAACAAATTAAATCTGGACACACCCCTGCAACTTAATCTTCCTTTTCACCAACTAAAATACATAATAATATCTATCCCTCCTTATGTAATAATAAAAACATCAGGTTCACTCTGGGCTTTTCCTCCTCATTACTGTCTCTCTACACCACTACATGGCTGATCATACTGCCCTGAACACCTTATCTTATTTACAAGTGTGAAGTCTAATATAACCTTAAGGGGAAAGTGATGATGATGATGATATCACAGTACTGCAATACTTTTGTCCTCTAACTTTGTGTACACATCAACCTCTAAATTGCATGCAGCTTCATTTGGTGAAATTAAATAAATAAGCGGTATGACAATATATACAACTGAGTGTGAGAAACAACACCTTAACTCTTAAAAAAGTGCCCTTACATTGATCATCTGAAATGACTGTAACCTAATATATTACATTATTTTGCTGTCCAATTATCAGCTAATATACATCTGTCATAGGAAGCAATATACACAACAGAAGACACGGGCTATTAGCTAAATCACTTCTATTTGCTAATATCGTAGCACATGCAGTTATCAAAAATACACTGCGTATTTACAACCAGGCCTCCCAGAGATGACAGGTGTGTCTTGTATTGCAGAAATGTACAAAGCACCTGGCAAAGACATCCACGTTCATCGGTTGATCTGCTGCAATGGCGACCGTACATGCCACAGTCTTTTATTTCTTTTCACTCAGAAGGCTTTGGCGCAGTGGCACAGGACGGGACTTTTCAGACTTCAATAATGTTGATAGAAGGTACTGAAGGATGGAACTGGGAAAAAATAAAAAGTTTAAAAGTTGAGGCTTACATGTGCAATATATGATTGTTTAGCTATGACTGTTTGCTCCGTCTTTTTACAATATTGGGTTTTCTTTCCATACCTATAAATTCTCTTTCACCCAGCCTACCAAGTGCCAAGTGTGCAGCCCAACAACAACAACAACAACAACAACAACAACAACAACAACAACAACAACAACAACAACAACAACAACAACAACAACAACAAACTTTATTTATAAAGCACTTTTCATACAAGAAAAATGTAACACAAAGTGCTTTACAGTGCATTAAAATCAGTCCCACCCACCAAACCCACCCAACCACCCCACAGCCAAACAACCCAACCCCAACACATCAATAAACACAACCAGACAACCCCCCACCCCAACGCACACTCCCACCCCCCACCCCAACACATGTTAAAATACCTTTGGTTTCATTAAAATATGTTTAAGTGCCATAGGCTGGATTAAGATGAACCAGATGAGAGAGCGCCACCAGAGGAACCATCTGCACCAGGAGCAGGGTCACCCACAGCCACAGGACACCAGCCCAGGGCCCAGAGAAGAGATGAGGTCAAGACCAAACCTCCAGGGCCCACGAACCAGGGCCCAGTAGCCACAGCCAACCACAGCTCCCGGTGCAGAGGGCTCCTCAGAGGAAACACTGGCAAATCTAAAATTATTAAAAATAATAAAATAAGTCAAAGCTAAACAAGTAAATAAAACCATGGATATCAACATAAACACACTGGCCAGCCTAAATAAGCCTAAATAAATAGAGAAGTAAACTAAAGTGACAACCAGGCACGTTTTATAGTAACAAACCTTTCTATATAGTGTAATTGTTATTGTTCTCCCTGATGTAATAATAATGGCTTACACTTGTAATGCACGTTACAGACTTGGTGATGATAAGCTACTATTGTAGCCACAGCTGCCCTGGGGCACTTTCATAGTGAAGTGAAGTGTCTTGCCTAAGGACACAACCACTTGGTCCGAGCGGGACTCGATCCTCCGACCTTCGGATTGGGGGACCAACACTCTAACCACTGAGCCACTGTCGCCACTGTTTACATAGCATACATCAACTGACTTATTCTATGTCCTTTTCCTCATGTTTCTTCCATTGTTCTCTGTGAAACTAATGAGCAGATAAATTTGTTGTATGCAGTTCAGTCTGGGAGCAGCAGGCGCATGTCCTTTCTCCCAGTGCAGACGCTCTTGTTTATCGAGCCTCATGGCCTCATTATTGAGACCTTTTTAACAGTCCATGCCACATTCAAGACAACCTTCAGAGATCCCCCACAGTCAGAAACTCTAAATATTTAATGAGAAATCCAAATAGACAGATGAGCCTGGTCTGAGGAAATCCAAATGCATTACTTCATGACTTTGTTTGGAGCCAACGCACTTTTTACAAGTAAAAACAAATGCATTATTTATAATATATACCTAAACAATCAATCTTTTTTTTTTCTGGTAGGTCTACTTCCTAGACTGGATTCTGACTTTTAATTCCTCTTTTTTTGTTGAGTAATATATATTTTGATAACGATACAGATACACCCAATATTCACATTTTGCATATCTTCAAAATGACATTCACAATATTATATGGATAATCTGATATACCCACCTCTAGTTCTACATTGCCTCAAAATTCAAAAATGTGGGTGCAATATTGTGAGTGTTTAAGCTAATTAATATCATGTCAAGTTGAATTCAGAGCTTGAAGTTTAAGCTATGCTCTAAAATTTTCGAAGAGGATTTGCTCTTTTACTGTATTAGTTTTTAAAATGTTGAACTTGTCATAAGGCTAAGATGCATCTCATTCGTCCAGTAAGGGAACTCATTAGCCTATGTCAGCTGGCAGGCTCTGACCTCTCACTAAATTACCCCACTGTGACTCTTTGGTGACCCTTGCTCTCACCTTGCTCCGGAGTAGGCCCCCGCTGTGGTGTTCGGGCGTGCTGTGCTCAGACGATGGCTTGGCCTTCTCTTTGTTATTGCTGGAGTCATTGTCCTTGATGATGTCATACTGACGACAGAAGAGGGCAATCACAGCTACAAGAGGTGAGAGAGAAACACACTCAGTCACTGCGGCATCTGGCAAGGCAAGTTTATTTGTAAAGCACAATTTATCCATAAAGTAAACAAATTAACATAAATAATCATCATAAAATGAACATTAAAAGAGAAGTGCAGAATAAAACCATTTCAGTCATATGCACAGCTAAACAGAACTGTTGTGATCCTGGATTTAAACATTGTCAAAGTAGAGGCCTGTCTCACATCTTCAGGACGACTGTTCCAGGTTTTAACTGCATAAAACTGAAAAGCTGATTCCCCATATTTAGTCCTGACTCTAGGCACCGGCAGGAGGCCGGTCTCTGAAGTCCTCAGAGTGTGAGATGGTTCATGTGGAGATGTACTTTGAACCACAGGAGCCAGTGCAGAGACCTGACCACCTGGTTCTAGTCAGGATCCGTGCTGCAGAATTCTGGATGTACTGCAGCTGTCTTAAGGCTCATTTGGAGAAGCCAGTGAGCAGGGCGTTATAGTAGTCTAACCTCTATCTGCCCAATAGAGGAGAGTAGCGAAAAATGCAAATTATGCTCAAAATGTGATTTTTTTTTTTTTTTTTGTGAAAAATAAAATCATAATTGAAAGAACAGTGCAAGAAAGAAAGTAACTGAGTATGAAGATACTACTTTCATATGAACAATTACACACTTAAACATTAAATATATTTTCTTTGTAGCATTTTTCATCTCCAAATGCCTCCAAATTAGGTCTTTAGCGTAAATTAGGTCTCAGCGTAATGCTAATCTAAATTTAAATAAGAGGATATCATTAGGGAGTGATAGCACAGATTGACTAAGGAGAACTCAAGGAATCAAGAAGAGAAATGAAATACCAGACAGTATTTTATCTAGTGAGCCAATTACATATGCATTGGAGTATTATAGTTGTGAATCACTGTCCTTGATGCAGATTGGGTTTCATTTAAATGATGTGCAATTACATTTTATCAAGCTAACACACATTCATTTATAGACATTATAACACATTCATTATGCATAAACTATCTCTAGCTCAAACAATAGTGGACTTTTCTGGGCCAAATAGATTTTCCTCATTTACACATATATGCCAACTTTCTGAAAAGCAAGGATTTTCAAGTGTCTTTTGGGTCAAGTGTGTTTTTGATAAGGTTTTATACAACACTTATACAGCACCGCTTGTTTAATCTTCAAGTGAAACTGAAGTGCACTTTGCATCTTGTAGTGAGATAATGAAGCACAATGTATGAAAGCTTTCAAACAACAAATAAACCACATGGTTAATTTGTATGTTTTTGGTAATGACGCTGGCTTGAATACTCCATACACATGATATCCATACATTTTTCAGAATCTTTTTGAGTATTTTAGTTATTTGTTTTCAGTTATTGCATAGTCTAAATATTAAAGGACTCTTCTCTCACTGATGTTGAACTATGATAGAAAAAAAAAATAGAAAAACATGTCTATTCCTGGCAACTGTTTCTTTATGGTCCTCATCCAGCAAAATGCCTTTTAAAATATATGTTGTCTTTGTCTCGTACTGTGTCCTTGAGTGTCCTGAAAGACACTTTCAAATAAAATCTATTATTATTATTATTATTATTATTATTATTATTATTATTATTATTATTATTATTATTATTATTATTATTATTATTATTATTATTATTATTATTATTATTATTATTATTATTATTATTATTATATCAGCAATTGTTGGTCAGTCAAATATTTTTCCATAACATACTTTCACAATAATGCAGTAAAATAGATTTTCTTGAACTAGAAGATGTAAGATTGATTCAATATGGTTAAATATGAGTTTGAGTAAAATAACTTCTCTAACCCAATCCTTCCTGAGTTTGTGTTGAGTTTATGTACCCTGTGTACCCTGCCTTCTCTCATTATAAATGTTATTTAACAACATTTCTTTCAGTTGGGAGAAAAGCTTTGCTACTCACATCCAGTCAGACACACACTTTCCATTGTGCCTAGTCTACGCCATTAGGCAGCTCCCTCTGAGGAGCTCACAAACTTTTAGTGAGGAAGTGCTGAGATCCAGGGAAAGAAAGCATGATGTTAGTTTGACACGACGGCTCTGAAAAAGGCCAGAGGGGATGTCAGGCTTTTTTAACAGTGAGACTCGGGGCAGCAGGGCAGGGACCTAAACTGCAGTTAACAGGGAGGCTCCAGGTCAAGCTGTGGGTGGCTGAGGATTAAGCAGAAGCTATTGATTTTCAGCTCAGTGTAACGATGTGACAACAAGATAATTTACAGGTGAATCTGCCACGTCATATGCACCAGGAGTTCACAGAAGAGCTGATAATACATAATATTAAGATGGTAAAAATGTACTGTTTAAGATGGAAAAAAGTGCACTGTCTAACTGTGTAAATGGTGTGACGTTCCACAATATGGCATTAAAGCTATTGATCTTGCATTATTCAATTAAAGTGTTATTATTGCTAAATACCTTGAAAAATGTGCATTCTTACTGTGAACGAACTCATTTGTCTACAGATTTAACTTGTAACTTGACTTGCTTGCACCACCAGCTTGTCTCCATGGAGATAGGTAAGTTTAATGCCACACTGTAGAACATTCCAAGCACATTATTTTAGTGACTTTTTTGTACTTTATTAAATGCAGTGAAACAACTATACCCACTGAATGCATCTTATCAATGAGCATATGTACAGTAAGAATGAATAGTACTGTGTGAGTACCTACCCGCCCACATGACCAGAACCACCACAATAATGATCATCTCTCCGGTTTGGAGGTGTCTTGACTTGTCCAGGCCCTGCACTGTGGGGTCATCTGGAAACCAAAGAAGCTGTACGTAATAAAAAATTCAAACAAAATAAAACTGGAATAGATGATTTAGTCATAATTTCCAGGTAATGTAAGTGTCAGTTACAGAAAGCCAGTTCAGATCCGTGTCAATTCATTTATCACCAATGATGCTGCTGCATTTAACAAAAAGTGTAGCAGTGGGAGAATGTGCATTACCACATATTAATCTTGTAGCATTAATCCTCCTCTAAGTGGATTGACTATAGGCTCTTTCCCACTCTCCAAACTATCTCTCCATGGACCTGATCCAGACCAGCACTCTGCCCAATTGAATCTTTTAGTGAAACCAGTTGTCAGGACACTAGCTCCAGTGAATACTACGGCTTTATTTATGCAGCATCAATGGTACCATATTGTAAATTTGCAGTCATCTTTTGAAATATGGTTCAGAGGCTTCAAGAGCACGCATATGGTTTACATTTTTAAACTTATGAGCACTATCAAGGATTGTTTTGTAATATGTATTTATTTGAACTTATTTTAAGCTCCCGGTTTTACCAATGTCACAAACCTCAAACTGATAAGGCATTTCATGGATTTAAAAATCATGCCATGCCAACTGTTGTCCTTTCTAGAATTATAACTTCCATTATTCTTGCCAATCTTAGAATTCACCAAAATATATATAGTATTAATATAAAGTATTTTACTTACTACACGACTGTCTATAAAGCATGTAGTCCATGACAGAAGAAAACCCAGCACTATAAGACAACTGACCTCTCACTTGTGTTTAAGGTCGTTATGTGAGAATCTAATGTAAGGTTCATCTCTTGTATAACTTCCTGTCTCTGTAGATGAGGTAATATGGACCTAAGAATTAATCTCAAATGTCAGGTGAAGACTGGGCTCTACACTGACCATCACAGCCAGTTTATTAGTACATCATCATTACCAGACTCTATCTCAACCATAACCCACATAAAGAAGCTCCCATCCTTCTGTCATGCCACTAACAAGGCTTTTTAAATACTCATTATTTGTGCTGTCAAGATGTTTGAAAATATCACTTGGAATGCAGTAGTAGTAGTAATAGTATAGAACACTGTACAAAAATAAAAGCATATCATTATTTTATGTTGGAAGATTTTAAGTTGACCTTGTTTAAAAATATTTATGTTCAGTTAACATATTTAAATGGAAAAAGGTAGGCTGACCGACCAGCCTCAGGTGTATTCTCATACTTCTCCACTAGGTGCTATCTATGTTACTGCACAGGTTTCACATCTGCTACCTGGTTAAAAAAAAAAAATCAAACAAACTTATAGATGGTAGCTTTTTTATATTATGTTAGGAGTAATATTTCATTTTTTGAGACTATATGGAGTCCAGTGTCTACATTCTACACCGTATAGTGATACCGGAGCAGATGCTTTATTGTTTAAATCTTTTACTGTTAGTTGTAAAAAGAAATAACAATGTTTCAACACACATTTAATTTGAAGTCCCAATCAAATTAAATGAGCGTTGAAACACTTTTTGACCTCTTAACACTACTTATACGTCCACCAGCTGGGAATCACTCCAGTAATTGCTTGGTTTCATCACAATAATCTCTCAGACAATCATATTTAATAGAGATGGGGGTAACTAAAATGAAGATTGTTAAGTGCATCTTTGTAGTAATACAGTATACCAAGTACTTAGTCACTAATAGAAGTGATCAGGCTAAAACATTTGTAAATTTACCTTTCTTTGGCTTAACCTGGGCTCCACATGAACACACACGTGCTTAGGCTCACACAGTCTTTTACAGTACACATATGCACCATGTCTCCTGAAGCATGTTTGATGCATAGCCCCACTTCAAACAAACAGCAGTCTCTTCTGATGACCTGAATGGGCTGTGTTGTTATCATACATATTTCATATCTCTATTTCTATACTTGCATAGGCTTGAATTCTGTGCTTTCTTCAGATCTCACAGAGGCAGAGGGCCTTGTAGAACCTCCACCGCACCACTGAATTAATGAGTTCACCTCACTCCCCAGCCCTGTCCAGAGTCCAAATCCCTGGATGTTGTTTGTGAACCATGTCTAGAATTCTTGCGATAACAAACTAGGGCTTCTGCTCCACTGTCATATAGATGTGTTAAGAAACAGCAACAACAGATGCATCGGCTTGTACAGTATAATGACTTACAGAAGTAAACATGATGGAAAAGGTGCTATTGTCCAATACAGAGATGTGTGGATCAGTCAGTTTTACATTTAAAATTGATTAAAGGTGTACACTTTTTGTGAGAATTTTAGAAAAGGCTATTTATGCTTTCCAGCTTAATATTATATGTGTAGAACTGTTAAACCAGTTCTACATTAAGGTGTCTTCTCAGAAAAAGCTGATATTTCAAAACTTGTCTCTGTTGCACTATAAAATACTATTGGAAACTTACACCTGGTGAAGTTTCCATCTTTGAACTGTATCTGCTTTCCTCCTGTGTCAAAGTGTGTGACAGCTCATGGGGCCACAGATGCCATCATGTCCGTGTTTGTGGTTGTCAGGGGCAACCGTTATATAACAATTTGATGTGACTGAAGAGTTGGTGAATAGTGATGTGTGCTGTTGTATAAGATTAGATGTGACACTCCAAATGGCATGTTAATTTCATTGAGTTGAAAATGCAAGCTGATAAGTTTATGATAGTTTATTGATGTCAGCTTGCGAAAATAATTATGTTTGGCAAAATGGCCCCAAAAGGCAAATGAGGAAAAAAAAAAAAAATCTGAACCAACTATATGAAACGAAATAGCCTATATAAGCTTTTCGAGCACTTTGTAATAAATCATTTAAAAGCTTCCTGTTAGGGAAAAAAAAAAAAATCCATGCCTTTGGATATATGGTTACATTTTGTACAAAAGCTAAAGACTTACTTCTAAATACCACAGTGTACTCTGGTTGTTGAGGTTGTGCGGTTTGTATTTGTTTTCTCTGTTTAATGCAATATTGTAAATGGAATAACAAAATATTTAGCAGCCAAAGAAATGTATATTAGCCTAGTACCAAGAAATTACTAAAATGTTTCTTCATGTTTCGTCATTTAGAGTGATCATACTGGGTTAGGGTGATACTAATGGCATTTCTATGGAATCATGCAGAATGGCAGATGTATTTCCAAACAGTCTTTTAGTTATCATGGTATCCCAATCCATGCTCTTATTACTGTGCTGTAAAATGCGAGCATTCTCCAATGGAATCACTAGCAGTTTTCTGTATAATGTTTGGCTGTGTTTATCAAATAAAAGGTTTAGTAAGGTTTTCTCTCTATCCCCAAATAGACCAGTCTTCAGTCTCCACACACCAAAAGTTTATGACTCAGAAAGAGGCTGCCGTTTTGGGGCTTTTTTGTTACATAACGTTGGTGCTTTCCTCTCCGGGCCCAAAGTGGAACAGCTCATTTATGTGTAGTTGTTGTTGTTGTGAGCCTGGTCTGATGTACCAATGCTTTTAGGCCCACACAGTAAAGCACAGAGCCAACAGAGTTAAGAGCAAGTCACTGGAAGATTCTGGAAATGTACACCTCTGTAAGTGTGTGTGTGAGTGTGCGTGTGTGTGTTTATGTGAGGGGCACAGGGCTTTGAGCCAGCAATTCATTATCCATTTATTCAAACCTCCTCAAGCATGACAGCCAGGCATCTCCAAATATGAACATTTTATGTAACTTTATCTGAATATGAATTCTTGGAAGACACTGCACTGGCAACAGCACCCTTTCCTTTTCTTTCCTTTTCTTGTTGTTCTGTATTTATAGCACTAGCAGAAAATAATTACTTATTTTTACATTAGTATGCCAGGGAAAATGTACGATCTGAAAGTAGTTAATTTTTTATATTATTGTCAAGAGTTGATGATGTGAAAAAAGCATTGAACTAAACATGGAGTTAAGATGATTGACTGAGATTCAGGAGCCGGACCACGCCTCAACCTCCTCCTGCTCCTCTCCAGAGCACCACAGCTCACCTCAACCACACCTCTAATTACCCAGAAGTCCTATTTATACAATCCTGTCCTAGAAAGACTGTCTGTCTTCACTCGACCCCTCCCTCCCACCCGTGTCTCTTGGGGTGGAAGAGGGTAGATCCTGAATCAGGGCAGCTAACCATCTGAGAGAGCTCCCATCCTGAGTCTCAAGCCAGCCTCCGCATTTATTCATATCATCAATAAATACCTTTAATTGTTGTGGCATGGTCCTTGCTAGTGAATGTGAGTTTGAGTTGATCTGGTAGTGGTGGTAACAGTAGCTATGACCATTGCTATACTCATAATATACAGTTAAGTAATAATTACTTAATTTTTATTACTTTAATACTTAATACATATTCCTTGGAATTAATATGCTGTGAAAAAAATACTAAAACGTCAATTGCCGACAATATCTAAAAGTGACTGTTATAAAATTCTCTTGACGTTGTCGAGCCTTACAGTAAAATGCCGCGTGCGCAGTTGGCTATCATACAAAATTAGTGCTGGTTTATTGATGCCTTGTGTTTGACTTTGACCAAGAAAGTGTTTTCACTGATTTTATGGACTGGTCCTAGTGGTGAAAACAGGAAGCGCTGACGAAGGCCGTTCATAAAAGTGTTGCTTTCGCTGACTCAGGTTAGATACCATTATTAAACTGGCAGGACAATCCACGGCCAAAGACAGAGTCACCAATTCAAGTCTGACACGTTATGTTTATTTTTACGTAGAGTATTTCCTATTTACATTAGGAAATTGTTTAGACAGCTATACATTTTCAAGTGTCCAGGCAAAGTGCTGAGATTAAGAAACACTTTCACTACTTTTTAAAGAGGTCAAGATTGAGTATGCAGCATTAATCAAGATTTAGGGCCTCATGAGTCATCCAAGTAGGTCAGAAAAATAGTCCTTGTTTTTGTTTTTCACTCGCTCATATTATTTAATACATTTGATGACTGACCCAGATTGAAAAGTATATTTGGTAGAAAGTCCATACAATTTCTTATAGAGACGAAAGGGGAAGCAGTGACTCATTTGAAGTGGATTCTACCAAGTTTAGGTCAACCTCAAGTGATTATTTTATCTCCCACTGCTAATTGTCTGAAATCCTCTGTTAACATGCCTTGGCATTACATTAATAATAGTCTCATTACAGTCTGATTTGTCCTCATAAAGTGACAAATGTTCAGTATGTTTTAATGGATGACTTGACCTTTACAAAGGTTCTATAGTAATCAGTGAAGTAATTAGTTTGTATTCAACCTGCGTCCTTTAAAATCTATAAGGACATCCATGAAACTAGAGGTTGTTTATTTTGCAGTAGCTTGGACTTACCTTTAAATAGTTCTGCAAATGATTTTTTAACATAGACGTGTTTGTTATTTGTTGTATAACCAAGTCTCATTGTAAATTTTGCATTGTATAAAACATTTCTTTTGCATGTGCACTTCTGTTGCCCTGTACCCCTGACAAGTTGCCCTAGTAGCAGCATTGTAAGTCAGGTCAAATAAAGCATCTTGTAACCACATTTTAACTTAACCTTAACCAACTAAACTACTATCATAATCAAGTACAATTTAATCAAAAAAAGATATAATTTAATGGCTCTTGTTACCAGAGGGAGTTTGACATAGTGCACCTTTATGCTGACTGGGCTTTAAACCTTATTCATCTGGTCTATGTATCCTATATCCATTTAACATTCCCTTTGTCACAGTCAAGTGCCTCCTATAGAAAAGTAAACCAATTTGCGATAGATAGATACCAAGCACAACCAAAAGCCTGCAAAGCCCCCCTCTCTTATACATATAAATCAATGGTGCTTTTATATTTCCTGCGTACGGCCTCTATAATGTGATTACCTTGCTGAATGTAAAGGTAGCCTGGAAACCCTCTTCCATATTAAACATCCACATGAAGCAGGATCATTTGAATTTCAATAGACTTCTGTGAGTTTCGTTTCCTTGGATCAATATGTGTGTTTTCTGAGTCGACCACAATCCCATTACTTTACTGTAAACTTTTAATTATAAAATGTGACACACTGCAATAACTGCCCATTCTGCAGTGTTTGGAAAACAGTACTCAAGGACTCTATTGAAAAGCATCTTATTAAATGCACCTTGGTTTGAATAGTGTGGTAAAAGTTTAGCTATGAAGCCATTTATGAATTATTTGTTGATTTAGCCACTATTTCTATGAAGTGCATCAAATAACTATAATTTTCCTTGTTCAAAATATTCACATTGAACCAGGACTATGAACTGTCAAAGTGATGAATCAATCACATGCATTTCAGAACATATTTGAGGGCAAAATTACAGCTTTGACAGGTTTTGTACAGTGGAGATGTGAAATTGTCATGATGTCTGTTTGTTGCTGTCCTCCTGTACTCTCTCTCTCCCCCCCCTCACCTGTCTGTCTGGAGCTGGGCGGAGTCTCCGACTCCTTCTGCTCACACCTGGAGCGCATTAGCGCAATCACCCTCACCTGTGGTGGCGCATAAGAAGACTCGGCAGACTGCACTCGGAGCCAGACTGTCCGCGTGTAAAACACTCCTGCCTTCGCCCGCTCCTGCCTCTACACTCCGGTACAGTCATCTCCCTCTGCACTGCCTGTCTTGGTCTCTGGCGTCCCGCCTGCCTCTTACCCTGGGTCCCACTCTTTGGACTACGCCGGCCCTGTCTGTCCTGGTCTCGTCCCCGCTCCCGTCTTCACTCCAGCCCCGGCTTCCCGTTCCCGACCCGCTCTCCGTCCGTCCTGCCTGCCTCCTGTTTCCTGGGTCCTCGTGTGTGTGTCATTTGAACTGTTTAAGACTTTGATTCACAAGACTTGTAAATAAACACTGTCAACCTGCTCTGAGTCCGCATACTTTGGTCCTGACCCGCACCGTTACGACAGAAATTTTGTTTTCTAATGTCATACGTATTTCTCCTACTAGTCCTAAGTAACTGAAGTACTTGCAACTCATATAGTTATTTTGATTGCATTGTATTTAATCTTGTGGTTCTATAATGCTTGCAAACACATTTTATTGTAAGTATATATACACAGTCACAATTACAGCAGTACAGTGACAATACCCTAGTGCCCCATATTGTTGCATCCTTAAATGTGTGATGTTTGACGTAGTTTTCTCACCTTGATTGGAGCTGTTGGATGGGAAGCGGTCAGTCTTCTTGAGCGTGCGGAAGTGGACCTTCTTGCTGGCCTGGCTCTCTCCGTACAGGCCGATGGACTGCACCTGGATTATGTAGTCTGTCTCCTCCTCCAGGTCCCAAAGCACACAGGTGCGACTGGTGGTGTTTACCTCCCGAATGAAGCGCTGCATGTGCCCATCCTGCCTCTGGAAACACGCACACAGAGACAGAAGAAGGGATTTTAGGAGATAGGATTACCATGGTGGTTTTCTGCAGTCAAAAGAACAGTGAGCATAAATGGGGGCAAAGAGTGGGGAGAGACAATCAGTAAATAATCAATCTGAAGACCAGCACATAGCCTTGTAAATAACACATAAAATAGGACATAAAATAGGCCTACTATCATCATAACCATATAAAAAGGAGACATTTACCTCACATTTCTCTAATAATTAATAGTATAAATATAAAAAAAATGAGAGTTGTTGTTAAATTATACTTCTATTGGATATTAACTGCTAACCCATACCATGTTTAGAGCACCATCTTACCTTTTATTGTTTTTAAAATGCTATATTCGCCAAAAACAATGTATTAACATGCTTCACTTTCATTTTTGAGTCCCCCTCCCTTTGTACCTGCACTAAGTCACTCTCCTCCACAGCACTGTCACAAAACAATGCATCCTGCTACTGAAACTACTGCACATCATATCAAGTTTTATATAACATGTATGGATGTCATCTAAAACCTCTTCAGGAATGTTTTTGGTGAATATTCTTACATGGGAGAAGGCAAAAAAAAAAAAAAGTTTTGAAAAATAACATTACAGTCTTATGCATAGATATAGACATTTCAGTTTTCCATTATGGGATCGCCAAAGCCAAGTCATCTGCTGCCTATTGGGCTGTGATTTGCATTTTGATTTGACTTAGGGTGTCCTTCCTGATGAAGCTCTTTCACGGTGTTTACAAAAGTAATTTTCACACACACAATGCAACACACAGCTCTTCACCAGACATTATCCTGATGTTTGTGCGAATGTGTGCACCAGACTTATCCTCCTAATATCTTATGCAGAGGTTTAACTGCGGCGTGCACCAGGTGCGCCAATCAGCTCAATGGGCACAACACGCACAAACACAGAGACAAAGGCAACCAAGATGACTCCTGACCAAGAAGAGGACAGATATGGATATGGTTCAGTGGATACAGATATCATTGTATAGTGCGTAATGCGGTGAACAAACTGTGACTCAACCTGTGATTCATATTATTTATTTATTGCTAGACCGGGATCGTTCATTTGAGTATTTATTTAGCCTATTTTATTTATTTATTTATTTATTTATTTATTTATTTATTTATTTATTTATTTATTTAGTTGTGACCAGTGTCCTAATTTATTTTTCATTGGACTCTCATGGCAATTAAAAGAAAAAACAAAAACAAAAACATAAATCGATCTGCAATTTTGCCTTATTATAAAATCTTTTAATCGCCCTCTTTATTGTGCTGATTATGAATGTATAGGACCTTGTTTGGCCTATATCTAACACACACACACACCTATAATCCCCACACACTCAGTGCCATCCAGAGCTAAATCACACTGCATTAGCGGAGGCGCATGAACGGCTCGGGAGACGTGTGGGGAAACTCAGGCTAAACTGTCAACAGTAACTAGTGCAGCCGAGTCCCAGGCAGACCACGAACTACTTTGAGCAGAATTCAAGGCAGAATAACAGGACATGAACAGAGACACAGCGCGCGCAGTGGTGCATTGGAACCAGCGCTGCATGTGAAGAGAAGGTGATCTTGGTCCGCAGCAGGCGCACCTTTTCTCGTAAAGCCACGTGGAGCCCGGGGTGTCTGCTGTCTGGATTTTAAGGATATGAGAGTGGCACATCAAAGCCCAGCTTGCAAAAAGCAGCTGTCCAGTGTAAGAGTTTACACTTATCTACTCGGCGTAATTTCATAAGCATTTGCAGCCCTCCTCCTTGTCATGATAAATAAGACCACCAGCTAATGAACTTATTTTTGGCTACATTTTCTCTGCCTCAAAATCGGGCATTACAGCATTCACTCCAGGTTTGGCAAATTAAATGCTTTTGCAATTCTGTCATTATGCAAGCAAATACCACTGAGGCTGAGAATTTTCCACACAGACCTTTCCTGTCCACAAAACGCTCAGTAGCCCTATAGGTTACACTTACTGCAACCTTCTTTTCAGGCAGAAGTCTGAGTGTGCAGCATGTGAGGAGGTCGTATTCTCTTCTTTGATGGCGTTTTTATGGTTAATTTTCTTGACGCATCATAAGCCACAGATCATGCCCAACAGCCGGTTCTGCTGACGTGTGTGAATGAAATTGTCAGGACCTGATCCTTCTGAGATTCTCCACACTTTATCCGGTGGTGATATGTGGAAATAGATATATAGATTTTTATGCATGATTTCTGAATATTGAAAGAGACAGTCTGTACTTACTTGAGACAGTGATGAATGGTGCACTAAAAAAATAAAAACATGTTACAAAAAACACCATATCTCAGTAAATGGAGTGTGACAATGAGGAAGCGAGGTGATCAGACAGAACATGTTAAGGATCCGTGTAAACAGCACCTAGATTGCTCTGTTACACTAACAGTTGGCACCTCGTTCTCACCATATGGAGTCTGGGCTGGAAACTGAAAAGTTGTCTTGTGAAAGTCTGGTAAGTTTTGAGTAAACACTTGGGGGCATGGACGTTCAAGACAGTTTTATTTATTGACCTTTTAGACTGTTGCTTGTGCTATTTTTGGCCACGAGCAATAAGAGATTTTTCACTGCTCTCTGCACCCTCAGCCCATCTGTAAGAGCGGGGCTATGCCAGATGTCTTTAGCTTTATTGTCCAATTTCATCAAGGTATTCATAGAAAATGGTATAACTTTAAACAACGGGGAATGCTGTTGTAGGCCTAAAGAGTCTAACGAGTTAAATTAAAATGGTGTTCTATATAAACTATCTGACCTTGCCTGGAATCCTCCACAGTATGGTATTAAACTCATTTACTAATCTTATCTTGCTGCTATTAAATTACAGCTGTTTTATTGGTAAAAATATACAGTGGAAACTACTACTATAGAGTTTGCCTATGTTCAACTCTGACCTGTAACTTGGCCTGTTATCCTCTGCTGATCTCCTTGACAACAGGTCATACTGTCATATTGTGGAGCATTCCAACACCAAAGTTACGTAGTGCACCTTTGAGCTGCTTGGCAATATCATAAAGCAAAACAGATCACACCTCTTTGCAACTTAACGTTCATATATCAGCATGGGCTTGTTGAATTAGTTTTGTTGCATAGGGGCAGGGGAGCCATATGGTTTTCAATAGCTCTTGTACAAAGTTGGTAAAGATGTTGTGTCCTTTTTGTTCTCTCAGTAGCTGTTCCATTTATTGCTCTGCATTCAGACTGCAGCCCGATAGTCACTCTTGACAAATCAGCGGAGCCACATCTCCTTTTGACTTGGGGCTTAGCAGGCACTATGTATTCCATGCAAAACAACAAGTTACTAAAAATACACACTGCAATGGAAGCAAATGTGCTACGCAGACCAATAACTTATAAAAACATTCAAGTTTGATAATTTGTTTGCGGTGTGCCACAGGATTTGGTGTATCTCTGTTTACCTGTTACTGGGAGACAAGCCAGGACATTTCAGCACAATATTATGAAGGCTCACGGCCAAACCACAAGATTTGCCAAAATTGAACTCCTGCAGTTTTCCCCTTGAAATTATTCAAAATGAGGACATAGTGTCGCAGCCTTGGCCTTTACAATCCACCTTTAGTCTCAGTTGAAGCTAAAACAAAGAGGTCTCATACTTGCTGAGAGATGGAGAAGCCGATAATTGTGTCTCCCTCTGGAACGTCCCAGGACACAGTCGCGGAGTCGGACCGTAGGTGCATGACGGACACATTGACGGGAGCTGGGGGCCGATCTGAAAATAATATACAAAAAATACAAAATGATCAATCAAATCAATCAGGAAGTATAATTTATTTGTCAATTTAATGTTAAAAGATTGGGAAATATTCAAAATCTGGTTTATTTCACAAAACGATGCATTAATTGATAAATGTAGTATGTAAAGGTGCACTGTGTCATATTTCTGGTGTTGGCTATCTGCTTGTTTCCATGGAAATGAATTGCACATGATTTTTATTGCTCAAAAATATTGTTACATGCACTACAATCAGACAAGTATGTGGCAGACTTCCCAGAAAAGTTACATAGTGCATCTTTAACTGTAACTTCAGTGTAACTTGCAACCAGTTATAAGCTACAAGAGTATATGCCTTTAAAATACGATTGCACTTTATTATAATCTGAGAATGCACGAACAAAATCACTTAAACAGTTCGACATCTTTTAACTGCTTTTGTACATTATCACTACCTTTTCATTAGAGTATTTTTCTATCTGGTCTTTTTAAGGCCGATGAATTGGCCACACTGTGAATAGTACAAAGGCCTTTAGCAGAGACCCCAGAGACAGAAGGTGACAGATCTTTCTATAGCAGTAAGACACTCGTAGCAATGGCTGCCTCAGATGGCGAGGGGAGATGGGATTGTGGGTAGAACAGGGCCCACAGGCTGTCCTCTGGGCTTTTGTTGTTAATGCCTCTCTAATGGGTTTTATATGTATCGCACTAAAAGTAACTGACGCAATGTGAAATGTCTTCAACTGACATGTATGAGAAGAAGGCACTGAATTAGATCCACTCTTTTCAAAAATGGTACTTTTTCTCAAAGTTGCATTTTTGTAAATTTTGTAACTTCTTAGAACCGTTATGTAAAAGACCAAATCTCTAGTTTGCTGCTTTTGCCAAATAATAGAGTAACGCAGCATAGTGGAGCAAGTCTAACCTTAAAATATATTGCATTAAACAGTAATAAAAAGTAGCACAAATTGAGCCGCAAGAGGTCATAAATCTGTGTACTCTTTGTGCCAGTCCCATGCCTGTATAAATGGAAAGGGGTGCAATGGAAAATGAAAAGCCTATATATTCCATTTGATGTGACAACTTCAACAGAGAAGTGAGTTGGTTGATTGAGTTTTATTTTTCCTTGAAACCCTTGATCTCTGAATCCAATTATTTTTACTTGCAGAACTGTATATCTTCAAAAAGATGTCTTGTTAATTTGCTCACAGAATATGCCATATATCAGGGCTATGCAATTAATCAAATTCAATAAAAAAATCTATCAACATGGATCGTTTTAATGGAGAGATCCACAACCAATCTTACATTAGTAAAAGCTGAATTTACACATGCTCTCTCCGGGTGGGTGGTGAGTCTCTGCCCCAAGTGGAGGAGTTCAAGTATCTCGGGGTCTTGTTCACGAGTGAGGGAAGGATGGAGCGTGAGATTGACAGGCGGATCGGTGCAGCGTCTGCAGTGATGCGGTCGCTGTATCGGTCCGTTGTGGTAAAGAAGGAGCTGAGCCGGAAGGCGAAGCTCTCGATTTACCGGTCAATCTACGTTCCTACCCTCACCTATGGTCATGAGCTTTGGGTAATGACCGAAAGGACAAGATCGCGGATACAAGCGGCTGAAATGGGCTTCCTCCGCAGAGTGGCCGGGCGCACCCTTAGGGATAGGGTGAGGAGCTCGGTCACACGGGAGGAGCTCGGAGTAGAGCCGCTGCTCCTACACGTTGAGAGGAACCAGCTGAGGTGGCTCGGGCATCTGCTCAGGATGCCTCCTGGACGCCTCCCTAGGGAGGTGTTCTGGGCATGTCCCACCGGGAGGAGGCCCCGGGGAAGACCCAGGACACGCTGGAGGGACTATGTCTCTCGGCTGGCCTGGGAACGCCTTGGGGTCCCACCGGAGGAGCTGGAGGACGTGTCCGGGGTGAGGGAAGTCTGGGAGTCCCTGCTTAGACTGCTGCCCCCGCGACCCGGCCCCGGATAAGCGGAAGAAAATGGATGGATGGATGGAATTTACACATTGAAAGCAGAAATTTGACTAATATGAACTGTCATTCCAGTTCTTGTTCATGAAGTTAATATTAAAAAACACTTTATTTTGTAAGAAAAAAAATGTATTAGTCATATACATTTACCTAAACAAACCAAAAACTTATGGAAGTATGATTATTGAAACATCAGAGATAATACATGCAATAAAACATCTCTTATCTTTTTTAATACAAGTGACATCTCGAAAAGCAAAAGATGACATGAATTGCAAATTAATTCAAGTGGCCTCCCTTGAACAGTCTGGCTCTTATCTCTCTTTGCCTTTATCTCTTTCTCTGCTCTGTCTATCACGTCTGTCTATCGCATCACATAGACAATCAAGATGGCCTCCCTGTTCAGTCCAAAAGGTGACATTGAGGTGCACCGCAAGGCTAAGGGGTCAGACGTTGGCTATCGGTCTCCGGGTAGAGTCATCGGGCTGTTTAAAGCAGCATGTAGTGCGGAGGGTAAGGTCACAGACAAGTAGGCACACTTCTTCTCTGGATCATATCACAGGAGAAGATTGCTTTTGTGCTAATAGTAATAGAGTGTGGTGAGAAATGTGAGAGGAAATTCATTCTAGGGCTAAAGCAAAAGAAGCAATGCAGCTCGTGAAGACAGAGGTGAACAGGTCAAGCCTTTCTCATATTTGCTGTTAAACAAGAAGTCCTTGGAAAAATATGTTAATAAAGACAAGTAAAGCACATGGAATTGTATGAATATTTAATGTTGAATGAAACACTTATTTTGACATGTGGTGTTATTTCAGTACAAGAATACTGTCTGTTAGCAAAATAATACTCATTTAGGGCTGCAATGATCACTCATATCACATAATTAACAATGATCACATAATTGTGACCAATCTACTATTAAAATAATCGCTGATAAAAAGTTTTAATATGGTTCCTGTGCAGTTTAGTCACCTATATATTTGGAATAAGGCTACGTGACATACAAACTGGGATTGTTTATATTAGAGTATAAATATTTAGAGGTTCCAGTTTCATGATTTTTCCAGGTTATTAGTGCCATTTTGAGGACTCTGGACCATTTACAAGATGTAATATTATGTTCTGTGTTAATTACTATGGCAACAATTACTATTCAATTCTGACAGTCATGGACAGTATTAATAGCAATAACATAGTCATAAAATAAAGGTTTATTATATTTTTAGTTACATAGTTGTTATATTATCAATTAGTCTTGTTTTATGTTGCAGAAGAGAAATGGAAGTTGCACTTGATTGAATCTGCTTAAAAAAAACAACACAGCAACAAATACAAGCAAATTGTAGTAATAAAAATTAAACAGTCAAAATATTAAATAGAGATTTTTTATTTATTTTACTCTGCGGATAAAGGGAATCAATGACTTTGAAATGGCATTACAGTATCTAGTATATAGTATCCCACTGTGCACACTCCATAGAGACCCAATACATTTATTTAAGGCCTGGTACATTCATTCCCTCTGACTCTCGTCGTCCTTTAGGTAATGGGGGTTACAGACAGGTGCGAGTCGGCAAAACAGAGCCTCTACCCATGATGCATTGTGCTAGGGTCATTTACTGGTGATGGAGGAAGTGACAACTCAGCTGAAGTCAGCCATGGATCATCACTAATGTATAAGAAGCCTGTACCTATATGATGCTGTTTCTGTTACTGGCAGGTGGAATGGACAAGTGTATTCTCCACTTGAACACCTGTGTAAGGTGACTTTGTCCTGTGAATGGAGCAGAAATGAATGAGTCAGCATAGTAAATGGAAATGATTCATTTCCCTATAAAGCTCCAAAGCAATAATTTAATAACAGTCTAATTCCAATGTGGTTAAACCGTAATAAAGTAATATTTCTTGATTAAAAAGTCCTGAACTTGGAAAAAAGAGACCACCCCTGGAGGGTGAGGAAAAGATGATAAGACAGAGGATTCTATATTAGTGTCCCTTTTCCTTTTATTTCCCATGTCAAAACAATGTAATGTTCAAAGGCACATTATGAAATACTAAATGTTTTTGTAAATTCTGCAAATCATTTTGGTATTCATTACATTTTTACAGCACACAACGTATTCTGAATTTGTTTTGTCTAAGCGACTGGGGTGTTTTGTTATTAGTTACTTTTGCTAATGATTAAATCTAAGCTTTTTAAAATGTGTTTTATGTTCATATAATAATACATGTTAGTCCTTGATCAACACAATATGTTACATAAGACTTGTAATCAAACAGCAGCAGGTCTCCGTACCCGACCCACGTGTCAGAACAAATAAATGGTAAGAGCGTCTTGGGATACAGCCACATTCCAAGCATGAATCATAAACTATAGCGAAAGAACATTAGCTTCCCCCTTGAAGCGGAGAGCACAGACACTAAAATGGGAGGTATATCTTTAAATGTACGTTAAGGGACATGAAACACAATTATAGCCACTTCAGCCTGTAACGTCACACCACATATGTACTCTGCATTTGTGATGTGATGTAAAAAAAAAATAAAATAAAAAAAAGTCATTCATTGCATGTTTGCAGGCCTTGAGATCTTAGCAAGCAGTTTTGCATTCAATTCAGATAAAAAAATAAATAAATCATGGATAGATTTGCAAAATAGATAGATAGATACTTTATTAGAATTATTTAATTGCTATGGCTATAAAGAACTGATTCCTTGATGAGTTAACTTGAAACCCATGAAAATAGTGCTCTACTTGAGACACCAAGCTGTTAAGATAGACACCTGGCATGTTATTTATACTCCTCATAATGTAATTGTAGAGATATTATGTTATAAAGTAACATATGATTCATACTTGAGTCATAATTACGCTCCACTTGTGACAGTTGGAGTGCTGTTGAGGAACTTGGCTACATATGCTACACACTAGGGTGCAACATATTGTATAATGAGAGCTATAATTTTGAGCAACAACAGATTCTGACACTTGTGTATTGTTCCAACAGCTTGTAGATGTATTTTCATGTCAGCCCTGGGAAGTCTAACTAACAAATCAGCAGGAGGCCGACGCGCAGCTGCAAATCGCCTTGTGCAGCTCTCATAAGCTACAGAAGCAACAGTTTTATCTCTACTTCTGCTCTGTTCAAATCCATCCTGAATCTGTTCAACTCCCAACGACTTCTCAAGTGCTGCTCTTCAGATAAAGTTGGCATCTCTGTGTACTCCACCAAACTTTTAATACATAACACTATACACACTTAATTTCAATACTCAGAATAGCATTAGGATATTTTTATGTAACAGCCCGTGGTGCTAAGTGTGGATAATGAGACTAAACTAAAAAACAAATTATTGAACATTTGAGCTGGTTACAAGCTCAAATGTTGCAAGACAGGTCCACAATCTACATCCCTAGTCACAAGGGGTCAGTGAAAAACATTATTGTGACAGCTTTATGAATCAATCAAAAGAAAATTTGTATTTAAAATAAATTGACCTTCAAAGCAATGAGTTTTCCATTTATCAAACAAGTACAACACAACCTATGCCTCATTATGTATTTTTATTTATTTAGTTTTTATTATATGTATTTTTTTTATTTATTCTAATCTGTTGTCTTTTGTATGACCATGTTATACTACTGAGGAAAAAAAAAAAAAAAACATATACAAATACATACATATATAATATAAATATAAATACATATATTAGCTATTTCCCAGATAGAACTGCACTGATCACAAAGAAATTCACATGTCAAGGTATGAGGCAGCCTCTTAATGTGTAGTAGTCAATATTCATTAGAAGGAATAATATATTTTAAAAAGATCACAACAGTGCATTTTTTTCTAGGATTGTTTGTTCTGATAACTTGTAGTTGAAGCAAGCACAGTCTCATAAAAGCATTTTCCAAAAGTAGAAGCCTTGACCAGCCATGCGTGAAGCCCTGTGCCTTTCTCTTTTAGCGTTCCTCCTGTATACAAGAACTGACTGTGCTGTCCTGTCTTTATGCTCACATCTATCACAGCCAGAGGAGGTGCTAGCGTCAGGTGTGACTGTATGTATAATATATATGTAATCAGTGACAAAGACCCCAGGCTAATTAACACTTAAGGATTATATCATAGAGAAGAATGTAGAGGAACAGTTTCATAACAACAAGCTCAAGGTTAAACTCAGCATTGATCTGACGTCCAAACAAGTCTCCAGCAGTGAAGAAATTTAAAATGACATAAAATGATTGAAACAGACAGCGCCATATTTGACAGGAGACAAAATGATATGAGTAAACACTTCTTGCAGCTCTAATTCCATAAATCTATTTGTCCACAGTGTGTCACCAGGCTTACCAACACTAGATTGGCAATTTGATAGAAGCCCAGCCGTTCCAATGGACCCAATATCA
Source organism: Periophthalmus magnuspinnatus (assembly GCF_009829125.3). Classification (NCBI taxonomy): domain Eukaryota; kingdom Metazoa; phylum Chordata; class Actinopteri; order Gobiiformes; family Gobiidae; genus Periophthalmus; species Periophthalmus magnuspinnatus. The sequence goes on from NC_047149.1 coordinate 15,574,122, forward strand.
TTTTAATCCCTGTTTGTTTAACGCCTGAAGCACATCTCCAGATTAATTTTCAAGCATGATTGTCTCATCTAGCCCTGCAGATATAAACACGGGCAGTCCAATCATATTTGTCAGTCAAGTCAGCGGCAATAGATCTGACCTGTAACTTGGCCTAATGGCATCACCTGCTTGAATGAATGTTGAATGACTTGGAAATTTCTTGAAATCACCCATTTTTACCGTGTGCATGGAAAAATGTAGTCTACTCCACATGTTATCAGACCTACGACGATGCTTATTTATAGATGAGTTAATGTTTAGATATTTTTAAAAGCCTGTTTCTTCTTGCTCCTGCCAGCTCAATGAAGAACTCCACGGAGATCAGGAGAAGCTTCTTCAGACTCGGCACCAAAGATTTCAAAAGCTCAGAACCAAGACTGACATGCAGCCACACAGACAGTGAAGACAAGATCACAGGAAGCATCAGTCCTCCAGAGAATTCACCAGGAAGAGATGGGACTGAGATACCAATGTTCAGAAGAAAGAGGAATGTAAATGGGATGAGATGGTGATAGCCCACTCTACATAACACAGGCAGTATAAGCTGTATCACACTGCAGAGGCAGCTTAGCTAATTATTGCAACTGGTGGCACATGCATTAAGATAAGTGTACGTGGGTAATGTGATGGCTTTATAATAGCCTTACAATGTGTTGTAAAGTGCTGTCGCTGCAACAAAGCAACAGGATGTAAGAGCCAGGTGCTTCAGTGCTAAATTCAAGAGTGCGTAATTGTCCTTGTAAAAACATGTAAAATAAATTGTGTTTAATTCTTAAAGTCGGAACGTATTGGTTAAAAATAGATCAAGATCCTGACTTAAGTTGCCTAGTCACTCGTAAGACATACTTTCGTAAACGTAATGTTGCTTTGCTGTGTAATTATCCACTTACTTGCTCCCACCAAGAACACATCGGTGACAAAAAGCAACAGGATCGTAGAGTTGATCCAAACAAACAGACGTGCCATGTCTCCGGCGGCAGCAGCAGCAGCAGCAGAAGCAGCGGGATATTGGGGATTCTCTGTAAGTTCAAAAACGATTCTTACGCTTGAAGACTGGCTCAATGTCCGTAGTTCATCGTAACAACATCAGTGCGTGGTCTTCATTGAACGCGGGTCAATAAACAGATACAATGTCAAAGTGCGTAACGAGCCAAACACCTTGCGTCTTCATTGTCGCCCGGATTCCACAAGTCATCCGTCCATTGCTTTCCGTGCGTGACCGTAGATTCCCATATTCTGTCTTAAACCATCGAGCATCAGGTTGCAAAAAGGCGTCTTCTCTGTACGCGCTGCAGTGAGTTGGGGGGACGGGGACGGATTAAGCACCATGGACAGCGCCTCTAACTTCAGACAGTGGAGATTGGTTCATTCAGGGATGAGGGATGCGCAGAAGGTTTGGCCAATGGCGTCTCAGCTCCAGTGCGTGATTAGCATATCCAACATGAGTGATCACCCACGTGTCATCAGAACAAAAACTCCACAAGAGCTTTAGAAAACACTTACAGAACTGTTTTGTAAGGTTTGTTCTAAATATAGACTATGTAGTAGCAACTGCCTTAACTCTAAACCCGATTAAAGTAACTAAAATTCCCCTCCAATTTCGGGGATTTTGCCAACAAAAAGTAGGCTAGTAGCAAGGTGTTAACTAGGTGGTCATTTATAATCATTTTTTAAAAGAAAGAAACAGCCTGAATGATGTTATAAACTTTCAAATAATAGTATAAAGGAATATTTCTGAGTATTGTTATCAGGATCCAAATTTGTTTGCAGATTGGATGAACTGACCAGTAAATTATGAAAACTGTAGTAGTAGCAGTAATAATAATAATAATAATAATAATAATAATAATAATAATAATAATAATAATAATAATAATAATAATAATAATAATAATAATAACATTTGCCCTTTTTCAGTGCAGTCAAATTTAGTTGTAATAAAATATATATATATATATAACTTTTGCTACTAAGTTTAGCTGTATTCTTGTTATCAGTGATATGTGGAAATGTAACATATTCTTGCTGGTTCAAATTACACTTTACAATGCAACAAAGAAAATTGTCTCATGAGAAGTCGTATGTTCAGAAGATTTCTAGTAGCAGTAGTACAGTTAAAGACAAAAACATGTTAAATATGGAATTTTAATTGAGTTTCAAGTATGCATCATTAACCTTACAGAGCACTTTTTGCTAATTTGTCCTGACTCGTGAACTATTGTATGCATGACAGAAATATTCTACTAATTATTTAAAACAACCTTCGGCCAGTAATTAAACATTCCTAAAATAACTGTTTAGTTTTTTTCTCTTTGTGCCGACATGGAGCTGTGAGGGTCTCTGTGTGCTGCGCTCACACATCACGTGGCGCACAGCAGAGTGGAGAGGACAAGCGTGTTATCAGGAAGATGAATCACATTGATAAGCTCAGTTCACTGCCTTCTGGTCTCACTCCAATTGCTTGTCTATAAAAGAATCTGCCTGCCGCCACATGCACAGTCCTACACACAATAGTGCTGGTCTGTATTTGACATCATAATCTGCATTGCTGCATAGTTACAGTTGTAGCTGTCTGTTTAATCCACAAATTTATCCACGTATTGATTCCATTAAGCACTTCAAACCTTTTAGCAGAAAAGGTTGTCGTTGTCATGGTTTTTATTCACTCTCCAATGCTCTTGGCAAAATACATACAGAAAAACAGGTTGAGAAGTCCAAGATACCGTGACATTTATAGACTGTTGTCCATTGTTACTGTAAGAATTTGCAGATAGAAATGTCAAGCTCTGTCCTTTTACAAGAATTTTTAGCTAAATTTTTGTTTTACAAAAGCTAGAGTAAGGTCAGCAATGGACAGAGGGCAAAGTGAATAATTTTGTGTATTTGTGTTGTGGACTTTTGTAGCATTTTGTGAGTTGGATCCAACATACTGACGTTGTGAGGAAATGTATTGTATGCCATTAGATTTTATTTTAACGTTCAATATCGATACAAGATGAGATGTATTACTGTACTGTACTGAGTATTCTATTATTTTTAAAATGTTACATAACCGTGTATTCAAACTGAGCTGAAAGAGTGGTCAGAAAGAGGAAAAGAGCACATTTTCAGGTAAAAGCTACTTATGATTGTGAAACATTATGTCATCAATGTAAAATGACTCATAGGGACAAAAAGAAAGGTCTGAATGAAAAGGGTGATATAGTTAGAGAAATGCAAGCTTATAACTGCACCAAGGCCCTGGGCTTTGAAAAGTTCTTTTGAATACAAATAGTCATAATACAGACTATAATACTTCTCCAACGGCTTCTTACAAAGGTGTTAATTACAGGAAGAGTGATTTTATATTTAAGTCCTGTGTGGGGACTGTGTGCCACTGTTACTTCCTCAACCCAAAGAGTACAGATATATACAAACATCAGGCTAATGGCATTCTAACTTCAGTTTCAGAGTTGTTCCCACTAAATCATGCTGAAAATAAGGCTGAATATTAATGATATTATGATTAATGATATAATGATATTGATATTATATTCTCATCCAGGGATATTGACAAGAATGTTCTAATGCCCTTATGGAAAAGTTCCACTAATAAAATCTGAGGGTAGGTCCAAAAATCAGCATTTTAATGAATATATTAAAGAAGGATCTTTAAAAAAGTTTAAAAAGGCAATTTTATAAATATCCCTTTTTTTGCAATTTCACCCTTCACTTTTCTCAAAGCATTTAGGTTTGATTCATTTCAGTCTTAAAATCCCAAATGATAAAGTTTTGTTCTTTAACTTTAGGAAAGATTTAAAAAGTTAATTGGTGTTCAGAGCAAGTGGTGCAATCTACAGAAGAGCTGAAGTGGCTAAGAGCTTTTTATAGCTCCTCAAGTGGTTGGAGATAAAAAGAAGCCATAATGAACACTTAATGTTTTGACCAGTGATCACAGACCTAAAATGCAACCCACAAATCTATTCTTCTGTTTAAATGCAAAAAAAGTTTGAGAACACAATTTTCACTCCATTGTCCAATATGTTCTACCCACTCATTATTATCATATATTTGGATTTTTATGCCTACATGCAAGTATGCATTTTTAGTAATAACGATTTGATAATAATTAATCTAATACTAGATGTTTTTTTGTTCACAGAAAAAAAAAAAAAAAAAAAACTTGACGTGACACTGATGCAACAGAGACGTCTTTCCAATCCAAGGTCAAACCCGTATGTAAGAATATTGACAGTGACATTTGCTACACAAACAAAAAGGCGAGGGAAGACATGACGATGGGGATCTTTGAATGGAGAGGAGCGTGGAGATGAATACTGATCAGGGCATGATGAGCTGTCAGCGCTGGTGAGCTAACAAAAGACTGTATAACACAAGTGATCAGGTGTTATGTAAGACCGCCACATCCAATACAGCAGAGTGGTTATGGCTGTCCTCAGAAAACTTCATATGTTCTATTTTACATATTTTTTCATAAAAGAACCTTGTAAAATAATCACAAAAGTCGTTTTGCCAGCAGTATCCGCCTGTAATTTCTCACTGCACTTGGACCCTATAATTACATTTGCCCTTGAATCAACATTGAACTGAAGGTCCATTAACATGTTCATTTGGTGCTGGGGCTCCTTCTAACTCCAGGCACTAAGGCTTTCTTTCACTAAACAAGTTTGGGTTTGACGTGTTGCCTATAAACGCATCCATTTAGCAGATGGTTTTGTAGAAAGCTTCCTTGTCCAGCTCGAGGAAGAAGGAAGAATCCATGGAGACATTATTGCATGTACTGCAGTCATCAAAGACAATTCTATTAGCACTAGTGGCGTCAGTCTGTGTAGGACACACTGGTCAGTAAATGGTTTGGCTATAAACTTGTTAGTTCTGTATCAGACAAATGATGTGTAGAACAGAATTTGAACATTCAACATTTCTGCTTTTCAAAAACAAGGCCAGCATTTTTATTTGGCATGAATTCCTTTGTTTATGCTTATCAATTTATCAAGAGTTTGGCACAGATATACACTGGCTTTTTCATTTTTGCATTTCCTCAATTCCAACTACTGCCAGCAAGCAATGATTGACTGTTGAGAATGAGACACTGATTTATACCGTCAAATAAATATCTAAACAATTGTACATATGAAATACCAGTCCACAAATGAATAGACATTATAATTTACACCCATATCCATAAAGGTTTTTTGGTTTTTTTTAACCTGATTTTATTCATTTCAAGCACAGAAATTCACAAACTTCAAGAGCATCCATTCATAATTTGTTTTTCTTGGGTTCCCTTTCCAAGATAATTAACCTAACAGTTAATTAATCCTGATTTTACTGGGAATTTATTTGAAATTCTTCATGAAATCCAAACCCACTAAACATGGTATTTTCTTGTTCCGTTTCAAGGGCTCTCATGCCTGTTGGACCAAAGGCACTTGATGAACAGAGCCCATTAAATGAAGACATCAAAGCTCTGGAAAGAAAACATGATCACGAGGAGCATAATGTCAACCAAAAGCATTGAAAACAGCCACATTACTGAGATGAAAGTGTACCTTCTTTCATCTGTTCTGGCGCTGTTATCCTCACAATGCTAATGATCTGAAGCCATAGACTGTATATAGATGCCCATACTGGATAAGTCATCACCAGTGTGTTTTTATATTGAGAAGATATCATAGCTCTTACTCTGCTCTCTTGACTCATTTTTAGGAAAGCTGTCACTCATAAAGCTTTATACCACTTCAATCTATCAGATGTAACACAGTATAAGGAAGCATACATCTTTCCAGTTCTCTCACTTCACAACAAATTGAGTTCTGGGTCTAAGTCTCCAACCAGCAGGTACAACTTGGTTAAAACAGACAGAAGGAATCAAATGCAGAACCAATTACAGAGTTTTTTATTTTTTCCAGTTAAATGCATTTATGCTCTATTTTCTCTCTTTCTTAGTACATGTATGTTTTGGTAACTTGGGATCTTTAGGTGATATACAAGTAAAGTAGCCAGTTGTCAGTACATGCAGAGAGACATATGCTCATATAAATTTATTTAACAAATATAAGCCAACACATTTTGTCTTTGTACAGTGGCAGTAATCTTGAGAGTTCGTAGCGACAACAGAAAGGAACTGCCACAGACGTCTGAGAAACTAAATTAATACATTGTATGTTTCACCAAAACAAATTCATTTCAAATAAGAAATTTTGGACTTGCCATACACTCAAGTTCTTTGTATAATAATTTGTATTATGCAGTGTGAGCTTGACATCTGCTGGTTACTACTGGGATAACAACATTTATAATATCCTCTCCTCTTTATTTTGCAAAAACAAAATACAAATCATTACTTATAAGCAATATGCAAAGGCAGTTAATGTATTTATGGGACAGCAATAACAGTATTGTGACTTTGGCAGCACCTTTAAATGATAAAGGAAATGAAACAAACACATTCACTTGAAGGTGGTTCAGCGACTTCCCCTCCCCCCTTCAGCTGGGCTCTCTCCAGAGGTTACATCAGTAGGTTTTGCAAAGGCCAAGTTCCACCTACAGTAAACAAAATCCTAGTTTTGATGATACAACAAAATGGGTTTCCAAAATACACGAATATATATCACTTATATTGTTTTTGTTAGGCAAAAAGCTGCTGTGCCTGATCAACATAATGAACACAACAAAGCCACTTATCCAATAGCCAATAATTTATTTTATTTTACATAATTAACTAGAAGATATTTTATGTACAGAACAGATAGGACTCTCCAGCCTCCTGCTCTAAATGTGGTATTTGAGGAACGCTGACGCACACTTCCTGTTTCCTTGCAATCAGGAAATGGCTGGGTTTAACCCCTGCTTGGTGGGGCCATTCTACTGTTATCTTTAAGATATTGTTTCGCCCACCAGGGATCAAACCACAAGATCTGAGGCTTTAGGGCTTCCTGTTGGCATCTCCAGATGAGTTATATGCATGTGCACACCATACTGTATTTATACAGTCCTATGATGTGCACATACAAAAAAGTAAATAGTCGGCTCAGCATCTATATTGTTTGTTTACCCCAAAGTTACCAAAATACATGGCATGACAACATAGCAACTAATAGAAACCTAGAAACCTATAAAGGAGTTTGTAAAATGTGCTTGATTGTAACTCTTCCATTCCAGGGATAACATCTTGAGATTGTCATGTGTCAGATGTTTGTGCACTCAAGGTGCATTCAGAAGTAGTAAACGTCTATTTTGTTCATTATCCAAGGTCATCCAACAGTGGTTATGGATGTAACTCATACTGGCCCTCTGTTGCAATGAGGAAGTCATTGAGAGTGTTTTGTAAAAATTCAAAAGTGGGTCTTGCTACTGCCTCCTCTTTCCAGCACATCATCATTATCTCATAGAGCTCGTTGGGACAGCCCTCAGGACATGGCATCCGATAGAACTTCTCCAGCATCTTCACCACCTCAGGATTGGTCATTCCTGGGCAGAGATAGTGAAAGAACCAGTGAATCATAATGTTTGGAATATAATTTAACGTACAACATCGGTGTATAGTATAATGTTTCTTTCTTTTTACCTGGATACGGTATTCTTCCATAGGTGACTATTTCTGTCAGAAGGATCCCAAAAGACCAGACATCAGACTTAATGCTGAATGTGCCATAATTAATGGCTTCTGGAGCTGTCCACTTGATTGGAAATTTAGCACCTAATCATCAGACAAAACATGAGCAGGCACAGTGAATGTGGCATTGTAAGTTTGTACTTAAATTTGTACATACTGCATAATAATAATCTCAGTGTGGTGAGATTTCAGTGGTTAGTCACAAATAAACATCGCTTGTTTTAATGCAGACATAAGTCAACATGACACAATAGATTGCATGCTTTTAAATAATTACATAACCACACAATTTTGTTTTTTATATATATATATATATATATATATATATATATATATATATATATATATATATATATATATATATATATATATATATATATATATATATATATATATATATATATATATATATATATATATATGCGTGTGTGGGGGTGTGTGTGGGGGTGTGTGTGGGGGTGTGTGTGGGGGTGTGTGTGGGGGGGTGTGTGGGGGTGTGTGTGGGGGTGTGTGTGGGGGTGTGTGGGGGTGTATGGTCTGTGATAAATAGCCAACCTTCTTTTGCAGTATATTCAGACTCAATGATTCGTGCCAGTCCAAAGTCTGCGATTTTACAGTGAAGGGTCTCATTGACCAAAATGTTGGCAGCACGGAGATCTCGGTGGATGTAGTTTTTCATTTCAATATACGCCATGCCCTCAGCTATCTGCAAACAAAATAAATCAATACAAGTTTGTCATTTGTTAACTCTAACATTGGGTTACTCTACCAGACCTCCAGATCTGACAATCTTGAAAACATGAAAACAGAAATTAAGTATGAAAATTGCCCAGTTTCATTATTAGAGTTCAGTCTCGATAGAAATAATATGGTTTCCTGTCCGGATGTTAATAACTGACGTAGCCTGAGCCTTTCACGTTTGGTACATTTGACACACAGCCACAGAAGCCACACACACACACACAACATTTTAAAATTGTTCATATTTATTGGAACGGTTACACAACATAACCCTTAACTCTATTATATTGAAACTACATTTCAGCTGCACTGCTGCTAACATGAATTAGAAATAGTTGTAGCAATTATTGTAGCAGTGATGCCAAACTGTAAAAGAAGGGCTGATCATGTGGAATGTTCCATACCAGCTCAAACTCATATTGCATTTACGGAGTTATAGGAGGTTCTATTGATGGAAAAATACCTTGGAAAAACATGTATTCTTTGAGCAGAATAGACTCTCCAAATATCTGAACTATAACTTGGCCTGGTGGTGTCATCTGCTATCTACATGGAGATAGATCATTTAAAAGCCATATCATGCATTTTGGGCAAAGCATGAGCATTTCTATGGAGAACAGCAGATGGCAGACCATACTAGAATAGTTCAAATTAAAAAAATAGGAGATACTCACCTGGGCGGACATGTCTATTAATTTAGTTAGCTTCAAAGTCTTGCCTTCACTGGTTTTTAAGAACTCTAGAAGACAACCTGCAAAGAACAACATACATATTTTTAAAATCTTTATGATACCAAATTCTTTGGTATCATTTTCTCTGAACACTGACCTAGTTCCCCATTTGTTCTTACCATTTACCATGAACTCGGTCACTATGAGGATGGGTTCCTTGGTGACCACAGCGTGAAGTCGCACCAGTCGCTCATGTAGTAACTGTTTCATCAGATTGGCCTCTTGAAGGAAGGCCTCTGGCTCCATGGTCCCCTCCTTCAGAGTCTTGATAGCCACTTTTTGTGTGTTCTTATAGTAGCCTAAAATGTAAAAAACTAAATAAATAAGACTGAGCATTTTACACTATAATGCTGCAAAATATATCAGAAAATTATTCAAATCACAAAAAAACTAAATAATGTATTGTAATGTTGGTTGTTGAAAATGAAAACGTAAAAGTACAGTTTTAGTCATTGGCCTTGGTATAGTCTGAGTTAAGTTTCAAAGTTAAATCATGTCATTTACAGCTTTGTTTCCATTTTACCTACCTTACTGTCTCCAAAAGTATATTACAGTAATATATAGCAATTATATTATAGACGCATTACTGAAAATAGTTACATATAAACTCCACAGCATTTAGCCCTATTTTACACTAACATTACCCAGGCGGCATGTTAATTTGCAGTCTTACCCATCCAAACTTCTCCAAACTGACCAGCTCCCAGTTTTTTCACCATTTTCAACATCTCCCTGGGGATCTCCCACTCATCTGCAGCCCATGGTAGCTGTGGGGGCCTGGGTTTACATGGAGCAAGAAGCCGCTGACACAAGCCATCTGCTCTACCTATAAACAAAAATAAATAATATAAATTTAATATGCATTACTGTGAGCTCTGACCACAAAAACACACAGGAATTCAATTCAGTTTTCAACTAGGTCCAACTGCCTCTTAAATATAAGCAGCACACACCATTTCAGTATCATAATAAAGACTTACCGTTGTAGTATTTCACCAGGTCCTGCAGGGACACAAAGGTGTTTGTGGGGGTGATGTAGAAACCTCCTTTGTCCAGATTACGGATCTTGTAGTGTTTTACTACATCTCCCTCCTCTGGAACAAGATCTCTGACTGTCAGTGAGAAAGAACCTGTAGAATAGTTTGGGTATGTTATTAATACAGCATTATCGAGTTTTATAAGAGATATAAAAGGAAATGTCTTAGTTACCTTTACAGGTCTCACTTTCTCTGACCAGAAATGATCCAGGCTTGTTTCCTGGAGCTAAAAGAAGTCGCTCGGCTTCTCTTCGACTCACGTCCTTGAAAAACCACCTGTAAAACAAATATAAAACAAACAAACACATTACCACACAAATGCACTTCATTCTGAAGGACATGTATTACTTTTCCACTTACAGTGTATCTGCTCTGGCCACATAATTTGATGGTATTAAACCTTCCTGACCAGTTACCAGTGAGCGGGCCACCCACCACTCTCCATTTCTGCAAACAAACAGTAGTTTATGGTATGGACAATTCCATTGCTTTCAGATGCCACTAAAGTAGTCTATTTAATATTACATATAAGTATCACTTACTCTTGTAAAACCTTGAGTTTCTCTCCCTTTTTGAAAGATAGATCAGTGTTGTTGGTTGCTACAAAGTCATGTTGAGCCACATATTCGTTATTATCTGAAAACCAAAATAGAAATAATATGTTAGTTTTCCTGTTGCTCTTCACATGTTTTAGTGCATAAAACTACTGTGAAATGAAATAGTTCTGAATTTTCTTAATCTCATCTTTTTCCTTTAAGCATGCAAAGGAAGTCAAAGCAGATTGTAATCACAGTGTGCAGCTCTGTTAATTTTGTTATATTGCATGGGACTATTACTGGTATTTTTATCTTATTTTTTTGCTAAATAAAACTTTACATTGTTACCATTTTTATATGCGTTTCCATTTTTTCCCTGTCGACAGAAAGTACAAATAGATCAAAGCAGGTAGATGATATATTGCAGGTGATCTTCTCCTTCGATGTGCTTACTGTGTGATTAGAAGAGCTCAAGGCCTGATGTTTTTGTTTGTTCTTGTTAAAATTGTAATCCTTCTGACCACTGCAAGCACAGCCCATTCTAGATGATTAAAATGGCACCTAACGTCGCCTGGAAAATAATTTTTAAAAAACTAAATAATAATTTCAACCATAAAAGTTAAATTGTGTGAGAGAATGAAGAGTGACCTGTCAGTTTTCAGGCTCTGCTCCTTCTGGATGACAGGTTTAGTACATTCATGCTGCTGCTGACATAATAGGACTGGTAAAAGTTTCTTTATGACAAGTGCAAACCAATGACCAACCTAAAAGAGGAAATGAGATTTGTTGTTGCCATAACAATACAGCAAGAACCCAAAAGAGTAGCGCATTACTGTACTGCATATTTTCTTTAAAAAAAAATAAATTTTCAAATGGGTTATAAACAATTTGAATGAAAAAAAAAAATAGATACAAGTAATTATATTTTCAGAAACAAAAACAAATAAAATAAAATGAAAAGCTACAGACCTTAATCTTTTCCTAGTGACTTATTAGTGAAGTGTTCCAGTGGTGCAGTCTTCTACTTCCTTATATCTCTCTTATCAGCTCAGTTTGCCGCTCTCTCTCTCCCCCTCTCTCTCCCTCTCTCTCTCCTCCTGACATCTCCCAAGGGGGCTGCAAATGAAGCCTAATATTACCGTAACAGTTTAAGTGTTTACACAGGTGATATTTATTTATTTATTATATTATGAAAGTCACTCACTCTCTCTAACTACATAGACCTATTAAACAACTTGACCATTTCAGTGGTAGTTGTTGGTTGTTCGTCACAAACAGAAGAACACTCCAAACTCTGCCACTAGATGGTGCGAGAGTTTCTACAATCATAGAAAATCTGCACAGGTTCTGGACATAATGCTGCATTATCCAATACTACTTTGTACTGCTGATATTACAGTCAATAGTTAAAGTCATTTCATTTTATTTTTGTTTAAGCTGATTAGGTTAAAGCCTTTATCACACGTTTTTACAGACAGTGGGATGTTATTGTATTTAGGGTAGAATATAAAACACTGGTTAACCAAATTAATAATAGTTGGTTATTTAAAGTTGATTCATCTAACCTACGTTTGTTGTGTCGTTCTTCTCTGCGCAGACACAGCACGTTTCGGTCTAAAGTTGCAAAAGTTCTGCTTACAGTTCTCTACTTTTGTATGTTCAGCAGAGGGCGATACACTTTAGGCAAAGAGGCCGCTGCTCTGGTTTGAGGTAAATCTTCGTTTCATCATATGAACTGCAAGAGTCATTTTCGTGTTGTTTTATAGGTCTACTTACAAAATAATAATAATTTAAAAAACAAACAAACAAACAAACAAAAAATCACCAGGGAAATGCATATTTTGCATTAGCCAATGTTTAGAAGCAAAGTAAGTGTGCTGATGTTCATTATTAATGTAGCTGGTACAACGCTTTTGAATTCCACACAATGCAGCTAACCAGGTCTTTCCTTTCTCACACACAATACTCTGAAAGGGACTCCTCATAATCCATGGAAACAACTAACACTAAACAATATGCCCTTGCATACTTTATAGCCTCCTACTTACCAAACAAAAATGAATACTTACCATATTAAATTAATAAAAGGGCTTTTAAGGAAGAAACAGCTTCAACATAGTTGCAACATGCAAGTGCAAGGGACAATAAATCTTACAGCACCGGATGTGTTTGCTTCCTATGGGGGGCTTTATACAACACGTAACATGGGGATATTACTCTCTGGGCAACACTTCACAGGTTTTTGTTTGGACCACCTGTGCGCTGTGTGGGGACTGTGCTGTAGTTCAGTAAACACAAGCTGCAGGTGCACGCTGAGTGTTATTGAGTGAATCTGGTTAGTAACTGCTCCCTCTCTTTACACTCTCTTCTCTGGTTTTCCATCAGGCCTTGTTTGGTTCCCAGGGCCTGGCGGATGCTTGTGTACAGCTCGACTGGGGTCCCCCGACATTGCATCCTGCCTACAGACGGAGCATAAGTGGCCCCACAGGATAACCTGAACAACGGTGGGAAAGAAAGGGAGCGTGGGTCTCCTTTAGTTATGCGCGCTGCTGGCCGATGGTGAGGCCAAAGCGGACATGCTGCCCACTAGTGCATCATTAATAATGTGAGTATGCACAGCGCACGACTGTAAATCTTCCTTTGTCAATATGCGACTTTAAAATATAAACTTACCATGGGCTTCATGGGTATCAGAAAGGACAGCCAGATAACCAGATCATTTAAAATATTATACACACATCAAACACAATAAATATATACAGAAAATTGCTCTAAAAGAAATAGGCTTAAAAAACCTTAATACTACAAAATACAAAATAAATAAATACATAAATAAATAAGGAGACGATTTTTACACATTGCAATAAAATATTAATAGATGACTTAAGGTAAGGCACTGCAGGTGGGTGGGAGAAAACATTTACATTGGTACATTTGATATCTTATTACATTTTCTGTAAACTAGAGCTTACTGAAAATTGGCATAAACAAAACAAAAAACATATTTTCAGAACATTAATAAATTTGGTTTAGAATAATTACACATTCTTCTTAAATTTAAGATTTGAAAGTGTGGTGTGTTTTAGGGAGGTAGATACTTTAAGGGTGTGATCATGCAGAAAAATGCACTTTGAGAAAATGTCCCATCAAGTAGATTAAACAAACGTATAAAATCTTAAGGTACTGGACAATGTTGTTATTTCCAGGTAAAACATTTTATGTTGAGAGAGCAAGCTAACCTCAAAAAAGAGGGGGAAAAAAGAAAAAGGGAGTTGCTTGTTTTGCCTGTCGTGTCACCTTAATATTATTATCACCACACTTTAAACACACATTGCCACTCAATTTGAATTCCCTCCAAATTCACAAGAGGCCCCTCTTGGACTTCCTGCCAGTGTGGGAACCATTTCTATCGTCTCTCACACATCAAATACAAGAAGGTCCTGATCTCCCTTTTGGCTTTAAAGAGTAAGAATCAAAAGCAGGGGACAATTGAACACTTAAAAACATATTCAGTAGGCACATCAGCTTTCCTCTGGGATAAGAGTGATGCACATTTCCTTAACTTTTACTCATGTCATGTTAAGATGTCACCTCAGCATATCTTTTGTTTAAAATGGGATTACATTAGATGTACTAGTATAATAATAATGAAATCGTATCATAATTACTTCACCAGTTCTTACAAAGACCAGTGCAGCTGTGAAGGGATGGGTTGCACTGAGGTAAACATAGCTGAGGGAAAATCCCTTATTCTTGTGCTCCGGATGACGTTCCTCACTCCTCCAATGTTTACTGTGGAAATTACAGAATGCCAGCAAGCAGGTGCTTCCTCAGAAATTTTATTTTTTAAGATGAGTGCATTAATCTTCTCAAATTCAAAAACATCTATTCACATTTTTATTGTATCTCTCTTTGCCTCCATGTTTCTTTTGCTCTAAAATTTCATCTCATTATGTTGTATTTAGCATACTCAGTTACACTTTCATGTTGGTATTTTATGTAATATGCAAAGGTCATTGCTTGATGAGGTTTTGTTACTAATACCTGTTATTCATCATCCTTCGGGTCGTGGCATGCTTTCAGCCAGTATGACACCAATTACACAAGTCACATGAGCACTAGAGGCCGTGAATATACATTTCACTAGGACACATCCATCACTTCTGTCACTGTAGCAGCAGAGTGAATACAATGGAAGTCACATCTGACAAAATTTCTTATACCAACGCTGCTGACATCACTGATAAAAATAGTTTGACCCATGAATAAACCTCTGAACTCTGAGCTCTAAAGAAGGAATGTTTAGAGTTGTGTAGCAAATTACTGATAATTCATACCATCCAAATAACACAAAGTTTTAACATTTCATTTATTTCACAATGAAACATTACAGTACATTGAGTGGTGCAGATCACCATTGTGACACACATAAATATATTTTGTATCCTTTCAATAAGGACTATGAGACTGTGCAAGTAATAGCTTGAAATGGCCTCTGTTACTGTACAGAAAAGTGACTTGTGTTTTGTTTTTTAACATAAAGTGACTTGGTTGACAGTTTAAAATACATAAGAATTATCAATCTCACATAGCAGAAAAAAGTGCAACATATACTAGAAAAAGTATATTATGTAAGTATATATTTTTGTATACCCATATGTGCATAATAAAATATTTCAAGTAACATTCTGCAGTTCATTCAAGAAAGACATGCTGAGATTTCTTTTTAAATCCCAAATTATTATCAGCAAGTTAATATTAGGTGTAAGAATATACATTAATTTAAAATATCAATTTATGTTTTTGTTTTTTGTTTTTTTTTGTGTCTGTTTTTAGTGTTTGTTAAATCTAAGGCTCAATCTTATATTGTAATCTCAGGGACATGTTTTCATACTGTAGTTATATACATTCAAGTTTTATAAATATTCCACATTGGCGCTATTTCAGATTTGAAAAGTTGTAATATTATACAACTAATTAGGCTAAAATATTTAATAAACAGAACAACCTAAAACCACATTGGTTCATAGTGCAGTATGGTCATTATATTGTAGCTTCAAATTGCAACTTGGTTTTCAGTTCATTGTTTCTTAACAATCACAATCATGGTGTAGTATCTTCATTTTTCCTCATAGTGGCTATTTCATTTTCAGAATCTTCTGCATCTCCATCTTCACCGTCTGCAGAAACTGCTCTCTTTTCAGTTTTCTCTAGTGTGACATCAGTTTCTTTAGGCGCATCACCTTTTTCATTTTTTTCTTGTCCTTTATCAACCAAGACTTCAGTAGAGTTTTTAGTCTCCTCTGTTATTTTTTCCTGGTCATCATCATATTCTTCAATGTCTTCCAATTTAGTTTCTTCGTTTGGCTCGTTCTTCAGTGAGATTTCTTCAACATTGTCAACAGCATCAGGCTTGACCTCTGTGACCTCTGTCTCAGTAACGTCCTCTTCCTGAGACTCCTCTGCTTGGCCATCTTCCTGTTTTTCATTGTCAAAACTAGAGTCATTAGTGGTTCTCTCATCATCTGTTTCACTTTGAGATGTGGCATCATCTTCATTCTCTTCACTATCAGCAGATTCATTTTCTTCAGTCTCTTTTTCTTCTATAGTCTCGTCATTTTGTTCTGACTTAGATTCAGTGCTTTTTTCCTCATCTTTATCAAGTGACCCGTTTACGTCTTCTGGATTATTTTGCACTGTAGTGGCTTTTGAGACCACCTCATCTGCTGATCCACAGTCACTATCTTCTTTTTCATTTATGTCTTTTTCATCATCACTTTTGACAGCACTTGATTCAGAAATGCATCCATCGTTTTCATTTTCTGACTGAGGTTCGGGTGTTTTGGAATCATCATTCTCCTCACCTGCTTCGTCAGTCTCTTCAGCTTCATCACTCTCACTCTCATTCACAGACTCATCTCCACTCGTAACAGGAGTCTCGTCGTCATAATTTTTTCGTTGACTTTCTTCTTTCTCACTTGTTTTCTTGTCTGTCTCATCATCTTTTCCTTCCTCCTTGACTATTTCTGTAGCTTCTTCTTCATTCAACTTTTGTTCAGTTTCTGCATCTTCTGTCAATTGGGTTTCATTGTCAGCATCATCCTCACTTGCAGACTCATCCCCGCTGGTGACAGGGGTTTTGTCATTTTCATCATTTGAATTGGCATCTACATTTTCACACTCTTTGCTTACGTTCTCATCAGATTTTTGCTCAATCGTTTCAACATTTTCGTCTTCAGGTGGCTCAGGTTCTTCATCAGTGATATCTTCTTCTTTTGCATCATTGCTTGCTGTGTCATTTTCATCTCCACTAGTGACAGGTGTTTTCTCCTCCTCTTCCTCATCCTGGTTTGTTTTAGTGTCACTTACAGTTTTTACCTCTTCTTCATCCTCATCAATGCTGTTATCCTCTTTTTCTTGGCTAACCTCATTGTCACATGTATCTTCAATGGAGGATGCTTTTGTGGGCTCAGCAGGAGGTTCTTCTGTATTCTCTTCTACTGAAGGATTGTCTTCGTCTTTGGTGCTAGACTCGGCCACTTCTGCTGTGTAATTTTCAGACTGCTCTTGAGTTATGGAGGTCTTGTCTTCATCTTCTGATATATCTTCATTTTGGACTTCATGAGGCTCTGTATTGTTTTTTGCAGGTTCATTGACTTCTTCAGTAGGGTCTTCTTCATCAGACTTTTGTTCAATTTTATTTTCATTATTTACATTTTCTTCATCAGAATCCTGCACAGTTTCTTCCTTTGCATCACCAGCTGTGGCAATATCATTTGTAAACTCATCTCCACTGGTGACAGGAGTGTCCTCTTCTTGATCTGATTCATTGGCATTTTCTTCAGCTATATCGCCATTCTCCTTTTCACTTTTTTCCCCATCAGTCTCCACATCATTTGCATTGTCGTTGTCAATGCTTTCACAAGGAGGCTCATTATTATTGTCTTCTGTTGCATCTTTCTCATTTGCCTCCTCCTCTTCCTCATCATCTTGCTCATCTGAAGCCCTTTCCTCCTCGGCCTCATTGATGACTTCCTCAGCTACTGACTCAGCTTCGTCATCTTCTCCTTTTGTTTCCTCTTCAGCTTCAGATGGATTTTCTGTTGTGTTATCGTCAGCCTCATTAGCATCCTCTTTTGTTTCATTTTCGTCATTTTGTGAGTCCTCAGTTACCTCATTACCTGTTCCCACATCTTCATTTGGTGCATTTTCTGCAGAGATCTCCTCTTCTTCCTCATCTGCTGACTCTTTTTCTTTTGTTTCATCTGCTGCTTCACATTCACTTTCTGTTTTGTCAGCTTCAATAACATCTTCTTTCATCTTATCATCAACCTCAAATACTTCCTCTTTCACGTCATCATCTTCACCATTTTGTGAGTTCTCAGTTACTTCACCTGATCCCTCACCTTCATTTGCTGCATTTTCTAGAGCAGTCTCCTCTTCTTCCTCCTGTTCCTCATCAGCTGACTCTTCATCTCCTTTTGTTTCATCCGCTGCTTCAGATTCATTTTTGTCTTCTTCAGTAACATCATTTGTGTTATCATCCACATCAATGGCTTCCTCATCTTCATCATTTTGTGAGTTCTCAGTTACGACATCACCTTTTCCCTCAGCTTCATTTGGTGCCTGTTCTACAGAAATCTCCTCCTCTTCTTCTTCAGTATTTAACTCTTCATCTCCTTTTGTTTCATCTGCTGCTTCACATTCATTTTCTGTTTTATCAGTTTCAGCATCATCTTCATTCATGTTATCATCAACCTCATTTGCTTCCTCCTTTGTTACATCTTCATCATTTTGTGAATTCTCACTTACGTCATCATCTCTTCCCTCATCTTCATTTGGTGTATTTTCTGCAGAAATCTCTTCCTCCTCTTCCCCATCAGCTGACTCTTCTCCTTTTGTTTCACCTGCTGCTTCTGATTCATTATCTGTTTTGTCAGCTTCAGCAACACCTTCTGTTGTGTTATCAACAACCTCAATGGATTCTTGCTTTGTTACTTCTTCATCATTTAGTGAATTCTCAGTTCCTTCATTCCTTGTTCCCTCATCTTCATTTGGTGCATTTTCTACAAAAAATTCTTCTACTTCTTCTTCAGCATTTGACTCTTCTTCTCCTTTGGTTTCATCTGCTGCTTCGGATCCATTTTCTGTTTTGTCAGCTTCAGCATCATCCTCATTCGTGTTATCATCAACCTCATTTGCTTCCTCCTTTGTTATATCTTCATCATTTGGTGAATTCTCACTTCCTTCATCACCTGTTCCCGCTTCCTCATTTGTTGCATTTTCTGCAGAAATCTCTTCCTCCTCAGCTGACTCTTCTTTTGTTTCATCTGCTGCTTCTGAGTCATTATCCATTCTCTCAGCTTCAGCGACCTCAGTGGGTTCTTCCTGTGTTACTTCTTCACCATTTAGTGAATTCTCAGTTCCTTCATCACCCTCGTCCTCATCACCTGTTTCCTCATCTTCATTTGCACCATTTTCTGCAGAAATTTCTTCTACCTCTTCCACATTTGATGGTTCTCCTTTTGTTTCATCCACTGCTTCGGAATCATTCTCTGTTTTATCATCAACCTCAAGGGCGGCCTCCTCCTTTGTTTCATCTTCATCATTTTGTGAGTTTTCAGTTACTTCATCACCTGTTCCCTCATCTGCATTAGATGCACTTTTCGCAGAAATCTCTTCTTCCTCACCAGCTGATTCTCCTTCTCCTTTTGTTTCATGTCCGACTTCAGATTCATCTTCTGCGCTGTCAGCTTCAGCAACATCTTCATTTGCGTTATCATCATCCTCAGTAGCTATCTCCCTTGTTTCATTTTCAACAGAAATCTCCTCCTCCTCTTCTTCTTCTTCTTCTTCATCATTACTGTCAGTTTTATCCTCATTAATGTCTTCAGTTTCTTCTCTTTTGTCAGAGCTTTCAATTTCAACTTCAGCCTCATCTTCTGTAGCTACATCCCCGCCCACATCCTCTTGTGCATTTTTTGATTCATTAGAAGCCATGTCTTTCTCACTTTCAATATTTTTGTCTGCAACTTCCTCTGCATCTGCATTTGTTTCTTCTTTTGCTTCAGATTGCTCCTCACTTCTGACTTCAAGATCACTGGCTTCATTTTCCTCATCTTGAGACTTAGTGGCATCAGTGACTTCATCTGGTTCATTATCTGCCTCCTCCTCTTCCTGATCTGATTGAGTGTTGCTTTTAGTTTTTAATTCTTCTCCATCTCCCTCATCATTCCTGTTATCCTCTTTTCCTTGTCCAGCCTCATTGTCACTGGTTTCTTTAATGGATTCTGCTTCTATGGGCTCTGCAGGAGATTCTTTTACATTTTCTATGGTATTGTCTTCTTCTTTGGTGTTAGACTCTTCTTCACATATAATGTTGTCAGAGTTTTCAACCAACTCATTTTCAATTGTTGCTTCACTAGCTGATAATTCATTTGTTTCTGTTTCATCATCTTCTCCTGATTCATGTTCATCGTTGTGTTCATTTCCACTGATGTCTTTCTTTTCCTCCTCTGTCTGGAAGTCCTTGTTGTCATCTCCAAACTCACCTGTAGTTTTGTCCTCCTCAACTGTTTCTGCCTCTGTGTGTGAACCTGCATCAGATTCATCAACTTTGGTGGCATCAAACTCCTCCTTTTCCAGTACTGCATCATGTTTAGTAAGTTCCTCATCAGCAGGATGATCCACTGAAACTTCATCATTAGTTATTTCATTGTTTTCATCTGCTCTAGAGGAACAAGTCTCATCACCCTTAATTTCATTCTGGCTTGTAGTTTCTTCCTCATCATTATCGTGCTCCATTTCCCCCACATTATCCTTTGTATTTTCAGTATCATCTTTATTAATCTCATCCTCAGCATCATTAGTGCATTTTGCCTCAGTTTCTACTTTTGCAACATTTTCTTCTTCCATTGGTTCATTCACTGTTGTACTTATATCAGTGTTATCTTGACCAATAGTAGTAGTTTCCCTCTCCTCTGTTCCATCAGTGATAGACATTTTTGTTTCATTTGTCTCTTGTGTAGCACCAACATCTTCAGATTTTTCAGATTTACCTTCCAGAGTCTGAACGTCTGGTGCATCGGCTCTTTGTGTTTGAATACATGTTTGACAAGAACATTCGTCATTGTTTTCACTGCGCTGGTCGCTGTAGGATGTGCCCGTGGCGGAATCCTCACTTATTTCTTTCTGTTCAGAGGATTGTTTGTGTCTATTTCTCACCAAATGCTGTCCCTCTTTCGGTTCTTTTGGAGGTCTTGGAAGACCAGATTGGATTTTTATCTTATTAAGTTCTCTGTCAATACTTTTTTGAATTTTGCCGTGAATTTCGCCTCTAAGCTCATTAATAATAAAATCAACCTGTTCATTGTCCTCCAAATTCCATCTAAATTTAAACTCTTTCATTGCATTGATGTAATGTTTCATAAACTGTTTCTCAATCTTGGTCAATAATGTGAGGGCCCACAGAGGATCCGGGTCATTGAAAATAATTTTGGCTAATTCTTCTCTTTTAAGTGAACATGGACTTCCAGAGCGGGAAGCTTCACTTTCCTCTTTCAGAGTTTGGCAATTGTCCTGTCCAGCAGAGGATGGTGTTTCTGGTAGGTCTTTGTGACTTTCATAGTCTCTGACTGTATCATTGGTTACTAGGTCATCTTCCTTGTGTTTATCATCTTCTTTTTCATCCTCATGAGTTGTAACATCTGGATGAAATTGTTCGATATTTTTGCCATCACTACTTTTTCCAGACCCACTGTTGACGTCAACACCCGATGATGATGTATCTACAAAATGGTGCTCGTCAGCTTTGCCTGTTCTAGCATAGTTACAATCTGCTGGATCAGAAAGCCACAAAGACTGAAGAATATTCATTAACTCTTGATATTTTGCATCCTTTTCATTGGCGTTTTGAGGATGGTGGTCTAGTAACTGTAACTTTACAAGACAGTCCAAAAGTCCTTGGGCTGATGTGCTCAGCTTACGTCCATACACTGGTGAAATTTCTGGCATGCTGTTACATCTGTCAAGCTTTGGATTGAGAAGAACTTTCATCACTTGAACAGATGACTGGAAAATCTTAGAATCATCATTATTTTGAGAAAAATCAGCAGGTGATGTCTCATTGTTATTGTCACTATCTTCATTGTTTGAATGGCCAGTCTTTTCCCCATTACAGTTTTCATTATAATCTTCCACTTCACACATATCACCCTCTGTTGATATTGTTTTTAGCCACTGATGTACAACCTCATTTGGTGACGCATTTGGTAGACTTGAAGGAACCAGGTCAACTTTTTCTTCCAGTGGACCATTTGTTAGTTCCTGGTTGGATGTTTCCAAAGCTGCAGTTTCATAGTCTTTGGGAATCTCTGAACTTGACAATACTTGTGAAAGGTCACTTTCAATTGACTCTTTTTGAGAACTTTTAATGAGAGATACATTTTCTTTCGGCGCATGTGTGTTCTCATTTAATAACTTAGCAGATTTTTGTGATTTATTTGATTTATTTGTCAAATTTGACTTAACAGATAAAGCACTTTTGGATTGTACTTCACTGTTCTTTTCTTTAGTTTTAGATGCTGTTGACTTTTGTGAACGAGATTTAGAGTTTGAAGATAGAGCAGTTTGTGACCTGCCATCAGTTTCCTCAGCAGTTTCTGGATTTTTAGAGACTTTTGACTGGATTGTTCTTGTTGACTCATTGGATTTATTTGACTTGGCATTAACAGACTTAACAGACATTGAAGAAACCGAGACTGTTTCAATGTCATCTGTTTTCATCTTATTTACATCAATTATTTCTGTGGTCTGACTGACTTTCTCTGACTTTGAAGACTTTTTGGAGGCAGAACTTGCTGCTCTGCCATGCTTTTCTTCTTGTTGAATATTTGAGAGTTGCGTCTTATTGGATTCAACTGATTTAGATGATTTCCTAGACTTGGCTGAGGTTGCTGACAATGCACTGGAAGATCTTTGATTTTCTGGTTCAAGAGTCAATTTTGATTTATTAGATTTGACTGAAGAATGGGATTTTATTGACACTATACTGCCATTTTCTGCCTCATTGTATTGGTCCACCATCACTGAGTCTTGTGTGGGTCCTGTCCTCACAGTTGAGCATGAACCATTGTCTTCACTGTCGTTACCTTCTTCTGACATCGCTGAAGTCCTAGACATTTTTGATTTTGCTGAAATACTTGACTTAACTGTAAGGACTGAGCTTGTCCGTTCGTGGATTCCTTCATCCTTTTGATCTAACACTTCTGATTTCTTACTTTTGTTAGACCGATTTGACTTTGTTGATTTCACTGATATAACACTAGGGGTCCTTTCAGTTTCTTTATTAGTCGATTTGTTAGACCTTGCTGATATGGTGGATGCTGAGCTTATTGCTCTGTCTTGAACTTCTGATGTATCAGTTTCACACGCACTAATCGTAATAAAGGTAGATGCAAGTGATTTCATTTCAGCAGAAATGTTTGACTGGATCGAGGAAACTGACATTGAACTTACTGACCTCTCGCTATCTATATTTTCACTTTTTGATTTGCATGAACATGTGCTTGCTGGCCTCTCTTTATCATCTAAGGCATCTGCTGTATTTGTCTCTGGATTATCTGAAATTGCAGTTTTGACAGATTTAGCTGACATAGCACTTTCTGTCCTCTTTTGAACATCTCTGGCATCCGTGGGTAAATTGTCATGAGATACCTCAGTAATGTTTGATCTCACTGATTTTATTGAAGTGCTGGACTTTTTGGATTTTTTGGATGTGGCACTTGTTGGTCTTTCTTCAGATTTTCCATCCACCGTATAATTGGACTTAACCGACTGAACTGACAGTGTACTTTCCCATTCTTCACTCTCTCCTACAGTTTGTTCCTCATCATTGTCCACAGGTTTTTGACAGTCGTCACATACATTGGACTTTGTTGTAGATTTATTTGAAATGACACTGGTGGCAGTCTTGGTAGATGCAGATGATTTGTGGGAAACGTTTGATTTGGCTGATTTAACTGACAGACTACTCGAAGCTCTCTTTTCAGTCTGTTCTTGTACGTTTAATCTGTCACTGACCTGAGATTTTTCTGAGCTTCGTGAACGACTTGACTTGGCTGATTTGGATGACATTGAGCTTTTAACTCTTTCTTCACTTTCCATCTCAATATTACCAGTACTTTCAGAAACTGTTACCATTGCATTAGAGTTTGTTGATTTGTTTGACACAACACCTCTCTGTGTGTCGTCTAATGCACCAGAGTCTTCAATTGCATTTATTGAAGAAATATTTGTTGTGTTTGACTTGACTGACGTAACTGATTGTTCTGATTTGATTGACAGGGTTTCAGTACAATCAACAGCCTCCTTGTTGGATTTCACAGATCGATTTGACTTTGCTGACTTTGCAGACTTTACTGACAGCTTGCTTTGTGCTCGTCCTTCTGAGACTTCATCAGCAATTGCAGTTTGAACTTCGCTAGTGGGCTCAGACTTTGTAGATGTTCTTGACTTTGCAGATACAGTAGACTTAAGTGACATTGAGCTATTTGCTCTGCCTAGTTCCTCATTAGCATCTTCAGCATTTGTATCATTATTTCCTGTGGATGATTTCACAGAACTCGGAGGTCTTTCTGTGGTGGTTGCGGTCTCGTTTACATCAACTGTGCTTGACTCTCTTGTATCTGTCACTTGAGTTTCTTCTGCTGGTTGGTCATCGTCCATTTTCAAAACATTTGATTTTGATGATTTAACAGACATGACACTATTAACCCTCTCTTGATTTTCTTTTTCTGAACTAAGAGAGATTTTAGATTTTTTAGATCTTGTGGATGTATTTGATTTGGCTGACATCACACTTGGCCCTCTATCATGATCATTCATCATCTGCTCCTTACCAGTCTCATTTGACATGTTGTGTGGACTTTCCTGTGATGTTGAGTTATTTGATTCTGTTTCATCTTCAGCCTCTAATGGGATATCTCCAGCTGACTCATTTGCTTTATTATTCTCTGAATTCTCCTCTTGATCATCTTGTTCATCAACCTTTTCAACCTTTTCAGAATCACAGGAACCACATGAGGGTGTTTCTTGAGTTTGGTTGTTGGAGTTTTGTATAGCTTTCAAAACCTCTGTTTCTGATAAAGTTGATGTGTTCACTGAATTGGCACTTTGTTTCTCTTCTTTTGTACACTGTGGTCCCTCAGACACATCGGTTGTGACTGACATGGCACTTTCTACATCGTCTTCTACTTCAAATGTGCCTGGACTTTGTGCTTTGCTATTTTTAGATATGTCACATTGACATGGATACGACTTTTGGGAATTTTTGGAGGTAGTAGATTTATTTGAACCAGTAGAATCTCTGTCTCCATGGTTTGGTGGTGTGTCTCCATTTGTTGAACCTGGCCTTGATGCAGAGAGATTAGTGACTTCCTCTTCATTTTGATCCTTTGCCATCTCTTGAGCCACACTGGCAGGTCTGTCTTGTACTGTTTCATCTGTGGAGGGAGGGTGCTCCATGGATTTGGGTGAGTAGGTCCCATTTGTAATAGTGCAGTACTCCACAGCTTCAGTTGCCTTAAAAATTTGCTCAGTCTCCACCATATGTTCTGAATTGTCTTCACTTGATCTTGATATTGTTTTTCTGCTTTCAATTGTTGTTGTTCTGGAGACCTTCGTCTGGGCAGATGCACCTGAGCTGCAGGATTGTGCTCTGTGAGTCTCCCTGCTGTCGTTGCAGCCTGGGTGTGTTTTATAGTGTTTCACGTAAGCTTCATTGTGTTCATTTGCATAGATGTCCTCAGATTCTCCATCAAGTATATGATTGTGTGATTTCCGAAGATTACAAGATCTCTCATTGGTTTTTCTTACTTGTGTCGACCAATGTAAGGTTTGATCGTTCTGAAGACGGAAGCGCACTTTCATTTCCATTGATAAGCTGCCATCTTTATTCACACAGATGGTTTTCTCTACGTCGTCTTCTTTTAGTCTGTCTTGTGTGATGGGACTCGAGTCATTCTTAGGTGACTCTGTTCCATCTTCTGACTCGGCTGAAGACACAGAGTGCTTGACTGGGTTGGGTGCAGAATCTACCTTCGATTTGGCTGTTTTACCAACACAGAAAAAAACAAATATATTCTAGTTAGTTTTCTTTTTTTCTTTTTTAAGAAACACCATATTTAGGGACAAAACAAATTTACATACTGTCATAGCAATCTTCCAGGTGCGATTTTACAAGATTTGGAAGTCTGTCATCAGATGTTTGGGTAAAAATATCTGCAAATCTAGGATGAGACGGCTCTCGTCCTACACACACGAGCACACTGGGGCACTGCATCAGACCCTGGACAGTTTCAATCTGAAAAAAAGAAGGGTGATTATATTTTTAAATAGGTTGTTAAAAGTTATGTCTAGTCACGACTTTTACACCAAGCATTTTTAACTATTAGACTTCAATTAGAAAATCACCCAATCAACTGCATTGCCAAAATAATATTTACAAAATTATTGCCTTTGTGAATTGAGGTCAAGGTAGTCCCTTCATTAGATCAATGGAGCATTACATTAAGCTGAATAAAGGCCGAGGCTCCAGCAATGACTCAGGAACAGTTAATGACCCTAATCCAGGATGAGCTCTGCATGTCTTCACCAGATGACATGCAGAGCTCATTCCTGCAACGGTCAGCTGCAACTGTCACTGTGTTTGGAACAAGCATAAAAAGGATTGGATCTTTTTAAGGAAATGACATAATGTATTTTGAAACATTTTGAAACAGTGTGTGTATTCATAGCACTCCATATTATTATAGTGCCTATTATATTTTCTATACTAAAAAGTCATATGCATGTTGCTGACATATCGTAATCCTAAAACACTCCATAAAGACTTCTGTTGACAGAGCTTGCCTGAGTAACACATTTTGATGACAGTGCAGTTGTGTAAAAGGCAGATGAATGGCTGTATCCATGGTCACAGAGCAGTGGTGAAGATAATTAATTGCCGGTAGAAGACAGTTTTCTGAGATGCTTGTTGGATCAAATGAAGAGAGTAGAGTTTCTTTGCTGACCCGCTTCCTCTTTTTCAAAAATAGCTCTTATCTGAGCAAGATAAATGTGGTTTAGAGACATCACCGCAATCTAAACGTATGTGAGATATTTTTTTTTTTTCATTTTCACAGAGACGATCTGCCTTTATTGATTTATGCAAATTAAAGAGGATGCAAATGCAACATTATAACATTTTTGCTCCATTTAAGTATTATTTTATAGTTTTATAAAATTGTATTTTATAATCATATTCTAGAACAAGGCTTATCATATTAAAATACATGTAATAATTCCTGATTGAAACCTTTGCTGATTTACAGAACTAGTGGTAGTGAATCTAGTATCTAGTAACATCAAATTGAGCAGATGAATGAATGAAAGATATAAGATGCAGAGCTTTACCTTGCGTCCCTCCAGAGTGTAAATTTTCTTGATGTGGTACTCCATGAGTTCTGAGGCCTCCTCCAGAAAAAGGCCCAAACTGTGCAGACCCCTCTGGTGCAGAACAATAGTTTTCCTGCATGATGGGTCGCTGTTTTTCACCAGCACCACCCTCTTATGGTGTCTGTGGTGATGGATGTGATGGTCCTGCCCTGGTTCGGCCTCGTGGGGCTGCTCTGGTCTCCGGGGGATGTGCAGGGGATGGTGGAAGTAGTATGGTGCATGGTACAGAGGCTCCGGCATCTCCGGGGCTGGGACATATCTGCACTTGGAGCACACACAGCAGTCCTCGTCTGGGTTATAGTAACACGCCACGCCAGGCGCGGGGATCCGGGGAAACCTGCTGGCGTGATGTCGGCAGTAAAATAAAGATCTATGAACACTGTCTCTATTCACACACTGGAAGCACTGGAAGTGGTGTCTGTGAGACATGTTATAATCCTTTGACAGTGGTCCCTCAGCTACTGAAGAAGAGCGACCTCAGGGGAGAGGGTAAAATGCTCTGTGAATTCTACAGAAGACTTCCCATCAAACATCTCTCCACAGCGAATGTACCTAAAAGTTAACAAATAACAGTCAATACCATTACAGTATAAAATCACAGCATTAACACGATTTAATATAGTGTATGGAACCATATGTACCCTTTACTATTACAGTTATTTGCAAAGCAATAAATAGAAATAGAAGAAAAAAATAAAACATTTTTCTACACATGCATAAACTGCTTCTGTGTTTTGGCTTTCATTCGTCCTAATAAAAATGGCCCATAAAGCAGTATACCCTGCAGACCATGGTTGTTACATGTTGTGAGGATAAAGCAGTACAGAAATAAACCCTGACTTAAAATAACAGGCTTATGGTGTGCAGCAGTGAAAGTGGACATTACCTCAGTGATTGTCCCTGTCACAGGAGGACACTGAGCCATCTTTTCAGCGTGTGAGCACAGATTACCTTTAAGAAACAGAAATATCTCCAATAAATACAATGCAATGGAATTCCAGTGCATTCAGACCAGTGTGAAAATTCAAATTGTATACTGTACTAAAATGGGCTAAGCTTGACTGACATGACCAAAGAGCATGTTTGGCAGACATCTGTGTTCTGCATTAGCATTGTTCTAAAAATTACTGGTAAGAAACATCTCTTATATGATTCGATGTAGTGCCTGCTGTAATGTGTATTTTTGTATAATCATTCTTTTATGGCGTTTGCGCACCAAACATGCTTTAATCAGGACACAATGTCTGCAGAGCACTTAAACAACATCACAATTGAAGCTCAAGTTTTGAGAGAGCATTCATACAAAATTATATTGCCATGACAGTGGCAGGCATCCATGGGACTGAAAGTATAGTTAAAAAATAGCATAAAAATCACCAAAGCAGCAGATGAGTCTATAAATCACGAGGCACAAAGTCTGGCTAAACTGAGTATTTTCTCATTTAAAATATGGTTAACACAAGAAAAAAAAAAGCTTCCATATACAAACCCTCCAATGTTAGATGAAGTTAATTCTTTGGGGCCTCTGCTCTGTGCAGTACCAGTTGTCAGTGAAGATTAGGATTGCGTTGTCACACATCATACAATATTCAGTTTGCCTAATGCCCAATGGAGAATAAAAGATGCTAAAAACTAAACTTAGCATTCATGTGAAAGTATTCTGACACTATAGTGTGATAAATTATATATTATTTACTACTAGTGACCTTGCAGCTTACTGGCATATTTGACAGCTCTTTTGTGTAGAAGTATTTTTGTGAACCATTATTTTTGTGAACCATTATATGGATATTTTTTTCAAAAACAGTCAATCACCCATAGTGCTATATAGGCCCCTGCCTATTTACCTTTAAAAATATGACATCGTCAAACTCTTGAAAATGAAAGCCAAACTAAAATGTACTCACCTGATACAAAGCTGCACATCCCACATTACAAAACACCATCCACAAACTTCCAACCACAGTGTGATGTGGAGGCTGAGAAAAACCGTCCAGTTGAAGCACCTGTGCAGCAGTGGTCTGTTTGGTAATCACATACATGCGCCGCTAAGGATAGAAGGAAAAGCCTTGCTAATCACTCTGAGATTGGCTGAAGCTGCTGAGGCTTTGGACACATGACTTGAGTGGCACTATTGCATAAATGGAGTTTACCAAACTTTTAGAAGACAAATGTGACAAGGCACGATCCCACAATAGATTTAAAATTACCTAAATTTACTTGTCTATATCAGTCTAAAACAAGATATTACAAACTGAAAGGTACACTATGTATGTCTGCCATCTACTTGTTTCCATGGAGACAAATAGGTGGCAGACAAGTAGCAAGAATGTTCCACAGTATGACATTAAGTTTACATGTATCTTCCTAGGGACAAGTAAGGGACACCAGCAGGCCAAGTTACAGGCCAGATCTGTGGAGAGGCAATACCACTTATAGTAACAAAAATATATTTTTGAGCAATAAAAGCACATGCAAATTAATGGATTTTTAACGCCTGTGGTACGGGACAAGTAGAAAAGTTTCATGAAGCACTCTTAACACAAGATGCAAACCATATTCACTCAAACATGAAACATGGATGTTATTGTTGGTAAGATGATCAAGTACTTATTTTAGTTTGTGCTTGCATCTAATTATTACCCAGGGTCAGCTCACTCTTTTCAAGGACAAAGGAGCAGCCCTGAAATGCACAGTGAATAGCCCTTATCTTGTTCTTACAGACGGTATGCTGGACCCTCCCTGTGATGCTGGAAGTTACACTCTCTCCTTGGTAGCGCTTGATGGGTCGTCCTAAGATGGGGCGGACAGGAGGTGGGTGAGTGATTGTGTTGTGATTCATGACTGAAGTGAGCAGAAAGACCCCCGCCTGAGTCACAGCAATGAGTGACTCAACAGAGTGCCCCTGACTGTTGCTTTTTGTTCAGTGACTGGGGTTTCCTGTGTAACAATAGCCACTTCGAGCACACACACTAAGTAGTAAACATTCTGAGTCAGCTCACTTACCCAACAGTGAAATTATTTTATTTATTTTAATCAATTAAAAAAAAAGTTGACCTCAATGAATACATGTATTAGATTTTTTTAAATTAAAATGTAAATGTATAATAAATGTCATAAAAAAACAAAAATAATTTCTAAACATTTTACTGTGATTATAATTTTTAAAACTGATTAAGTTCAATTTAACCTACAATCCTAATTTTATTCATACTGTACAACTTATTAGCAAATGATCAGACACAATGATAAAATATTTCAACTAATTACTGGTTAGCAATTTTGGGACAATGATCTGTACCTCTGCATTGGCCTGGCCCAAGTGACCTGTTTAGCGGAGACTTACGCCCTTTGGATAATCATCGCAGCAGGGTGCCTAGGAGCTTGCCATCCATCAACTCGTCTTCACAGCACACTACTAAATAAAGACTATCTATGTTTATCATCACCTGTTTATTATGTACCTAAAAATCTGATCATTATCTAATTTCTGGAGTTATCAGATATAAACAGATCTGATGTGAGTAATCTGATTTCTTTCTGACTGTTCACATATGTGCAGGTTTTGACAAGAGCAAAATAGGGTGAACTAATGTGGCAAGGACACAAAAGAAAACATGTTAAAATGTTATTATCTGATTTATACTGGCCATGCAAATATACCCACAGTTGTTAGGCCTAACCACAGTGAAACCTGATGTACAAGAGGAGTCCTGACCTGCTTGTCATAGTGCTAAAGCCTCAACTTGGAAGTCCTGGACCCTCTAAGCCAATGACACCCCTTAAAAGGATTCAATACAGAGTTCAACCGAAGTTCAGGTTAATCAACTCAATTACAGTGGTCAAGTCAGAACAATATAGCTGATGCCTCCAAGATTATTATTATTATTATTATTATTATTATTATTATTATTATTATTATTATTATTATTATTATTATTATTATTATTATTATTATTGTTGTTGTTGTTGTTGTTGTTGTTGTTGTTATTGTTATTGTTATTATTATCATTATTATTATTAATTCATATGATATTATACTATTATTTTGTGTTTACCAACACAGAATCAATATTTAAAATGAACAAAATCAAAATAGTCAGCAAAGTGTATGAGATTAAACTGTACAAGTGTTCAGCCAGACAGCATTACAAGATGTTACCTGTTTAACCCTGGAGTCATGGCCGGGGCAGGAGGAGGATCAAACGCAGGCAGGAGTAAATATAACTGTGAAAACCCTGAGTGCACAATTATACATCAGTGCACAAATCCTCTTGTACTTACATCACAAGTTTAGCCAACCTCTGCACGGAGCTAAAGCTGACTTACTTTAGACACGTATATTTAGCTTATTGACCTAATGATCAATACATATTTAATACCCACAAATAAACTATGAATTATGATAATACACCGTGTATTATAATTTTTTGTTAATATTTTTGTACTTAAGCAACCACAAAAGGAACAGTTAATGATGAAGTAAATTAGTTAATTAAGTTAATGAATAATGTATCAAAGTAGTTCAGTTTGCAGAGTGGTTTTAGCTGTGGTGTAAAAAAAAATTTACTTTTGTTTTGTCTTGCAAGTTTGTCTGAAAGGTCAAGAGGGCTGTAATTCATGAGCTTTTGCAGTCTCTTAGCACCCGCCATGATACGAGTTTGCAAAGCAAACATAATATGCAAAAGTGCTTTTAACAAATTAGTAATCTCATGTTTGCTGGGTCTATGAAGAGGGGTGGTGAGGGTGTAGTAATAGAGTTGCTATGAGTCAAGTTGTGTGCTAAGTTTTGGTCAGTGGATACGTGACTAGAGCAGCAGTATTTTCTTATCAGTGCAACCTATGGTCTCAAGTATTCCACCATCTGCAATAAACACAGACGTATAACGCTCATATCCTGTTTTGAGGCTGTCAACAGCGTACTTTGGCGAAGTGTCTGCGCTCTGGGGACAACTGTGTGACTCATTTCCATCAGCCTCATTTTTGATGTGGAGTCTTTAAGGAAATGGGGCCTGGCCTCCAACAGGAAGGGATTTCTTCAAGTTCAGACATCAACAACATCCACAATATTGTACCCTTAGTGAAGGGTCAGAGCAGTGAGCATGGGAGGGACAAAGTGATGCGCTGCCAAGGACACTGGCATTTTTACCACAGTGCTGCGAGTAAACAGCACATCAAGGCAGCGGAAATACAGTGTGTCACTGCTGACGTGATCAGTTCCTTTACAAGCATCGGCTTTGTTTGCATCATAGACAAATTAGACTTGTGCAAAACTATTTTGACTTGGATACTTCTTTTTGTACTTTATTGATAATAACAACAACATTCAGTAAATATTCTAAATAAAGACTGATATAAAATAAGCAAATTGAAATAGAAGTGTACAGACAGTAAATCAAATTTTTCCTCTTCAGCAGAAGGAAAACATACTCTTACAGTTCACAATAGAACTAAACACAAAATTAGAGTTACACTTTTTCCTCTATATCCTTAAATATTGTGGGAGTAAATGAAGTATATGATGATCATTATTTGATAAATGAGTAAATAAAACAAAATAAACTATAAATGATAAACTAAATGAGTAGTAGGAAGTCTGTAAAGCTGTCATCTGACATGGGCATTGCTTTGTCTCTCTTCTCCAGTAGCTGTTAAAAGGGGTTTCTCTCACACCACTAAACTTATAACATCACTCATCTGAATCATTAGAGCGTCTGCTGGTCAGGATGTGCTGTGAGTAAACTGTGCCTGCAGGCCGAAGCAGAAGCACTAAAGAGGTCGTGATCAGAGACATGCTGTGGACACAAATTGCAAGTCACTGTAACCCTCTGTAATATTATAATGATCAGATTATTGATGGTTCACTAAAGAATCTAATTTAATATTAGTTGATCATTATGTCAACTGTAAAACATGGGTGTTCTGAGGAAATGTCTTTATCGCATCTTTCTACCATAATCTGGTTAAAACTATATTTTAAACAACTTGGAAG
Source organism: Periophthalmus magnuspinnatus (assembly GCF_009829125.3). Taxonomy (NCBI): domain Eukaryota; kingdom Metazoa; phylum Chordata; class Actinopteri; order Gobiiformes; family Gobiidae; genus Periophthalmus; species Periophthalmus magnuspinnatus. The sequence continues at coordinate 15,607,310 of NC_047149.1, forward strand.
ATGCAATAGAAATCCTGTCTAGTGGATTAATCGAAAATATACTTGCTTAATTTGCAAGATGCAGCCTTAATTTGATTTGGTAACCCACTTTTTATGTATTGTTATGTGTACAGATTTATTTTCTTTCATTGAGATTTTTCATTTCAGATTTTTCCTTGTTTGCTCACATTCTTGAAGGACAGTTTTGGTTTGCCCCTGTCATTTTTATACTTCATGTTTTGATATTTGGAGGATTCACTTGAACGGAGTAACAGATACGGATGTGCTGTCTCCTAAATGGAACAACCTCATTGCAATTAGGAAGCACAATGGAACATCCACCTCCACATTGAGGTGAAGAGTTACATCACCCTGGGGACAATGTGTTACAGTCAAAAACAAAGCAGATAACGCCACGGCATGCGGACACTAACAGACAAGAGACCCTAGTAAAGTATGAAAGAGCAAAAAGAATAAATGTTGGGATACATTAAAAAAATGGTGACCAAAACTATAAATGTGTAAATTCACCTTATTTATACATTTCAATATTTATTCTTATATGTATTTATGTCCAATTGCCATTTTGGTCCTCTATAGTAAAGAGCATGTCTACTCAAAATACATAAAATAAGTATAATTAATTACACACCAAATAACCATTAGGCCTATTACATATTAACTACTATATGTATTGCCTTTCATAGAATAATCTGACAGCCCACAATTCTGAGGGTGCACCATTCCCAACATTCTGCAGTGCCGGAGCCGATTTGAAACCTGGCCGTGCTTATGTTATGAGCGCGTGGAAATATAGCCTTCTCCTTGTGCAGTTTGGCAGTCCCGCGCTGGCCTCCCTGTGTGCTCCTGCTTCCCCCTGTATCTGCACAGAACAGGTGGTGCTGGTGGTTTGCTGCAGCATTCACAGTGCAGGTACGGCTGGGACGCCCTTGGCCGCTGCGACGGTCCCGTAAGTTTTCCAGGGGTCCCCATCTGCGTCCGCGCGCATCCTCTGCCACATGGCACCTGTCCCTCGGCGAGTCTGGTCCATTCTTTGTGCGGTCCATACACGCCTGCTGCCACCCCGTGCGCCGCCTGTTGTTGAGCCACAATGAGATGAAGAATAACTGCACCCATAATCCCTTGCTGTGAGATGCTTGTGTGTGTTTTCCTCCTTTGGCCAGATTTTAGGCCAAGTACAAATTGTAAACAGGTTATTATGCTGCTGCAGCACACTCCAAGTAGAAATGCTCGCTGTTTTTTTTTTTTTTTTTTTTTGTTATCTTAGCGCATTTTTTCTGAGCTTGAAGTAGTTTGAATTGTTGAAAGTTCACTGCGTGTTGCAATAATGGTAAAACCCAATTTGATCTTTTTCAATAAGCAAATAAGGCATTAATATGTCTATGCCATTTACTCTTAATTCTTCCTGTTTATCCTGACCATGAACATTCCCTTTCAAATTACAGACCATGTAAACACTATAGCTATTTTGTTGGAAAATTCTGATTCATTTACTTATGTGAAGATAAAATCACCACATGTCAACTTTTCCAAGTAGTAAGATAAGCTCTGCCTCCTGTTGAGACTTAAAGGGCATTCTTGTCCCGGGCACTTTTTAGTCACGTAGTAAACATCAGCCACTTCCTCTTGACCTATAGCTAAAACTCAAAGAACGTCATGGCCGCAGTGTCACCATCACCATAGGTAGCTGGATGTGGGCTTGTTAAGTACACAATGGGCACCGGACTAACCAGACAGTCAGCCTGCTTCAAACCCATGTCCCTCCCTCATGGATAATGCTTTATGCAGCTGTGTGGGAGTGGGCTCAATCACGCATGAAGAGCTTTACACTGTTACCTTGACAGTGAGTGTTGAGTTAGATGGGTCCAGTTGTTTGTTTGCACAGGGAAGTGACATGACTGCACAGGAGGAAATAGGAAACATAACAGACTACCTGACAGACTCATTCCACGGGCCTGACCTGAGACTGGAGCACAGCCAGGCAGCAATCAGAAAGACACGCGGCGCTTGTTTGTTCAGCCTATATCCTTAATTAAGAAATTAAGTAAATCTTGTAATCTGGCAGTCAGGAGCGTTTATGAAAATGAAAGACTTCCACCTAATACCCTTTAGGAAAAAGCTTGCTTCAGATGTCTTGGACACAGAATTCTTCAGGTGAAAAATGGCACAAGCCATGGCCACAATCCTTGTTGTGCCAAATAAACAGTGTCTATGTCTATGTGATGTTGATGATTCAGCTGTGACAGAAAGGAAAGAGTGTTTTGTCCTTACTTCCCAAATATGCTCAAGTAACATTTCAGACATCTCAAACCCTGCGAATGTAGATTTAAGTTGGGTCAGATTTTAAATGCTAAAGATTATAAAATTAACTGTATATTATTGATTTAATATTATTGTAAAGATATTATAATATATCTTTGCATTACATTTGGTAGTCCAGAGCATAGCCTATGTCAGTCTTATACCATCAGCTGATTGCTCACACATTGTTGATGATTGTCCTTGCCTGTATGTTATAATGTCCTACCCTGAGGTGTTTGTTGAGCCATTGTATCAAGTCTTTATCTGGGGAGTCTGCAGTAAAACGTGAGGCTGACCCCACCAACTCGGGGCCAGAGCAGCGACTCTTTCAATGCTAAATGCCCAAGGCCCCGCCAATCCTGACATCCAAAATATGGCTGCCCTTAAAATGGACCCTCCATTGAGTTTTGAACCCCCTCAGACATAGAGGGTAATAGGGTAACCCTGACAAAATGAGCACAGCATTTCCTGGCCACATGATGAATGCTCATTCTATGTGGTCTACCACTAGCACCAAATGGATGTTATATATTTTGGCCTATAATGAGGAATAATATGTACGGCAGACCAGGTTGATGAAGCCCCTTTTAAAAAGTGCCGGTTAAGTCAGATGTTAATCAGGCGCGCAGAGCTTCCTGCTGTGAGCTGAGCGGCTGGTTCCCTTCCCTCACTGCTGCTCTTTAAAGCAGAGCCCAGCCAGGCCCAAACATCCTGACGGAGAGCTGTGGCTGCTTATCAGGCAGGAAACACCGCTCCTCCGCTGCATCCTCTTTACAAGAAGCACGACTCAACCATTCCCGAAAAATGCAGGAAGATCAGCCTGACTCCTAGATTTGTCCAAAGCTCACTCATGTTGAGGAGAGAGGTGTTGTATCAGAGCTAAATTTGAAAGGACAGAGAAAGCACCATAACTTTTTACCAGGAGTAAGTCTTCATCAGATAGAGAAGTTAGGTGAAAGTGATGAGGAGGTTGGGGGTGAAAGAGGCGGGGGCACCGATAACAACACAAAAACAAAGAAGTGAGAAGTTTGAGAGGTTTTTCTCCAACCCTTAATTTGGATTAAATTCAAGTGTTGACGCAGTTTGGGGAAATCTGAGATTGGAAAATGACAACAGAAAATCTTACACATATTTATATCTGGTCAGAACAGTGCACACTTTATACTGACCAGATGTGTGAGGGCATTGGTCAAGTAACAACTGTTTTATGTAAAAATGAACTTTATTTTAAATTAGTGTCTTTCACAAACCTAAATCAGCATACTCTATATTTGCCATTATTATTTTCCATTTTAGAGGCTATGATTAAATATTAGGTACTTGAGAAGTAGTTTAAACTCCGTGTCTTTTTCTCATTATACACACAATTTTAGATTGCATATAAAATATCCAAACAAGACCTCATCCATTTTACAGCAACTGAGGTAATGGACTCTTCTAAGCCCAAGAGGCAGGGAGCAAATGTCATTAACAGTAGAATGAATTCATCAATCAGTATTACAGTCAAAAACATCTAAGCACTTAAATTAGCTTTTGAAGGAGCAGTTCTATGTACATGCCATGGAGGCAACAGTAAGTGTGACATTTACAGGGGGACAAGTCTTTAGATAGTTCCTCAGACAGCTGGAGGTGACACACAAGTGTTTGCATCCCTGAGGCAGCCGGGTCCTTTTCATTCACATCCCCCAGTGTTTCTACACAATCATTCATGCTCTGTTCAGTTTCTTATGCTACAAAATCAACCCAGCATCTTTATTCTTGAACCATGTATCTTTGATGGACCAGTGGCGCTTATGAGATGCCATAGTTGTTGTAGTATGCCGCTGTGGCATCTGCTAACACAGAGATCAGACTGGTTTCTGAGGAGCTGCTAGGGCCAGCGGTGGCAGATGATGCCACCTGAATATGTCCCGTCACTGTCATGGTGCTGCTCTGCTCTGGGTGGAAGCCAGTCCCCGTGGAGTTCAGATACTGGTCAAACTCATTTCGGTCCACCTCACTCAGGAGCTCTGCTTGGCTCAATTGGTCCAGAGTCTCCAGGTGTCCCTGTGTCTCCGGTGGTGGGGACAGCTGACCCAGGTGTCCTTGTTGGACACTGTGGTGGACCTGAGGGAAAGAAGAAGCGCTGAAGTAGGAAAGTGGTGGGGCAGTCATGAGTCCAGTGTTAGTTTGGGACATGTGAGGGACGTGGCCGCAGTGTATCTGAGACTGAGAATAGTCAGTGTGGTACGGGGGTGGGTTGCCCATGTGATTCTGATGTTCCTCTGGACACGAGGCTGAGGAAGAGGAGCAGGAGCTAGTTGAAGAGTAGTAAGCTGAGGGTACGTGCTCATGGTCCATAGCGTCTAATGGGGACATCTCCGGCGGAGTGGGCAGGCCATAGGGATAAGTGTCAAAGCCACTGTTGGTGCCACTGGTACTGGTAGAAGTGGCTGGATCTCTGAATGTCCGGACCCCGGGCAGAATCGGGCCCGGTCCAGAGAAGCCCCCGTCCTCCTTGTCCAGGGGGTGGCACAGCACTCGCTGCTCCACCAGAGAGCTCTGCTCTGGAGCCAGGCTGCTCAGCAGGAACCCGGGTTCCACCCGCTTGCAGATGCGTTTGAGCTGCTTCTTCCTGCGAGGACGGTACTTGTAGTTGGGATAGTCCTGCATGTGCTGCACGCGGAGCCGCTCAGCTTCCTCCACATAGGGCCTCTTCTGAGGGGGAGTCAGGGCCTTCCATGACTTACCTGCATTTATAGGAAAAAGAGTTTTTTAACACAAATATATATTTTAGTAACATTCCATTAATTGTCAAATTATGTGGGAAAAAAAGCTATGGCCATGTTTTACATATATTTTAAAATAATTAAAATTAAAATATGAAACATATTTATTAACAACGTTAGAAAAAGGCTTTCCCCCCCAAATATTTAACCAATAGGATCATTAATCTAAAAAAAAAAAGAAAAAAAAAAAAAAGAAAATCCTATTTACATTGCATTTTTATTAACACTTAAGGCAGTTATGTGTAGTTTATCCCTTCAACAAAAGTTTTTCTAATTGTTAGAGAAATATACACACACATATACATACATATATATATATATATATATATTCATACTATATATACTATTCACTTTTGTTTGAGTCACTTCTAAGGCCCATATTATTTTTATATATTAACCCTACATCTCAAGCATTTTCAGATTAAATGTATGGTCTTGGATAGAGCTATTTCAATCTACAATGGAAATAATAGCCTATTATTTTGTAGTATAATAATTATCCATAATTAATTATAATTCATACTAAGTAATAGTAATACCTTTGTATAATAATACTATTATTTTCTTACCGAGCATTTTGCTAAGTTCGGCGTTGTGCAAATCCGGGTTCTGTACAGCCAGTCGTTTGCGCTCGTCTTTGGCCCAGACCATGAACGCGTTCATGGGTCGTCGAATCCGTGGCTCCGGAGCCTTGTCCACTGCGCTCCTGTGAGGCCCCTCGGACCCATCTCCATCTGCCGAAGGGCACTCGAAGGACTCCGGCCACGACGAGTACGCGCTGATGAGAGCAGCCATCTGCGCGCGCTCTGCTCCAAACTTTACGCGCAGCAAGTGAAAATATTCTTGGTATAACTCTTTGTGATAGTGACCCACGCGGAAAGTCGGGCCAGTGGCTGTGGTGCTCAGGTGACCCACGTACAAACAGGCGTGTGCTGGTGTAGCGCCACTCGTCTGCTCTGATTCAGTGTTTGCTCTGTGAGGGGGAGCTTTATATTTGAGGAGCAGGTTCCAGGAGAAACCCCGCAGGACGCTCGCTCCTCCTTGATGCAAATAGAGCCCCATGAAGAGAGAGACAGATTTCAACACTGGTCGCAGCTTTAACCTGTAGAACAACAACAACAAACCCGCCAAAAACTTACTCATCCTGAGGAACAGTTTATTAAGGTTCACTACAGAGTCTTTTTCAATTCTACTCATGCCATATTTAATTTTAACCCAATAACACTAACATTTTGCAACTTAGGTATTTTTCCTATAAAATTCCCCAAGACAGACCTATCTAACCTGTTCTGTAGATTCCCTTTAACGCAACTCCCTACCCTTTCATGTTTTTACGTAGAATAAGGCACAATGAATTGATGTTCTGCCGTTTACTTTGTCTGTATTAACTGTTCAGGCCCCTCAGTGCGTGGAACTTGTGAGCACATGTGTGGGTGACAGCAGAGATAAAGCCACTGCACAAATCAGTTTCCTTCACTGGCTCAAGGGTGTACACAGCAAGTCCAGGAATTCCTGTTGACAGCAACCACGGCCCGTAGCAAAGCCCCCACACTCACATAGATACATAGATGACGGGTTATATCAGACTTGAGGCTCAAACTTAAATGATCAACATTTAATACAAATACATACATACAGACAAGTGTGCAGTTTGTAACAAATATGTTATAACAAGTATAACATGTATTGTAAACATAAAATTGAGCATTAAAGATATGAGACCTGGCCTGCACAGGAACAGGATACTGCACCTGAAGCCACAGATTGTGCATGGTACAGGCACTTTAGTGATCTATAGGGTTGAACTTCCCGTAGATGTTTGGACACTGCCTCGTCGCTGCATGGCAAGTGAAAGTTTACATATGCGGGACATTGAGCCCCCCAACTTTGTGTGGGCAAGCCATTGTCACTGTGTTGTGTTTAGGAGCTATGAATATAATGCATGTGTTCAAATGCACCAAAAAATAAAAAATTAAACTTACCTTATGCTTATGACGTAAACAAATATGTGGATCTCCTGAGAAGTAGTGTTAGGTGTGCAATACCCGACAGTCTGCTTCCTCTTTTGAGTCATACCTCCTGTGACTTGAAGATTTCATCTGTCAAGTCAAAAACTATTTTGCAATGTATTCTATTGTATACTGGCATAAACATTGAAACATTTACCAACCACCTGACCTGCTAAATAGGAAAAAATGAAAACACAGTCTATGAAGACCATTTTGGTTTATTTCATCTTGAATGTGAGTGGGCAAAGTCGACGATATTTGCATTTCATTACATTTAATCTACCATTCAAAATATGATGTAACTATATGAATACAAAGTTGTCAAGTGACATTTTAAACAATTTCATCAAAAGAATTTAAAAATTCATAATGTATTCATAATGTATAATTTCATCTTTGACTATGGCAACATTTTTTTAATATTGGTATATATTTTTAGGAAAAAATCTTTCCTGCATGCTAAAAAATTGTTTAGGATGAAAAAGATTATATTACTGTTGAATTTTATTTCATTATGTCAGATTGTGTTTCCCCTTTTTGCCTTTCTTGGATTTTTTCTTTTCAAAAACACTTTCCACCTGGTTATCATGTTTCTGTTTCTCATTAACCTGAGACTGCACGTTGTCCTCTTCAGCCAATAAATGTCCATTTATTTGTTCCGTCTCGTCTTTATGTTTCTTATTCTTTTTCTTTTTGGATGGCAGTAGCTCTTCTTCTGGGGTCAGAGGTTGCTCATTTTCAAGCATTTTTCGTTTTTTCTTCTTTTTCTTCTCTGGATTTCTCTGCTCCAGTAATTTCTGTTCCTCTGATACAGGAGCTTCACACTTCTCAGATACTTCAGCTTCATCTGCTGCTTTTTTATTATCTTTTTTCTTTTTCTTTTTCTTGGGCTCCATGCTGCAGTTGTTGGCGTCGTACATAGGGCTGTTTTCACCAGACTTCTCACTTGTGTCTGAGGTGGGGGCTTGTCCATGAGCCTTTTTCAAACGGGCCATTCTCTGGGCGAAGTACTCCTGCATGGTGAGGGTGCTGGTGACCGTGTTTGCGATGGACTCTGTGTCAAGCCCGGTCGGTGCTATAACCGCGGTCTCTTCCTTTTCTTCTTGAGATTCGCTGCTGTTGCTCTCCTGGACAAAACAGAAAACAGTGAGGATTTCATGTTGCATTTAGAAATAAACAGCACACAATGGAGGATGTGGGAGTACAAGTGTTGTCTGTCGTCACAGTGAGATTAACCAGATGAGCAGCCCCAGAGTGAAATTTAACCAAAAGAGGATGTTTTTTTAAAAAACAATAGGTGTTAGAGAATTACACCAAAAATACTTCACGTCCAGTATTACGGACTGATCTCACATTCATCTTTTTCTGGACACATATTGTGTGTAGTCATCAATTTTCGCAATATAAAATGAACACGATGTTTGGTCAAACAAAAAACACACACCTAAATGACTTGCCATTGATCACTGAACTCCCATACATGGTTACGTTTTTCATTTAGGATAAAAAGTAAAAAGAAATTGTTCCTTTTAAGGCCACTAATAACGTCAGTGCTGACCCTTTTTAGCATGCATTTTTTCCCCACAATGTTGTTCCATCTGTAGTATTTATTTTCAAAAAAAAAAAAAAGGCACAAATCTATGCAGAGATATAATTTATAAGTGCATCTCTTTATCCACTAACCTTTAGGCTAAGACTTTACAACTGTACGCACATTAACATCTACATTTTAGCTTTACTGTGAACATTCGTCACCTCATGTCCATGCACCATTTGTCTTCATTTTCCTAATAGTCTACTCAATGCATAATGATTTGTCCAGAAGAATACAGGCCCTCCTCCTGAGATTCGCACTAAACAATACCGCTCTGAGTATTACCTCTGGACAGCATTTTTCAAACCCTACAGATTAAAGATAAATTGAAAATATGGTATGGTGTCAAGTCACTTTGTGGTTTGGCCTTTAAGCTTTTACATTCATATTACAGCACTCAAGGATCATTTAGATGGACACGTTAACTGATGGGCTGCTAAAACAAAGCACTGGTAGGGGTGAACTTGTCACTATTACAAGCTACCCCAGTGGTTTCACAACTGCAGCCTTTTCCAACCAAATTCAGAATTAGCATACTTCCTCCAAAGGCTCTGGGGACTTTACTGAAATACTCCATGTCATTAGTCTTATCTGACTAAAAAGGCCTTTCACAGTCAATACATATCCATAAAGAAATGTTATTGTTTTAGTCTGGTCAAATGTATTGATTAATGAAGCATTTTTCCAAGCTTAAAAGATGCAATATGCAGAACATGTTTTAGACCCCATTTCACTTTTAAATTTAATATTGGTGCATAAATAAAGTATTAAGGACCAACATTTAACAAGCAATACATCGTCCTTTAGGTGCACCGCAATTATAAAAAAGTTCAACTTCCCAGAGAAAATCTATACTTCCCGTTACTGCACAATGGTATCCTCTGCCTGCAAGAGGGGTAAGGGCTCAGAGCTGACAGTGCCAAACAACTTGTACCTGGGATTTGGAAAGATGGCTGGGGGCCACTTTAGCACTGCCTGTGAAATTACTCTCTAGAGAAGGAGGGTGAATGAATGAGAGTTAAAGAGTGACAGAGAAACATCTTCATCAGGAGCCCTGCACAGGTTCACCTGCCTGGGGACCTCCATTAGACTGATCCAGGAGCACAAAGTGCTGCGCTGAGCACAACCCTAAAAGAAGCAGAAGGCTGTGGATCTGCCCTGCAGAACAAGTCCTTTGAGTTTTGGTCTTGAGTGTTGCGTAACAAGGTCTTACCAAAATGGGCAACAAATCAAGCTTAAAATGTCATTTACCTGAGCTCAAGGCTTTAAGTAATGTGAACGCCCTCTTGAGTAGTAGTTTCACAATGTGAAGTGGTTACAGCATAAAAAATATTCACAAATATGTATAAAATACAAGTGTTTATAATATCCCAAGTGTTGTTTGAGGGCAAACAGCTCAAAAATCTGTTTATGACTGTTGACAAAATGCCCAAAATAGATGGTCCCCAGCCATAGCACAGAGGGCTGGGAAATGTCGGGCTGAGCTCACACCTATATCCAGCCATGTCCACTCCTCCTCCTCCTCTGCCGCCTCCTCCTCTCACAGAACCCCAGGAAAAGGATGCGCCGTGTGAGCTGTGTGCAGCTCTGAGATAAGGCTCCTTCAGCAGAGGAGCGGCCTGGCTGGCTATAGGGCCCTTCCTGCACTGCGCTCCCCTGGCGGGGGCTGGGTCTGGCCTGCAGAGGGCCCTAAAGAAAAGGACGGGTGGAAGACATTCAACAGGCCACCTCCTTCAAGACTCTCCAGCTCTGTCTCTGCTAATTTAGACAGGGAAAAGCCAACGCTCACACAGACGCCAACATACCAAGGCCAACACATTTAGCAGAAAGTGTCCAACAGCCAACAGTAGCAGAGATGATGAGAGGTTCACAAGGGTCTCAGGAACTTAGTTTTTACAAGTTGACTCCCTATGAGACCAGATCCAAACAAAAAACGTGTTGGCATAAATGACAATATTTTAGTATGCATTGAAAGAAAATATGAAATACAGTTGCTAATGTAAGAAATAACTTTAAAATCTTGTGAAAAACTTGTATCTTAAGTCATTTTAACCAGAAAGACTGCGTTATAACAATTCCCCCTTTTTTCTCACAATTTAAGACATTCAGAGAAAAGATACTTTTTCCACTTTCCAAAGTGAAGTGACCCACTGCTTAATATTTTACAAGCATTTGATAATGTTGTAGTTGGCCATTTATTTTCTTAAAACTGCCTGTTTGCATTATTTATATTTTTCTCATCTTTCAATAGTTTCTAGCCAATATTGGTTGGGTCTGTAATTGCTCGAGTGTGCCCTCATTGTCCTGCCACAATAATAAATTTGGCGATAGTCGAGGTCTATGGATCAGACCCTGATTAGCCAGCTGTCTCTCCCTGATGAGAGCACAGTCCAGCAGCCCATCCTTCATATGCCTCATGTAGGTGGACAGACAAACAGGTGGATACCTTTCCCCTGCTAAATAAGCAAACAATTGACTTGGCTACTCATTTCCGCCACAATGGAAATATTTGCGTACCCCCCAAACCCCCTCTGCAGCATAAACTCATTTGGAGTAACAAGGGTGCTCAAAGACCATGCCCCACAAGAAGATTCTGCTATAGTCAACCTGCTCTTCTAAACTCAGTTGTGGGTGTTTGAATAGTTGAATCACAAACATGGGTTTGAAAAATTGCATTTTGTTCCCAGTGTGAGAACGTTTATCATAAAGAACAAATGAATAAAGCATTATGTATGCAATAAGACTGCCCAATCCTTGTTCAACATTGCAAATGCTTGCAGACAAAGCCGCCCGCAAGTGTACAGGGGTCTCCCCCGCCAAAACCCAAGAGAGAGGGCTGCACTGATCATTTTCTCTGCAGTGATTTATTAAAGTCCATAATTAAATGCTATGTGGTGGCTATAAACAGCCAAGAGGGCTGAAAGTCTTTGGACGGTTAGCTGCACCTTGCAGTAATTACCACAACCCAGTGTATTCTTGCCTAGGCACGTAGCTTAGAGACTGTCACACTTTATCTAGTGTTAATCTTTGGAGCCGCATAAAAGCTATTGTAGTGAGATGTCACTTAGCTGCTCCATAATATTTTTGGCAGTAACAGAAAACTTACCTGTCAACAAACAGACTTTAGACAGAAAGATTGCACTCGAAGCAATTAGATGTTATCAAAGAATGAACAAGAGCGTTGGCTCACATAACAAAGATATGCCATGATGCACATAAGATTTAATGAGAAAATTATTATATAAGAATTATAATTTTGGGTTCATTGTTTAGATTCTGATTCTAACTTTCATTATGTAATCAAACTGCATACAATAAAATAAACAGTGCAGAAAAGTGTTATGATTGTAGCCATGGTCTAGTTTCCCAAATTTTTGCTTTTAAAATATAAGTTACATCTGCATCATCAGCAAACTTTTCCTGACATTCATTAGCTGAGTGTCGCCAAACGAACACATCTACCAAATGGCCCTAGCCCGGTGCAGGGCGTATATTTGAGGCCGGTGGTGTCGGGGGAGCCCTGCTGACGCGTGATCCTTCATGTGGACGGTGCGTGGGTTGGGAAACCTTCAACAGGTGCCACCCGACGAGGCCTAATCCTCAGGCCTTTGTGTGAAGCCAGAGTGGGAGTGAGAGAGGCCGCAGGGGTCAGACCGACCCAGGACCAGCCGCACCATACCAACCCAGTGACTGGAGCACTGAGAGCCAAAACAAATCCAAATTATTCTTGTAATTTTTTCTTATCTGACATATAAGAGCACAAAAAGAAATTTCAGGGAATGAAACAATTTTTATAATATATCATTACCAAATTTGCCTTTAAAAACAAAAGCTATTTTTTACTTTGTATATGCAACAAAACAAGAAAAAGAAATGTAGGCGAAAAGATGTAACTGTACCTGGTTTCCACCTTTCATGTGAGCCGGCAGCTTTAAAAAATGGCCAACTTTTGTTGATATATGAATCGGCGGGGAGTCTATTTATCAGCCGGCCCTCTGTGGTCGCCCGCTTTGGTCCCTTAAGTCACAAGTCGCGTCGCTCCCCTTTGACTGATTAATTAGCCAATCAGAGGACATTTTTCACTGGGCGGCAGAATGGTTTATTTCAGCTAATGCCGGGCTTTCCAGTGGAGGCCCGTTGGAGCCTCGTCGGCTCTTTCAGCCTGCCTGAGTGGCCGGGCAGAGGGGCAGGGGAGATAAATCAAGCAGGGCTGGCCCTGTGCACGCCTCCCTTAACTAAACCCCCCGAGGAGGGCACAGGAGGAGGACACAAGACGGCCAGGGGCACTGCTCGCCCGCCGATAAGCACTGGGAGCACAGGGCTGCCAAAGAGCCTTCATTTAGAAGTGGCCAAGGCTTTTTGATATCTCGGCAGAGAAGGCCTGTCGTTTGTCATGCTGTGAGTAATTGCGTTGAGGGGCACAAGAGAAGGCAGGAGAACGAGGAGGTTCACAGGCGTGGGACGGGTGATGTATCACACCAAAGCCTGTAGATGGACATGTGCTTCACCACAACCCTATAACCCTCACCGGACACACTGTAAATAATAGCTTTAGCCACTGTGAAAAGATAGCAGACAACACATTTTGTAGCTCAAACAATTAATCCATAGTATCCCTACCTACAATATGCACATGGTTCATAAAGCAAGTAAGGTTTCAAATGCATTATTTCAACTGCATTAGCTGCTTAACTGCTATAGACTGTAATCTTTTGAGTTAATCCACAATAGTGGTCAGTTAATCAGTTAAAATTCAGTCACAATACAGCAAGCCTATGAAATAAAACGGAAATAGAAATTTGGACTGAAAATGTTTTTAGTGTCTTTAGTGAACAACAGTGCAGAGAAGACTGGTGTCATGGATCCACTCACTGCAGCACAATAGCTAACAGTGAGTGGTGCATCACCCACAGCGCCTCTACCTTCAATATCCCTGGCCCTGACACACAGCCTCTAGAGAAGTCATTGTACTGAATATGTGTGCACTGTTTTCGATATTGTCAGTGGTGTCCCTCCTGACTGAAAACTAACCCATAACCCAACAATTAGGAACAAAGAAAGACAGTGTGCATTGCTTTAATTTACAGTGGTAATCGACTGAGGTGCAGTGGTCATTGTGATGTTAGGGCTAGCTGTGTGCATGGAAGAATTAATATTATACAACCTCTAATCCTTCTGGACAATTTGTGTTAAAACCTGACAAAAATAAAATTATCCCTAATTGAAACATTTCAAATCCTAAATAGATTTTTCTGGTGTAAATATAAGCAGAAGTAAAGCTGATCTTGGGGGATATGGATATTGACGTCCACCTCCCATGTCTAACAGAGAGCTGACGCCCGGAGTGTCACTTGGTGTACACAATAAAAAAGGGAATTGGGAGCCAATATAGCTGTCTGGACCCCTTTCTTGCTCTATAGTTGAGCCTTGATTTTGCACATCTTTTTAAACTAAGATAGTAAATTTAACATTTGTTGAGCCTTGATAATTCCTGTTTCAATATGAGAGTTTCAGCTTTCCAATCATGTTTTACATGTTGAGGAGCTTGGTAGTTCCCTTTTATGGTTGACAAAATGAAAAAAAAGGAATTTACCAATATACATTTATTTTTCTTAGAGTATAATGGTGTCATAGAAAATGGAAATTTAATGTTTGAAGTGACCAACTACAAATTCCAGAAGCTAAGATTAAAGTTTTTTTTGCAAGTGTCACAATTTTACTTTTCTACAACATCTACGATTTGAAGTTGCCTTTGATAATGCCTGTTGGCAAACTGAACTTCCTGATGTGAGCACTCCCAGGCAGAAGAGAGAAGATGCGAAGAGTAGAAAGGGCCAAATCCTTTAACTGGATTTAGATGCTCCTGCCACCATCAGTGGCCTGTTGGCAGTGTTTAGCAGTGCACTGTGACAAGGCTAATCTGAAGCCATAGGCCACTGTGCAGCCAGAGCCTGTGAAACTGGAGTGATGGCAGCGCCAGCACCACAAGCCACACTCATTACAGGACAGACACTAGCCAGAACACAGAGTGATCAAGGCCTGCTTTTTCATAAATGGGCTACAGTATCATTTTAGTACTAGTATTAATATTTGTAGGATAGTATAAACACAACAGTTTTAATGGAAATCTCACCTGGATGCAGTTAAACTTTGTTAAACCAGAGATTATACAATCAGGACAGTCCAAAGAGGCCCAGTGTTAACAGAACACATGCATAGTGCTCAATCACAATGCAACTATGTCACCAAACATTTATACATTAATGAATTAATTGCTCATTCATTAATGAATGAATGCTCATTCATTAATGAATGAATGAGCAAGTTCAACTTTTTATATTGTGTCAAAAGCAGAATATACAGTTGTTTTTTCTTTGTTACCTGATCTTGCTCCTTGGATAGACCCCTTTTTCCAAAAATACAGTTGAGATCTTTTTCACTTCTAGAAGAAAGGTCCTTTCCTGAAAACAAATAAAACAAAGATCTTTATATTGATGTTTGATGTATACATGCATCTATCACTCCAATGTCAATACTATTTTAAATTGTTTACAATGGTGCATAGGCATCACTTCAAAGTTTGTGCCAAAAAAATTGAAATATTGGGAATTCGGGTGGTTTCTGGCTCCAGGACAAAAATGATAAAGAAAAAATAAACTTGTTGCTAGTCCTGCCATTCCAGACTACCTCCGGAGTCCCACTTTCAGGACAGGCCTCAAAGACTCCTGAAGAACATGGCCTCCCGTCTATAGCCTGGACCTGTTCGCACAGCTGCATCCTCTTCCTTCAGTACGACCCTGATAACATTTGGTTATTTATTGCTTTAAAATCTCTATCTCCCTGTGTCCTGGCTTTGAAAGTCACTCCCAAGACATGTCTAAGAAGAAAAAACAAAAATATGCTGAAAACCAAAATGTGTTTGGGGGACTGTTATGTTTATCACTGACCTTTTGGCAAAAACAAGTGTGACTTTCCCCTTTCTGACAAGGAAGTACCTTTATATACACCACATTTTAGGTTTAGACTAAGGCAGAAACTACTGAAATGATCTTGAACTGCTGGGTAATCACATAATCATTAACTGGTCTGAAACTCCAGTTTTGGTTGTAAATGTACCTATACCTATAGTATCAGGATGGCCTCAAGCTGCATCACAAATTATAATAATTGTTTTGAAAATGTTTTGTTGTTTGTTGCAGCTCATATATATTAATTATGCAATTTTAAAGAACAATTTAAAGCATCATAGTAAGAGCTGAAAATGCATACTGGATTACAGGAAACTTTACAGAACTCTGAAATAAACAGAAAGAATACCATAACAACAATATATATTAACTAGCCATTTTGTCCCTCAATGGTATTATATACAGGATTAAATAATGCGTGCATTATTTAATACCATTTGATCTTATATACACAAAAAAAAACAAAAAAAAAAACAACAACTGTAAATTGACCACAGCCCCCCCCTCCCCTCCCCCTTGCAGCTGTGACAGGTGATAGATGGAGGCAGCAATTAAATGTGGGTTACTGGTTTATACCACAGGTCCACACCAGTGCAGTGGAGATTTTGGTGCCTTTTCCCACAAACAAAGACAATCAATCCTCAGTTCTGCCTCTATGAAGAAGCCCTGAAGAGGATATCGATAAAAAGTTTCAAAGTACACTGCCAACCTGTGCAGAGAAAATAATCTTACCAGTCCTATAGCCACACTGGTTTACAAGAAAGATTATGCGTAACAGTTGGCCCCATAATTAATATTGTTTTACATGATAATGACTACCTTATTTTCAGGTCAATCAGACTTGAGAAGACCCTTTGGGTATGTATTGGGTGCATTATGTTATATTATGTTTAACATTTATAACATAATATAACTTTTTTTATGTTTAACATATTGCTTTTAAAGTAAAATTCTGTTTACTGGAAGTGAGCCTGATGATACCTTTTACATTGTCAACTTATCAAATAACAAGCTTAACGGTAACGCCATTACTCGTCTTAACTTGGCAACGGCTACAAAGAGGAGCTGATATCTGATCACTCTCTGGAAACATACAAACAGGCGTGACTGAAATTAGTCCAAGGTAATGCTCTAGTTGCCATGCCAATCCATAGCACAAATGGGACAGTGATGCCACGCCAATTGTATTATGATTTCCACAATACAGAGACTTTCACTCAAATGCAACTATTAAAACAGATAAATCAACACTGTTTAGAACAGTGACTAATATTTTTATGTAAATTAAACTAAGATTTCTAAGTAGTTCCTTAATCATAACTGAAATGCGTTGCCATCCTACAATGACATGGCAACCGCTTGTGACAGGAGTGACAGGTTTAAGAGGTATTGGGTTGCTTACCTATTATTCAAGTAGGCAATTAAGTAAAGTAAGTAAAACAAATGCTGTAAATATTGAATTACAATAATAAGATTTGAGCTAAGGATGGTTCTCGTCTTGAAACATCGAGGGATTTACACATTATATAAAAAGGACTGGGCACAGAGTAACTAATCTCCTAAAGGCTAAAGAGGCCTTGAGGTCTTCATTTAAGTTTTAGTTGCTTAAATTAGAAACGCGTTGGTACAGTAAAAAAATAGTCACTTGGGCCAATGATGTAGAAAGAGGATACACTTTATTATACTTTTATTTTGTTTTTTATATATTTTATTGATATAGATATTTTGTGATTTGTGGACTACAGTTGTACAGAAAGTGAAGATTCAATTAAGTAGAGAAATATAATCCCTTACCAAAAGATGGCTCCTTTTCAAGTAGCTATTTGGAACATTTTTGAAGAAGCAGCTATATGGAACATTTTTATGCAGTTGACAGAATTCAACCTTATTTCTCTATGAAAATATGAGTGCATTTGTTCATGCGATTTTTTATTTCTACATAGTGTGGTATGCGTTTTAAGGGGTTGTACTGACAGGAAATTTTTTTAACCAAACATCAAAGCATTCTATGTAATTAAAGTGACTCAGCATTAATAAATGCCCATAATATAATTAAACTTAGATTCTGTGGTGCTTGACACAAAATTCCTCCAATTATCAGTCAGCGCACTGGCCTTGACCACCACGTTTTGACTTCCTGCCTTGTAAAGTAATGAAAATACAAGACGACTCCCTGGCACTGACTGGGATCCCTGACCTGGCACAGCCTGGCAAAGTCTGCAGTCAGCGCCAAGGCTTTGAATATGTGATAAAAGGGGTGTCTGCACTTAAGAATAGATGTGCTAATCTTTAATCAGGGTGGTAGACTCTGTCTGGAGAAGGATTTACAAGTAACTCATGTACTGAACATTTGAGGAAATACAGGCCTGTTGCCCACAGGTCAACTCACCTTTAGTGAACTTCATGTAATGGACCCTCTTTCTGGCAGTTTTGGACTTCTCTTCCAGGCTAAACCCCTTTTGCTCCTCTGGAGGAGATACTAAACCAGTAGACACAAAATATATAATTAAATGTACAGTAGCCACACTCATTTAGAATATTAACCAACTCCTACTCATTATCAACATAAAAGACTGAACAGGGCTTATACTTGTTTGTTTGCGCAACGATGTGGCGCCCTCTACTGAGAAAATAGAAGTAAAACATGAAAGTCCTGTACCATTATTGTCGTTTTGACCATGACAACTGTTCAGCTGAGCCAAAAGCTCATTGAAATCATCCTGATGGGCAATCCAGTTATCCTGTTAACACACAAATTACACACAAATTACACTTAAGCAACACCACAAAATGAAAAAAAAAAAATCAGAAAACAAAAGTTATCTTTATGCTGACCAAACATGTGAATTAATGTTCATTATCTCATAGTAAATACAACAAAAACTTCTAGCTCACTTAAGTCAGTTGGTA
This sequence comes from Periophthalmus magnuspinnatus, assembly GCF_009829125.3. Classification (NCBI taxonomy): domain Eukaryota; kingdom Metazoa; phylum Chordata; class Actinopteri; order Gobiiformes; family Gobiidae; genus Periophthalmus; species Periophthalmus magnuspinnatus. The sequence goes on from NC_047149.1 coordinate 15,625,860, forward strand.
TGCAACATCAAAACTGCAGAAAGCAGAATGCATTTGAATTCATGTTTGCCTTTTCTACTGCAAAGAAATTGCGCTAAATCTAACGTTACTTATTAAAAATGGTCCAAAAGCAAATTCTGTGTAAACACAAGAAAATAAATCATATCTATAAAATTACCTCATGACTGGCATTGGCTCCAAGACCATAGCTGTCATTTTTTACTTTGACTTTGATGTGTTCTGTGGCGCCTTGCTCGCTTCTCCCCAGGCCCTAAATCACACAAAAATTAATTACTGAGTGACATAAAATAGTGTAATTATTTTTAATAACGCAACATGTTTTTGTGTGCCTAATGCCTACATGCACACTTATTACAAACGTGTTTTTTTCTTTTACACATTAGAATTGAGACGTAATAATAAATGTTTACATAATCGTAGAGCAAAATCACTCACCTTGCCCTTGGACCAGCCCATTCGCTCCAGCATCTTCTGACCAAACTTGCTGTCATCTTTACTCCAGGCGCTGTTCCTTGGGTCAACTGACCACTTCTGTTTCCTCCGGGCTGGAGAAGGGGAAATGGGTATTCAAGACATCAAATAACTTGTCAGTTTTCAGAAAGTAAAGTCGATTAGTGGTAAACACCAACACTCAAACCAATTATTAGCGTGGACTGCTGAACTGCTTAGAAGCTCGTTTTAGCAGCTATCCATAATTTTGGTTCAGGGCAGTCCATTTCTCGTCATCACAGGACACACAATGCAGTTGATCGAACAAAAATATTAAAAGGTAAAAAAACAAACAAACAAACAAACAACTGTCAGGTATTTGCTATTTAAATGCTATGCCTAACACGTGTACGCACCATATGACCAGCTAATGCTATAAATACTACAGAAAACTATTACTGTAAGAGACATTGTGGCAGCAGGCACTCGAAACGAAACTCCACTACGTGCTTTATGAGAACATACACACATATATCGATTTTCGACCATCACAACTAATAAAATACGATTAAAAAAAAGTAAACTTACGTTCAGCGAGCATAGACATCCTGGGGTCCTAGCAACACCAAGCCGGTCCAGAAGGCTGCCCGAAAACTTGCCAAATTAAATATATATATATATACATATATACACACATCTAAAATAAAAATTGCGAAACACCAGAAAAATGTAAACTACTAAATGAAAATTAATCACGGTTATTCTGATCTTAATTCAGTTATTTATATTCTACAAACTGCATGCGTGATCAAAAAATAAAATAAAATAATAGTCTCCACTTTGGCCAGCAGAGGGAGTACTTGTCTTTGTAACGCGCCTTCTGGCTGAGGGGCTAGAGCAGGGGCTACAGGTAACTTAAGTTCATTCACCTTCCTCATACACACACATGTGCAACCATAAATAATTAAAACACGTAGTTTGTTGGGCATGAAATGACTGAGAATGACTGAGAACATGTTTAATATTATCAAGCTTATTGTTTGAATTGAAGTTTAGATTTTCCGCTATTAAAGGAACCGTATGTAAAATTGCGGTTTTAAATACCATAAACATGACCTGAAATGCGTCCCCAAAAACGAGGTAGACATGTTCAAATGAAATAGCCTATTGCTTCTACTAACCATTTTAAGGTCAGTTTATTCTTAATTCGTCTACAAAAACAACGGGCAGGTTGTTTATTTAAGCCTATTATTTGCTGTTTTGGTTCTTAAGATAATTGTCCCATCAGAAATCACGTGAGTCTCACAATTGTGTTACCAGTTTCAATGCTGAAATCCAGTTTGTTTAAACCTAAATGACATAGCATCAAAATGACAGTTAACTTTTTATTCATCCCCAAGGGGAAAATCATTGTCATATGTTGATCTTTTCTGATCTGTTCTCAGAGTGATACTGTGTTGCGCAAATGGATTAGCGCTTTGTTATCTGTATAAACAAATAAAAGATAGTTAAAAAAAAAAAAAAAACAAAAAAAAAAAACAACTATATATATATACCTAAAATTAATAATCCAGTTTTCCTGCTCCTAATGTTTAACTCCACAGAAACTCAGGGACAACTTTGTACTGGAACCCGGCCTTGGCCTAATTGTACATATCCACTTAGAGAAAGAGATCCAGCTACTTCAGCAGTGACTGTTCTTGAATCAGACCCCAGCTTCCTCTTGTTAAGACTCTAGTGCATTGGAACAAGTACTAATCTGAACCCAGATCTGCTTCTCAGGTTTCTGCCCTAATCGTGGGATTAAAGGGTTGTGTAACAGTCGCTGTACAGGGATCAGTGACAGTGAATGTTGTCATGGCCTGAAACTATTAAACAAAGTTACAAGAAAAAGGGACAAGACATGGTGTTGTTCACAGGCAACAGAATGTGCATAGCAAACATTTGAGGTCACACGAGTCAAATACTGTATTGATTTTCTTATTTTACTGTATTAGTCATGTTTACAAACCAGTGGAGCACAAAAGACCATTTTTGTGACAAAATAGATCAAGCACATGGATCTTGATTTAGATGGATTTAAGGTGTTAAACTAAGATTTAATTTTTAGCAAGTGTTGATGACCAGTGTGGTATGGTATGCCACATTAACAACCTTGACTAGAAATATTATTAGGTTTACTTACATTAATTGAGTCTTACTTGTGCCTTAGGTAAATAGAATTATATAAAAAAAAAAACAGGTACATTTTATGTTAATTATTTAAACTCTAAGATTATATAAATACATTTTTAACAGTAAATTATTCCTGTAAACTGCTTTCCCCAGATTTGATTTCACTGGTCTGTATGGCTTTGTACTCCATTTTTTGTTTGTTACATTTTGAGAAAGTTCACTACTTCAAGGAAAGTCACACACTGTTCTGTTTTGACTGGTGTCCAAATCAGCTTTGGAGACCTTTGTAAAGATTAGGAGGGGCTTGTGCTGAGGTCTCATGTAACAGCTGTAGAACTGTGTTATGGCGGGTTGGCGCGCAGCCAAAATACTCCCCTTGCTACCCTCCTCCATTCAGCCTCTATATGTCACACTTGTTCGCTATGTCCAGTCTCAGACGCTCAAAGAGGGGGCCCTGGCGTCTAAACCTGCTGCTGATTGGCTGATGGTGGGTGCCCAAGGAGATGGTTACATAAGAGGAGTGCCCCAGACAGCAAAACACACGAGAAAGTGAGTTACCCGATGGGGCATTGCGTCCATTTCACCAACATTGTAAACTCTGAAACGGGGATCTCTTACAGCCCGAATAGATGTTGTACACAAAAGTACACACCCCTGGCTTTGTGCTTCTTCCTGGAAAAACTATATTTTAAACACACAAAGACAAACACAAAATGTCCACTTCACATCACAATACCCTCTTAGATAAGGCCAATTGATATAGTCAGAAAATTCATGTTAAACTATAACACAAATATTTACACAATTACAGTGAGAGATAACACAAAGTATAAATGAACGTTGTAGAGGTTAGACAAAACATTTCAAAGCTAAAATCCAGCCAGAGAAAATTACATGGTTTATCTGTTGTTTAAAGCACACATGCAGTTTAATTGTTACACATTTGTAACACAGTATCATTAGAGTTGAAGGCATGCAGAGTGCTGGAGAAAAAAAATCCTGTAGGCCGAGAGTTGTAAAAAGAGGCAGGAGAAGTTTATTTACCATCAGTATGGGACCTGGAAACTCAATTCTCATCACATTTTGGTAGTTTTCATGTCCACCCTTGCTTCCATTGGGCCATTGGGGAGTATACTTATGATATAACTCTGTCCAACTGCTCAATTATGTGCTGTAAAAGTCTCACTGTATAATCCTTCAATATTTTCTTCATACTTTGTTGTAAAATTATAAACATGTAAATATGTTATGAGGGTACTATACTTTTATAATTTAAGAATGTAAGCCCATTTGATTTTCTTCGGTAAAGGCTTATTGTACTTATTTTCATTACATTACTGATATATTTTCTTAACTTTATTTTTGATAAATCTATTCTTCAGCGGATCCACTGCATGTCTGTAATGAAAATAATTTGCCCCTGTGGATGAATAAAAGTTATTTTGATTCTGATTCTCATGATGTAGATCATAAAGCTATTTGTAAAAAAAAATGTCAACAAGGACCCAGCTGGAGGTTTCCTTGTTGTGTCCAGTTGTGCAATTTCCCCATCACATATTGGTTAAAAGAGTATTGATTAACAGGCATGTGTACTACTTCTTACTCTCTTTTGGATTCCACATTTATGCTCACATTTGAATGACAAGATTCATTACCACATACCTTAGCTGTAAAAGGCAAATGAGGAGAAGGGTCACTGAACAGACAATATAAATTGAACAAAGGCTTCCAGCCGTGATGTGAAGGACACTGCTGACGTGTGTGAATCTACAGTCCCACTGCTCATTCAAATTGGGCTGTGTCAGTTTGTTTATATTGATTTGCTGAGCTCAGTCATCCCCATTTCATCTCATGACATTTTAGGTTATTTGGACAATATCTGTGTAATCCTTTAGTCGTCCAGGTCTGATCCATAGCAAAAGAAAAATAAATTCTGTAAACTGGATGAAACACTGAACTGAGAAATCGGCTTTCATGTGCAGCGAAACGTCTTCACCTACTTTTGTCCATTTGACAGATCTTATTTTTCTTTTGTTTTTTGGACCAGGTCTTAACCTGAAAATATTCAGAAAACTTAAGAGCGAGAGGTTGCCTGTCCCTGTTGAACCGGTGTGTTTACGTTTGCACTCTCCAACTTTCCAGTTTACTGCAGTGTGTCACTTTTAGTTTGGAAGTGTGAAATGCCAGACTTTCTAACAGGTCTTAACTGCCCAGCATTGTGAGAAGGTATTTCATAGGTTGGAATTGTGAAAAATGTATTGTTTAGTTAGAACAAGTGTCATTTGGATAGGAAAAATATATATAAATTCAATGCAAGACTAACATCATTATATTTTCAAACTATTACCACTATCACAATGAATACTCCAAAACTGTTGATGCTACTCCTAATACTGTGAATACCATTAGCCTCAAATATTACTATATTAATCATGTTATATGTTTGTTTTTTGTGTCCTTGTGTTTTTATCCAGATTATTATTGCATTTAACTGTGTGCAGTGTGCAAAAGTGTTTACTTATATGCAACTACGGTAATCCCCCAGGCACGGACCCGATCAGTTATTCAGTGAGTCAGCTGCAAGAGCAGTTATAGAAGTTGTAAAAGTGTTAAAACTTAAGGCATAAATAGTTCAAAAAGGTTTTATTGTCAAAGCTTGAGATTCCAAACCTGCCAAACCTTAAATACATTATGTTAACACAGAGGAGTTGCTGATTGTAGAGCGAGATGACAGTTAAGATCACAGGTAAGATCACATTCTCATTTTGCTTTCAAATAAGTTCACATGAAAACCTTCAAATAACAAAAACAGACAGGGACATTACAACTAAGAAATTGTCCCCACACATATCAGACAGACAGAATAAATAAAATCATGGAATAAAGAGAAGAATTTTTTGCTCTGCACTTCTCATATACACAGATGCACTATGTCAGAAACTGCCCAAGCAGCAGATTTTTTGCCTGAATCATGATGCTGCAAAATGATTTAAAGTGCATCAAAGGTGACATTTTGCATATCAGTTTTACTACTCCATTCAAGACGTTTAGGAATGAATGACAATACTCATTATGATTGTTTTAGATTTCCCCAGTAACCTTCTTCTTTTAACAGTTCCCATAACAAAATCTCAGCATTGTAGGTCACATTGACACCACATAAGACTGGTAACAGACTTTGGGTGTTTCTCAATTCCCAGGATCCTTTCTGCAAAGACCACCTAACCCTAGCACCAAGTGTCCTACTCACCGCCTGCAGCTCATGTGGAACAGGCTAAGGAGAGAACGACTACACTCTGTCACATGACCAGATAAATTGCGGTGGAAATGAATGTTTCTACAAATGAGAAGTACTCAGATGTGTCTTTATGTGTCAACAGTCAGGTGAACAATGAAGGCCAAGTATCTATTATCAAGTTACTTAGGCTGATAATTAAGTAAATAGATGCACAGATTAAAACATCTTCAGATGATCGTTTTATCTCTAATCCCCTTCTGAAAAATATTTCCCTCAATTTGCTGCATTTGTCCTGGTTTGAATTCATTCAATCTGATAATAGTTCTGTCTGCAATGTTGTGGCTAAAATAGCAAAATATTTAGTTTTTTTTTAATTGTGTGGTGACTTTCAGACTTTCATTTTATTAAAATTCATTTTACTGCTTAAATAAAGTGAAATGAAATCGTCAAAGATCCTGGCAATTGAGAAACGCCGTTTGATTCACCCAACTCTTAAGAAAGACACGGGGTTAAGAGTGCAAAAAACACTGCTAAATTGAGAGGAGTCAAGTTTCTACCCCGTTTTGACCATTACATTCTGATGACACAGCAGGCAAAAGCCATTACTGGTTTGCACAGAGATGTAGGTGAACCACTATGTACAGGCCATTTTATCTATTCTCTTTGGTCAGTCTTTACATATGTACAACTCTCAGAAGGAGCAGTTTGAACTCAGTTGATCTGAGCCATGCGTCTTTCTGTTGCAAAGAAGTTGAGCATGGTCTGCACCAGCTCCGGGAGGTCGTAGTCGTGTTTCCAGCCCCAGTCATTTCGTGCATTGGAGTCATCAAAGTTCATTGGCCAACTGTCAGCTGAGAGGACACAAAAAAACAAGACTTAAGTTTCGGGATGTTATTACAGCCATGCAAAAATATATTTTAAATGTATCATATGATGTTTAAATATTACCTCATTGCTCACTAATGTTTGTAATAAAATAGTAATAACATAAAATTAGGATAATAAGGATAATAAAAGGGCATGACATTAAAAAGTCATGCCTTTTTAGATACAAGTTAGAAACCAGAAAAAAATCTTCTAAATGCATTATGTTACGATATTGAAAGTTACAATTATGAAATAAACCCATTTTTAGTGACCACCATCTATTAGCATCATTGTCATGATCATAATGTGCAACAGACAAAGAGCACTCACCAATAGCTTGCCGGACAGGGTCCACGTCATATGTAACCTCTAGTTCAGGCATCTGTTTCTGCAGCTCCTGGGCCAGTTCCTCAGGAGTGAAGCTCATGGCATTGATGTTATATGTCCTCATACTCAGAGTGTCAGCTGGAGCCTCCATTACCTCCAGTGTGGCACGTAGGCAGTCGTCAATGTACATCATAGGCAGCCGTGTGTCTGGTCTCAGGTTGCATTCAAATTTACCGGATTTGATTGCATCGTGGAAAATCTGCACAGCATAATCTGAACCAAAGCAAGAAATAAAGAGGTGCGTAAGGGTAAGAATTAGAAAGAACTAATAGAATGTGTATTAAGTTACTTAATATAGCAGGAACTTGTGACATAACGATGCAGCAATACAGAAATAGACATCCAATAAAATCTAACCTGCTGCACAAGTGCAAGATTTTATTTTTCACACCTGTTGTGCCTCCGCCTGGCATGGAGTCAGCAGAGATGATCCCTGGGTAACGCAGGCAGCGGAAGTCCAGGCCATAGCGATGGTGGTAGTACTGTATATATATATATATATATTTTACTAAGTTACGTTAAGTAAGACTAGACTAGACTAGCGTACCTCTCCCATGAGCTCAGCATGCACTTTGGAGACTCCATAGATGGTGCGTGGTCTCTGTACACACAGGTCAGGTGTGGGGTTACGGGGAGAGGTGGGTCCAAATGCTCCAATGGTGCTGGGCACGAAGAGGCGCAGGCCATGCTCAGCAGCAATATCCAAAATGTTATGCAGTCCTTAAAAACAAACAAAACAAATGTTATGTGGTGCTAAAAAACAAACACTATTATCTCTATGCACTACTAATATATATATATATATATATATATATATATATATATATATATATATATATATATATATATATATATATATATATATATATATATATATATATATATACGTGTGTGTGTGTGTGTGTGTGTTTTTACTTACCAGTAATGTTGACAGAGCGAGCCAGCGCCACATTGGCCTCACCCACAGCACTGAGCAGAGCGCTGTAGTGAACCAGCCATGTGATGCGGTTGTTCACCACTATTTCGCGCAGGTTTTTGTAGTCCAGAATATCAGAATAGATAAAAGGCCCTGAGGAAAGAAAAACCGAAGTCAATGGCAGCACTGTGTAATAATTTTTATGACATTTAGATTAAAGTATTTATTACGTCTTCACAATCACAAATGGCTCATCCTCATTCTTACCAAATAATGAGGATTATGTTGTGATATGTAAAAATGTATTCATGCTTCTAACCGAATGCAGTATCAATAGTATATATTCAGATTCAGGACTCACCACTGTGAAAGACGTTGCTTGGGGGTTTCCTGATGTCTGACAGAATTACATTATTCTTCCCATATCTTTTTCTGAAAATGAAAATGTCAGTGTCAAAACCAGGAAACAAGAGTTTTTGATTATAGATTATTTATGACCATAGGATTCTTTTACCTTAGGAGTTTGGCCAGTCCAACCCCAAGTTGTCCCAGGCCACCTGCGACACACAAAGAACCAAATAATTATCTCCTACACTGGTTTCTATGGAGACTCAAGAGGGGGAGAGTGGGCATTTGGCTTTGGGTTCCCAGTTGATTAATAAGCTAGATCTGAATAGGGGACATTTTGTACCAGCTCATAACATTTCTTATGCCTTCATCATACCTGTAATGAGCACCTTTGGATGGTCAGTCTCTGAGAATGACACGGAGTGAAAGCTGGCATCAGAAGTCACTTGGCGAGGAGAGAAGCTGATGTTTCGAACTGCAATGGCCAGAGGCTGACAGCCACAGGTCGGGGAGCTGAGCAGGGCCTGCTTGGCCACTCTGCTGAGGCTTCTGATCACAGGCATACTGGTATCTATAAACAGGGTATTTTCAGTAACAGTTCAGTTCACACTCAAGTAACATTTAATATTGATATATATCTATGAAGAGTCTATTAAGATTCAGTATAAAGCAAGTAGAAAGAAAATAAACTTGGGGCGCTCAGGGTCAGAGACGCTGGGGCGACATGGCAACAGCCAGTAGACGCGCACAGACGCACAAAGAGGCTGGACAGTATCCCAAATTAGACTTTACACATCAACATCACATGATCACATGTGACACTTCATAAACTAAAATAGACTAATTGTCGTAAAATAGGATTAAAAGTAAACCAAGTTTTGTTTTTTCCATCTCTCTTCTCACGCCTATCCTTTTGCATTGGATCATATTCAATAGTGCTCGTGAGCTACTTACCGAGACTGCAGAGCTCCCAAAAAAGGAAGAAGGAGAGTAACTTGAGAGTATTTATACTGCCCTGCCTTTACGAAGAGGCCAATCAGGACCCGAGGGCGTATGTCACACAGTGCAAACGACAACACTGCCAAGATCAGGATGACTGACAGCCACAGCGACACGTTTACAACTAATAGTCTACACGGAGCAATATAGAAAGCCAAGGGCCACTTCAAGTATTTTAGTCAAATTTTCCAGTTCAGTTTTTATGTCTTTCCATGTTAACGCGCCCAGTTGTGCCAAGGTGTTTTACGCACGAGGTTTGAGTCAGTTATATAAGAGGGGCTCCCAGTATAGTGTCCTGTGCGTCACCTGTTAGTTGTAAAGATGCTTGCACCTTCCTCAACAAGTGATTTTCACGTAACGCAATCATGTCGGTGTTAAACGTGTAGATTATAGGCCTAATGTCTTCAATATTGAAAGAATAAAATAAATAAATAATACATATTAAATTATATTATACATATTAGTGATAAAAGAGAATAACACTTATTCATGGATTAACAAATATGGTATGGTAGTCAGAATTCTATTAATACTGTAGTACAAAAGCTAACTTATCCACAAATTTTAAACAAAATCAAAATATGGCATTTAGTAGACTACACTTTAAAAATCCAAACCGTAACCATGTGGCCATCCAGATATAGAGGTGCATGTGGGCAAAGAACTAAATAAAACTGTTAATTACTTGATATCCAATTAGGGCTATTGTTCAAGTTATGAATATCTTGACTCTCTACATGGTAATTATTACGAGACCTATAATAAGTAAGGACGCAGTACTTACCGGTTTGTGTAAAACTCTGTTAAATAAATCCCCGCTGAACGCGTGTATAGTGATGCTCACTCCTTGTGTTATCTTCATCCAGTATTGCGTCAGCTGAGTCTGAGGGCTATATATCGGCTGCCATCTGCTTCCGAAGGAAGCCGGCGTCTTCACGCTATTGGTGGCAGCTCGAAGGTGCGGTCCCCCCTTATTGGCCACGCCCGCGAGTGACGTCTCCACATGCGCAGACAGACTGCTCTTTGTAGCTCCCCTGGCTTTCTCCATGCGCTGTCTGCGCTCAAAAAATCTGCTGAGTTTCAGCTATTTTTAATGTTTAGAATAACATCATCATATAAGTGGTGACTGAAAACATTGTCTTCTTATTAGAAATTCAAGAAACTTAATAGTCCTATTAACATCTTTGGCATCTTGTGCAATTAGATATAAACACATTATTAAGTTGAAAATTCATTTAACATTTTGAGAATTGCATTACACTATCACGTCACAGTTGACCTAGTTAAAGTCCTTGGTACACACTGAGGCTGACCTGCTGAAATAGATGGACTCACGTGCCATAGGGGTCATAGTCAATGAGCTTTTTCAGCTGAAGACCCCAGTATGTTGAGCAGAGGTGTGAGCTTTCAGGTATTCAGTTTCCTCACCGTGCCATATGCTACTTGTGTTTACTTAAGCAGAGGTAGGATGTGAGCTGTTTGACTTTGAAATACAGTGTTTGCTGTAGATAGAGTGGGGCCAAAACAGGGGTCAAAACAGGGCCCAAATGTGACAACAGTGATATGAGAGATTGGTCTAAGGCTGGCTGTGGGTTGTGAGTGGTAGAATCGCGCACACACCCCTTCTGATGTCATCACCTTGAAAGGGTTTCAAAACAAGGTAATGAGTAAACTGGCATACGTACAAATGATAAATAAAATCAACATGCTTATATCAAGATCAAACAAGAGTAATAAGACCATATCATACTAACAGAGAGGTAATACAGATACAAAAAGGAAACAGTCTCGAGTTTGTTGCATTTTACGCAACTAAAATTACAGGAAATTTCAATGGAATTTTTTCTATTTGCTAAGCTTCTCACTAACTTCTCCAGCCTCTGTGTATTGTGTCATCTCGTTGATGGGAAGAAGGGGTGATGACTAAACTCTGGCTTTGTAAACACTACTGCAATCACATGCTGCACCAATGCTGCACCTGATACCGGCTATTTATTTCACTCCGACTTCATCAGTTCTTGCGCTATGACACTGAATCATATTCGTCTCACATGCCGAGGTGTTGCTTACCATGGCTATAGCATACCATATGGGGTCAAGGTATGGGGAAAGTCAGCACTGTGTACCGGTGGAAGAAAAGAAGCAGCAGCCCCTTCATAAACTGTGACATATACATACTGATAGATGTCCATGAAAAATGTAAGAAATGCAGACTGCTCAACAAGTTTGACCAGTTTTAGGAGAAAGTGTTGCATGAGAAATCCAGCAGAAGAAAATAAAACTGTTGCGGTTGGTTGCATAAGAATATGTTTAATGTGCATTGTATTTGCAAAACAATTACAACATCAATATTTATTGATGTTAATCATATTCACTTATTTTAAGGCAAAAGCAAAGAGGCAAATTCAAAGAGACACCTACAAGCTCATTGCTCTAAAGTAAAGGAGATGTTCTGAGTCAGACTATGAAAACACAGCAGTATTTCCAGTGATGTTTACAGAGCTCTTACAAAGTAAATGTAAACTTATTTGTAAAGCTGTTAGTGTAATAGTGACAGTTCAATTAGAGATTAGTGTGACTGTTTCCATTGAGAAAACTCAGGAACTTTGGGCGAATGAGGTTAAACTAGCTGACACTTACAAACAAGTGAACCGTGGACCACAATCACTGTTACTTACATGTTTGTGCAATAAAGTGCTCAACAATGAATAGTACCAGTACTCCCATATGCATATACCAAAATGGGTGTGTTAAATGTTTTTTTTAATAATCATCTGTAGGGCGGTGCTGTTGAATTACTTGTACTGTATTACTTCTGGGAAATTTTTTTCAAACATAATTGTTTATCCTTTTTCAGTTTAGAACTTATTGAGACTTGAGGACAAACAACCTTCACCCTTTGATAATATTAGCACCCTCTGCAAATATATGTGCAATGTACCTTTTTTGCTGAATATATCACACAAACCCTCCCCGTATGCGCAATTATACTGATATTTTAGCATTTTTAACAGTAACAGAAATATATAAAGTAAGTGATACACATTGATACATATTTTTTATATAAGCAAATACCAGTAGGTGGTGACTCTGCCTACACATATCATTGCATCGTGACTGGCCTTATAGACCCTATATTATGTTTCCACGGAGACACAGCATTTGGCAGAGGGAGTGGAACGCATGTGTAGCTGCTTAAACAAAATCAAAGTGCAATATGGTGTACAGATAAAGTAGACAAACCCACAAATTCTTAAGGAAGACATATTAGGCAAAGTAGATTTTTAAGAGCATTTGACAATGTTTGAAATACTTTTCATTTTCCCACTCAAAGATTTATTTTAAGTTGTTTTAGATCAATATTGCTAAAATGTCATTAGTTTATATTTTATAAACTAACGATAATCCATGGTGTTATAGATTATAATTATATTGCAGACAAAAGCATAATATGTCTTCTTTAAAGGAAAATGTATGCATCCCATTTTATATTTGGTGGTTCAACCCAACACTTTCCTCTTGGGGCATACATTTTGCCATGTTACCCGTTTATGGTGACTGCAGCAGTGGATCCTCAGTTTCAAGTTGAGCCAGCTGCCTGCGGAGGGTGTTCACTTTGCTCTGCAGCTCCTTGTTGTACTCTATGATATGAACCATTTCTTCATATGCCTCATCCAGGCACTTGGAGGAGCGGTTCCAGCGAAGAAACACTCCTACAAAAACACCACACGTCAGCATTAACACCACAGATTAACAAGAAGAAGAATATGTTACGGAAAGGAATTCTACCACTAATTAGATGGTTGGAGGCAGTTCATATGAAAACACTGATTTCCCAGCAATACATAAATTCCTAAAACTGAAATTTACTTTGTAAACAAGTTGTTCAGAAATGACATGCAAAATATTTTAAAAAGATGGATTTATTTCAAATTTGAAACTATATATTACTGGACAAAAATCTATAAAAATGCCTAAATAAAATAGGAATAAGATATCAAAAGTATTTCTAAAAATATGCACAAGACTGTGAAATCTGTGAGATCCGTGTAAAAGTTATCTGATGTATCCTTTAAGTAGTTTATATATAAATCAATAAAAAAGTTTAATTAGTGACATATTTGGACTTTTTTTTTATTCCATGTGAAAATGTATGTTTTATACCTGACTGTGTTTGTCTTTCATGTACTGTACACACTCACTATACCTATTCAACAGAATGAGGCATTCATAAGGCTAGCATACAGCTATAGGGCATTGTTTAATATGACACAATTCAATTAAATGTAATCCATGACTTGCAGTTTTCAAGAGTGTTAACTTCTTCAAGCTGAATTTGAGCTTATTTATTGAAGGAGTGGCCTGCCCTGATTTTTGTTACATCATAAAGGGCACCACAGTGGGAGAGCTTTCACACTAGGAGATGAAGATTAGGTTGCGCTCCCACAGACACAAAGAGGAGAGAAATAGGACAGTGTACAAACCCCAGACTTCTTTTGTCATCACCGAATGTGCATTGGATACACTCTCAATCCCTAAGCTCAATTATATGAAAAAAGGTTTTCATTCTCAATATTTTCCTCCCTTGAAACACTAGAAACAGTCTCCCCAGCAACAATGAAAGAAATGCAGACATAAAAGTAAGTTCGCAAACACCGATCTACGTAAACTTACTGCAGTAGACGCCAGGGGCCGGGTATGCATCCTATAGAGATATCATTTAAATTTGCTGGTTGTTCAAACTGCACTACTATACTATTTACGTTTTACTGTAATTATGGAATGAAGTTATATTATATTAATTAAAAGTAAACATGATTGGATTGGATTATATAAAATTAAATAACAATAATAATAAATACACTTTCCATATGTAGGAAGGAAATAAAAACAGACTTCACTGGTACAAATTTAGTATGTCATTTGGGTTCAGCAGCACCAAAAGAATGCTATTGTGAACAACAGTGCTCCCTATTGGTTAATTTCTGCAATGTTTTACCAATAATGTTATGAGTTTGTAAGTGTTTATTTATAGAGCCATTTGCATCACTAATGTGCTTTCAAATAAAATATTAACAATGTAAAATCTGCATAGAAAGCACAATAAAACATCTGATCTAATGGATTATTACAAAAATCCCAGAAGAGGAAGAACTAAATCAATATTACACAAAGTAATGGAAATGTCACTAAGTTAACAAATAGAGAACATATAAACCTATAAGCCCATACTACTCTAGCTCTAATGTAATTTCACAGTACAGTGATTTCAGGTTGAACTTACCTTCCCATAGGAGCAGACTCTGGGGAGCAACCGAGGGCCAAATCACTAAACTGTTGGCCTCATACAGTGGGTTAGTCAGTCGCTCGAGCTCTTGCTGTCGGTTCACCCAGGACCAGAGGGACACTGTCTTCTCCAGCAGACCCAGCTTTACCCTTTAAAACAGATTGAACAGGTGTTAACTGTTGTTTTACTGAGAATTTAACATTTTGGTCATGTTCAGGTACCTATCAGCTGCGCAGTTGCCAAGAAAGGTCCCAAACTGAGAGGCATAGGCATGTTCAAACAGCAGCACCAAGAAACTCTCATTAAATTCAAAGGAGCATGGAAACTGTCGAAGGATCTGCCAGACACAGTCCAAGAAGAGCAGGAACACTGGGGCCTCCTGACGCGACTTAGTGTTGGAGTAGGCCGACTGAGAGCACCGCACTTGGAATGGGTGACCGGCCTGTGTAATCAAACAAATACAACATCTAGTACAATTGTGGATAATTTTTCATTTCTTAAGCACAACTTGTACCTGTTCTCTTCTGTAGACCATAAAATGTAACAAGTGATAATTTCTGTCTGTTGAGTTGTCTCTTTCATATATATTCAGCTAGAACCTGCTCCCCATTGCAGATATCAATTGGGTATTTTCTAAAATGGTATTATTAAGAATGGGACAGTGTTGTATAAAGTCTGTCGGCGTTGCCATGTTTGTTTTCGTTCACTTATGTGGTTCGCTTTTGCCTTGGACACAAACCTCAACAGTGCTTTGTTATTTGGCCCTATCGCGACAGTGGCTCAGTGGTTAGAGTGTTGGTCCCCCAACCCGAAGGTCGGAGGATCGAGTTCTGTCGTTGTGTCCTTAGGCAAGACACTTCACCCACATTGCCTAGTAAAGTGGTGTGTGCGCGAATGATAGGTGGTGGTTGGAGGGGCCGATGGTGCAGATTGGCAGCCTCGCTTCCGTCAGTCTGCCCCAGGGCAGCTGTGGCTACAGTCGTAGCTTACCATCACCAAGTGTGGAAATGAATGAATAATGACTATAGTGTAGCGCTTTGAGAGGCTTTGACAAGCCTGTAAAGCACATTACAAGTGTAAGCCATTATTATTATTATTATTATTATATTGCAGGGGCACGCCAAGATGGATTCTCATGAGTTTCTGAACTCACAAATATCATGAGAATCCATCTTGCTGTGCAAGGTTGTATATTTCATGCAATAATAGGAAACAACAATACAGCATAGATTTACACTCACCTGAAGGATTATTAGGAACACCATACTAATACGGTGTTTGACCCCCTTTCGCCTTCAGAACTGCCTTAATTCTATGTGACATTGATTCAACCAGGTGCTGAAAGCATTCTTTAGAAATGTTGGCCCATATTGATAGGAGCATCTTGTAGTTGATGGAGATTTGTGGGATGCACATCCAGGGCACAAAGCTCCTGTTCAACAACATCCCAAAGATGCTCTATCGGGTTGAGATCTGGTGACTGTGGGGGGCCATTGTAGTACAGTGAACTCATTGTCATGTTCAAGAAACCAATTTGAAATGATTCAAGCTTTATGACATGGTGCATTATCCTGCTGGAAGTAGCCATCAGAGGATGGGTACATGGTGGTCATGAAGGGATGGACATGGTCAGAAACAATGTTCAGGTAGCCCATGGCGTTTAAACGATGCCCAATTGGCACTAAGGGACCCAAAGTGTGCCAAGAAAACATCCCCCACACCATTACACCACTACCACCAGCCTGCACAGTGGTAACAAGGCATGATGGATCCATGTTCTCATTCTGTTTACGCCAAATTCTGACTCTACCATTTGAATGTCTCAACAGAAATCGAGACTCATCACACCAGGCAACATTTTTCCAGTCTTCAACTGTCCAATTTTGGTGAGCTCGTGCAAATTGTAGCCTCTTTTTCCTATTTGTATTGGAGATGAGTGGTACCTGGTGGGGTCTTCTGCTGTTGTAGCCCATCCGCCTCAAGGTCGTGCATGTTGTGGCTTCACAAATGCTTTGCTGCATTCCTCGGTTGTAACGAGTGGTTATTTCAGTCAACGTTGCTCTTCTATCAGCTTGAATCACTCGGTCCATTCTCCTCTGACCTCTAGCATCAACAAGGCATTTTCGCCCACAGGACTGCCGCATACTGGATGTTTTTCCCTTTTCACACCATTCTTTGTAAACCCTAGAAATGGTTGTGCGTGAAAATCCCAGTAACTGAGCAGATTGTGAAATACTCAGACCGGCCCGTTTGGCACCAACAACCATGCCACGCTCAAAATTGCTTTAATCACCTTTCTTTCCCATTCTGACATTCAGTTTGGAGTTCAGGAGATTGTCTTGACCAGGACCACACCCCTAAATGCATTGAAGCAACTGCAATGTGATTGGTTGATTAGATAATTGCATTAAGGAAAAATTGAACAGGTGTTCCTAATAATCCTTTAGGTGAGTGTAAGTACCCGTCATTCTTTCTTTATTTCAGCACTAGATAATAATTCAAATTCAAATGTGCAAGCTACATGGCCATTATGAAAATCTGTGCTCTAGTTGCTTAATCAAAAATACATTTAGTTTTGGCAAAGCCTCAGAGCTTACCTGGAGCCACTCTCTCTCCACCAGATTCTGAAATCCTCGGATGGTTCTAGAAGCTGGATCAAGAATGATCTGGGCCAAAGAGGTAACCTGCAGGGTTGAGTCTGTCCCCTCTGTGCCGTGAACAAGAACTGATGCTCCTTCTCTGCGGCATACATGATAGGTTGGGTTCACGTGATATTGCCACATTTTTACATGTAGTTTAAACTAATAAACAAATCATCATTCTATCATTCAATCTAGTAGAATTTGACTTTTTAATAATGCAGGTATTTGGACCTGGGTCATGGCTATAATTGCTGTAATCTTTAGGCCTACATAAATGACCAAAACGTGGCACAATGGTCAGCATGTTCTCAGTCAGTATAAGCAAACTAATAACTTCCTAAAGTGGTGCAATTATTCAACCTAAAAGACATGATAGTTTTAGTTGAATGAAGTCATATGTTTAATATATCTATGGTACATGTAATGTAATGGACACAATAACTAACACATGTAATCTGTGTATTTTTTACGTTACAGTACGGTACCTGCATTATTCCGTCTTGGCTTTCTTTGTAAATATGTGTGTGTGTGTGTGTGTGTGTGTGTGTGAGTGTATGAGTGTGTGTGTGGAGATAAAGTAATACTAATAATAATAATAAAAGTAAAGATAACGATAACAGGTTTTATTATTGCTGTCATACTCAGTGTTCAATGGTTGGTCAATATTGCTCTATGTTAGTTTTGTGGTCCTAATGGTGGTATTGGTTATTTAGATTTAAATGTAAAATGTGTGTGCGTGCGTGTCCTGTACAATGCATTAAAAGAGGCAAGGTTTTGGTGAGCCCGCACTCAAGGGGCAGTACCCCCTAGCAACGCGCCCATTCCTTGCTAACCCTAATCTTTTTATGTATTTGTTGTCAATTATTATTATTATTGATTACTTAATTAATTTATTATTATTAATAATTGTTATTATTGTGTGTATATATATATATATATATATATATATATATATATATATATATATATATATATATATATATATATATATAAGAATTGTGCTATACCTTGCCTTGCCAGGGTTTGGTTTTTGTGTGCTTATTGTAATACCAACCTATCAATGCACTGGGCAGCCAGACAAGCCGTCGTCAGGATCTCTTTGACGTGAGTCTGCCAGTTTGACGCTTCCAGCTTGCTCAGCCATCGATCCATGCTGTGGGTCTGGTCATTACAGGCTTCAACCAGTTTAATCAGGCTCTCTTGCAGCACATTTGACCTGGAAGAGAAACACAATGCTACGTAGGTCAGATTTAACAAAAACAATTTCAGCCCACATTGTTCATAAGTCCTACTTGTAAGTATACTACACTAACTAGTTTCAAAGACAGAGAAGTAAGCAATGAAATTCAGTAATGGTATAAAAAGTAAATTTATTATTAGTTCAACTTATATAACCAAAGAGTACAAAACCATCATAATACTAATTTACCTCTCAATAGCTTTGTGTATCCTCCTCCACTGTGGGTAATTTGCCTCAGATTCAAATCCTCCTCCTTTAGCCTTTGCCTGCTGGGCCACATTGACGGTACGTGTGTCAATGATATATCCACGTTTACCAGGACGCAGAGTGGCATTGATCAGCTTCTCATCCTCTTTACACCGTCGCCCACTGGTGCCTGTTAGAGGCTGTCCAGCTCGCATCATCACCTCCAAACATAACAGTAGAATATTACAAACATATTTCATTTATATTGTGTATCTCATTGTTTTACCATGCCATTCTTTTTGTGGTAGTAGCTAAGCACTGGGAAGCGGCCACCATGACGGAAAGTTGCAACTTTCCTTAATGTTTCATCATCAATATCTTTAGGAACAGCCACTAGTGGTGCGTATGACAGACAGATGCTAAAGTCTTTGTTGACATCACTTAGTCTCCACTCATCGGTCTAATAAAAGACAGGGTCATAGTTAGGGTAAAAGATGAGGGTCGATTGATGTGTGAAAGAAATTTTATGTTTAAATTTAAGATACCAATGTACCATAGACTCCAGGTCTTTGAAAGCATCTGCAGGACGAAAAGTGTTCCAGCCATCCTCAATTACTTCAAACATGGGCCGATAAAAGAAAGGGTACATCAAAGACACAGAATCCAGGGTGGACAAGGCCTGGAAAACAAAGATTACTGACAGGTAATCAAGAGCCTGATCCTATAGTGCAATATTTTTTTCTTTTACCTCAATTGAACTGGCAATGTTTAAACACTCATCCATTCCGGGAATGTCCAGTTTTATAATCCTCAAGTCTTTGCATTTGACAATAATGCTTCCAAGTGAACCCACAAATCTGAAAGATTGACCATTTTATTTGTAATACAGCCGATGTTACAATCTGCCACAGTGTCAATGACTCGCATCACCTTTTCTCTATGGCATCGATGTTTGAATGGAGCAGCCACAGTTCCTCCGTGTTGTCTTGTCTGGAAGACAGAATCAGGTGGTGTCCGGTCAGACACAGGGTTCCCTCCACTGTGGGCAGGAAAGGCCGGTGCAGGACAACCCCGTCCACCCTGGGCGTTTTTATTAGCTCTGCAAACTCCATGTCCTAATCTATAAACACCAGTTTCAATTTCAACCGAATACTTAAAAACATATTTTTATATTTACTTTTTTTGTAAATTCTTCTATGAACTTAAGACGTAATTAGCAGGAAAAGAAAAATTATGAAAATGCATGATAGAGTCGAAATCAGGAAATAAGAAGCTAGTAGCGCTAGCTGGGAAAAGAGGAAAGAAAAAGAGGAACTGGAGCACAAGAATAAACAAATTTCACATTAAACAAAGGCATTAGAAGAAACACGTTATCGTCATTCTACTGAATCAGTGTTTCTGTGGGTGTTTTTTTTAGTTCGGCAAATGTCTCAAATTACCTTTTCGTAAAATCAGCTGTCAATCTTTGTGCGTCAACAAAAACACACCGACTGGAAACAAAGATTATGTACGTTTTCATTAATCTTGTTTTTCTATTAGAAGCAAGAAGCACGTCGTCTCTAAAATAAATAAATATAACATTTAAACATTTGGAAAGTAACAATGTCAGATAAAGCAATATTTTATTTTTAATGTTTACAATATTTAAGTAGCGAGTTAAGCAACTAACTAAGAAAACTATTAAACATACAAACCGACTAATCTACCGTGGATGAAGATACATGATTTAAAAAAAAATATATATATATAAAAAAAAAAAAAAAAAAAAAAAAAAAAATATATATATATATATATATATATATATATATATATATATATATATATATATATATATATATATATATATATATATATATATATATATATATATATATATATATATAATTGCAATTTTATTTTATTTTAAACGCAGCTTTGATATAACCTCACTTCAATTTCTGAACACTAGATGGCGTCACTTGACAATTTGTTTGGGGTCAGTTTACGCGCTTATCGTTTTTTGATTACTTAGTTGGTCTATTAGATAGCGAGTTGGTTAATTAGCTAATTCATTTTTTGAGCAAAACTGATACATTAACCCCGCTTTAAAAGACAGACATTGTACTCTTCATACATGTCTTTCTTTGGGAATAAAGCTTCTTCTTTTTAACAGGTTCCACGCATGTCCATAGATACCAAAAATAGAGATAAAGATAATATTTAACATTTGGTTCATGGTTGGAAAGAGACTGGTGGCAGAATGGAACTGAGTAGCCTCAGACAGTGTGTCTTGGATTCACAATAGATGGTTTGCTCTGGGCCATTCCAGCTCACAACAAACAGAGTGCAGAACAGACACAGCTTAATTCAATGTGAAATCCAGAGTTGCTTTAAAAACCAAATAACATTGTTGCTTTTGAGAGAAAGATGATTCAGTGAAGCCTTCTCTTCAAGAACAATAGGCTAAAAGCACAAGCCTTAGCCAGACACTGAAATGATATGTCTTATTTATATTGTTTTTAGATGACTTTTAGTTGTTAATATCTATCTGTGTAACACAAACACTGGGCCTAATGGAAGCTCATTCATAACTGTTTCCAATGTAAAGAGGATTAAACTACATTTACAGGGTGCTTGATTTCCACTTGTATCTGTGATGACGGATGCCACTGGTCTTTGAAGCTGACACATATTGACATGTTTTCAGATAGGACTGCGGGCCACTTTTTTTTTAACAGACTGACAGTTTGTCCTCACACCTACAGGATTACTCAGTGCTGCCTGTCATTCATGTTGTCCTAAAGACAATGTCTCATTTATGAATCATCTCTTTCCCCCCACCTTTAACTCACAGTGGTGGCTGTTTGTTCCAGGATTTGTTTCTGTTACTTTGATGATAATACTAATAATACTAATACATTTTAGTGCTTTTTTAGACACTCATATACGTGTTTTTCATTCTATTATTAATTTACTCCACACCTGGTGATGTAAGTTACTATTGTAGCCAGTAACCACAGCTTCCCTGGGTTAGTCTGTGAGCAAGGGTGCTAATCTATGCCATAAGCTTTTCCAACCATCACCAATCACACACACAGACACTACATTCATATTAGGCAATGTGGGTAAAGTGTGTTGCCTAAAGAAACAACAACACTATGCAATTTCCAATGCACATTGCACAGTGTGATAATACCTCAGAACAAGATGGTTTTAGGATTCCCAGCACAGCAAATCAAGGCTTTTTACTTTTCCAAAAACAAAAAAATATTTTCCCTTCCTGCACGATAACTAGGTGCAGGAAGGGAAAAAGGTCAAAGCTATGGCCTTGTGCATGCACTTTCACTTGTTCTCTACTTAAATGCTCAGTGCACGTTTAAAGAGCTGCTGTCTGAAAGATCCAAGGTCCTCCACCTCAGAAGGTTTCTCCTCAAGGCTGCAGTTACACTGTGTCTCCCTGCCGGATTCAGCCTCTGCAACCTTCACTGGGAATGTGAATTAAATGTATTTACAGTTGAGGAAATCAATTCAATTTCAACATTTCAGACTCACAAAAACATGAAGATGAGTCACCAGGGGAAAAAATGGGAAGGGAACATGCGTGCTGTGACTAGGGTTGTCTCTCCGCAGATCTGACCTATAATGTGATCTGATAGTGTCCCATCCCTGTTTGTCCAAGCTTTTCCATACTATGGAGCATTCCAGACAAAACAATAACATCTCTATACAGACAATCAGGTGGCAGATCCTCCATCTGAAAAGTTACATAATGCACACTTAAAGTAAATAATCCCCTCTCATTTAATTATATATACAACTATGAACTGTTCACTTACCATACTTTACTTCAATGGCCTTGGCTTAGTCATTTCCACTGCACCAGCAGCCACTCTCTTGCCAAACTCCTTGCATAAAGTTTCCTCACCTTGAACGAGAGAATAGTGTAATTTATTGTGACATGGAGCTCTGTTTTGATATCAGGCAATACAAATAAAAATGACAAAATTGACTGAGTTAGTACAGCAATCAATAAAATGGCTCTAGCATGAAATTGAAGTTGAACATTTATAAATCTAAACAGTTTTATCTTTGAATGGGGCTTTTGAGGTCCCCAGCCGTGTAGTAATCAAATGTGTGCCCCTGGCAAAGTCATGGTCACAGGACTGTCAAGGCTGCTTCAGGTAAAACAGTATTATCCGCTATCTGGGCCCCTGCTTTTGTATAACAGGGAGTTCAGAACCACTTCAGCACTGGACAGCTCCACTGGAGGCTCAGAAGCTTTTGGGATGAGACAAAATCTGTGAGTTGCTCCTCTAATTTGAGTGCTCCTCTATTTTGTCTGAGTTACAGAAAATATGTTCTAAGGTTGTCAGGAAAAGACTGACCTAAAACCTGGCACGTGCATGGAACGCAACCAGTCCTGCCTGCCCTCTGACTGGAAAGAGGTTTTCATTAGCCGGTGGTTTGTGTTTTATCCCACCTTTTTGTGACTTGGGTGACTAAAGTGAAGAGTACACGCGCAGCGCTCAATGACATTACATCATGGACATGCTGCAGGGGGCTTCAAGCGAGACACTAGATGGCACCACGTGGAGGTGGAGCGTGTGTGTGTGTTTGTGTGTGGGGGTGTGTGTGTGTGTGTTGGGGTGGGTGTGTGTGTGTGTGTGTGTGTGTGCGTGCGTGCGTGTGTGCGTGTGTGTGTGGGGGTGTGCGCGCGCGTGCGCGTGCGTGTGTGTGAATAGAGGAGAGGGAGGGACAGTGAGGGGACGCCGTGTTCAGAGCGGAGCCGCAGAGAGGGATGCTGCGCAGGTAGGGGCTGGCTGTGTCGATGGCTCCGACATTTTTTGGGGGGCCAAACAGGTGTCAGGGAAGTGTCGTCACTTGGGCCGGAAGCCGGACGGGGGGGTGGAGGCGTCAGAGGGAAAGATGGCAGCGAAGTCGGACGGCCGCGGGGTCGTCACCGGGTTCGCGCAGCTGCAGGACCTGGACGACCCTCGCGATGGCAGCTCGTTTCACATCTGCCACTGCTGCAACACGTCTTCGTGCTACTGGGGCTGCCGGAGCGCGTGCCTGCACTACCTGCGCGGGAAGGGGCGCGGGAAACGGGGGGACACCACGCACGAGCAGCGCCTCTGGCTTGACTGCCTCTGGATAGTCTTGGCGCTGGTCGTCTTCTTCTGGGACGTCGGTTCGGATCTGTGCCTGGCAGCGCACTACTATCACCGGCGGGACTTTCTGTGGTCCGGACTCACCTTGTTCTTTGTGCTCGTACCCTCGGTCCTGGTCCAGATCCTCAGCTTCAGGTGGTTCGTGCAGGACTACACCGGGGGAGGACTGGGCTCCGTGGAGGGGCTCAGCAGCCGCAGAGCCACGGCCACTCTGCAGCGGCAGGACGCGTGCTGTCGCCTGTCCGTGTGGGTCTGGCAGACTGTGCTTCACGTCTTTCAGCTGGGACAGGTGTGGAGGTGAGTGATATGTCCTCCGACTCTACACCTTTATAACAGTGACATGATCTAGTCAAGGTTGAGTTCACGCCTCATGCTGTCACTGCACTTATTTGCTGATGATCTGGTGACATGTGTCAGACTGGAATGTGGTTTGGTGCTTATTTTGTCTGGTTTAACTTAGTCCTCCTGTTCTTTATGATGCCGGCTTAATTTCACTTTTTGATTCCTCCCTTTGTGACCTCCCCTCACCGCATCACCTGTAGTTATGTATTACCCCAGCTTACCATTAGTTCTAACTTAAATCTGAGGAGTGCTGCTTCAGACAGGGGGGTCTGTTTCTCACATTGGACCGGTCCATAGTCTGGCCCGAGTAGCTCCTCCTACAGTCACCTGGTGTAACCCTGAGTGCAGCAGCCTGACTGGACTCACAATGAGCTCAGCCACTGTCTAATCACAGCCTCACACCAGGGACCCTAGCCTGCACCGCACTGGAAATACTGCTAAATCCTCTCCACTTTACCCCCGCTTCTACTGCATATAATGTATTTCTCCCTATTCGTTTGCCTCTGTCTCCCTCTATCCATCAAACTTATTGACCAAAATTAGCTCATACATATTCCATTTCCAAGTCCAAGATTGTTTCTCCCATTCTAAAGTTTTAATTTGAATGTAATCCCAAGATTTATCAATTTCTCATCTGCATTGTGCCTTAGCCCACAGCCAAAAGCTATGTATTTTAAGGTTAACCCTATGTTTTCATTACATTTTATTACATTCTGCGTTCACGTTACATATAACCCATATCATGTTTCCCCAGTGCACCCTGTCTGTTATGTTCTCTACAGAGACAAGTAGTAGCCTAAAATGTGTGTGTGTGCTGTATAGTGATTGAGTGTCTATGGCTGTTCCCTTCGCTGCAAGTACAAACAGTTGCCTCATTTCACCCCATCTCTCTCTCTTTCTCTCTCTCAGTGGAGCAAACCAGACGAGCATGTGTTTTACTAAACTAAACATTCACACTTGCAGACATGATGTAATCAATTTGCCTGCATTGACATTTTTGATTCCCATTCGTGCTAATTGTAAGAGCACGGCGAGGTTATGGTTTCAAGTAGTAGTAAAAACGAGCATGGCTGAAGCATCTGTGTTTGGGCTAGAGAGAGAGAGAGTTTTTTTTTTTTTTTTGGTGCAGTCAGACGCAGTGGCTGGCATTTAATGGGAAGAAGTAACGCATGACGGCTGCTTGGAGACGGGTGCCAGCGGCTGGGAAAATGTAAAAGAGCAGAGGGAGGGAGAGCAGAGGGGTCAAAGCATTAGCAATACACACACACAACCTCTATCATTTTCAGCATTTATTTAGCAGCCTGTCCACAATGTTCTGACAATATCTTTATTTATCTGTGACCGCTATATAAATATACTTAAATAAGCCTAAACAAAGCATGAAGAAAGACTTAATTCATAATGAACAAATACTTGAATGATTCAGACTTAGTAACTGCTTAATTAATACTCTAACTCTAACATACCTCCTTATCAAGTAGTTACAAGCATTATTCATTCTTAATAAACTATTTGTTCATTATGAGTTAAGTTTTTTTAATGCTTTAGATGTAGTTATAATTGTGGTACCCTGTTTCTTTGTAAGTGTCATATATGTCCATGTTGTTTCCAATCTGCTGGTGCATTAGTGCCTTGGTTTACTAAGATTTTTCTGATATGGTTAAAAATAGCAGATAGGGCTCAGCAGTCAGCTCCAGTGCAAATCAGTGCTCTGTTATTCCGAGCTGGTCTTTCCACAGTAAGTGCATCCACTTTGCATTTCTCATCAGAGGGCTGGAAGGCTGTTGCATTGATCAGGTCAGGTTTATTTACCGTGTGGTTGGGATTTAGATGACCCTTCACCCACATCTGCAGAAGGCGGACATGGGTGGACACACGAACAGCTGTTTGGGTTGGCCTGGAGTAGCTGGTTTCGGTCAATGCTGTCAGTTGTACAGTTAATTGCTATTCAGAATTACTGTTGCTATTTCAGGACTCCAATAGGAATGTGCTAAAATGTGTTTTTAAAAAGTTTTTGAATAAATTAAAGTTTAAAAATGATTGTAAAAGTATCCACAAACATGCAGAAATATTACATTATTTGAAAAAAATGCCTGCTTGTTGTTACATTTTTATTTTTAATAATCTTTTGACAGGATTTTGAGATTGAGTACTTCTATTATTAACAAAGCAATACACCCTATAATTATAAAATATATATAATATTACCTATAATTTGATATATTGCCCACTGTTTGTCAATTTGATCTCTTTTTAAGAACACAGACATATTAAAAGTTTTTATTATTTTTTTTAACCATTTAAGATATAGATTTCTATGTGGATATACAAAATGTCATCTCAGTCAGAACCCATTATTAACACAGTTAAAACTGGTCAGTGTGGTCAAGTTCATTGTGACAGCTCCAATCTTGAGGCAGTGGGGCCGTTGTTATGGTGACGCCTCCCCTCGGACATGATCCGGCTGGCTTCAGTAGGGGTTCAAGGGTCAAATGCTGCTCTTGTCCTCTTAGTGAGTCTGTAACCTCAGGCCCAGGGCAGCGGATGATGGTGCAAATGTTGTTTCTCCATAACATACATCTGTGGCGGTACATACGACTGGAGAAGATATAGAAGCATATGTATGATGCCACATTTTTTTTTACATGTTTTCTGCTAAAACAGTACATTGATAACCAAAATTCTATCAGTCTGTTAACAATGATAATATTACCAACCATTATCTCCATCAAATATTATAGGCCTCATCAGTGATGTCAACTGAAACCCACTAATAGAGTATAGAGCTGACCATTCAAGACTATTCAATACAATACATTTTACTATAATATGCTGTAAAGGATTCTGGACTCTGCTCTAGAGCTCTAAGGTTTTGTAAATTAAAGCACTGAATTATAATTCAGTGTTTCACCTAATGATACAGAGTAGATCCAATGCATCTGTCATTTTGTAAACCCCTGATATGATCATTTTTTCAAATTTTTTTCTACATAAAAAATAACATTTGATTTTATTGTATTTATGTGAAAAAGTGGTGGCATCATGTTGAATTTCTCAAACTCTTTTTTGTGCTATGTTGAACTAGTTGCCTGTACTACTCATACCTTATAAGCTAAAATGTGTGCAAAAGGTTTTACAGTGATCTCCCGTTAATTGTTGACAGAGAGGATTCCTGCGACTATAATTCCCAGTTGCTCCAGCCCTTTCACTGTCGTGTTGATGCTGCCTCTGAATCACCGCTGTCTCCGTAAGATTAAACATTCCCCTCACATATACACACACACGCAGACACACACTCCCACAGAGGAGTCCTGGAGCTGCGATGGACAGCTTCATCAGTGCAAACCCAAATTAGAGCCTTCCTCAAAGAGAAGAGCGCCCGTGTGGTGCTGAGGGGAAATCCCAGCACAGATGGGCGGGTGCTGCCCCCTTTTTCCTTTTAATGGGAATAAGTTGTGTTTTTTTATTTTGGCAGATGTCTGAATATGATACTTCTACTTAACAATGTTTGACACCATTTTAAAATGTGCTGTCAGTCACCATGCAGTGTTGGTAAGATCTTAAAAGGGCTGTGTACAAAAAACCTAGTTACTTCACTTTACTGATTATTTGGTTAATCATTAATTGCCATGTAAATGCAATTTTTGTAACAGTGAGCATTAAGTATCACACACAACTTGACATTATGTATTGATTTGAATATTTTCCTTGTAGACATCACCACTCTCCCACTCACTCCCACTCATAACCTCTTATGAAGAAAGCCAGCATCTGCTACCCTATAGCATGACACTGATGACACACAGTGAATTATTCTGCTATAAACAAAAGTTTCACAATATTTTGTAAAACTTTGGGCTGCATTCACTCCACTTTACCTGAATTTGCTATGGCCAAGAGTGTGTGGGCAGAGGTAGTGGCTGTGAGTAGTTAATTTTGATTCTAGTGAAAATAAAAATGCTTATAGTGCTTGCTTTATATTAACAGTAGCTACACGCAAATGTGTAAGCAAGTTATGTAAAGTGATGTAATGATATAATCTGGTCCTATCTTGCAGTAGTAATGATGTAGTTATCAGACATAGACTCAAACTCAAAAAGTGCAGTTTATATTAATTTTGCAAAACCAAGATTAGAGCTGGGAATCGCAAGGTCCCTCACGATTTGATACATGATACATGGTTCGGTTCATGATATGGCAAATATGTAATAAATTTCACATGATATTTTGCGTTTAAAAGTTACTAAACTTTGTTAAACTACTGCGTGCACCCTCTGTTTATGAAATACACTTAATTCAATAATCAAAACAGTGAATATGCCACCTGCACTTAATTTTGTGAAAT
This sequence comes from Periophthalmus magnuspinnatus, assembly GCF_009829125.3. Classification (NCBI taxonomy): domain Eukaryota; kingdom Metazoa; phylum Chordata; class Actinopteri; order Gobiiformes; family Gobiidae; genus Periophthalmus; species Periophthalmus magnuspinnatus. Next base: position 15,654,408 of record NC_047149.1, read on the forward strand.
CTAGCAGAAATGCTAATGAATGAATAAATGTAAGAAAAATGTAAAAAAAAAATAAAAAATAAAAAATGAATTAATCAATTAATCAGTATAGTCATATATCACACATTAATAAGCCAGAACACCGGTCCATATGTCTATAAATCCTTGCTACCTATATTCAGCATTGCATTTATTTCCACAACCCAGCACATTTTCTATATCATTCCACGCTTTATGAAATTACACATGTGTTTGGCCACTTTCCCCATTGGAGCCAAACAAATTGTCACAACGCTGGTATTCCATGTTGGGATTACATTTTAATCCTGAAGAGCTGGCTCACAACAGTGCAGCACATGACTTCCTCACGTTTGGCTGGTAAATATTAATACAGTCTGGGAAGGAATCGCCAAGAGCCTTTTCTTGGCTGACTGGACTGCCTGTAGTTGCCAAAGAAAGAAAAAAAAAACATTAGTAAATGCTGAGATGTGAGACATAGCAATGATACTATGCAAGCATCTGCCCTGGATGGTTTGAGGGTTAAAGTGTTGAAAAGACTGCCCATATAATTAGCTTTTGTTAGACAAGATTGGTGGGTACATCTTGTTCTTTTATACAATGATTGACAGCCGAGTCTATCTGAGTTGCATTTAGAGGCAAGATTAAAGTTGGAAATCCTAACGCTCAAAGAAAGCACAGCACACTGTCAGCAAACATGTATTCTGTTAAGCCTTTTGACGATGCATTATTTACAGACAGCGCATTAAACTTGCATTGTAAATCAGGGAAACAATAATTTTCTCATTAGCGTCGATAACAGAGGACCAAGCTTCTGAGCCTTGCGAGTCCACAAAGAAAACCCCAATTATCAGAGAGTGGAGCAGTGAAAAATACAGGGAGTGGAGAGGGGGGACATATCGCAGCAGGAGGGGTAGAGGCAGACATGCTCAAATGATGGGGAAGTACAGGACTGAGACGAGGGGCTGCAAAGAGGACTCAATTGCTGTTTTGTTTTTACTGGCATCCGAATTGGATTTCAAGCTGCGTTATTGAATTAGGGACCACTGCTGGATAATGTTTGATTCGTCGTGCAATATTTTTGCAGTCATATGTATTTATATGGAGACCAATACGAATCAATGTCTTCTGTGCAGTTGGAGACGTGTCCCTTATTGATTTGTTGTTACAAAGTGCTGATGCTATAAGGCCAATGGTTTCAGTGCTGGCAGAGCACAGTGGTTTGTGATTAAAGCAAAACATTATTTATTTGCTCTGTCTGTACTCTGGTGGAAAGTTGTTTACACTACCAGTCAAAAGTTTGGACACACCATCTCATTCAATGTTTTCTTTCTTTATTTTTACTACTTTCTTCATTTTATATACATACAAAGGATATCACATATATGAAGTATATATACTGTTGAAACCAGAAGTTTGCATACACTATATAAAAAGACACACAACAGGAAAAGTTGACCTAAAACTTTTCCTGCTTTAGGACAATTAGGATTACCAAAAACCTAGGGTTTTTTAGACAATTTAAGTTTTTTTTAGACAATTTGTCTTTGCTTTCTTCAAAGTCATATGTTTACATACTATAATATGACTATGCATTTAAACAATTTAGGAAAACCCAGATGATGATGTCATGTGAGTTAATTAGAGACACACCTGTGAATGTATTTGAAGACTCACCTGAATGCCCTCTTTGTCAAAGTACAAAACATAGATCGACATGCTTTGATTTGAAAATTAGGTAATTTTTTAACAAGCTGGCTTTTATTTTTACTTTTATTTTCTACAAATTATGTCTATAGATATATTGCACTCAGACAGTTTGCTGATCAAATAAAGCAAAAAAATTCCACTCTTAATTTCAAACAAAGGACAAAGTTGTATAACCTTGAAAATGCTTGTTGTTCCCCCTGTAGCAGAGCCCGAGGTAACTGTTCATCCTTTTTGCTGTTGCTAATTTGTATCTTGGAGCTAAACTTAACTTTAACCCCATTTCTTCTTAAACAACAATAAGTAGAATTTGGCTGATTAAACTGGCAATGGCAGCTGCAAAGATCCACCCTCGGTTCTTCTGAAATAGCACCAAAAACGCCCAGACGATGATGTAGATAAAACACCTAAAAATACACAAAGTTGCTGTTCCCGCTCTGAGATGGATGAATGAGTTTAGATAAAGAGCCTTGATTATGCCTGATTTAACTGCCATGGGCCTGCCTTTTGAGCGCATAAATGTTCTGTAATAGAAGTCCACACACCTCAAGCCAGACACACAGAGGAATATTTAACACATTGGTAGAGGTTAGCAGACAGGTGCTTGTTCCTTATCGCACATAGACAGAAAGGATAATGCTTCACTGTATATACGTACTGCTCTTATGGCCACACAATCTTGGTGATAATAGCACACTCACCTGCCCTGTTTCTCCAAGCCCTCACATCGGAAACACGTGCTGCAGTTAGTGGACAGTGTACCTCTGTCTCCCACGTTGTACAACACTGACTACTGCATGCTCCAAAGTCCTCCAAGAGATGGAGAGAGGGGGAGAAAGACAGAGAGTAAGGCAGAGAAAGAGAGAGTGAGGGTGTCAAGACTAAAACAGTTTCAGAGGTATACTTGGGTCAATGTTTCAAGGATATTGCTGTATGATATAATACACACAGCAAATGCATTATCCTGTGCATGTACATATACTGGTATATGAGTGGTTTAACTATGCATTTAGTCATTTTGATTAAAACCTCAAACGTGCACTATGTAACATACCTTTAATGTCATACTGTGGAACACTGTAGGCAAAACAATAACAAGTCCATGGAATCAAGCACGTGTCCAAAAATATATAATGCATAATGCTTACATTATATTGATTCGTGCCATTGCATCTATAGATGGCCTTATATTTTGTTCACTGCATCTATTGTGGTCTGGAGTACCTAGCTGGAGCATTAGCCTATACTGTGCATGTTTTATGTTCATGGGAGAACCAGGAGTACTTTACAGAAAACAAACACACCTCTTATTGTGTGGCAATAGTGTCATTGTGCTGGATACTGGCCAGTTTAAAGTCTGGACAATCATATATTGTATAGTTTTACTATTGCCAAACTCATATTTATGTCTTGTAAAGCTATTACAAGAACCCAGTAGCTGATCTATTGTTCATATCCCCATTCACTTCATGTAAAAATGACTCCAGCTCTTATCTTCATTTATATTTCCACTCTTTAGATGCTCTTTCACACCATTCTTGACATTTTATCCCATCACAACTGCTTTGTTTCAGGGATCGGTCGCATGTCTGCCTCCCTCTGGGACTGTTCTTTGGAAATCCAATTGGAATCACCGAAAGACCATACTTTTCTCTTACTGACTGACCTACTTGTTTTTCTATTGCACTACACACAGCACAGTGCAGGCCAATTAGAAATCATCTTTGACAAAACATAGGTTGCTGTCAAAAAAGTGAAACAATGTAGTCAGAATTTTCATTGATGCAATGATGCACTTTGAAACCATAAACTTTTCTGTCAGTTGAATTCCACACTGACATTAATATGTGGAGTGATGAAATGGCCTAAAATAATTGACTTTGTGGTTTGCATGTACTGCTGTTAAACTGTTGACTCTGGTGCACATTTGTTGAATTTGTCTTATGTGGGTATTTTATTGGCTATGTAGTGGATCCACAAGGTTGGGTCTTACACATGGCTGGATGGTGCGGCGCAGCTCTCTGTCCTGGAGGCAGTCTGCAGGCGACTCCTCTGGTCACAGTGCAGGGTTGCAGTGCAGGGTTGCAGTGCAGGGTTGCAGTGCAGGGTTGCAGTGCAGGGTTGCAGTGCAGGGTTGCAGTGCAGGGTTGCAGTGCAGGGTTGCAGTGCAGGGTTGCAGTGCAGGGTTGTAGTGCGTTGAGCAGAATTACAGCAGGAGGGGCATGGTTCTGAGGTGATATGTGGATTTTGTGTGTGTCAGCTGAACATTCTAAGTCTAAGTCTTGGTGCAGTGTTTAGCTACTCTCCCTAGGCTCCCTCTGTTTTGGAGGTGAGGACTGGACCAAGGGGAGGATACCTGGGTGCATCTTGACATCCGGTGAGAAGTGATAGAGCACAGCCAGCCAGTAAGTGAGTTGGGATGTCGCTAACATTATATCTCAGTGGTCTTGGGAGGTGTATAACTTTACCTTTCTTTTGAACCCAAGTTTAAAATAAAATCGTGACTTGAATGCTAACTTCAAATTTAGCGTAAATTTGTGTAATAATATCACAGTGACATAATATGATATATGAAGTTTGTTGATAAGTTTATTTGAGAAGAGACAGTGGATTGTAAAACAACAAAAAGTTAGTTTTCCTGGCTTTGATCTCTGGAGGTTCTGCCTTTTGTTTGGTGGTGTGGGCAGGATGTCTCTCTCCAGCCTTTGGTTTTGAGGGATTAATATTTTGATAAAACAGCATCATTTTGGAGGAAAGTAGTCTCACTACAGCTACATTATTTTAACTTCCAATCTGCCCTTCACAGTATCATCAATAGTGTATTTAAAAACATAGCAGCATGTTAAGTTCTACATCTTTCTACATAGCATCACATTTTACTTGCTTTGAGGCAATTAATATCCAGGCCCAGAGGAGCCCAGGTCTTATGATTTTTAATCCAGAGCCCCTGGTTTTTAATGACTCAATTTTTTATTTACACTTTACATTGTAATAGGAGAGACCCACGCTCCCCAATGCCCTATTTGAGATCATTGTGTGCACACACCATCTGTCCTCAACTTAACACATGTTTTGATTGTATCTAGTGGTCCAACCGTAGTCCCATAACTGTTATTAATGTTTTTAGCATACTGTAATTTATTATAACAAGTATAGGCATTTTTCATATTTAGCTCAGGTGAATTTTATTACCAAGATGTCACAGTAAAAGTATGGCACTTGTCATCATGTATTCAAGTTGTAAAACAAAACTGCTATGCTCACCACCACCACAGATCAACCGGACTAGTAGAACCTCTGTGCCACCTTCACTATGAATGAAGATACACTCTCAAGAGGTGCAGCAAAGCAAAGAGTTTAAATTCTGCTTTTGAGGTGGTTCTGGTGAAAGAGATGGACTGATGTAGCAGTGAAAACTACATCTACTGCTTATGTGGTAATAGCAGAAACTCATATGTTTGTGTCTTTGATTCAGAAAATCCATTTATACTTGCCATACTTTGTAACAGACCAGACAGACATCTCCTTGGTCACAAGCAGTGGGGGACCATCCACCATAAAGTTAAGTATAGTACACCTTTAAAAAGCACACTTAGCCAATTGTCTTGTTTTCCTGTTGGCTATACAGTAAACCAAGTGTGAAGACTGCAGAAAAGAAGGATGAGCGTAAGTATGTAGCGCTCCCTGTTGACTAGTTAAAGTCATGATGATACCTCACTACTCTGCGATGCCACTTTAAATACCTGCGTTTCTCCCTTCGCTGTTTCACATAAAGCAGCACTTGACCTCCATTTCTGTCAAAAAAACTAGAGCATCTGGCTGCAGCCCCATTACAACTGTGCTCTCACCCTCCTTTCTTCCTTCTCTCCCTTCTCTCCTCCTGTCTACTGCCTTTACTCCCCACTGAGCTCATTTTCACATCTTCCTTTTTACCTGCTTTTCACTTCTTCACTTTAGCTACAACACTCCTGACAAAACGTCTCATCTGCTCCACACCTTGCCCAGTTCACGAGTCAACCTGTGGCTTAATAGCTGCACTCCACTGCTATTGCTGCCGATCTATGGCTTTTCACACCCTCTTATTTATGGACTGTTGAAGAGCGTACACACAATGGGCAGGATCAATACCACTGTGGAAGGGAGAGGTTATAACCACAATCTGAAGAGTCTATACAAGTGTAGGAGCCACGTTTAACCCATCTGCAAGTGTGGGAGAAATTGTACATACTTACATGGTGTAACATAGATAACTCACTATGGACAAAGTGAGCCTTTCTATACCAATAGTGAACTGATAACAAATAGAATGAGCATTGTAGCTGTTATGTGGGGGTCAAGTAAAAGATGAATGCTTACTGAAACACAACCGAATCAGTGGAAGTACTACATAGTATTATACCCAAATAAATTAATGCAAAGCTAAAATACAAAGGTAGTTTGTGAGTCTGAGCATCACAAGCCAAGTATAATTCAGTGTGATCATCCTCTGCATTTCAACATACTGCATGATGCATCTTCAAAAGGCAGAGCAGTGACTGGTGCCCACAACCACAGAGAGTGTAATTAACTGTTATGAAATGGAATAAGAGAAGGGCTCGTGAACAATCAGGACTGGGACAGACTGAAGAGGCGTACTTTAAGTGCATACACCAGTGGAACACAGTGTTGTGTTTTATTCATGTGTGAGAGTGAGAGAAGCTGCCTCAGCACAGCTCACAGAGGACCACATGGTTTGAGTCTAATCATGGCCGACGCTCCCAGCGTCAGTTTGATAAACAGACAATCTGTGCTTATAAATAATTAAAGAGGCCGTTAGTTTCACAGTGTCACAGTGCTCTGGTTCTCATATGTGCACGCTTATGCACTGTTAGTGAGCTGCTTCTCCCTGAACAATGAAGAAACTGTCAGGGCTTTAGTGTGCGCTCACTACCTGTCACTACAGTTCAGCACAGGCACAACACTGAACACATAAATAAGACTGCTTCAGATCTGACAGGTAAGAAAAGCAGGAAATAATCATAATATACCTCACATAGATAGATATTTTTAATTTATCCACCCTTAACTAATCCTAAAGAAACTTTGATACTGGATGTTCTCTGCCAACAAAGATATTTAAGACATATAACGTATGATGTTGGTTGGCCTTAGCCAACAAGGGCCATTTAACCTTCACTTTTCAGGATAGACTTGTTTGTCTGTCCCTGTCCTTACCTACCCCCAATAACCATGCATTCATTTACAAACATTTTACAAAAAAAAAAATAAAAAATTACTTTTTTGTCCAATGATCAATTAAGACGCCATGATTTTATCTTCTACCACTCGTCTTTCATTGTAAATTATTGTATACATGTTAAGTATGTGCAAACATGACGTATAGGAGGTGTGAATGTGAACAGTTGGGCAACACTTCTGCTACCATGATACAAACCAGCTGTCCTGGTCCAGTGTTGAAGTTATAGGCTCTGTCTGTAGCAAATCAATATTGAAATTGTGAATACTAAAATGTATGATTGCTTTTTTTGTTTGTAATCAGTGGATGTCAAAATTAAAAGAAGTGTAGGAAATTAAAAAGTCAGTCAGTCAGTGTAATGTTGACTATTTGTGTTCAAATCAGAATCACTGTATATTTTGGTTAGATATTTTGTTTGTCCTCTGCTTGTTGTTATCACATTTATTTTGTCATTGTTAGAGGATAAACCTTACATCAAAAGGACCAAAACAACTTATTTTATGAAATTTACAAATTTATAGCTCCTGGTTTTATTGCTTGATATTTTTTCTTAATTCCTATCTTGACTTCCCCCTCTCAGATGTGCCTGGCATTGTTCTGCTTTCTTCTCCCTCGGCAGAGCTGTCTGGGAATATGCAGTCAGTGAGATATTCTGAGCCAGCATGTCTGAGTGGATTAGTCCAGTCTTTTTTAAGGGACGAAACAGTGGAAAATGGCTTCTACTGCTATTCTCTCTCAATGGTACAACTATATGGAATGAAGATGCCACTATAAGAATCTCTAGAATGCTTGAGCTGTTTATATTGGGTAAATGGTAATCATTCTTCACCTTATTATTTCACCAAATTCATCTTAAATTATTAGTTTTACTAATAATACAGTTGGCCTTATCTGTACAGCTTTTACAAACATGTCTATTATATTTGTATCTCTACATGTTACATAAACATTGAAAGTTACATGGAGAATTTGATGGGTCGGAAATCCACACATAAATCAACACAAACTCATGCATTAGCAAAATGGTTTCATATCTTGTTAAATGATTGTTCTCAGTTTTTACTTTTTCTTGTAGCTGTTTTGGGCAATTTGATTTAGTGTTTTATTTGACCAATATGCTACCATCTCTGTATTGACATGTTTGAGACTTTTAAAGAATTGTGTCTTGGTTTGGAGTGAGTGAAGTTGTTTATTTTTTTCTTTCTTCCTACGCACTGCCATGGGAGATTTTCTGCTGCTATTTGTCTTTTCTGGCTCGACAAATCTCTCCTCTGTCTCACCTTCCCACTGGGCACAAATATATCCACTCTTTGAGGACGGAAAGTGAATGGAACAAAATATGGATGGATGGCGTCATGCACTGTGGGCCCACTACAGACATGGGACAAGCTAGAGCCAGGCCTGTGCTCGTGTAAGCGTATTCTCAGGCCTAATAATAAATCCTGTTTGGCAGCTTTCCTTTAACGCTGCTGCTCAGAGGATCATCAATTAATCACTTACTGGAACTGGCCTCATGTCCTGATAGGAAGGTCTTATTCTGGAACCTGATCACATCTCAATCTGCATCAAAGAATGTTTTATGCTGTACAATTTTATCAATATGCTTGATAAGTGCTGAAGTATCCACATGTATATAAATATAATATGACTGAGAAGTGTGAGACTGTGATTTTTTTATATACTTGAAGACTTAAAATGGATAGCAAACTAAAATATATTGGTTTAAACTATATCAATATTTGCTATGGGCACAGTGACCAAATGACAGACTTACAGACTTGTTGACTACATACTTTGTTGTCTTTCATTTTACATGTGTTTCAGACTGTACCAAATTGCCAAATGACCACTGCTGTTGACATAACCAAATCTGGCTGCTGCTTAAACCCAGTCAGCCAATACACTCCATGAACTACTCCCCCATGCAGTGCTGTGTATGTATGTGTATACTGGTGCATACATGGCAGCCCAAGCATTGCTTTGGACCACTGACGATGATTCAATGTGCCACATTTCATTTACACCTGTCCCTGCCAAGACGCCGTGAAAGTGATTGAGCCAAAACACTAATTTGTTCAAGGTTTCTCAAGGGAAACTAATCAACATGCCTCGAATCACACTCCATTTTTAAACCAGGAGACTGCAGCTCATCACGATGTAGGGTGTATTTTGGGAGAGACTGACATCAAAGAGCACTTAGTAATTAAAAAAAATCCTTTTCCTGCATAAATATTGATTGCATCCTTTGCTCATTGATATTACAGAGAAAGATTGACACTTAATTTACCAAGTACAATGGTGTCTAAGAAACCATTCCTCTACCCACCTATGATATACAGTATATTGAGAGCCAAAACACTGATTTTTCAAGTTGTACTGTGCCAATGCCCTATAGAGAAATCAACTAATGCAAAAAGGTATTCCATTGGAAAATACTGCTGCCCCTCAATAGCATTATAGTTTCCCAATATAGTTATAATGTTATTTTAAAATGTGCTATGCATGGTTAATAAGTGTCCTCCTGAGCACAAAATGTATCTGTAGAGGTAGACTTCTGTTTAAAATACATTTTGTGTTAAGTGTGAGTTTGAATGTTTTTTAATGGTTATGGTGGGTTCTGCCGGGAGTCTGGGGATAGCAGATGTATTAGCAGTACATTCTAGAGGTCAATGTGAGTCTGCCCCACTGGGACTGTACTGCACAGAGGGACAAAAGATGAGAATATAATGAGTGTAAGTGATTTTGTAAGCAAAATGATCATGATGGAAAGGCAAATATGCAAACATGCAAAATAACTTGAGTGAGATTAATAAAGACAAATTTTGATAGCGAGACAACTGGGTCAAAATCCAGATTTATAGAATGGTACACTTGTCTGGGTTGGCAGTCGTCATACATGTTTTTGTCCATTGTAATTTTAATAATTTTAGTGTTTCTTAAGTTTTTCTCACCAGAAAAGCCATGTAAAACTGGTTCTCACAATAGCCACATGCTCAAAAGCACAAAATGTATTTCTATGTTAAAAACCTGCATTTTTCTACACTTAACACTGCAATGATTGGTGAACCCTGCCTCCATATATTTATGTTTATTTACTCACGTCTAAGCCTCAATAAGCTGAGAGCTGAGCAGGCGCCAAGTACATGTGGGTGTAAAAGTCTAAAGTGGAGAGCGCCGCCATGCTTATGATTGACATTTAATCACCATGGCAACGAGTGGGCCGCCAGAGACTGCTCCACTGAGTGCTTTTAGTCGCCAGGCTGCAGAGAACACCAATCTAAAAAAGGTGATGTAATGTGCGGCGCTCGGCTGTCCCAGAGTTAACCCTTCAGTATATAACAAAGAGGCTGGTTCCCAAAGGAGTGTGGACCTGTCGGCAGTCCTGAAGCAGCTGTTCAAAACCAAAAAATATTGATGTTGAAGAGTGTGAAATGGTGGAGAAGGAGAGACATTCAGCAAGTTGCCGGAGCCAGGAATTGATCTCATGATGTTGAGACTGGCATAGAGGCTGGCGTTAGTGCTGCAGTGAGGCTTGGACTGATGTTGAAATTTTGGGTGACAATTATCATGACCAAAATATTTACGATTGGCAATAATAACACAATAATTATTACAACTTCTGACAGTATTACACAAAGGAATATTGTCAACCCTTTGTATCACGGTAAAAGATATCATTGTTTTGTGTCTTATGCCTAGCTGCCACCTAGGTTACTGTCACTCACAAAAAACAGATACAGTTTTACAACTTACTTTACTTGTCATCAGAACAATTAGGTAGAAGTACTGGAAAAACAACACGTAATCATTGTCTCAGTAGTAACATTAATAATTGATTGTTATTAGCCCCAAAAGCTGATTGATGCAACTATAAACAAACCCTCCATGTGTGAGTTTTAATGAAGGAATGACATCCTTTTGAAATTATACACAATGAGGCCATGCTTAATCAATCAAAAAGTGTATCAAGAATGTCCCTCATATCTTGCCAGCTGTTGATTCCCACAGTCTAGCATCACTTCTTAATTAAATGTTCTGTGACAATCAGCTTTCAACTGTCGGACGCCACTGTGTTTTGGGTGCTAACCTCTACCTCCCGCTGTGCTGTGTTCATTACTTTTGACAATTTCTGGCAAAATGGCTCGATTCTGACACCACAGATTCCAGATGGTGTTTTTGTCAGCCCTGCGTACGGCGTTGAGTCATCTGCGTCTGCCTTTGCCTGTACCTCTGCCCCCCTCTGCTCCGCTCTCACACACCTGTCTCACTACAGCATGTGCACACTGAATTTTTAAAAAGTTCCCGCAAAAAGCAAAGACAGGGAATCCCAGCTAAATCCCAAGAGCATTGAGTGTTTGTCTTGGATATCATCCCAGCACAGGGCCCTTTGCCTACATTTGTTCTGGATAACTCATGCAAAACTGTCCATTTTGTATTCCCAGCTGTCTTTATCACACAGTATCTGAGCAAAGAGGTGATACAAGATTTCTAGTTTCCATAGCATCCCCTTGTAAGCATATGCCCCCCGCTGTGCGCCAAATGTAGGGGTGGTCAAAGTCGTATTTTTGCAGATGGAGAATTTTCAGCATGAGGTCCACTCTCATAAGAAAGTCTGGCCAAACTGATGCTTATGACTCCAGTATAAGATGCTCCGTCCTTGACTTTAACAAACTGCATGATTTATCCTCTGCTTTTTTGTTTTGACTAGTATTTTGTCACTTTATGTTTGTTTGTTCTTTTCTCAGTAAACCTTTGAGTTGTGCTATTCTGAATCTGAAGTAGTTGTGTAACTACCTTTTTGTTAATTTAGGTATTACTTTGTTAAAGAGCTTCTAAACTAAAAAGTCAAATGCAACATACTATATCTGCCTACATATAATTATAAAGTACATGCTACAGTTTTTTTATGTAAAGCATGTACATGATGCTATGCTAAACTTATTAAATGGTGCTATTGAGAATGTGTGGGTGTACTTTTTTTAGTAATTTAAAGTGGAGAAGAAGCCTTTTTAATGATGCCCCCTCTCTGGATGAATGCACAGGGGATGGCAGGCTATTTTAATGACCAATATAGGCCTTTTTACTCTGATATTTCAAGTTTTAGGTGTTGGGGTTGTAGGATGACTGTGACTAGACCGTTGCATTTCCGTTCTCTTACACATCCTACTGTCTGTCAGGTGTGGTTGTGGTTACAGCCAGTTCCCCAGAGACTTGTCCAAACGGAGCTAACGCGCTACGCCTTGGGCTGCAGCGTGACTGAGCTGTGCCTTCCCTGAAAATCACTCCATCGCTCTCCCTCTCTTTCTCCCTCTCTTTCTCTCTCCCTCTTTCTCTCTCTCTCTGTCTCGCTTTCTCATATACACACACAGGAAATTGACATGGGACAAAAGGAAATGGGGTTGGACAGATGATGGTGGACAGAACACACGCATTGGCCACATGAAAGATTTAAAAGTAAACCCAGATAACATTTGATCAAGAGAACAAAATAAATAGTCGTTTGTCTTTCAGTTCTACAACTGACAGACTTCTGTGATCATCAAAGAAGGCTTTTGAGGGCTCTGGGCTGCTGCTAACCTGATTGGAAAGGAGAGATATATTGAATGTGTTAAAGGCAGGTTTGTTCAATTAATATTAGTAATTAGGGATGATATCGACTTACCAATATAGCATATTGAAATAGGATAATTTTGGATGTCTTATGTAGTATATAGAAAATGTACCAGTTTATTACATTGCTGATCTAATAATTTATTCTCATATACTATATATAGTCCATATATATGAGCTATTTAGATTATTCATGCATTCTATGTTTTCTTAGAGCCATTGTGATGGAGCTCTGTCATGTTTTGAGGTAATCATTTTACAATTTAAAGGGCCTATATTATACTATTTTTTAAAATCTATGTTATAAAATTGTTTCCTCATCAAAAACATATCTGGAGTTTTATTTTGTTTCATTCACACATGTTTAACCTACACATCCTCTATATTTAGGAGAGTTCTTCGCTCAAACAGAAAACACTGTTCCACCCTATAATGTCATGTGGTAATACAGTAAGTGCTCTACTGTGTTTTTAAACTCCATACACCTTCACTAGAATCATTTGGATAATTTCAGACCTGCCAATCTCTACTGCGCTAAAGGTAAAAGGTAGCTGTTAACTTGAGAATAACCACTACATGACATCCCAAGGTGGAACAGAGAATTTTGAACTTTGGAGATGTAGACAGACTAATAATAAAGAATTACTCAAATGTATACGCTTTTGAGGTGTGTAATATAGGACCTTTAAATAGTACATTTTGTTTTGTATTTCATTGTATTGTATTTATGACATGCACAATTAGCCATGTTTTTTATTTATTAAAGCTACATTTTATCTATTCTATTCCTATTGTAGATTTTACATTGACAAGTGATGCAGCAAAAGATCACATTGATAGTATATAGGAGGGGGTTCAAATGTTGTAATATAGTGAGTTCTTGGGTCTTGTCACTACTAGAAATGATCAGGTTCAGCATTTGTGAATTTACCTTTTGGATATTTCATGGCAAAGTATAATGTAACTAATAGGAAAAACTGGCTGTGGCTCCATCTGGGAGTATGACATCGCTGGTTTCAAGAATCTGAAACCAACTGATAATTATTTTGAGGATATAATTCTTTTGATCATATAATTCTTTTGAGCATATATGGACAAACTGTGTGCAAAAAGTGACAGTCAATTCAATGTGACTTTGTGTTTTTATGGAGCAAACTCACACCTTTTCACAGCAAGCAAATTTACAGTATTTCATATTGATCCAAAATCTCATTACTCTCCAATTAGCCCACCTCTAAGAATAAAGACCAAAAGTGCGTAGAAAGACGCATGCTCAACTGAAGGACTGTGAGGATTTGGGTTGCTGAGTATATGAGTATTATGTATAGTATATGAGTATTTAGTGGAGCCAGGACACATGAGAGAAACCCTTCACGGCCATTACAGCAGCTCAAAGCTTTACTGCTGCACTCTGATCTGCACAATGCTATTACCGGCCAGCGTCGAGATCGTGCAGTCATTTGCACTGAAACAAATTAAGTCTAATGGAAAATGAATAGGCATTAATTGGATGGCAGATTCCTGGCTTGGCACATAAGCATATCTGAACTGACTGCCAAGAGAAGCAAAGCCAAAGGGTCTATATAGTCATTTGTCTAGACTGTTTGTAAATAATATCAGTAATAACATAAAAAGATGAAAAAAGAGATTGCATTTTTGATATACTTTACAAGAAATAGTCAAATTAATGACTTAAGAAAACACTAGCATTTTAGCAGCAGCCCTTTATATGTGCTATATATGGAATTAAATGAATGGAAAACTATGCTACTCTACTATTTTTCTGACCAACACTGTGTTTGTTCAAACATGCCAGAAGCAATAAAATTTAAGAGAATACTTAAATATGGACTGATAAACTAATGCCCAAAAATACTTGATTGTGTTGTTTGGACCTTACACTACCTCAATAACTGCAGCCTTTGCAGTTTGATAAATGTGCCTACTTAAATTGTGATTTTGATTCACTTGCTATATATTGTGCAGACCTGACTCGATCATACAAGGAAAAATCACATCACTCTATAAATATGATTTTTTCCAATCATCCTGCTGTTATCTCACAAATAATGAAGCAGCATTTTGTTTCTGTAAATGGTGTTTAAAACAAAACAAAGCTGAAAAAACAAAGATTTGAAAAGAGACGTGGGTTAAAATCCACTCCGCAGGGGCCATGATGAGATGATGTCTGAAGTCTTTCTCCACAGGACCCAGTTTGATCTCCCTGTCACACACACATGCCAACTGATCTCTGGTGATAAATATTCAATCTTTTCATCACATCTTTTTACAGTGTCTACAGAGATCTACTTGACCCTGTTCCTGTGTCAGTTGTAGACCAAGTCTGTTACTTATTTATCTGTTCTGCTTCTGGCCGTGAACTGTTTGATAGTAGGTTCACAGGAGAGGGAAAGAGAGACAGAGAGAGGAGACAGTGCCTTTTTACTCCAAAATCTCTACTGCTGCTGCTGTGTAGTGACACCGCAGTGGTCTGGCCTGGGATTTGCAACAAATTCATGGCAAAAATGTTATATTGTAGGGCTGATATGCTAAAGATAAAATAACACAATTTTCTTTCATCATATTAAATCTCTATTTTATTTTATACACAGATTATATCAATATTAATTTCCTGAACATAAATAATGTATTCTCCAAAGTCTCGACTCGGCTCCAAACCACATGCTTTCACTGACTTTACTGACTATAAACCTCTCAATTAAAAAGACCTGAGCATATCATTAACAACTAAAAGTGCCCTTATTGTATACATTTTATTATATGTAGTTTGCTATGTGTATAATGCATCAAAGTTGTAATCAAGCTGGAATTAAGGTTATGTTTTTTGGCGTGTTCATGTGGTATAGTCTATCTGATGAGAATTCCCAACAAACATGACTATACACCTGTTTAAGGCTTCAAAATAACCGCAATAAGAAGAGTGTCCACACCCAGTAAATAGCTGTTGTTTTCCTCCTGCTCCAGTGGAGGCTGGAGTGTGGGTCACTGCACGGTCTTTACAAGGTGAGCAACAGCCACTGAAGCCTCTGTTAATGCCTTATTGACCGGGTGCCACTGAGCATGCTCTGTATACCCAGGTGCTGGACTGGGAATACCTTTGTTGTGCTCTCGGAAGTCATCAACACCTCTCTCAGTTTTTCTCTTAATCTTATTCTTCTTTTAAAGGCATTCATTGTGCTAAACAGATATTCGCTGTTGTTAATCATCATAAACGCAGGGCATTTGTCCAGAATGACAGCACATTTCTAGCAATGACTATGATGACAATGTTTACAAACAAACCAAACAGTTACTCTATATATATTACAAATGCAAACACGTCTAAAGGCTGAAAAATACATTTGACCTAGGTATGTTACTGTGTGTATACTTGTTCTCTTGCTGTACAGTCTGGCCTGTTTAGAAAGTGAACCGGACTATAACACTGGTGCCTTTCTCAAGCCCTCTCTTGGGTGTTGCTTTTGATGAAATAGTGTCAGGGAGTTGGAGGCAGTGTTTGAAGAATTTTAGAGTTGACCTGGGTCTAAATACGAATATAATCACACGCACATCGGCTAATTATCCTGTCCCAGATGTTTAGTTTTGGGATACAACCAGGGACTGTGTGTCAGGGGACAGGTCAGCAAAAACAAGGGAAAACAGTGTAACTAATTAAAAAGCAAAGTCTAAAAGAGGAGTAATGCGATAGTTGTCTGCACCTAACCTAAATCCTGATGAACTAGCCAACTATAGACCTATCTCTAATCTTCCCTTCCTCTCAAAAATTCTAGAACGAGTGTTTGTGAAACAGTTCTGCCGCCACCTGCAGGACAATAATATATTTGAAAAATTTCAATCTGGATTCAGAGCTCACCACAGCACAGAGACTGCACTGCTTAAAGTAACAAATGACTTACTACTAGCTGCTGATAACGGGCTGGCTTCAGTCCTGGTCCTACTGGACCTCAGTGCAGCGTTTGACACCATTGATCACAACATTCTACTGCAGAGGTTAGAATGTGACATTGGAATCAGAGGGACCGCCCTCAAATGGTTTAAGTCTATCTGGTACCTATCTATCAGATAGGTACCAGTTTGTTAGTATAAACCAGAGCACCTCTCCCTGTTCTAAAGTAGCCTGTGGTGTTCCACAAGGATCTGTGCTTGGTCCAATCCTATTTACTCTGTATATGTTGCCATTGGGTAACATTATCAGAAAACATGGCATTAATTTTCACTGCTATGCTGATGACACTCAGCTGTACTTATCAATGAAACCAAATCAGACTGATCAAATAGATAAACTCAGTGCCTGTGTGGAGGACATCAAAACCTGGATGACCTTGAATTACCTGCTCTTAAATCCTGAAAAAACAGAGGTCATTGTCGTTGGTCCCAAAGGTCAAAGAGATTCTTTGTCGGACCAGATAATCTCACTCGACAATGTGAATATAGCTTCTAGCCCTACTGTAAAAAATCTTGGAGTCCTATTTCATCAAAATCTCTCATTCACAGCCCATATAAACCTAGCTTGTAAAACCGCATACTTTCACCTGCGAAATATAACTAAATTTAGAAATATTTTACCTAAAAACGATGCTGAAAAACTCATCCATGCATTTGTTATTTCCAGACTTGATTACTGTAATTCTCTGCTCGCCGCCTGCCCCAAAAGTACTATAAGGAGCCTCCAGTTGGTCCAAAATGCAGCGGCCAGAGTCCTAACAGGAACTAAAAGAAGAGACCACATCAGTCCTGTACTAAAATATCTGCACTGGCTTCCTGCAAGATGCTATTGTCCCGTACCAGCCAAACAGAGCACTCCGCTCTCAGAATGCAGGATTATTAGTGGTTCCTAGAGTGTCCAAAAGTACAGTGGGAGGGAGAGCATTCAGTTACCAAGCTCCTGTGCTATGGAATCAACTCCCTGCTGATGTTAAAGAGGCCCCCACAGTATCTGTATTTAAGACCAGGCTTAAAACCTTCCTCTTCGGTATAGCTTATGACCAGGTTACTTAGTGAGGGAGTTAGGGAGTGACATTAAAACCCGCGAAAAGATAGGCTGCAGTAGGAGATAACTAGCTGGGGGAAGTATGGCAACCTGAGCACTATCCTCTGCTTTGTCCTATTTTCTCATCAGCAATGCTATTCACATGTTGTCCCTTGTCCCACTCCCCCTGTGGAGTGTAACTCTTTCAGATGCCCCGATGACAGCTGGACCCTCTCCTTCTCCCCGCCTGGCCCTCCTCCACCCACCTCCCTCTCCTCCTCGCCTGGCTCTCCTCCTCCTTCTCCATGCCTGGTCTTCCTCCTCCTCGCCTGGCCTTCCTCCTCCTCGCCTGGTCTTCCTCCTCCTCGCCTGGCCCTCCTCCGCCCCCCTCCCTCCTCCTCGCCTGACCAATTTTTCTTGTTTTGTCTGATTTTTCCTGTTGTTTGATTTTCCTGTTTGTTTTTGTGTGTAGGCAGCACGGTGGCTGAGTGACAACACTCATGCCTCACAGCAAGAAGGTTTGGTTTGATCCCCGGGTCGCCCAGGCCTTTCTGTGTGGAGTTTTGCATGTTTCTCCCCGTGTCTGGATGGGTTTCCTCCGGTTACTCCGGTTTCCCCATCAACCAAAACATGAACGCCCTTCGAGACAACTGTTGTTGTGATTTTGGGCGTTACAAAAATAAAATGAATTGAATTGAATTGAACTTTGGTGTGACCTAGTCTAGTAATACTGAACTGACCTTGGAAAAAACAACAACATAAAACAGCTTAAGGTCACTGTCTACTGACACCCTGTGGTTTGAATTTCTTTACATTAGTTATGTTATGGATGGCATGGTGGCTGAGTGGCTAGCACTCACGTTTCACATCAAGAAAGCTCCTGGTTTGATTCCTGGGGTGCCCAGGCCTTTCTGTGTGGAATTTGCATGTTTCTTGCCATACAATAAAGTGTATCTTAACCTACCCTTAAACTTACTAGTTGCTTGGTTTCATTCAAGATGTTATTGCTTTGCCTTATATGATCCACTGTACTGCACAATTAAATGTATCTTTCTTGGATTTATTCAATTATTGCTATTTTCTTGCAATAAAAAAGACAAACCCTGGACTTTCTTGTGCTTCCCCCAAAGAAATCGATAGTTATTCCGTGCTTAATTATAATCTCAGATTGAAAACAAGTTTTGATGACCCAAAGACTTCTCTGAAATAGCCCTCTAAATAAAACCAATTTCATCAGTGTTCTGGAGTGTCTGACACACAACACTTGTGTGAGGCTGAGCAGATGGCTGTGTGTCACACCATTGTCTGTGGACCACACTATAACAAGTCACTGTAACAACAGTGAGTATGTTCCAAAGCTGTCTCTGCCTTGTCAGTGTAAATTTAGCCATTCACCCCATCACCTTCCTTCACCTCTTTTCCATCACCACTTTACCCTGTGTTTCCTACAGATTTTTGTTCAGAATATGGTGGCACAGGCAATTCTGAATAGTATCATTTTAATTTGGAGTAAAAATGTCATCTCCTTCTATTTTGTCCAGATTGTTTTACACCATAAGGAATTTGGATGTCTCTGTATTAAGGAAACACTTCTTCACTTTCCTCCACCAGTCTTATCCATAAGTTCAGAGTGATGAAAACTTATCGCTGTCACCATAGCAAACAATACAAAATAACATATTCAGCTTTTTGCTCAAACTCAGACACACCCGTTCCAATTTTTTGACCAGCCAGAGTGACAGGTGGATTAAACCAGTCAGAGTGAAGTCAGAAGCAGCAGATAGCTTTAGTTACCCCCCAAATCTACTGTAAACAATTCAATGTAATCGTGATTCAAAATTGTAAATTAAACTTTTTGCCATATCACCCACCCCTATTTCACACAAACACACCCATAATCTTTTTTTGGTTGTGTTTTGCTTAAGTGCTACCTTTGTCTTTTGTCCCATCCTCCCTGTTCTGATGCCTGTCTATCTTTGCATCTTAAACTTTTGCTCTTCTAAGCTGCTTGTATTGACAGCCTGTTTTTCTTCACAAAGTGCTGAGTTTTACCCTGACTGTCGCTTCCCATTTGGGGTTTAATATTTCAGCAGGATGTGGTGTTGGATGCCTTTCAACAAGATTTCAGATGCTGACCATGTGCTAGAGTGACAATTTACCTTTTGTACAATTGAAAGATAGGAAAATATGAAAGAAAAGTACATTTAAGTTATTCTGTGGGGCCATTAATTATCACTGCTTCTACAAAGAATTAGTACAGCATGAGCGGAGTCTGTAAATGTCTTTAAATTCTGCTTCAGTGTTGTGGGTACAGAACATTTGGGGCCTCAGATGTGCCTTGATGTTAAAGCGTGGCTATGGGTTTGTGTGCGCTCCCAGAGAGAGTGCTGGAGTAATAGCAGCTGCTGAATCCTGATTAGAGGCAACGTCCTTCCAGCGCCAGGCCCACCCATCTCTGTCCTACTTTACCTCCTCTTCCTCATCCCGCTCTTCCTCTCCTCTCTCTCACTGCCAAAGTCAAGCTCCAAACTACAGCACACAATGTTCCCATGTTTTCTGATTTGGATGACTCTTTGTGTATCCATCCGTCTAGCTCCATTATCTAAGAATCTAAGTAAAATTTTGTGTAATGCAAAAAAAAAAACAAAAAAAAAACAAAAAAACAACAACAACATACAATTCAATACTCAAATAATACACAATATACTAAAACTAGTAACAAATATTGCTACTGACACATTGTAAAGACAAAATTAGACCTTTCCAGAATAGTTTTAGAATGGTCTGGATTTACTGTATATTAGAACTAATATACATTTTCTGTGTTAATTGTTATGATTATGATATTGAGTATCAAGCCTTTTGCTTAATACTGAAATAGACTTTTTTAAACATTTGATATAGTAGTACCTTGACAACAATATCTAAAAAGTAGATATGATTATTTTTAAGCAGCAGAGCTTTGTGTGATTTCTTATTCTGTAAAGCACTTTGAATTACTTTGTGTACAAATTGTGCTATACAAATAAACTTACCTTGCCTTGCCTTGCCAAAGCCGGTGTCCACAGCCCAGAAGCAGTTCACACTCTTATTGTATCCTTGGGCAAGACACTTCAACCACTTTACATCAGGAGATCAGAATATGTTGAAATCTGGAAGAGCCATACCATTGCAACATAGAACAAGACAGCTGTATTACAAATACATAACGATCAATATGTCTTCCGCGATGTGGGGCTTTAAATTACTTTTGAAAGAAGACTGATTGTTTGTGTGTCTGCTATATAGTTATAATCTATGACACATGTGGATCATTATGTTATAATTTGCACGTTTTAATTCACCATATTCATCTAAAATAACTTAATAAAAGAAGAAAACTGCAGTGCCCAATGGGAGTTGTAAACATCATCACAACAAAGAGCTGTGTAGCTGTTGTCCCCTCCTATGGATAGCTGCAGATCACATTATCTAGTAGCAGATTTTTTTATTTTCATCTCTACCAAAATTACTACATGACTCCGCTGAATCATATGTGTATCACCATTTAACCATTTAGAGCAGTGGATGTATGCCGGAAAACAGGGATTGATTGGCAACATGCTGTCTTGAAAATAAGCTATTAAAGATTGCTTTGAGAGGGTAAATAAGAAACAAGGAAACAACTATAACAAGGTTAAAAGCTCTGAAAAGTCAATTTTGCATAACAGGTCTGCTTTAACTCTAGAGTCAACATAGCTTTTTCCACCAATATTTTTCAGTTAGCTAGAAGAGCATTATGAAAACATTACAAGTCAATTTTACCTAATTGTTGCAACCAAAGCATCTAGAATTTTATTATTTTAAGCACCATCTTTTGCTGCAACTCCCCAAATCCCCTCCCAACCCCCCTTCCTCTTCCCCTTACCAGTTGTCGTATCACCATATTTCTGTCTGTCATGCTTGCCTCACACAGACAGCCTCTCTCCGCACGCTGCTCTGTAATAAATGCTCAAGTGTGCCTGAAGTGACACTGTGGGCTGCTAAGTGAGCTACGGCTGCTTGTGCTCGACTTATTGATTTGCTAATGGCACTATTTTTATACAGGGTTGCTTTGAGGCAATTCACCAGGCCCGTCAATGGATTTATTGACCCAAAATCTCAACATAAAAAATGACTATGCCTCACTGTACATGTAATTAAACAGACAGAAATGTGTTAAATAAATGTTTCAGGTTTACAGTCTAAAAGCGATTTGTAGAGTGCTGTTTGTCCTGACCTTCATGTCTGTAACTGGGGCAGCTGCCGGACATTTTGTGTGCGTGGTGGTTCAGAATGTAATGGCAATTTGGAAAGCTTTCTTCATATTACTGAAACAGAATGACAAATACTTCAAGGTTTGCGTCACTTGGTTATAAATGCTTGTTTCAGAGTGGGCAATTTGCCAAATGTGTATAAAAATCTTCTCAAACCAAGATCACAATTTTGATTTTGAAGTACAACTCAGTTTCTTTGGGGTGGGATAGGACATGTATGTCTGGAGAAGTGTCTGTGCTTCAGCTACATTAAAAAGATTCACCAAAATAAAAATGATAAACAAATAAAATTCCACCATTGATAACAACTTGTTCATTGATTTCTGAACCATAATGCTGCCTATTTGGCTCGTTACAGTTGAAGCTCTCTTCTTTCTCTCAGATGGCTGTATTGTGTATGCTGCTCAGGCTGATGAGCTGACAGGCTGAAGTACACTCCGGTCTCAGATTTCCCTCGAGTCAGGACCACACCAGCGCTGCATGTGGAACTGATGCTTATTGCGAAAAACATAAAACCAGCTTTTTGTATTGTGAGAGAATACAGTAACCTAAGAAAGATGAACAAATTAGCTTACAAGTTCAGTTAATGTATTTGTTTCAGTGGAGTGCAATAGAAATGGATGAGGCAAAAAAGTACTCAAAACTGATCATAATCTGAAAAAGTTTATGAAATATGATTAACATGGAGTGTTTTGCATATTAAGATCAATAAAATATCACTACTGTTTCACACTATTTATTGCAGTATTATTTCTACTTCTAATATACACTGCCACATAGGCCTGTCACGATAATTATTACATCGACTTATATAGTTTGAGGCTCAATATTTATTGTGTGTACATTTTTGTTGCTGTAGTGGTTTCTGCTGTTTTTTATGTAATATGGTAAGATTTGAGCTGTATAGGGACTTCCAGGAATAGTTATTGGTTTAATGTGGCTATTTATTTGTTGTAGACCATGCCACTACTGACACTACAACTTGAACTACAGCAAATTGAATGAATACCAGTAACCGTAAAACCGTTTAAAAATAACCACCCTTTGTTTTGATCACTGCTTTGCACTTTTGACATTTCTTGACCCTGATGCAGCACACCTGGAAACCATTTCATGTAAATTCATTATGAAGCTCATTAAGAAAAGGCCACTTTGAGGATTTGAAAAAAAAAATGTGTTGAGTTATTAACTTTACTATGTTTCTTTACTACATTATTCTATATATCTTGCATCATATATTTGATGTCTTCTGTATGTAGAAATGAGTAAACTCAAAAGGATTTTTTTTTCCTTTTGTGTCCAAACTTTTTACTGGTAATGTAATTTCCCTCACATTTAAAATTAATATTTCATATTTTTGCTGATATTGTGGTGCTGGATCTACAGCCTCAAAATGGTATTTTCACTTTTTCCCATAAGATCATTTTCCACATGTGCCAATTTTATCATGGAAAACCTTATGGCATCAGATCTTGTCCCAGCCTTAAAAGTGACTTCTGTGTCCACAGCCTTAACCATAAGTACTCAAAACGCTGTAGTATTCATTTATCGTGATAACTGGGTTGTCATGCAGGGCTGACTGGCAGCAGGTTGTTTCCTCTCACGTCAGACATGCTCGTGGGTTTTGTGAATGAAATGGACTCCTTGGCTCAGTGCCTGTGCTGTACATTACTGAGACAGCTCGATTTGCTCCTCCTCCCCCACTGCTCTGCCCTCTCTGCTTCCTATTCATCAGAGACTTCCAGACTGCAACATGTTGGAGTCTGGTTACCATCACTTAGCAGCTCCCTAGAGTGAAGGGCCTCCCTCCCATACACCAGATCTATCACTATCACTGCTCTCACTAGGCATTTTACATATAGAGGGAACAGGGTCGTGTGTAACTGGAAAGGAATAATGTTGTTTTTATATTTTATAATGGAATGGTAAAAGGATCTACCTGGATCCAAGTTATCTGAAGGATTGACCATGACCAACCAACTCCGGCCCCAATGACTTAGTAAATATAGGGTATAGTTCTTGTTCATTATTAATAATTTAAAAGACATGAACTGAAAATCAAACTATGAACTCAAAGTGAGGGCCAGTCTTAATCACTGTTAATTACTATTACTTATAAGCTCAGGTACTGTATTCTCTATTTTATTGTAAATTTCTATATAGATTTTATATGGTAAATATTTTTTTGCAAACAGGGAAAATTTGTTGACTTGGAAATTATCAACAGAGCGGAAGTACAAGACAAGCCACTATATATTACAAGACTACGCAGATAAATAACGGCATATTTTCTGCATATTTGAAATACAGTAGCTGATGGAAATGGCTTCTCTTGTCTCAGCTGAATCATTTGAAAGCTATAGCAGGGGGCTGCCTGTGTTCTGGCATGTGTAAGATTAGCTCCGTGTGTGACAGAATGCATATCCTCTGTGCACCGCTGCCTGTACATCAAACATGTCTGAGGTGTGCTTTATCAGTGAGTCTTCACCCCGAGGCCTCCGCTCTTATCTCGCTCCACACTGTTATTGATATGACACGTATTAGCGAAAAAAGCTGTGTTCTTCCTCTTATTCCTCTGTTTATCGATGGAGTCCCGGAGGCCAGCCTGCTAAGACCTGTACATCTGCAGGGAGCGTGGTTGTGTCAGCGCTGGTATTTTTCAATGGATTTGTGGCAGAAAGAAAGGCTTCCCAGGATCCTTGTATTGATTTGACTCTGTCTCGCAATCTCCCAGGTGTCCTCTGTGTGACCATCCCCCAGCCTATAGCAGCACAGTATACACATCTAAAAGCAAAGACAAGTGTTTTATTTTCCTGCTATAATGTGGAGATACCTACAGTATAAATGTAACAGTCCCAACTGTTGGATTTACAAAATGCATACCTGCAGTCAAGGAGGTTATTTCGATCCCAAAAGAGAAGCAGATAGGAAAGTATACATTCATTTTCTAACTTTAGGGCTTAAATTCTGTCATGTTCCAGTGGCTAATTACTGCATGCATGAGTAGTATTGGTGGCATGCACTTAGAATACTTGTAATTGCATTTTAACAACAGCCATCTGCAGTCACATCAGCCTTAGTCTCTTTGATATTGCACTATAACACATACTATGGAGACACATATGGAGATGTTATTATGGCATATATTATACAGCATCTTCCAGTGGGACAAGCAAGTGATGCCGTCAGATTACAGGTCGAGGATGTGGAGAGGTTAGCACATACACACACAAAATAATGCAAGTGTATTCCACAATAAAACACCTTGAATAAATGATTGGTACATTTAATGTCATACTGTGGGTAAAGTATTCTAGGCAAAGCAATAATACCAGAATAATTTTTTTTTTAAATGTACATTGTTTGTGATTGACAAAATACCTTGGGACCTGCACTCTTTTAAATATATACTCTTCATAGAGCAGTCAATATTTGTGTAAGAGATTTGTTCCCGCTGGAGAGGATCCAAGTAATTTTTTCCACAGTATCGCTAACTCCCTTTTGCTGCACCAGGCCTGTCTGCGACCTCACACCACCCCACAGAGCTGTCCCATAATAGTTCTATTATATCAGTGTCTATCTGTCTGTCTATCTATCTGTCTGTCTAGCTGTAGCTGTCACATATGCTAGCTGTCATAGAAGCCCCCCAGGTTATAGCGGCTCTGCTCCAGGGGGCTCTGCTGTAGTGACACAGTTTGGAGGTGTGAAGTCTGCTGTGGGATTGTGCACATGACAGCCACGTTTTGCACTCAAGAGGAGAGATAGGACCTGCGGTGTGTAAGAGCTGGTAGAGTTAAACTGAATAAACAAAGAAATAAAGAAAAAAAAAGAACAATTATTTGCTTTAAAGGGCCTATTCTACTCTATCCATGTTACAATGTTGATTCTTTATTAAAAACATACCTGGAGTTGTGTTCATTCAAGCATGTTTAACGCACAAATCCTGCATATTTAGGCTGTTTCTCAAACAGAAAATACTCTGTTCCACCTTGTGATGTCATGCAGGAAGAGCTCCACCGTGTTTTTAAACTTCATATACCTTTATGGGAATAAAGCCCAGTTGTTAACTAGCACTTCATGACATCATAAGGTGGAATAGAGTATTTTGACCTTTGGAGATGTGGACAGATGAATAATGCAAGATTCCACAAACATTTGTAAATGAAACAAGTCACAATTCCAGGTATATTTTGTGGAGGTAGCAGCATTATGACTAAAAGCTCACAAGAGTCAATTTTAATAATAATAATAATAATAATAATAATAATAATAATAATAATAATAATAATAATAATAATAATAATAATAATAATAATAATAATATAGGACCTTTAAATTTGGATAGCTGGATAGCAGTTAATAACTCTAATAAGTCTCCATCTCAGCTCCCCCCTTATAAAATCGTTTGTTGACACAACATTTTATCTTATTATTACTACCTATAAAAACGCAAATGACATCTATAAAGAAAAAAAAGAATCAGTTATGTTGATCCATCAGAAGTGTGCTAAAAGGTGTCTGTAAATATCATGGTTGAGGTTCAAGATTTGCACAGGACATGAATGCACTGTAAAATTTAATGGTAAATAATAAATGGTCACATTTTTATATAGCACTTTCCACCTTCAAGGTGCTCAAAGCACTTTACATTACAAATTAACAATTCAAATGCAGAAAAATCTGCAGTGATCTATGAGACAGTGAATATATTATTTCATCTTTTCCCACATTCTCTTGGTCATTTTTTCACACAGTAATCGCAACATTAAAATTAGATTTTGTGATACACCTATTTCAAATAAAATTAACAAAATGATTTAAAAATAATTTAACTAAACAAAGGTCATTTCAGATAATTACGGTTTAGGTAACCCTGCTACTCTTAGCCATATCCACCGTAGCTATTGAATTTCCGAGGTCACTAATCTCTCA
This sequence comes from Periophthalmus magnuspinnatus, assembly GCF_009829125.3. NCBI lineage: Eukaryota > Metazoa > Chordata > Actinopteri > Gobiiformes > Gobiidae > Periophthalmus > Periophthalmus magnuspinnatus. Next base: position 15,681,175 of record NC_047149.1, read on the forward strand.
GCATATTATTTAATTGCCGCTGTTCCCACTCTGTTAAATTAGTTCCTCTTTCCTGTGCTGTTTCTGTACTGTCTGTTCTCAGCATGTATTCCCAATAGATGGAGATTAATACATCAATGGCTGACTGGATCATAGTCAAACATACACTTGAGCTAAAGCATGTGTGCAAGAAAGAGAGAGAGGGTGTCTGTGTTGTCTAAGTGGTACCGCCTCCTTTATTTGCATGTCTGCCGCGTACATCTATCATCATCATCAAGGCAGTGCAAAACAGTAACGGAAGAAAACACGCAAGCAAGCAGACATGGTACTCCGGAGAGAGCACTTCAATCTTCAATCCACTATAATATCAAACACAAACCTAAAATGGGATCACCTTGGGGGACGAGCCACGCACTATTCCGCTAGTAAAATATGAGTAATGACAACTTAAAACCATTTTGTGTGCTGAAGCCTTTGATGGCCACAGCGGTTAGATCCATTTTTGGTGAGCCAGTGGGCAATACTAAAAAGAGACAAAGAAGGAGGGTGAGGGGGTGGTAGAATGGTATGGTCTGATAGATAGAGGGGCGAGAGACAGTGCGTGTGAGCGGAATAGTAAGGAGAGGTGGGAGAGGAGAGAGAGAGGGGAAGAGTTGGGGAGTGGAGGCAGAGATGCAGAAAATTGCATTGGTGATTAGTTTACCTCCCGGGTCTCACTCTCCCCTAGCCTCCTCCAGTGAACATCTATAGTAGTAGTTGAAGTAGTATCCCTTGTTCCTTGTGTGTGGATTTCTAACACTTCCTACATCACTACATCCGCCTGTCACTTGTCTCTATTGTCTTATTCCTCTCTGTCCTCCCCTCTGTTCTGCCTGCTGACTTAGCTCTATATGTTGTCAAGAATGCTGGAAAACATAATGCCACCGAACCACACTGGGTTATTGATAGCCCCAGTGTATCATGGGAGCGTGATGATTACCCCCAACTGTTTGAATCCAGCTTCTTTGCTTCAGGAAGTGTTGTATCTCTGCAGTTTCATCATTTTTTTTGACATTTCTGTAGAATATTTGGAGGAGTTTGAATGATGCACCACCTGACCATCTATCATTGACTAACTGTTATTCACTCCCCTGCTGTATTTTTTTTTTTACATTTTCCTTCTTCTAGTAGCGGTCACTGGCACTATTACTTCAAGGTTCTAGGTACGATTATCAGACCGAAACCGTGGCTGACTTGGCGGCCTTGTATGATCTCTCTGTCTCTCAATATTATGATTTCTGTGGACAAATTTCCCTATATGTGGAAAGTAAAGTTTTCAAAAAAGGTTTCAAATAACATATATCTCATTCCACTACTGCATTGCAAAATCCTTGTGACTTTATATCATCTTTTAATCAGCAGTAATTCAACATTAGCTCCTCACCCAGCCGAGCTAATTACCGTCTTAAGTGCTCTAAGCCACTCTCCAGCACCAGAGCCAGCCTCAACATGGCTCTTTTTGGTCTTGTGCTCTCGTCAAATACAACTGGGTCAAGTCTTTTCTTCTTAATCCGCACATAATCTGGCCCTTTCTCTTGCGGCATGAAACACTGGAAAGGTTTCTCTGCGGGTGCTTGGGGTGTTTGTCTATAAAAAGCAATTGGGAAGCACTAAAAGGTTACAGCATGACAAAATTGTGTGTTATTTGAGCATGGTAACTGACAAAAGCAAGCAGCAGGCGTCTTGTGTGTTTAAAAATTCAACAGAAGGCTGTACTGGGGATGAAGTGGAGTTAATGTTCTTACTGTTGAGGAATGTAATTAAACATAAAAAATCACAGTTCTAAATGTTTTATTGCCTCTTGAACTTGAAGATTGGAACAATGGAACTAAAGTAATATCACATGTTATCATACCACTTCTTATAACAATGTAAAACTATTATAATTCCAACAAATGCTGTTACTGTCTGTAAACAGTTAAGTTCATAATTCCATTTCCACCCATTTTCTTTCTCTTTATCTGGGCTGCGTAGGCACCAGTAGGAATAGGGAGGTCCAGACTTTCCTTTCCGCGCACACTTGCTCCAACTCTTCAGGGGTATCCCAAGGCATTCCTAGGCCAGCCAATAGACATAGATCCTCCAGTGTGTTCCCGTGTGACTGAGCTCCTTACCCTATCTTTAAGGGAGAGCGCGGCCCCCCTGTGGGGGGAATTTCAACAGTTTGTCCTTTCGGCCATTACCCAAAGCTCACGAAGATAGGTAAGGGTAGGAAATCAGCTCCTTCTTTACCAAAACAGTCTGACACAGTGACTACATCACTGCAGATGCTGCAGTGATGTGTGATGTGTCTCGTGAACAAGACCCCGAGATACTTGAACTCCTCCAACTGAGGCAAGCCATCTTTTTCTGGTCGAGAACTATGGCTTTGGATTGGGAGGAGCTGATTCTCATCCCAGCCGCTTTACACTTGGCTTTACACTTGGCAGCACATGCTGCAGGTCCTGGTTCAATAAAGCCATCAGGACAACATCATATACAAATAGCAGAGATAAGATCCTGTGGTTCCCAAACTGGACACCCTCCAGCCCCTGACTACACCTAGAAATTCAAGTTCATAATTGCATAAGTATAATGAAAGTATAGTAAAAATAGTTCAAGTGTCATTGGCACAAGACACTTTACCCATGCCTTGCCCCTGGTGTCTACACACACTGGTGTATGAATGTGTGTGTGAATGGATGAGTGGTTTCTTGATGTAAAGCACCTTGAAGGTAGAAAAGCACTTTATACATGTGATATTTCCATTTACTTGAATGGCTCAAGGTTTCAAGTCTTGCCTGTGCAGACATTGCTATTGCTGTTGATAGTTCTTCTTACTGATCAATATAAGCCTGAAAGCTCTGGACCATCCCTTCTCTTTAGTGCTGACACCATATCTACATCTTTTCTTCACCACCATCCATTATAACCAAAGGCATCTTATAATCTTGAATCAAGAAGACACTTATCTTTTACAAATCAACACTTTCATTTCCTCGCTCTCTCTCTATCTATGTATCTCTCTCTCTTTTGCTCTTGGGATGTTAATGATTTGTGTCACATGACCACAGTTCAATGAGCTGGCTGGCTTACCTGAAGACGGTTGCTAATGGCGACAGATAAGATGACTGCGGTGGAAATGCCAGAAGATGATGTACATGTCAGAGTTCACTGTGTGTAAGGATGTGAAAGATCCAACCAGAGCTGGAGATGCCAGTCAGTATGAGTAACTGTGGAGAAGCTGAAGGGGTGGGACTAGCTTATGGGCATTTATTAGTTAGATAACTTTGAATGAAAGGTACATGCTATTCTTTCTATTTTAATTTTCGCTAGCTGCACTGCAAAAGTTTTCTCTCATGCATTTCTGGTCACTATCCATTTCCCTTCTTTCTCTTGCCCAGGGCCAAGTCACAGGAGCAGCTATAGGCAAAGAATAACAATATCAAGTCCATTTATTAGCTATTGTTGACTTAAGTCCAGACTGTTGTTTGATTTGTTTATTTGAGGATTCAATACATACATTTTATGTTGTCGCTGCTTGAAATTTAAAGTTCAAAATCTTTAGTCTATTTTAATCTCGCTAAACAGATTTGAGCCATGGTGAAATATCATAGTGTATCAGAGGCTACAAATGTGCATGTCTGTTAACCGATTGCAGCGCAACACCTGTCTGCAGTTGGTCCATTAAGTGGCCTAGACTTGTCTCAGCCATATTCACAAATTCATTAATTAATTACTAATCTATTTAGGAATTTCTTGTTATTATCTGCTGAAGCTCCATGAGGCAGCTGCGTGTTGTTTGAAGAGTGAATCTGAAGCTAATATTTAGTCAACCCGTCAGAGGTGGTTAACCAGCACACTGCGGAGAATGACAGTGGAGACAACACTGTGTTTCTCATCAGTGCCTTCAGCTCACACAGCATATTGCACAGGGAACTGACAGGTCCAACGATGGCTACACGATATAACTCACATACAGCAGACCCTGAGGTAGACAGATCAATCCCCTGATATTGTAAGACTCACTCACATTGCCTAGTAATGATTTGTAATGAAAATATACATATTCTTCTATGTATTGTTTTTTATTGTTATATTTATTAAAGACATATTTTTGTATTTTGATTTGATTTATCTTTATTCATACAGGGAGAGCCCAGTGAGAACACTCATTTTCATGGGTGCCCTGTTAAAATACAGAAAAGAAAAAAAAATGCACATAAAACAAATAAGTACATAAGTGCATGGAAATCATTAAAAACAGGTGCAAGTGTGATTATAAATGTTTGTTACCAGATTATTCCATTTTTGCTTCTTTTTTTTTTACCATTTGATTTCAGTTCTGGTGCAGACAGTTTTTAGACTTATACAGTCATGAGCTCTTGTATTAAAAGTTCCCACATCTATGCTCAATAATTGAGGTATTCAGGCAGTCTATCAGATAGTCCCTTATAAATAAACATTGAAATGTCTTAAGACTCAAAGAAGCATTGTTGAATGTGAATCATACTTGAACTACTCATCCATGTAGACCATGAATAAAGTTTTTTACCATGACTGCTACTTTCAACAGTGTATAGTGATGAACTACGACATCGATATCACTGGGGAAGAGCTGTGACTATATTTTGAATTATGTTCCTTTGAGCAAGATGCTAAACATGTGCTGCCGATAGCCATTCCACTAATAACCTCTGAACAGTCTAAAGTTATACTAGAACAAAACAGTAAATATTTGGAAGAAAATGCTTCTGGTTGTTCATTGCATCTATTAAAGATGGCTATGTAAATAATAGTTGGATTCTATTATAAAACCCAAAGTTAAATCTTTCAACTGGACAAAAAGTTGTTGGATTCTATCATTAAAGGGCCCATATTACGCTATTTTCTGATCTATGTTATTATGTTGTTTCCTCATCAAAAACATATCTGGAGTTATGTTTTGTTTCATTCACATATTTAACACACAAACTCTGCATATTTAGGCTGAGTTATTCTCTCAAACTAATAACACTCTGTTCCACCTTGTGATGTCATATGGTAATAAATTAAGTGCTCCACTGTGTTATAAACTCCATACACCTTCACTAGAATCTTTTGGATCATTTCAGCCCTGAAATTGCCATCTTTACTGAACAAAAAGTAAAAGATAGATGTTAACTTGAAAACTACATCACATCACATGATGCAGACCGACTAATAAACCAGGATTACTCAAATATGTGTGAACAAGACAAAACACAACTCCAGGTATGTTTTTGAGGAGGGAACATCATAACAAGGCTAAAAGCTCATAGGATTCAATTTTGAGAAATGTCTTTAATTTGGCCTTTTTCCTAAAAAAATTAAATCTACACATTTGATTTACCTTATTATCACTTCTAGTTTTACAGTCACCCTCAAATGATGAATAATAATGTATTTCACAGATCAACTTCACAATGATAAACCTCTGCTAGCCACTATGTGTGCTTCTGCTAGCCCTTTCCCACACTACACCTATAAACAATTATGGAGATTACTTAAGAAGCAGGAGAGTCAGAAACAAGAAGATAAATACACTATGTAATATGCTGCTGAGAGAAGGCAGAAATAGAATATTAAAGTGATAAAGGAGACAGGGCCACATTGGTAGTCACAACGTTGTTTCTTGTAGTGATCCAGGTTAGGAGTTAGTGTGGCTGGATGCACCCCATTCTAACCCCCGGGCTGTACCAGAGTTCACTGTCCCACTCTCCTGCCGCTGGGCTCTGCTCCACTTGTTGTTACCATCTCTACAAACATGTGTTTTATGAATCAGTTTATGAACTGATCTAAATGTAAGACTGGCCCCTAGAGTGTGCCAAAAGCATGATGTAGAGAACACAGGCTATACTCCTGAATAGTTACCTTTGTTTGTTATCAACATTTGTTTTTGTGTAGATTTTCATTTAATCTGTCATCCAGTTTAACCAGTGTTGTTTAACCTCATGCCAAGGGGGCTAATAAGGTTATGGAAATGGAAATATGTAAGATGGCTTTTTGACAGCGCTAAGAGATTCATTATTTGTGGTTCATTTTCAGTATCGCTTGCTCGGTATTACTCAAAATGTGTCAATTTCACATACAAATTATATAGAGGGATTGTAATACTTTATGATCAAGGCATCAGTGACTAATATACGTCTATATTCAACATAATCAGGCAAACTCCCACTCATGGATTAGAATTATGGTGCTTAACATGAATCATTGGTCAAAGAATAGTATGACCACACAGACACATGTTGTATGGCTTCTTGAATCTCCTTGTTAGCCAAAAGGAAATGCAACAATTATACGTTTTGCTTCCCTGTTGACTTCTTTGCTTTCAAAGTACTTTTGTTTTACAAAAGTATTGCCAAACATTTGTCATATCCTCAGTTGGTCTCAAATGTGGCAGTACAGTAGCTGTGCGTCTGTCCTGGGCAGAAGGCTGGCCTGGGAACACGACCCTGCTCAGGCTGTTAGACCATGTGTACACCGCTGCTTAATGAGCCATGAGTCAAAGCTATGATCCAAGCACAAATAATTCATGAGAAGCTTAGCGTTTGGAGCTACAGAGCTAAAAGGGAAGCAAGCTTAAGTGTTGTGAGGGAGGGCAGTGCTAGGAATTCCCTGGTACCTACACACAGGCGTAGTATAGTTTCTACAGTAGTGTGTATGTGGTTATTTAGAGATAGTGTTACTACGGCAATGTAGGCACAGTGGGAGTGTTAAGCTTAGCGCATCACAGCTCTGTGATGAGCCTGAGCCCGAAGTATGTAGAAGAAGAGATGGAGTGAGAGGAGATTGTTCTGACAGCTGAGAAAACCCAAATTTGTGCTGACCAACACAAATGTTAATAAAAAACTGAGAATACTGAATGGCCCAAGTTTGTCTGTGACTTGGAAAAAGAACATTAACTATGTCATCTGCCAATTCACTACACCGAGTAAATTGCATTATAACCCAGTTGTATGCTTTCTAAAGGTAACATTTAATAATAATAATTTTGTTCAGAGGTTAAAATTATCTTATTGTTTAAATTATAACCCCAGAAATTAATCTTGTCCTAATCACTGACATGCACAGATAATATCCTCCCATTACAAGTTGAGTTAGCTTCTTAGTGTATTATGGAGATTTTACATTAGAGTCTATTTTTACTTTATTTTTAAGTCTATTTTTTAATTATTTTAAGCTATTTATCTATTATCTTGTTTTATTGCATGTACCATTTTCCTTCTCTTCTTTAACTGTGCGGTGCAATACTGGAATTTCCCCACTGTGGGACTAATAAAGGCATATCTTATCTTATCTTAAAGTCAACAAGAATCTATGATCCTTTTGGTGACTTGTTGATGTACAATGTAGTGTCAGGACATAAGATTATTCTCTAATCACCAGATAGTGATAACATCATAATTATGTTGTTAATTTACATGTACATTGATGCATAGTAGTAGAAGTATCAATACTGTAGAAAAAAAAAGAAAAGACTGAAATTTCTGAAAAGTTTTAAATGGTCTTGATATAAACTAGAATAAGACAAAATGGTAAAATGGTTCAGATCCTGCTCTAGCCATTAACATCACATGTGTGTGAATGGGTGAGTGGTTCCTTAATGTAAAGCACTTGAAGGTTTAAAAGCGCTATATAAATATTACCATTGTAATATCAAAATTGAAATAGAAATGTAACTATGTGACAGCAATATTTTTTTTTTGTCTTGATTTTTTTCTAATTGAGAAAAGAGGAACCCATTGCATCTGCAACTTCCCTTATATAAACTATTAAACATTTCCCTTCTCCCTATCATCTTTTAGCCTGTCGCAGTGAGGAAGCCATGAAGGCCTCAGGATTACTGTTGGTGATTGAGTACTGCGGATCACTGGGATGTATCGGTGGGACACACACACTAACGGGACGTAGCCGACGCTGACAAAGGACCCTCGCGGCTCTCTGTGGCATGTCATTAGTACAGAAGGGGTCCACTTGTTCCACGTGACATTTACCAGTTCAGTTGAAAATGTCACCGAATGCCAGCTTTTACCTCTATATACAATGAACATCCTTACAGACCAAAAGTATGTTCATCCCATTTTCCCTGTCCCAAGACAGAAGATAATACAGAAAGAACAAAATGGGAAAAAACAAAACATCTGCCTTCGATCTGAACTTTTCTAAGTAGTACAGTTTTGGTATTATGTAGCTTTTGCAAACTCCAAATTGTAACCACTACCAACATTCAACTTGACATATTCAATATCCAACTTTAAAACAGTGAACCCTGACACTCTTTTCACTTACTACCAATTCTACTGTCAAAATAACGTCTAGACTCATTCCAGTGACACACCATGACAAAATCATTGCCCATCTTTGCTTTGGTACTTATTTCCATCAGGAATCATAAAAACAAAGAATATACTTCCTTCTCTGTGTCATGCCAACCATCTCTCTATCCATACTTGCCAATGTATAGATTCAAGAATAAAATTTTGCCATGCACTTGTAGGCACCAGTAAAGTATTGATGGTAACTGTTAACCCACAAGTTTTATATCAGATGCCCCTCCAAGAAAAAAAACAAAAAAACAAAAAAAGTTCTGCATTTGCACTACATGAAAAATTGATGCGCATGAAAGTTTAATGATGTGTTTGAATTGGCAAAAACGCAGATCTCAAACTAATCACGCATAACTTTAAACTTTAAACTAGGGCTTCAACGTAATCGAATCAAAATTGCAATTTGAATGGATGCAATTAGCAACTCGCAAAGGCTGCAGTATTTGAAGTATCATAATTTCCTCCACAAACACAAAAATACTGTTTGTCAGTTCATGTGTATTTGAGTCATTATTTAAAGCCAAGTCACAATCGCAATTGGATATTTTTTTTAACCAAATTGTTCACCCTTTTTAAACATTTCCAACATTTCTATATATTTTTATCAACTGCATTTTAAAGTTTATAGAGACACCAAAAATGTTGAAAAGAGCCCTAATCTGACGTGCTGTGTTGTGATCCATGGCCTTTATAGTGTTTTTTGGCCAGGAGAGCTACAGTGTGTCTAGTCTATTTCTGTCTACGCTACACTATTGTCCTCGCTTGACTGCTTTCCCATCAAGCCCAGGATTTATTTGACCACTCAGCCAGCCCAATCCAGCACACAGAGACCCTGCTACCACTGTCCAATACTCCATAGGCAGAGTTAGCAGCTCACACGTCACTACTGCTCCAGAGGGTGAGGCTGTGTAAAGCAAACAAGATCAACTGTAACATGTTTCCTGGTGCTTCATTAAAGGTGAAGCTTTTTGGTACATGCAGATGGGTCATTAGTGCTGACTCAATCAATTGGTTTAGAGAAGTGATTTCTTATGATGGTAGTAGATGTTGCTTTAGTTCTGGTAATGATAATTGTTGTAGTTTCTGTAGTAGTTGTAGTTAGTAAAAGCCAAAAGCAAAATCTGTGAAAGCCACTAACCACTCCTTTGAAGATAGTGAGGTACAGATCTTTGCCAGAGAAAAGAAATGGTTTGAGAAGGGAGTTAAAGAAGCAGTTTTTGATAGGAAAGACAAGCCTTCCTTGAACAGGAATGAGGGCCTATGGTGCATTCACACCGGGCGTCAGGGGCGTCGAGTTTACATGCAAAGTGGCATTGACGCGCCGTGTCTTGAGCGTTCAGGCATCAAACGCTCTGTTCGCACATCCAAAAGTTGAAAAAGCTGAACTTTTTGGCGTTCAACACACAGCGTCAGAGACTACACTCCAGTGACAAAGCGTACCGGCTAGTTTAAAGGCTAGTCATGGACCCAGACACACCGCAGAGCCGATTGCCTCCACTGATGGGTTTTATGTAATAAATACACTAAAGCCACTCGCTCAACCTGGGCTGCATCGTTCACAAAGACACAGGGAAAACAAAACATCCAAAGGCACTCGAGGACCACAACGGACGCTCTGGCATCCAGAGCATCCAAGAGGCGCGTCGGAGGCGTCTGCCATCAAATGCAAAGGCGTCCAACTAGAGGTGTCCAACACGTTCTTGACGCCCCGGTGTGAACGCACCATAACATCACCTGTCCCCCATATATAACTCCATCCTCAGACACACAGAAAACAAAGGAAACAAAGAGAATAATACAACTAGCCAGGATGCCAATAGTAATTCATACACCCCTTAATGGGTGTAAAAAAACACCCCTTAAGGGGTGTATGAATAAGTATGTCCCAAGCACAGTGCACATTTAGTGTAGCTCAATAGACCTAGCCTACATTCAGAAACTGTAAACAACAGCTGTTTCCAGTTCCGGTATAGTTAGCTCCTCCCTTTAGAATGATATAAGGCAGTGTCCACCAGCAATCTGACCAGAACTAAAGAAGCAGCTTTGATGAGCAGCATCTTCACTCTTTAAACTTTTTGTCCAGTTGAGAGAGTTTACTTTTGCCTTTTACTATGGCTCAGACCTGGACGACTGAGGGATTACAAAGACAGCAGTTGTAGTTGTCAAAAGTAGTAGATGTATGCAGTATTGTTCCTATTTTAGAGCTTCTGTTGCTCAGCATGGCATGTGGTTCACTTTGGACAATCTATACATTATGTGTCCTTTAGTTCTGATGAGGAAGAGTAAAAATGTTTCATAAAGGTTTATATTACAGTCATTTGTTCAGTTATCTTTCTAAAACATCTTGAATCTAAGATGTATGTGAAAATGGAAATAAACAGGTTACCATACCATATAGCTGTGTAAGTAACTGAAGTTTTGTACAAAGTTGCTTTTTCTTTTAACTATATTGAGTCTCCTGATATATTTTATAATTGTGTAACAGATATACATATACATCATGACAATCCTTATTTCATGCCTTCACAGATACATCCGGACCATGTACCTGGGCATACAGACGCATAGACAGAAGGAGAACCAGCGGCGCTTCTACCTGGCCATGATGTACGAGTATGCGGACGTGAACATGCTACGGCTGCTTGAGACCTTCCTAGAGAGTGCCCCCCAACTGGTGCTGCAGCTCTGCATCATGATCCAGAGCAACCAGGCTGAGGGGCTGCAATGTAAGCAGATCCGTACCCTATACTATACCTGTGCTTCAGGAATGTTAAGAAAATATTTAGAAAAACATATATATATAAATAAATAACCACAACTAAAGCAGACAGCAGATAGAAAAAGTTTATAAAATCAGAGCCCACATGTAAAGGTGCATTGTGGATCAAAGAAATGTACAATATCTGCGCATCATCTGCTTCTTTCTATAGAAATGTTATTACTTTGTTTAGAATCTTCCACAACATGGCATGTAACTTAAGTATCGTCATGGAGACGCCACCAGGCCAAGTCATAGATCAGCTCTATGAAGATGCGACCAGGCAGTAATAATGCAGGGTTTTTGATCAATAAAAATAGCCATAAAAAATAATGCAAAATAGGTTAGTTTAATGCCATACTGTGGAACATTGTAAACAAAACTATAACATTTCTATGAAGACAAGCAGGTGGTGGAAACCCCACCAGAAAAGTTATATAGTGCACCAAAAGAAAGTTTAAGTAGGACCGCCTTCAAAATAAAAAAAAAGACCTGCGGCTCATTTAACACTATTGCATCAAATCAAGTGTACTATCCTGTTCCTCGCACTGAAAATATTTAGAACTGAAAACAAACTCAGTTTTAAAAATAGACCTCTGTGTATCTGTAGAATTTCCATCAATACATTTTTGAGAGGAGGCACACTGCAGTTCTGCAGATAATCCACATCACCCACCATCATTTTTCATAGAGCAGGTTCAGCCACTGACACATTTGCTGTCTCTACTATTATAAGTGTCACTGGTGCATTGGTGTACAGTAAGTAGAATAGTAAAGGGGATTATTCTTTGTTAACTGTTTCAAATCTTTTTGCAGGTATGTCTATCCTGTCCTCCCTTCTGTCTTTAGCCTGGGTGCTAGCCTCATACCACAAACTCCTGCGTGATTCCCGTGATGACAAGAAGAGCATGAGTTACCGCGGTGCCCTGGTCCACCTTTTATGGCGCCTCTTCACCATCTTCTCACGGGTGCTCTCCTTTGCCCTTTTCGCCTCAGTTTTCCACATCTACTTTGGCATTTTTGTGGTGCTCCACTGGTGTGCCATGGCTTTCTGGGTCATCCATGGTGGCACTGACTTCTGCATGTCCAAGTGGGAGGAGGTGTTGTTCAACATGGTGGTCGGTGTGGTCTATGTGTTCTGCTGGTTTAATGTGAGAGAGGGCCGGACCCGCTACCGGATGGTGGCCTACTACACCGTGGTACTGTTGGAGAACACTCTCCTCAGCTGTCTGTGGTATGCCTATCGGGACCCAGTCACTACAGACGCGTATGCCTCCCTCGCCCTCTGCGGCGTTTTCCTGTGCTTTGCCTCAGGTGTGGTCTGCATGGTGCTCTATTACAGTGTCCTGCACCCTATGGGCCCGCGCCTGAGGGTGCTGGCCAGCTCCTGCTGTGCTGAGCTCTTATGGGGTCTCCCACTGCCTCCAGAGGCAGAACCAATGGCGCCTACTCCAGGTCCTCGAGGGTCCCAGGCCACTCCCACTCGGGGCCTGACTGCAGACCAGGAGGAGCTGGATGAAACTGCCACGGACACTTGCCTTCCTGTGTTCCAGGTGCGCTCCACAGAACCAGTAGACGCTGCGGGGCGGCCCATCAGGCCTGAAGGCCCCCTCATCAAAATAGACATGCCCAGAAAGCGTTATCCCGCCTGGGATGCACACTTTGTGGATCGGCGCCTGCGCAGGACCATAAATGTTCTCCAGTTCATAAGCCCTAATGCAGTGGGCATCAGGTACAGAGATGGCCCGCTTCTGTATGAACTCCTGCAGTACGAGTCATCCCTCTGAGAGCTTCAAAAAGTACAACGTTACTTTACTTCCGCTATTCTTTGACATACAGTATTTCAGTCAGTTTGCCAATGGGAACCTTCCCTTTTTCAGTCAATTTAATGCAGAAAGAATTCTTTAAAAAAAAGTCTGTCTGGACAGACTAAACACACCATCCCAGTTTATTTTTAGAGAAAGTATCTACATTATTGAGAGAGAATCTATACAGTTGTGCTGATATCCCTCTAGGTGCATAGAAGGGTCCTGTATGAGTGTGTAGATAATATATGAATGTTTCATTATGAAATGTCTAATGCATTACACTGTATTGGTGAATACTTGTATAGTGTGTCCCAGTGACTTGGGACCAGCACAAAGTCTGATGGGAATGATGGAGGAAAAGGCCTTTGCACATGCCAACATTTACTGCCATTATTTATGTGGATCAAAGAAATGTACAATAACGTCTATTGTTTACCTAAACCACAGCTCTGACAGTTTTTGTAGATCACAATACTGTAGGAGAAAATGTACACAATATTAATGTGTATGAAAGAAAATTCAAACAAGATTCTCAACAAAATCTCAAATCAGTAAGGCATTAAAAGCATGCTAACCTTCAATCAGTTCAGTCTGTGCATTGTGCAGGGTATACTGCACTCTACTGACCATGAGCTGTCATTGCAAACCACTCAGTGACTAAAAGCACAAAAGCAAAATTGCAGTCCTTTTACAGAAGTATACCGAGGAATGTAAAATGTACTTTAATGAGCACAACTTTGTTTTAATTGGTTGTTCCTTGTTAGTGATGTTTAAACATTCCAAAGACTTTTTAAAGATTGTAAAAAGATGTAGGATTAGTAAATCAATATGGAAACTTTGATGTGTTGTCGTAGTGCAAGGACAGTCTTCAAGGTGTCCTCCACCATTCCCCTCTAAATCCTAGAAAGTATCCCTCCTTTCCCTTTTCCCTATGCATTTTTTTTCATGTAGGCTATTTTAGGAAGATAAATACTCAGTTGGTACAACACCTTGTAAAGTTCCTTAAATCTGAGGATATTTATATACCAATATTCTTCAACATGTGTTTATGTCCTCTTCCTGACACATCTTTGACACAGTGGTGTACTCTCCCATAGTGTAGCACTTAAGAGTGCAGGGAGACTGTAGAAACAAAGCCAAATACAGTGTAGGGTCTTTTTAATTGATCTGCCCCTTTGAAACAGTAGACTGCAAAATATGTGCCATCTATAGACCTGCTGTGCCACTATTACACCCTGAAAGAGCTTTCCAGCCCTGCCAGCAGGGGGCCCACCACGACAAACACCCTTGGGATGAGCACTAGCCTATATCTATTCATAAAACCAAGGAAAAAAATGCCTTCTAAGTCAAAGGAGCTTGACAAAAAATTGTGAGGGCTATTGAACAATTTCTTACATTCATGAATGCATTTCATATGTATTTACTCAATGATCCAACTGAATATAAAGTGGTCTGTGTGTTTTTACATCGTAGTGTTTGCTATAACTAAGTATTGACATGTAAATGCGTCCATTAATAATACCCAAAGGCTTACATACATGACAGAGATTCCTTTTTTGGCTTTCACCAGCACTTACTGCTTATTTGTGGCCATGAGTGCCTCCTAACATCGTACTGTAAAAGTAGGAGCGGTGGAGGTCCAAAAAAGGCCAAGAGGGGGTTTGCCAGGGCTGAAAGAGAACAGGGGAAGGTGGTAGACTGCACAGATTGTGAATACTAAGAAAAAATATTAACTACTGATTAAGCCTTTGTGCTTTTATTAGGTATAGGTCTTACATCTGGCATAACCAAATATTACATACATTGTGTCTACAATTTTGTAACTTCACTGTTCAATTCAAATCTTGGTTGCTGCTCCACCCTCTTAGTTGTCTCTGTGGTGCTAAGCCTTGTGGGTAATTTTCTTCATAAATACTTCTCTGATAAATGAACGAATGGGGTTGAGGCTTGAGAACATGCGATGAGGTACACTGCCATTACCCCAGACCATCAGGATCCAGGAGGCTTTCCTGTGGTCAACATGATGTTAAGCCCTGAGTAATTGAGAACTGTTGGGTCAGCTATGGGTGGGTAAAGCCAACATCCAACGAACCATAGTCAAGATTTTTATGCAACTGATCCACTGTAGTTCCACATGATCCATATTCGTATCCGTTCTTGTGAATAAACAGCCATGTACTAACTATATGATTTAACAAATCTAACTATACAGCCAATACAGGAGTTCCTCAGGAGCATGTACTAGGACCACTGAACAAGCTGACTCAGGGGTGTCTCAATGCAGTTCTCATCCCTTAGCATGTCCTCAAGGGCCACCATTTTTTCAGTATACTAAATACAAAACTCCCACTCATTTGGGGTTTTAATAGCGCTAAATTTTCTTTGCTTTCTCAGTTTTGTACATCAAGAGTGAGTCTAAGGCAGTTTTTGTGGTAGTTGGCTGCCTGGCACATGGTGCATCCTTTTCCAGTGACATCTCCAAATCAGGTGCAATTACACTGTGATTTATTTATTTTTATTTTTAGGGTGTGTATGAAATAGACAAATATAGCATTAAAACTATATGAGCTGAATTCATAGTGGTGTCTAACTATTTCTTTGTGATTATATGTGATTAGTGTAGAAAAGATGTTTATTTAACTAGACATTTTAATCAAGGGCAGAATAATGCTAGTTTGATTAATAAAAAAAAAACACGGGTGCAATGAAAGCTGTACCTATACAGTAACAGTATACTAGTATTCAGGTTGCCTCACAGTCATAACAAATCCTGCAGTCTTTCCTGTCAAACATGTTCCACATCTCTTGACAGCCACAGCACACAGCAAGAGCGTTTGAACAGCAAGCTTGTTCTCCTCAGTCCTTGTTGTGCCTTGTATTTTTTTGGGTGCTTCAATCCAGCCACGGCAGCCAGGTCCGCAAAACAATAATGCCAGTGTATTTTCTTTCACTCTTTTAATGTAACCAGCACAATCACCAAAACAATTGCGCCAAATAGTCTGACTTATTCCACCAACCCAGAATGATTAGGCACACCATTATGGCCAGTTCTCAAATATTGGTAGCTTAATGATGAATGCTAGCCAATGATTATGCAGCCTCAATGTTGCTTAACGCTATTTCTTTCTTTAAACTTTTGATAGATATTGACCTCTGCAAAGTGAACACTCCATAACCATTTAAGATTTGGAAATGCATTCACAAACAAATAAACGAGACATCACAATTTGGCCAAACTATTTCAAGTATTTGTGCCAATTTCAAACACGTCTGATCCTTCAACTAAAGATAAAAAATGTATTATACTGGTCATAATCATTGGCCTGATGGGTATACAGTTTATTTTACAACTTACACCTCAACCTGACAGCAGTGTACAGCAAAATTAAAGATTTTATGTGTATAAAATTGTATTTGTTTTATGCAGTCTCACCACACAACCAAAATAGTTATAGAAAAGGAAACACGAGTCACAGAAGCCAGCAAGGATAAGATGGATGATGATTATATTGTTTGTCTTATGCGTCTCATCTTTTGTCATGCAATGATGAATGATTTGTGCCAAGATGTAACTCTATATTGTCTTGTGGGAAATATACAGTACATTCTCTAGCCAAAACAATAATGCCTGTAGTAGAAGGCAAAAGAATGACAAAATGCATAAAAGATGGTGTACTGCATTTTGTGACTTACCCAAAATATGTACAATCAATTATTTCCCGTTCAACCACCATATTGTTTCACCTCCCAGCATGCCCACAGAGCTCATTGTGAGATGACTATTCAGCATGGAAGGGCTCCCTCTGGTTACTACATCAAAGTGTAGCAGCAGGTTTCTGTTGGACTTGGGTTAAGTCTGTACCTTTGTCTTATGGCCACCTGAAACAGAAACTTAAGTTACTGTATTCTCTCTATGTTCTTTTTAGACTTGTACTAAAATCCTGGTGCTAAACCAACATTACACAAGGTGCTACTACTTCTTGTCCTGATTTGCTTAAGAAGTAGCACCTCAGAACTACAGTTTACAGCGATATACAAGTCTCACTGGTGCCATTTTCATTTTTATAGTCTGCGCACAAAAACTGCTTTCACACAAAATGTGATATTTGTCACTTTGTTATTTTTATTTATTTATTTATGTATTATTATTATTATTATTATTATTATTATTATTATTATTATTATTATTATTATTATTATTATTATTATTATTATTATTATTATTATTATTATTATTATTATTCAATCTGCACTGGGGTTTTCTTTTAAGAGATGAACCTGCCAGACGACAAGCCTCTAAGCACAGGAGCACAAGTTGTGCTAATGAACTCAAGAGGGACAATAAGTAGAATGTGATTGCTGTGTTGTAAATTCAGTCATGTCATTAAAATGTGTATTATTTGGTTGTTATTGTTGAACAATTGGCTGTAATATTTTCTTTCTACGGTATATAGATTTGATACTGTACTGAAAAAAACTATATAAATTGCTGCTGATTTTCAAAACTGTTATCAAAGATGTTGGGAACGCTTTGTTTTATAAACAATGAGTTTATAGATTATGTATGCTTGTTGGTATGTATCACAGATCTATCAGGCTTTTTGAGTAAGCGGTGTAGCCCAAGAGTTGGCTCAATGTCAGTGAAATCTGGTCTGTAGCACAGAGGGGAGAATCTTTTTGTTGTAATTTAATATGAAATGTGAGTAAATTGTTTAATGGGTTCCCATTCTTTAAAAAAAAAAAAAAAGAAAAAAAAAAAAAAAAAAAAAAAAAAAAAAAAAGCAACACTGATGTCCAGTATTGTACTACGCCCTTTTGGGAACAATATATGACTATTATTAATAACATATGGTGCTAAAGTTATTTTGTATGTTTTGTTTAGAGATAAAAAGACAAATATTATGTTGAAAGTGTAATGTTAAGCCTTACTGTAGATTCATATATCAGACTGTTCATCCCAGAAGAGAAAAATAAATATAGTATTTCAAAGTGCAATATACTAACATGTTCGTATGTCTTATTTTTTTATTCTATAAAGGCCTCATATCATAACAATAAAATTATAGGCCCTAATTGGCATAGAAGTGGGCCTAGTAACCTTTGTGCACCACTAGTGCTACGAGTGCCATCTGGCGGTGGGTGAGGTCTTCTGCAGCTCTTAATTAGTCTTTCTTAGATCTGGTTGTACTATAGGTTTAACCCACACACAGTGGTTTGACTTTAGTTTAAGCGATAGTCCTGTTATAGACCTTTAGATCTGGTAGTGGCGTGGTTTTTAAAGTGGTAGCCAACTTGGTTTGGTGTACTTAGCTAATATAAGATTCTTTCTTATTCTTATTATATTCTTGTTATCGTATTAAGTATAATTTAAACATACATATTTCTGACCTCTGAGTATCAATTACCCACAAATTGAATGAACGCATTATATTCTTCTAAGTGTACGTGTATAGACTATATGGTTTTGTGTCACGGTGTGCGCTTTTGTTGTTGTGTCAAGCGCAATGCATTCTGGGCACGGCTCTACGCCCAAAATGGCGGCACGATTGAAAAGTTTAGAGTCTCACTTTTTAATCACGGATTTATGTACGTGTAATTTTAAGTGGTTTTGACCGGGGTAACTTCTAATCGGCGTCGCGTTGGCGTTTCCTCGAAATAAGATATAATGCAAAGAGGAAATGTTAATCTTCTCCAGCGCTACAAGTTTTTTTCGGATCTACAGTAGGGTATGCTAAGCTAACTCTCTGGCTAGCATTTTTAGATGAGTTCAAGATTGATTTGACCACAAAAGTCGGGTCAAAGCGGGGTGTCCGAGCTGAAACAAATATGAAGAAGTGGACCGTGGCGTAGAGATGGATGATGATGTGAAGAAAGTGAAAAAGGTAAGTGCAGTTTAACATTTTCATGCTAACTTTCTCTAGGCTACTGCTAAATCCTATGTAAAGTTTGACAGTCAGTGTGATAATAGTGGTAATGTCAATTTCCCAACCTAGTCACACAGTATTAGCTAAAAAAAAAATCTTTATGTAAACAAACCGCTCTGGCGTAATTTTTTTATTATATATATATATTTATATTATTTATATATATATATATTTTGGCTAATTAATGCTTTTTTTGTGCAGCCACTTTGCTGACAAGCAAATCGGACGTTTGTGAACTTTGTATTTCAGTTTTTGCTTTTGTAAGTAATTTGCTATAGTGTAATTATTGTAATAATGAGGATATGGTTTGAACCACTTGGTGGCGATGTGGAACAACTTTCATGCTTAAAGAAACAGCAGGCAAAGGGCGTTACTAAAAATTTTAGCATAAACTAAACAAGTCATGAAAGTGGTTACTATAGGCCACGGTCTTCGATATAAAAAGCCGCACTATTCTGAAACAAATCCCAGTGCATCCCATTACATAGGCCTATGAAAAATGACTTTGAAATGACTTGATAGGGCAGCGTGAATGCGCCTCTTGCCTCCTGTCCATGATTGCGACCAGTTTTGCGTTGAAAGTGAAATTACACTTCACTCAGAAACTTGTGGCTGTCTCTTTCCTGTTGTATGCTCAAGTGTAAAGACAGAACCTCTCCTCTTCCTCTCCGGGCTCGCCTCACACCCACACACACTGTTCAAGGCACTGCCTCTCATTTAGCAACTGTCAGTCATTGTCCCAGTTCAGCAGGTGGATAGTAACTGCAGTGGGCAGAGGAGACGCACAGTGGCTTTTCTGTACAACTATCTGGTTGTGTGAGTTCATGGATTACGAGGTAGGAGATTACTGTTTTAATGGTCTAGATGCACTTCTTTTATTTATTCTCCTTTCATTGTTTACATGTCCTTGTTGATGTAAGTACCCATGACTTCATGAGAGACTGTGGCTTATCAATAGGAATTAGGACATTTCATCAGGCTAAGTGTTTAGGCTGTTTTTGCAGTGCAGCTTCCTTTTCCACTTGTTGTTGACACATGATCGAGACATATTGGGTAACAGTGTGCTTGGTAAGACTAATTGACAACAACAACCAACAAAATCAACATATTTATACCTAAATGCAGTACATGTATGCATTATAATAGGCATAGGAAATGTATTTATTTCTTTTCCACCTGTTTTGCTCTAGCCAGGTCTAGTGTCTCCATTCAAGCGTGTCTTCCTGAAAGGAGAGAAGGGGCGGGATAAAAAGGCTCAGGAGAAGGCCACCGAGCGCAGGGCCCTCCACACCTTCTCATTGTCACAACCAGACCACCGCATTGACCCTGACATCCTGCTCAATGACTACATAGAAAAGGAAGTGAAAGTATGTTGACTTAATACCAGAATTATCAGAATTTTATTACATGAAGCTCAATAATTCAGTATTTGTGCATTCTTCACAGTACCTGGGCCAGCTCACATCAGTACCAGGATACTTGAACCCTTCAAGTCGAACAGAGGTTCTGCAGCTCATTGATAATGCAAGAGTCAGTGTGCTAACTATTCATTGAACGATTTATCTATTTGAATTTAAAGCTTATTCACACCACTCTTAAATTAAGTAATCTCTTGTCATCTTATGTTTGTTTGTGTGTGTGTCCTGCAGTAAATTGTTCTCCCTTAAGGCACACACTTTATATTAAACTGTGATAATGAGAATAAGAGGGAAAAACTGTGTTGCAGAGGTCCCATCAGTTGGCAGGCCAGCTGACATCAGAACAGGACGCAGTGGTGAGTTTGTCGGCATATAACATAAAGCTGGTGTGGCGTGATGGAGAAGACATCATTCTCCGAGTGCCTATTCATGACATTGCTGCTGTGTCCTACATTAGAGATGACTCACTGCACCTTGTTGTGCTTAAAACAGGTACAATCACTACTCTTGGTTTGAATAGTTGTTGTTTTTCTTTGAGAGATTAAAGGTGTCTCTGTGTTTTTAGCACAAGAGTCAGGCGGTTCTCCATGTCCCAGCTCATGTCCCGATCTGAATAAGTCCCAGACACTCAGTTCTTTATCAGAGAGTGGAGGGGTGCTGGTGGAAGTGTGCTGCCTACTGGTGCTTGCAGTTGATAACAAGGTAGATTCAGGTTTTAGCTATATTCTACCTTTTAAAAATATTAATGTTTGCGTAATATGTCTGTTATAACGTACTTACTTTTACCTAATAGGCAGCAGCAGAAGAGTTGTGCCTTTTGCTAAGCCAAGTCTTTCAGATTGTGTACACTGAATCAACCATTGATTTCTTGGACAGAGCAATTTTTGATGGGGCAACTACTCCAATCCGACATCTTTCTTTGTGTAGTGGTAAGGAAACCTTTTGAGATGATAAAAAATAATTGAATATGCATTTCTGCCATTATTTCATATCTTTGCTTGTTTTTAAAGATGATTCTTCAAGTAAAGTGGACATTAAGGAGGCCTTTGAAGCTGATATTAATACATTGTAAGTAAACACACAGTCAATGCTATAGATTGTAGATACAGTGGCAGCTGTGGCTACAGAAGTGCACCTGATTTGTTTTTAATCTGTTTTCAGTATGGTTGACATTAGTGTTTGTGTCTCAGTCCCTTTCAGGACTCTGTGGAGGCAGAAGGAAACTCGCCCTTAGCTTCGACTCCCACATCGCCCCAGACAAAACCGGCCAGTGAAGGAGAGCTCAGTACAACTGCTGCTGAGCTGCTGCAGGACTACATGACCACTGTATGCCCACTTAAATGTGTAGTTAAACATTTTTACTGTAGTTTATAACTTTTTCTTTTTCTTATAGTTGCGGACAAAATTGTCATCTCAGGAAATTCAGCAGTTTGCCACTCTGCTCCGTGAATATCGTAATGGAGCTTCTATTCATGAATTTTGTATTAACTTGCGTCAACTTTATGGGGACAGCAGGAAGTTTCTTCTACTTGGTAAGGCCCTTTTCTTCTACCAAATGTACTTGCCTATAATTTACTTGTATTTAATAAACATTGTACATTGTCAGGTTTGCGGGCCTTCATTCCTGAGAAGGACAGCCAGCACTTTGAGAACTTTCTGGAAACCATTGGAGTAAAGGACGGTCGAGGCATCATCACAGACAGCTTTGGTCGCTACCGGCGTACGGCTAGCTCTGCCTCAGACTCAACAACCAATGGGAATGGTGCAGCAGGAGGCAGCGAGGACAGTGCAGCTTCCGATGAGGGCCAGGAGACCTCTGAGGGGGACGAGTGGGACCGTATGATTACTGACATCAGCAATGACATCGAGGCTCTGGGCTGCAGCATGGACCAGGAGGCAGTTACCCCATAGACATATGAAGGTCCATCACACTGATATGTCCTCTCTGAGACTTATTAAAGCCAAATTATGAAGCCACCAATGCACTTATCCATACCATCAGTATGTATAGTTTGCATCATATTTTAAATTTCTTGATGATTTTGTTCTTGCGTATTGGCAGTATCTGCCACTGTTGTTAGAAATGTAGCAGCTTTCTAGAGCATGTATTTAAACTGTGGCTCTGGAGGAGGACTGTGTGTGTGAAAGTGGAGGCTTTTGTGTGACTTTGGGTCAGTCAGAGCTCTGTGATTGTTGAAGTATTGTGTGTGTGTGTTGCTTACTGAGAGTATAACAGTTATATGGCATTTTTACACATTTTATGCATTATGTTTTGTTTATCAGTGTTTATTCATTTTTATATATGAGCTAATTTCAAACTGACCAAAATACTGTGCTGTACAACAAAAGTATGGTATGTTGTAGCATTTTTATTTCAGATTTCACAAACATGATCTACCTATGTCCCCAGATACAAGGTAGACGAGCTAAAATCAAATATTGCTCTTACAGACAACAGCTGTAATGCTGCATGGCCTGTCCATATACAGAGAATGAGAAAAACTTGTGTGTGTCCTCTTTATGCAGGTTAAGGCACTTGCACCAGATTCAGTTGTGATTGTACTTCCTTTTTTAAACCAGCGAACATGCTACATACTGTACCGGCAATTTAGAGAAGCAGACAAAGCCACAAGCCACAAGCCACTGGCTGATGTAACTGAACAGTTGATATTCTTATTGTCAATCATCCACATTATAACTGTGTATCCTTGTGCCTTTACCCCCAGCAGCTGTATGTGCTGTTTACAGAGTTATGCTGAGAAAATGCTGGTTATTAAATAACAGTTATTTTACTCTGGCTGCCTGTTCATTTTACATTTCAACTTGGAAACTGTCCAAAAGGTCAGAGGGTTTAATTTCTGATCATCTGCTTGAATGCCCCTAAGCTCCTGTGGAACTTCAGCCTGAATATGTCAAAGCATTTGCGCCTCAGGACACAGAAGGGCCCAGACCAGGGATTACTCCAGCCTGCAACAGGCAGCAGACTAAGGCAGAGGAGACCAGCACATTTTATTTTACTGCATTCACAATATGATGCTCTGTTCATTTGATTGAGTATGAAATGAAGGCTAGCTTTCGTAAGGACAATGAGAAGCCTGAGAGGGTAAATGATCTGAGCACTGGAACAACACACCTGTGCTCAGGTTACAGCTTGGATCTCTACAGTAACAGAACACTGAATTGACAGAGGGTCATAACTGCTTATTGCAAAATGTATAAGATGACTGTAAGACATTATGCATGAAAACTACAGTCTCAGTCATTCACAACATGCTATTCAAGCTCCAGCCCCAGAAGGACAGGGATTCAGCCATTCTCACCCCCCTAACCACCCCCCACAGAATTCAAACTATGAGAGTCAGAGCTGTCCCCAAGTCCTTAGGTAACACTGAAAAACCCTGATGGAAAAACAAGGAATATAGACAGACTGGCCATGTCATCTGGCAAACAGATGACTCATATTTATCCAGCATGGGCTTAATCATATAGTCACACCTTACTTAAATACTTAACACTTGACTTTTAGAAGATGATTGATAGTTCCCTCCTTTGGATTATACAGGTGGCTGTAAACAATCTCAGATCCTTGTTTGAAATACTATATAGCATGTATGAAAAACACTTTAAGATAGCAACACAAAGAAACTGACTGAATCTTGTTATCAGATATGTCAATATATCAGTTGTGAATGAACATTGTGAACATTGAAATGAATGTGTTATGGCTGTTAACCTATAAAAAAGTAAGATTTTGCTTATAAAAAGTATCTGCTAACTTTGGATTTCTTAAAAAAGGTAGGCTAAAAAAATCTAATTGCAGGAAATTTGGTTCTTTACAGAGTTTATTTATCAACTAAATACTAATGGTGGCAACTCAAATTGCAATATAATTGATATTTGATTATGATATATTCAGTCTTGTAAGAATGCATCAATACTTGAAGAGTCTGTGCCATCAGTGCCACTAGCAAAGTGAGAAGCGACGTGAGTTAATGTTCATCTTCGTGACCCCAATGAGGCGCAGGGGGGCAGACAGTCCCAGGCCCGGAGTGACAGGGCACTCACACAGAAGGTCCGACAGCTCGTCTCTCTCCTCCAGGCTGTAGGTGGCATCATTGAGCATCCGTCGGTGGAGGTGGCAGGCTTGCTCAATCTTCAGCTTGTTGATGTCTCCTCGGAGTTTCATGAGCTGCCTGGCCAACTGCTGATCCTGCACACGCATGTCCATCTGCAAAAGAGAAAAACACAGACATTAGAATGGTGATGATATATAATATGCATGCTTTTCAATGTACACACATATAGCTCAGCAATAAAATGACCAAAAATAAGACTTTTTAATTTTTTTTTTACTTCAAGGGCTAAAGGCTCTTTTTATTCATCTGAAAATATTTTGTTCCTTTTGCCGGTCCTTACAACTGGAATAAACTGCAATAATCTTGCAATAGAGAATCCTTCCAAAAATGTGTTAATCCAAATTCTGTCACATTGATCAAAAGTAAAAATGCCACCAACCACTGAACCAAAAAAGTCAGTTTAGTCTTGCCTTGCTGCTGACAAAAAGAAATTGTATGCCAAAATATAACATTTTTATTTGTGCAAACTCAGAATCCTGTTGGGTTCATGGTTACATAGTCCTGTTAAATCTGCCTAGGCCTATTTGCACTCAGTCTAAGCCGATGAGGCATGATTAAATGTGTGCTGTCACTGAGCAGCATTAAAACAAACAACAGATGCAATTTCTTAAATCTTAATCAATTTCACTCAATAGGATTATCATATCTGCTAATTGGACATTGCAGCCATTCAATCCTAATTAACAGGACATTACACACAGTGACAGAGGCCAGTGTTGTCACAATACTAAAAACAAAAACTTGATTTTAATTAACATGAAAAAAAAATGTGTAATTTGTTTATGTGTAATTTCTTAAATAGTAAGTTATGGTCATGTACTAGCTCAGATATAGGTCAAGACAATTTTAAAACTATTTAGCAAATTCAAAATCTTTCCTATTTATATAAGTTTCTTTGTTTTTATCCAGTATCGATACTTCAAATAAGTATCTAGTTTCGATATATTTTAGTACTGACTAGTCTCTCGTTAACAATTTTTTGACAACCCTTATAGGTAAATGCAGTCTAAAGATCCATAAAAACTCCACTTCAATACTCATACATAGCCTTACCAGTTCTCTCCTGACGTAATCTAGGGCCTCATCGATGTTGAATCCCTGCAGTACATCCGAGGACAGTGAACTCTCCTTCTCCACCAAACCATTATCCACTGGGAATTGCCCATATCCTGTCCTTAATTCCCCCTTAGGATCTTTTGCATCCAGTCTTTCTTTCCACTCCAGGTAAGAAGGCCTCCTAGTTTGCAGATTCAGTTTCTGTGTCAGGGCCTTCAAGCTGTCAAGATGGTCGTAGGAGTCACAATCCTCCATGCTTTCTACTTCTTCCAGGACATCAGCTGTGTCCACCGTGATCTGGGGAACTGAAGGGGCATCCATGACAACTTAGGAAAGGCTCTTCAAATTGAATTCATGGATTTAT
Source organism: Periophthalmus magnuspinnatus (assembly GCF_009829125.3). NCBI lineage: Eukaryota > Metazoa > Chordata > Actinopteri > Gobiiformes > Gobiidae > Periophthalmus > Periophthalmus magnuspinnatus. Next base: position 15,706,987 of record NC_047149.1, read on the forward strand.
TGGCTTCTTTCTGTTAAGAGATAAAGCCATTGTGATTTAAGTGCATAAGGTGTAGCTAACTATAAGGGTAACAAGCCAGAGTTTTATCAAGTGAGGAAAATTTGAGACGATTAACACATAATTAATGTATGTCTTCTAGTGTCTATAGAAAGAAATGGGTAACAAAAAGAAACTCAATTCAACAATTCAACAGACTATGTGAAACAGATCAGAATGTACTGGTAAGCCCCTCATAAAAGTGAAGCTAAAAACTAGAAAATAAATCTATTGCAAGCAACTTTTTTCCACTTCTCATTTAGTTTTTTTAATGCAGTTCTTTATAAATATTTCTTACTTTACCTCAGCTTGGAGCAAATACTGTACAATGCTGACTTGTCATCTGAACTAAAATAACAGACAAATGCAGACTATGTAAATATGAAAGAAAACCTTGGTCATTAACATCCATCCACTTTTGAGGTGAAATAACCACAACAGTTACTCAGGCAGAGCAGCAGTGAAGCCATTGTCCTTGTACAGTATGTAATGAGAGAGACCTGACTGTGCACAACAGAGAATGGATCTCCATATTCTCTGAAGGAATCCAGTTTGCCTCCAGGGACCACATTGTTACAGACGAGCAGTGACTGAGCAAGAAAATCCATTTCCCATGCATTTTTAAACACACCATTATGTTGACTCAGGATGTGGTAAGATATTCAATAATGAAAAAAAAATAATAATAATAATAAAAAAAAAAAAATATATATATATATATATATATATATATATATATATATATATATATATATATATATATATATATATATATATATATATATATATATATACATATATACATAATATGCAAAATGTGGCATTCACAAAGGTAAAATGATAATACATAACAACCTCAGCAATTATATTTGGCAACCAATAGGTCTTTCACAATAATTATATCGACTTATCGTTCAATAAATGAAAGTTGGAACAATATTTCTGAGTGTCAATATTTATCGTGTGTACATTTTATGTGTTATTTTTTGGCTATATGACAAGATTTAAGCTCTACATTAATCACGTCTGACTCACTGCAGATGCAAACTAAGTACTAAAGTGTTTAATTCTGTTATTTATTTATTGCAGATTATTTTTTTATTTTTTTATTTTTTTTATAATATTCAAAATTTTGAATCGTTTTTGTGGTTTAAATCTGCTCTCATGTTATTGTGTCAGTGGAATAAAATAGTTTCAGTATTATTGTTTATCATCTATATTTATTTCAGCAATATATCGAACTTCAAAATATGTTATCGTGACAGGCCTAGCAAGTAAGTAAGAAGTAAGTTCTATAGTGGAAGGGTAGTGTTTCTAAAGTGCCTAGAGTAACACTGGAAACAGAAGTAGGAGCCTAGAAAGGTGGAAAAATGGTCATTCAAGACAGAGGTGTAGTGTTGTTGGATAAGCCTGTGCTACTCATCATTGACAAATTATATGACCCAATGTCATGTAAAATCATCTACGAACACTCCAAGTTTAAAATAAAAATCAACCCATATACTACCAGTCAAAAGTTTGGACACACCTTGTTTTTCAACGTTGTTTTTTTTTTCCTTTATTTTTACGACTGTCTACATTTGAGATACATACAGAAGACATCAAATATATGAAGCGAGATATATGGAATTATATAGCAAAGAGTTAAATAACTTTTTTGGAGTAATTTAAATTTTATTCAAATATTGAATGAGATGGTGTGTCCAAATTTTTGACTAGTAGTGTAAATCATTGAGTAAAGTAAACCTTTACAATATAACTTGTTTACATTGCGCTTACACGTGTACTACATAAGAGTGTCCAATGTATTTGGTTCATTGCATAGATTATTATATTATATAATTTATATATGCAACTCCTATCAAACAGTAAGTCTATAAACAAGAAGCGTTAACTGATTGGCTTTGCAGCACTGATGTAAAGACAGCCCATCTTTAATCTGAGGTGAAGTAAGTAGCATTTCGTCTGCCTTTTATGGATTAAGTTAACTCTGACATGTAAAACATACAGATATCAGTTTAACTGACCAACTTTATCCCATTGCATAAATAGGAAAAACTCGTCAAACGAGTATATTGCAGACCTATATAGCGGTTTACGCACCTTTCTGACCAGTTTGAAGACGTCCAAGTGTTTCCGTCCTGGTGCGCGCTCGACTCGTGGTCCCTCTGGTCTCACCTCCTCGTGCGCATTAATGGGTCCGGCTGGAGGAGTGGCGTGAGAGCGTGCGTCAGGTTTGTTGCTTGGAAACGTCCCAGAGATGTGTGGCACTTCCTCATTCAAAATAAACACAAATCAACTCAAGAAAAAAAAAATTTGTTTTGTTTTTTATTGTCACGTAGAAACACGATCACGATAGCTAAATATCATTTATGCAAAAATTCTATAGAATATTATGACAAATTTGTTACCGCCAACAACACAATAAAATAATAGCATTTTATTATAGTGTTATAGTGCTTTTAGTATACATTTGTAAGTATTTAATACACACAAACCTGATGTCTTTGGTGATTGTCTAAAACAAGATTTATGAAAGCTCCAAACTAACTGAAACTATTTGGTGAATTTTGGCAGATCATCAGCAACTTTATCCAGTCCACAAAATAAACAGAATTCACTGAACATATAGAGACAGAACACAAACACAAAATATAGTTATAAAGAGATAACTTAATTTATCATATTTTAATTTAAGAGCTTTGCAGTGAGACCACAACTACTTGTTTGGCAATTAACTAAAATAACACATACATAACTGCTGATACATAATAAGTAGGTCCCTGAATGTGCAGATCTGCTAGTGCGGAGTCTTATAGTGTGAGTTCTTCTATATCATCATCAAATGAGGTAATGGCGCAGATAGCTGGTTTTGTCTCTGCAATTTGGATTGTGCTTTTGGCTGTTGTTAGGGGAGTGTGCGACCCTGAGTGTAAACCATGCAGCACTTCCCTTCTAGACCTGACTCCATTTGTGCTGGGAGGACTACTGAGAAGGTCTTTATTGTTGTTCTTCACATTGTCAGTTGTGGCTATGTTACCAAAAAGCTGCTGCATAAGGCTGGACTTTCTATCTTTCTCCATTTTGTTCACAATATCCTTTTCTTTGTCCGTGGCTGTTTTCTTGAAGCTAAAAACCCCTATAGCAGCAAGTGCAGACCCCTTATCCTCTTTGGGTGGAGTTGGAGGTAAGTTAGAAATTCCCCGAGAGGTTGTATGTCCAAATGAGGGTGCATAGCTGCCGAAAGCCAAGTCATCAGTTGATGTTTGCGTTCGGAATGCTCTTCTGCCCAAACCAGTTGTAACACCTCCACTCTCTCGCTCTGCTCTTTTCCTCACCACCTCTCTACTTTCATGACCTGTATTTGGCAGATTATCTGTCTGTGTAAGGTTAAAAACTGAAGTGCTTGGACTCTGCTCAGATATATTTATCAATTTTGGTTCATTAAAAATATTGTCATTTGTGGGTTGATTTTGTTGGTCTATTTCACGCATCTTGGCCAGGAGATGCTCTTTCTTGCGATGTGCTTCTTCTGCCGCTTGTTGGTTGATAAGAGTCTCCTGGTTTAGCCTCTGAACTTCCCCTTGTACATGACCAGGCCTTGGACTTTTTTCATCTATCTTTTGGTCAATGGGACTTGCTACATCCCCATTCATTTCCTTTTTCCACTCTGTAAATACATTGATACATACATTGTTATGTACATAATAGTTAATGTGTTAGATTATTTAAATAATAGTTTACCTTCTTTTAATGTCTTTTGAGGCTCGTCATGTACATTAGACTCATGACTCAAGTGTTGTTTGTAATTTGCCTGTTGAGTTTGGGTCTTTTCCTGTAGTTGTACTTCTGTTTGTCCCTGGTTTGATTGTTTGTGCTGGCTTTGTACATCTTTCTTAAGCTCCTATGAAATAATATCAAAACAAGATAAATCAGAAGACATACAAAATAAATCATTGATCAGACTTCAGAACCAGTTTACCTTGAGTGACAAATATTCATCATATTCATGGGCATCAGTAATAGCAGGGGGAGGCGTGGGGAAACCCTGACTAGATGACTCTTGTCTATCTTCAGTCTGCACCGCCACTGTGCTCATTCTACTTAGGGCTACATTTAGGAAAACACAAACAACTTTAAAAACGAATCTAAACCGTGGAGAATCTAAAAACCAGGTAGCTGACAGACTCACATTTTTGTTTGGTGCCACTATCTGTATCCTTCCTTTGTGACAGCTTTAACATACGATTAGCATAAATGTTCTTAGCATCAAGTTCTCGATCTTTCTCCTTAAAATAAAGAACAATTATTGATTATTAGAAAAGTCAATTGTTAAAAGAAGCGAAAATGCAAACACATATAACAATGGCAACCATGTGTCACCTTGAGTTTGTTGGTCAGTCGTTCCACCTCTTCTTGGACAGTCCTGACCTCTTCCTGAGCAATGATGGCCTTCTTTTTCTCTGACATGAGCTGCCTCTGGAAGCTGCCAGCGCTCAGCTCAGCACTTCGCTCCAACTCCTTCAATTGCATAGACAATGAAACATTTACCAAAAGGTAAAACTTAATAGAAGAATCAATACTTTTATAAGAAAATCACTTTTATTTTGCGTTCTGCTTCCTGTCTTAGTCCTTTCTCCTCATCAAGTTTCCGAGTGAGCTCGTCTCTCTGTCCCAAATCTCGCTGGTTGACTAATTTCTTTAGCCGTGCCACAGTGGCCTGACTCCTCAGCAGCTGCCCTTCACTCTCCTTCAAACGACGCTCCACTGTACGCTCCCGCTCCTGAGTGCGTCTGAGCCGCTCACGCAGCACATGCACCTCGTTGGAGTGTCGGGAAATCAGCTGTGAAATCTCACTCTCTGTGTCATCATAACGGTGTAAAGCCTTCTCTTGACGTAGTTGGAGCTATAATGTAAGAAATCAAGGAAACTCCAATTAAAACATAAAACAAATGACAGTACAATAAAAATGTGAAGATAAATTTGGTTTATATGCACCTGTCTGAGTACTCTGTTTTCTTTTTGCAGTTCATTGGTGTGTTGTTGAAGCTCAGCAAGTGCATTACGCAGTTCATTAATCTTTAAAAGACGAGCTGAAAGCATTCGTTTTGTGACAAGGTCCAGGTCTTTGGATGGAGAGGACTCTTTGCTTTGTGAATGTGCTCCTTTACGAAGCTGCTGAGATCCATACTGTCTACCAGCTCGCTGAGGTCGTGGGGCTCCTTTGCGCCCTACACCACCTGAGAAATATAGACCTTTATTTATACATATATAATGATTATTTCACTATGAATTATACCAGTGTATTAAACTATACCTAACCAAAAAATACCCAGTAATATATACTATATTTTTTATCCATAGAACTAATACTAAGAAGATGCCAAATAATAAGTTAGCACATAAAGAGCAATTAAGGACAATGCAAATACCTGTCTTATAGGGAGGGCTACTCAACACCCTTTTGGCTGGTTTTCTTTGTGGGGTTGGGGATGGAGAGCGGGATCGTGAGTATGGTGAGAGAGATCGCTCTGATGGGGAATCATAATCATCCGAGTAATATGACTTCTTACTTCTTCTACTGTCTTCATCTGATATTTGGTCACGGTCTGGGTCTGAATGGTAAATCCGTGTTTTTGAACGGCTATCAATTTCCTGTTTTTCTTCTTCATTGCTAAGCTTGTAGTTCTTGATAGAATGTGAATCTTTCTTTGTACTATGTACAGACTGGCGACTCACAGCTCTGTTGTCTTCATATGGATCAAGCAAGATTTCAGACTCCATGTTATTACTGGACATTCTATGTATAAAAAAGAGAAGAGTCAAGAATTTATAATTGTTAAAACAAATAATTGAATCATACAAAATGAGCTTGTTTACATTTATTTTGAACACATTTTCAAATCATTAATAAACACTAGACAGAATTTGTTCTTACTTATTATTTTATGGTCACTAAGCAACACAATCCATTAGATGGAACGTTCCATGAGACTCAGAGACTCTATTATGTCATTCATTATAACATACCTCCTCAACTCTCAACAAACCTCTGTCTCCAGGTGTTCCAGTTATTATACAAAAACACATATACACACCACTACTAGACAATGTTTACATAATATCAAAAAATACTTTTTCATGTATTTTTCTACTACTGCACTTTCGTCTCTACCTAGTCATATAATAATATCTAATTATAGTACAACTTTAAGTAAGGCAAGAGGGTTCTTGTCTTTTACATCTAACAAGCACCCTTCAGCTCGTCTTTAGCTGCGACGTGACAGATAGGATTAAGGAGGCCATTTGTATTTGACAGGTGTCATTTCCTCTTCGCTTTGGAGTAAGAGCAACCTAAACACGAAGCACTTCCAAAAAACAACGAAGCGACGAGCGAATTGATTGAATAAACTGCCATGACGATGGCAAGCAGATTATGTAATCAAATAATAGATGCAACGTTAGCCCAATATGCTGACTATCTTTACAATCAACAAGTGTTAAGAGTAACGTTTTTCAGAGTCAAAAAGCTAACAATTTACCACAAAGGTTGTTAATGAAGGTCTAACTTTAAATAGTTTGTCGGCTAAAAGCTAAGCTATGCAGCTAGCGGTTAGCATTATAGAATGAATAGCTTCGTAGCTACCTTGTGAAAGGGTGTCATCGTCATTGCAAACAGGAGCAATATCTTTAATAATAAGCTATTTAGCAGTAAAAGCAGTCCTTGGCAGCCTGAAACGACCAGCTTTCTGATGTTGTGGTGATTTTAGTTGCACGCCTTCAGTCCAGCCACTGACGCTCTGGCTGTACCATGGCAACCGCAGCGAGATGGACGATACCATCTTTCAACTTCAGCGCGCACATTAAAGACTGCACACCGCAATCAAATAAGGCTTTTAAAATATATTCCACTGCATTTTTAGACGCTGAAAATCTTCAATGTTTCTGACTTTTAAGTAAAAATATTCATGAATCCAAACTTAACAGAAAACACAAAGAATGACCTCACCCACATCGACTTGTCTCTGCTTTACTCTCCTTTGCCACAGAGAGGCGCTATTACAGGCACTTTGAGGAGATGGGAGTTTTTTCATGTTCATGTTCTTTTTATATTTATAATATTTACAGATATGCGTCCTAAAGCTTATTCTCTAAATACAGGTGAAGTAAAAGCTATTTACTTAACAAAAATAATTGCAACTCTCTCCCAAACACAAAATATGTGTTGCGGTAAATATTTTACAAATTAACTTATACAATTAGAAATTATTTGTTATTGTTTAATGTTGTTCTGGGAATTTTGGGGCTGCCTGGCATAATTAAGCGAACAATTTGCTCTTGATTGAAGCGTTTTATTAAGAAATGACTCAACCGGAAGTTGGGTGTTTTACATCTGTGCTAAGTTCATCAAGATTTAATTTAAATATTCGAGATGCGTCTACTGAATGCAGACCGAGGACAACGCGTAAAATTGTTCGCACACACACACAAAAAAAAAAGACCAGAATACTGAGGTACTCCGACACTTTGGGATAAAATGGTAGTAAAGGTTTACATCGCATCTTCATCTGGCTCTGTCGCGGTAAGTGGCAAACTCCGACACGCATTTGTTTGAGTTTGACAGTTGTGCCCAAGTGGCTGCGAGGGACACCTTAGAAAAGTGCCTAAAAGAAATCTGAACTGCATTTTTCACTCTGGTTAGCTCTGTTTATTTTAGTTTTTATGCCTAGTTTACAGAGCACAATCTCTGTGTGTTTAGGCTGCAATAGATGCACTCAGAGAAGGTAAACTATGTGCAAAAATAGTTATTAGAACTGCTTTGCAAATACCTTAAGTCATAGGTAATGGTTGGAGTGAGTAATATATAAAGCTATTTGTTATTTTTGGAGTCTGCACAATTCTTATTATTCACAAGTTATTTTTAGTCTTACGACAAGCCGACCATTTTGGTGAGATTTGAAACCTGTGTCTTATCTGGCTGATGTGAATATAATTGAATTGTCGAAGCCTACAATTTGGTTACAAGTGATTAAATAAAGAGGTGACAGAATAGGGTTTCATAGAAGACATAGATGTTCATGGGAAGTAAAGTGAACAATTGACTGTGTAGTCCTGAAATGGAATGCTCAAAACAAAAGCTTAGTGGAGCAGAATAACAGGACCAAATGAGATGCAAAAAGGTTTATCGTCCTCATTATCTGTGACCACACAACTAGGTGTCATTCATGGGGCATAGATGCATTTAGCTGTCCACATCACTGTTTCTTTTAGGAAATAGGATATCAGTTTATGTTTTTTGGTCTTTCCCTATAGGTCAATCAATGTTTAACCTTAAATTGTCATGCATATTCATTTTGGTTTTAATTTTTTTTTCTCCATAAACCCTCTTTATTTTAGGTTTTAGAAATGAGAAATTGTCTGTAACTAAATCCTTATATTTAGAACAATTGGGTTTGTGTTGGTGAATTGAATCTATATGATCCACTGTATCCATGCTTTGAGGCACAATAGTGTCACTCACTCTCAGTGGGGGTCACCTCTTTCATTATTTAGACCCTCTTGTCTTTCATATGATTGGACTCAAGTAATACTGTATGAGCAAATGGATTTATGATATTGACATAGCTCATAGTTTATTATTTTATTTCCTGTATCCATGTACAATTTAAAAACCTATCTAAACAACCCTGTATTGTTTGTGATACAATAGTGCTATTGTGCTACCCAATCCCCATCATGATTATACTGAGTGACACTTTAATTATGTTTATGGGTTTTAAACAAGTAACACTTTGGAAACAGGGAGAAGGACTGACTCAATGCAATCAATATTTCAGACAGAATTATTAAGATAAGGACTCACTTTTACAAATGTAATATATTGACTGTGTTACAAACATACTGAATTTTTCCATTATAACTTGTCCATGGGAGTTTTGGCTTCTATAAATAGCATTCATAATCACACAGTCTGAGAGGATCCTACAGGGAGCTGCAGTAACCGAGTATTAATCTGGAAATACTGTTGTTTCAAGGATGGGATTTCCTCTTTTCACCATGATTAATGCCCCAGTGAAAGATGATAAAATGTTAATTAATGTTGTTGGTGGCCAAGTTGACACGAATAACCAAATTAGTTTTCTGGTCTTTTTTAATAAATTAGAAAAAAAAATATATGTTGCAAAACTAAAACTACATTCTGATTCATGTTTTAGTTTTTCAGTTCGTATTTCAGTCTTCTCAAATGTTAATGCTACTAGCTATGTTTAAAATAAGAAACTTATTAGAGATACAACAATTACATATAATTCAGAATGATCAGCTTCTTTGGGCATTTTGTACAAGAGGTACTCTGACTTGACTGAAAAACAAAATATGGATGCTGATCTAGTATTATCCTTTTGAACATTTATAGTAGCATGCAAATAAAAAAAAACAAGATCTAGTGGACAGCAATGTCATGCAAAGTAGCCATATGCCCCTAATAGTAGTGATATATGTCTAAATCTATGCTTTTGTGTCTACAGATAAAAAAGAATCAGCAGGACGTGGTAGGCTTTCTCGAGGCCAATCGGATCAACTTTCAGGAGATAGACATCACGATGTTGGAAAAAGAGCGACTGTGGATGTACAACAACATTCCCAAACACAGGCAGCCGGAGAAGGGGAGACCTGTGCCTCCACAGATCTTCAATGAGGATCGATACTGTGGGGTAAGGGTTTTTCTGTTCTAGGATTGATCTAAAAAAAAGATTATTTTATATGCACTATCCTCAAATGACCTAGTACTCTGCAATACAATACACTGCCAGCAGGTGGCTACCATATAAACAGGCGAAATGCAGACACGTTTTGTGTTTTATTAAACATACTTGTATGAAAATATAGGGCATATGTCCACAGTTTATGTTGTCTGGTCATGCACAAATTTACACTTCTCCTTCCGGAACCCAAGTAACCGTTTATATGCCATGGCTAAACAAAATATACCATCATTGCAATTCACAGAGGAATCTGATAATAGCTGAATAAAATACTGTGGTAAAAGGGTGGTACAGGCCTTAGTTATGCCTCAGTCAGATTGCATGCTTCACTGTAATCCCGATGTAATCCAGTTTCATGAACGTACAGATAATCTGCTCTGCCAGTTGTCACTGTCATTGGCCAAGGTAAGCCAATGTCACTACCAGTGCATAAAATACGGCAGCACAATCACTAGGGCCATGCATTAAATGTGAACATACTTTATTATGCAAAACTACCTACTCTTCCTTTTGCAGGACTATGAAGACTTCTTCCATTCCAAGGAAAACAACACAGTGTTTGCATTTTTGGGCCTCAAGTCAAAACCCTCCATAAAAGTAAGGATTATTTGATGGCATCACGTTATAACAACTCTTCATCCATTTATTTTTGTATCATATAGCTATAAGCCTGTTTTATGTTATATAATGTTTATGTATTTTTGCAGGATTCTGAGTCCTGAAACATATGCATGATTTATACAAAAACCTGAAGAAGCCATGGACCCTTCCTGTGTTGGTTTAGTGTATTATATTTTTCCTGTATGCTCTTTTTGCACACAAATTGCCAAACACCAAAACTCTGTGTGATCCTGCTCTTCGTCTTCTGCCCAGTGAGGATTTGTGCTTTTGTGTTTTTAATTGCACCAACTGCTCCACAGCTGTTCCAGTCAGTAGATGTTAATGAGAGCTGTGTTCAGTGTCTAAGAGCCGATTTCTGCATACTGTATCTTTATATAAAAAAGTAATTCTGTTCTTGTAAGTAGAACTACATCCATGTATTACCAGTTTGTCAGAATACTGCCAAATTGCTATGAAATTCATGCTTGGTTTTTGCACTTTCCTATCTACTAATTGTACACATTGTTGGAGAATAAAGCTGTAGATTCCAACATTGTTTACGTTATTTCCAGCAATTAACGGAAAATAACAGTTGAGTCAATTGATTTTAGTTTTCAAGTAATAAAAATCACTATATTTTGTTAGTTTAACCTTAATTTAGTTCAGTTCTGTTTTTATCCGTCCCAACACCTGACTGGTTTTCTGCTCCTGTATCTGCCTTAATGCCATTCAGTTTGAAAAGTAAAACGTTATCCTTTAGTTTAGGCTACAATTCAGAGTCTCCTGATGTGCTGTCGACATATCCATCTGTCCTGATTTGGACTGAAGTGGGAGGCACAAAATCAATACAGTTGTTGACCAGGCCAGTATATTGTTTTAATGATAAATATTTTAGTTTTAAGATCTGCCATTTAAATTCAAATTAAATTAGTCAAGTGTTGTACAGACAGGGGGCAGTTAAGTTTGTTCTTGTGAAATTTGGACTTTTCCATCTCAAACCATTGGATCTGATTTTGACTGCGTAAGATTATCCTTTCTTCTGTTGTTTTAATGATTGATCACAGAGTAAACAAGTGTTCCGTTTGCAGTCCATTTCCCGGCACTCAATTTTTCTTTAACATGTCCGCTCTGTTCATATGAATTCTATAATGTTTAAATGAATTCGCTTTGAGTATTATCATTTTAAGCTATGAGATGGTTGTTGTATTGCTGCTTTACTGAAACCAACAATCTTTAAAAAGCTGTTATTGGTGGTTGGAAGATTCAACATGATCTTTACTTCGTCTGAAAAGAACTTATTTTATTGGTTTATTGGTGAGTTTTTATTTTTATGTTCTTTAATGAAATTCTAGAAGCCATTTTAGACAGAAAGTAGTACTTCTCGTGTTTAGTTCAAATTACTAATTGTTATGTTTGCGGAAAATGTGTTGCTTTCATCTGGGAGTGTTCTCACTTTTGTATTGATGTAAAGTGTATGAATTGACTTTAAGGTGTGAAATAAATGTTTTGTATTCTTTTAGGTTTTCTAAGTCTGCCACTAGTTACAGGTTAGTAGTGCTAAAGATGTTTAAGCTTTTTGTATGGACTTTATCCAGCTAACTGGGTTTCTTTATTTAGAGTGTGACAAAATCCGGCTGGTGGGACCTTCAAGGTGCTCTGGTAGAGTGGAGATCTTACATGAGAATACCTGGGGTACCGTGTGTGACGACCAGTGGAGCATCTCCAATGCAGAGGTGACGTGTCGAGAGCTGAGCTGTGGAACGGTGCTGGAAACCAAAGCTGGGGCCTTCTTTGGGCAGGGGAAAGACCAGATCTGGTTGGACGATGTGCAGTGTTCTGGACATGAGTCTTCTATCCTCAAGTGTCTCCACAGACCCTTTGGGGAACACAACTGTGGCCATGGAGAAGATGCAGGAGTCATCTGTTCAGGTAATATCAAGAAATTAAGAAAAATAATTCACTTTACAGTCACTTTACCTTTTAGTCCTCAACCACACCAAGTGGTGCAAGCCACTTTTAGCACCAGCTGCTCTGGAGGTTACGAATAGATACATGGATTAAAATCTGCATCAATGGCTTCTCTGGCTACAACCAATCATTGTCTTGCCCAAGGACCAATATGAAACAGTTGCTTACCACAAAGTGCCACTAAATACATAATAACTTGTAAAGTTAATCTGAGAGACAATAAAGGATACACAACTAATGTCCAGTGTCAATCAACTAATCTACTGCTAAATGTTTGCAGAATATTTGCGACTGGTGAATGGCAGTAACCACTGCAGTGGTCGAGTGGAAATCTTCCGTAACGGCCATTGGAAGAGGGTGTGCTCATTGGACTGGGGGGAGAAGGAGGCAAGTATCATCTGTAAGGAGCTGCACTGTGGTCCTCCTGATCTTTCTCAAACACTCCTCTTTGGAGCTGCAGCCGTAGAAGGCGGAGTCAAAACCAGCTGTGCAGGAAACGAGACCTCTTTCTCCAAGTGCAGTCATCAAGAACTGCAGGAACGCTGTGTGGATGCTACTGTTGTTTGCTCAAGTAAATCATTTATGTTATACCCGGTGATACACATTTAAGTACTTCCTGAGTGCATCTTGTGAAATCCCTTTAATTTTCTTTTCCTTAAATGTCATAGACCGTAAACCAATCCGAGTGGTCAATGGAACCACCAGGTGCTCGGGTCGAGTTGAGATCTACCATGCTGGACAGTGGGGCACCATCTGTGATGATCACTGGGGCATGCAGGAGGCCAATGTAGCCTGCCGGGAGTTAGACTGTGGAAATGCAGTGGCGGTCAAATACAAAGCATTCTATGGCAAGGGCACTGACCAGGTTTGGATGGATGATATTGACTGCACTGGGAGGGAAAATGCTCTGTCTGAGTGTCCACACAGAGGTTTTGGGGAGAATGACTGTGACCACAATGAAGATGCAGGTCTAGTATGCTCGGGTATGTGCCATTAGGCTTTGTACTAAATATGAACCATTTTAACTATGAAAATGTTATATCTTTACTGTCTACTACCGTATGCCACCATACATTTAGTACTAATCAGTAACACTATATTTTATACCCAAATTAATAAACAATTAGGAAACATTATTGCGGATTTGTTTGTGCTTTAATTATGTAAACCAAAACCAAAGTAGAGATATTGTCTCAGATGGACCCAAACTACAACATAGTGATAGCTTGTTCTAATGTTGTCTCATATATGCTTTTCTCTTCTAGAATCAGTCAGACTGATCAACGGCACTGACCGCTGTTCTGGCAGATTGGAAGTTTTTCATAATGGTCAATGGAGCAAGATCTGCAACAGTAACTGGGGCAGCACCCAAGCTAAGATAGTGTGCAGGGAACTGGAATGTGGAGCCCCTCAACAGCTTCATGAAACTCTGAATTTTGGAGACAGTGGGGCACAAAGAGGTTACACAGCCAGCTGCTCTGGAAGTGTGGACTCAATCTCTCAATGCAGAATACAGGAGAGCAGAGGGTCCTGTGATGGAGTTTTTCTGTCATGTGCAGGTAAGAATTTATTTCTTGTTAGGCGTATGCGTGACTGTAATTTGCCCATATTATTATTATTATTATTATTATTTATTTATTTTTTGTAAGCATAATGGGTAACACTTACACATAATTAGATTTAATAAAGACCAAATTCATAATGAACATAAATTCATAAAAAAATATTCATTCATAAACTTATTATGGATTAAGTCTTTGTTCATTACTCATCTCAAACATACCTGGAGTTGTGTTTTGTTTCATTTACACATTTTTAATACACAAACCCTGCATATTTAAGATGCTTTCTTCTCTCAAACAGAAAATACTCTTTTCCACCTTGTGATGTCATGCGATAATACAGGAAGTGCTCTACTGTGTTTCTATACACCCCATACACCTTCACCAGTTTGATTTGGATCATTTCAGCCCTACGTACCCTACCTTTTATCTTTAGTTTCAGTCTCTGCTGAACTAAAGATAAAAAGGTAGCTGTTAAATTGAAAACTACAGCTTCATGACATCACAAGGTGGAACAGAGCATTTTGAGCTTTGACTTATGTATAAACCAGGATTACCCAAGCATGTGTGAATGAAACAAAACACAACTCCAGGTATGTTTTTGGTGAGGCAGCAATTTTATAACGTGGCTTGAAGCTCACAAGAGTCAATTTTGTGTAATATAGTAGCTTTAAGTTTCATTAAGGTGTAATTACTATGAAGTGTAACTGCATAATGTATACTAGGTTTTAATCATCACCATTGTCTTTGTGAAGGTGTGCAGCCCTTGAGGCTGGCCAATGGTACTGGCCGCTGCTCTGGCCGAGTGGAGGTGTTTCATGATGGTCAGTGGGGAACTGTGTGCGATGACATGTGGGACATACATGAGGCTGAGGTTGTGTGCCGCGCCATGGACTGCGGCTCTGCTCAGATGGTCACATTCAGCGCCTTCTTTGGCCAGGGTGATGGGAACATCTGGCTCGATGACTTGAACTGTTTGGGAAATGAGTCCTCTCTTGTGCACTGTCAGCACCCTTCTTTTGGAGAAAATAACTGTGGTCACGGGGAAGATGCTGGTGTTATCTGCTCAGGTAGGCTTACTGTTTGGGCATTAAAAAATCAGCATGCCTACGTAATTAATGTAACTTTGCTGACAAGTTTGACAAAGTAATTAAGAATGTCATTTAAGCCTATGTTCTTTTAAATCTGTTTGATTTTAATGAAAACACTACTGTGGCCTCTAATGGGGCTTTCACCTCACTCACCATATGAAAACATTTCTAAGGATCAATATAAGTCAATAAGTTTTATAAACTGTAAGCTAAGGCTACCTCTTACCTTTTTTGCTTCCAAACAACTTGAAATTTGAAGTTTGGCACAACTGAAGAAGAAGACTAATATCTTAATATAGTGAACTTTACTTTATATTTTATCTTTAGAAATACTGCTAGTCTACTCCATCTAGTGGTTGATAAAAATCTGTTAAAAAGAATATGATTAACCCTGGAGAATAAAGATTTTCTTAAATGATTAGTCTCAAAAAGGTGCTGTTATCATAATTGTTTTTGTCTTTCTAGAAAATATCCGACTGACCAATGGGACAGACCAGTGCTCTGGCCAAGTGGAGATCTACCATAATGAGATGTGGTCCGCTGCTGTGAATGTAAACTGGGGAATGAATGAGGGTACGGTGATTTGTAGAGAAATGAACTGTGGGGACGCTTTGTCTGTGTCGGCGTCTGGGTCTCGCAATGAGCTGCTGGGAGGTGTCAAAGTCAGCTGCAGTGGCAGAGAGAGTGCTGTCACTGAGTGCACACTCCGACAGTACACCAGGACTGGCAGTGGCCATCTTGGACAGGCCTCTGTAGTTTGTTCAGGTAAGTTTATTCTCCATAGAACATAGCAGTAATAAAGTATTATATCAACCTAAATTCAAACATAATTTCAAATCAATGTGCATCTCAGTCCGTGGAATTAGTTTGTGGAACAGCTTAACAGAAAAATGAAAAGTTTGTAGGAACCTGGTTCAATTTAAATATGCATTTAAAAGAGAAATAATGAGGAAATAACTGGAGGAGGGAGACTGATGCCCTCAGCACAGAGCGTAATATCAGGGGAGGGAGGTGTAGGGTCACAGTGTTGGGCCAGTGTCTGGTCTGGGGGGAGAGTGTGAATGTTTTGCTATGTCTGTATATATAATATAGTATTTTGATTTGTTAAAGTGTTGTTCTATGATGATGATGATGGGAGGGGATTGGAAATGTATAAGCTTTACTTCATCCATCACCTTTTCAAACCATGTGTATGTGTATTTGTGTCTATATGGTTGTGATATTATGAGAATTCTATGTGCTGGTTTGAAATAAATATTCAAATTAACTAGTATCATGTATATGTATATGTATATGTATATGTATATGTATATGTATATGTATATGTATATGTATATGTATATGTATATGTATAGTAGGTCCACTCCACATATATGACACATAGCAATGATTCACAGTGATAACTTATTTTAAACATGCATTTTGTTCCACATATACCAAGTTGTATGATATTGTAACTTTGCTTTTAGAGAATGGTCTGACCAATCTGTATAGGTCAAATAACTGTCAAAGCTTCTCTAAAGTAGAACTTAAACCCACAAATTTTTCTCAATGATGTATGATGTCAGATATATGTACAACGTATTCAGTGAGTATATGCACTATAGTGATACTTATATTCTCTATAACTTTCAGGTAATGTAAAATTAATGGATGGGCCCAATCGCTGCGCTGGCAGAGTGGAGGTGTACAAAAATGGCCAGTGGGGTAACGTGTGTGGGGAGTCATGGGACCTGAATGACGCCTCAGTGGTCTGCCAGCAGCTCAAGTGTGGGAAAGAACACAGGATCAGCACCGCTCCGGACTACGGCCATGGGTCAGGGCAGGTCTGGGTGGAGCAGATCGAGTGTAGTGGGCGAGAGACAGCCATATCTCAGTGTCCACAAAATCCATTTGTAGACAGGACCTGCAACATAACCTCACTGGCTGGATTGGTTTGTTCTGGTATGTCTGATCTGTATCTGACATTATTATTTTTTTTTTTTAAAGATAGATCGATCTCTGTATATCTCTATCTATCTATCTTAGTTTTTACACACACTCACTTTTCTGATGTAAAGTCTGCCACATGCCTCTTTGTCATGGTTTTTTTTTTTTTTTTGAATAGCTAGAAAATGAAGATATTTGATTTTAACTGCATAAGCACTGCATCACACACAGGGATTTATCTGGCAGAAAAATGTCTCTTGTAATTCCATGTCAAAAAATGTCCTTTTCTTAATTCCACAGACAGCTTGAACGTTCGTTTGGCTGAAGGAAGCGACGCTTGCTCTGGGAGGGTGGAGGTGCTGTCTGGTGCAGTTTGGGCGACCGTTTGTGATGTGGATTGGACACTTGAGAAAGCAGAGGTGGTGTGTGAGACCATTGAGTGTGGATACGCCGTGAATGCACCCGGGGAAGCCCACTTTAACCCAGGAACAGGGCTCGTTATAGACTCCATCAACCCATGTTTTACAAACAAGACCAATCTGCAGAATTGTGTTAAAAATGGGTTCAAAACATCTACGTGTGGACATGAGAGAGATGCCGGAGTTGTTTGTGCAGGTATAGAAAGTTAATTTATTTTTACATTTTTGTTACAATCGCGCAACGTAAGTCATATCAAATCATATGTACAGAAGTATAGACAAGGATATTAACAGCTTGAGAACAAATGTAACTAAAATAAAATGTACAATACAACATAAAATAAGAAGTAGGGATAAGTCATTTTAATCACTTTATCCATACATAATATGTATGTATTACATTTATTTTCTATATTTTATATTCTGAAATGTAATTTGAAGTTGCCATATTTTTTAATTAATTTATTTTACATATTTTCCACCCTACACTGCATTAACAGTTGAGATGAAAACATTTCAGACTGCCTTTATTTCTTTTGCAGCTTCAATTCGAGTTGTGGGTGGCTCAAACTCCTGCTCTGGGCGAGTAGAGATCTTCCACAAAGGCCAGTGGGGAACAGTGTGTGACGATGACTGGACATTGCAAAATGCTAAAGTTGTGTGCCGACAGTTGGGCTGTGGCCAGGAACTGTCTGCTCTCACCAATGCCCACTTTGGGGCAGGTGAGGGTCCAATATGGCTGGACAATGTGGAATGCACTGGAGATGAGTTAGCTCTGTCGCAGTGTACACATCCAAATTATGGAATAAACAATTGTGGCCACAATGAAGATGCAAGTGTCATCTGTTTAGGTAAGATGCCGATAACCCAATCTTTATTCACTGACAGGCTCAAAAACTGTTTGCATTTGTAGATTCAGGTTCAAATAGATTTTCTTTTTTGTTGTTGTATAGTTGGACATTGACTTTTTGTAGGGTATAATAAAAAGAGCTGGACTAATTAACTGCTTATTATTAATCTACTTTTTTACACATTGTACATCAATAGTAACAGAGCCATACTGGCCTGAAGTAACTTTAATAAATTTAGTTTGAATCCTATATTTTATTTTATTTTTCACGATTTGTTGTTTTGAGATTTTTGTTTTTACACAAATAAATGTACCGGTATATACAATCATTCTCTTAGTTGTGATAAAACTCAGTATCATATTTTGTGTGTTTTTCGAATATCACACGGATCTACAGGGATTTCTGTTTAATTTGATGACTTTGCAGTGGATTGTCAAATTTGTCTTCTGTTTAAACTATTGAACATATATTTCCTCTAGGTGCTCTCCACAAACCACAGTTAACCCTGAGCCCTGGTCCCGAGGTGAACTGGGGTGACCGAGTGGAGATGACCTGCACTGTGGTCACAGAACAGCTGGGCGGGACATTTGTGTTGAGTAACAGTCAAGGATCTTGGAAAACTGAAAAGTTTTCTGAAAGTGAAGCTGCAGTCTTTGTCCTTCCTAAAGTCAACTTCACTCAAAAAGGCTCCTACTTCTGTGAATTTAAGAAGAAACTGCAAAATCAAGTCATCAGTTTCCCTCAATCAAATGTTGTTGATTTGACCGTTAAAAGTAAATAAATTGGTATTGATACATTAATTATGTTATATGTAACACTACATGTAAAATAACAACTACTTTTGTCATACCAGTCAAATTGGAAAAACCCAGCATCACCTTGACCTCCCCGCACGCCATGTTGATCTACAGCCCTGAGAAGTTATCGATTAAAAAAGGGGACTACTTTTTTATCACTTGCTCTGTTCATTCTACCTATCCTGGAGGCTACTTTTACCTCACCAAATCTAACACCAGCAGAAGTGAACCCAAAGCAGCATTTGGTCATTCTATATTTTACATGGCCAATTTTGAATTTCCATCAATACAGTATGAACACCAAGGACTGTATAGCTGCGTGTATGCCATGAACATCTCGTCACAATCTTTCTTTTCAGATGAATCCAAAACTATTCAAGTCACTGTAGTTGGTGAGTGCCTAATATAAAATTTCATATAGTTTCTGCATATCTAATGGTTATTATATTTATCTTTTTTAACAGATGGTTCCTCTTCCTCCACTGTCTCTGGTATTATTGCTGGTGTAGTGGTATTGGTGATAGTACTGGTCATCGGTTACATGCTCTGGAGGAGGAGGAGATGGGGTGCTGGTAGGTGACAATAATATAGCTAAAATTGCCTCTTTTGACATGATATGTGTAGGCTGTTGTAAAAATAACCAGTTTGTCTCCATGGAGATGATTTGGCATTGTCTGGGATGTTCCACAATATGGCATTTAACTTATCTATCTTGCATTTGTTTAATTTCAGGTGATTTTCTTGCTTGCTTTCTTGTCTTCATAGAGAGAAGTTTAATGCCATACTGTGTAACATTCCAGGCAAAGTTATAACATCTCTATGAAAACAAACAGGTGGCGAACCTTCCACTAGAAAAGTTACATAGTGCACCTATTAAATGTCTTTTGCATTGCCATTTTCTCCGACAAAAGCACATCAACATACTCGTGTAAGGTCTCATTTTAAAACATTATTTCTGTGTAGCCCTGTTGTTGTTTGGAGGTTTCTTTCTGTTAAGGCCAGATCTCAAGAACTTAAATGAATATAAATGATTATATAATTGTATTAAAGCTTCCCTCCTGTTTCAAGTGCAAGCATGCATACTTCTTGTGCTTGCCTCTAGGCTAGATAATTGGCAACTTCATTTGTTTTTTAATTTTTTTTAAACAATCTGTGTTCAGGTACCATGGTGACCTTTAATAACAAGTTGGATGGAGCAATACAACAAAATATGGAAGAGAGAAGGAACAGACCTTTAGACAACAGGTACATTTTCACTACTGTTGAAAAATGATAAATATTATGTTATTAAACTAACCACATATATAATGGTTACAGCAGACACCCTGGTGCCCAGACTCACCGGGAATTCAATCGTGTTTTGGAGGATAAAAATGCAGAGGTGGACTTGGATAACACTGTGGAGAGGGTCCCTGAAGATTTAGCTGGTAGAGTTTGTTATGAGCTCGAACCACTTGTTACTCCATAAATCTTCATTAGAATAAAGCCAGTAAATTAAGTTTTAGTAGAAAAAATCTCTAGAGCTAATTTTGGGCATGTAGTAATTAGGGAGTGTGACGTTAAATTGTTCCAGAAGCAATAATTATAAAACCTATTGAGTTGACATCGACTGTATGATAGGCTAATAATAATTTGAACAGCAATTTTTATGTATCGTTTCAATTGTTCTGACAGTGGTATATGAGGAAAACTTGTCAAGACAGCATAGTGTCCACTATGCTATTATGCAAGCTTTGTTTTGTATTCCTCTTTTATTAAAAAAAAATAGTACTTTCTTTTCATTTACATTTCTCATCTCACTATATATGTTAAAATGTGGTTTAGTGCAGTTTGTCAAAAATAAATATGGATGGAGCTGCTTTATTACATTTTGACTATATCAGAATAATTTCATAATGATTATGTTTCAGGAATAAAATTTTATCAACACCAGTGATCTAGCACCCTATGATTTTGCATTTGTGTGTGTATGTGAATATTTGGTGAGACAAGCCCCAACTGCAACCCGTGTCATTGGAGGGGTGTGGCAACCAGCAAACCATGTCCAAACCTGCTCACCTGGTCTGTCACTGCCACATTCCTCCTTAACTATTACAGCTAAAACTTCAATCATTCTCATCTTCCCGGGTGTGGAGTTGTGTTTAGTTTTGTTTAATCAAAAGATAATATGGCCCTTCTTGTGTTTTACTCCAGTGTCAGTGGAAATATGGAGGTAAGATGTAATGTGTTTTTATGGTTTGGGTCTTTTTACTTTTTTAACCTCCACTCTGGCACAATGTGTATACTTGTAGTAATCCAGCTACTGAATAATATTGCACTTTTTTCAGATGAAGAAAAGACAAGAATGGATCTTTAGTGTCTTTACAGCTAAAAACATAGCTTTTAAAGCTGTGGATATTTCTCAGAATTCTGATGACAAAGAGTTAATGAGAAAGATCGTAGGCGATCCCACTGCTCTTCCACCGCAAATCTGCAGAGGTGACACCTACTGTGGGGTAAGGATCAGCCTATGACTTGTATATTGCAAATGAATGTACGGTACTTGGTTTGGAGACAAAGAAACAAAACACAATCCACTGGTTTTATTTGTCTCAATTCACTGTCTATTTATTTACCTGTTTACCTGTGGTAAGTTCTCAAGACATATTTGGACCTCTCTAGCTGGTGAAATTGAGAAAACAATTCAAATCATTACTGCACACATTGCATCATTATGTTTTGTGGGTTTCAATTGGATAATAATGGGCATAATATCCTAGTGTTTTCTCAGAGTACAGAGTGTTGGTCTAATAATATTAGGCTATGATAATTCTATTAAGGCACTACTTAATACGTGGGGTATTAAATAGTGCCTGTACTGTATTTTTTTTTTTTTTTTTTAACTAATGTCAAACCAAATACATCTTTATAATCAGTGAGCAGCCTAATGTACGGCAGCGTACAACTGCCAAATCTGTACTTGAATAAAACTCAGCAGTATCACATTTTAACATACTATCATGAAATTACATCATAGTTTAGTGAAATTCATGATACTATCTTAAAATTACTAGATAGTTTCACGTAATTAGGTGATAGATTTACAAAATTATGTTATACTTACAGGCTGATTTCACATCATGCAGCACCGCTTTTTCCTGTTGTGTTCTGAATTGAGGAGATTGGTCTGGCCAGACACCGGAGAAAAATAGACTTGGTCTATATATTACACTAGACTAATTTGTTGTACAGATTTGGTAGTTCTACACTGCCGTACTATTGTGCACATTGGATATTTAATACTGGTAGTACTCAAATCAAAATAACTTGTCTTATCCTCTACATACGCTACACAAGACTCTGTATCTTTTTTAATTTTGAGTAATCTGATGTCCCATTTCTTTTTCCTCTTCTAGGACTACACAAGTTTTCAGAATGCAATTGAAGAAGAACGTCTAGAAGCCTTTCTAAAAATGTAAAAAGGGCCAAATAATGTCAAAAGCAAAAAAGTTGAACCGGTTGAAAGAGTTATTTTTAAATTCATTGTACTTCCAAAGGCAACAGTTACTGACACATGGTGTTTTGGGGCATATTGGGCATGTAAACACACCAAAAATAAAATGTAATATGTATGTCTGTTATATTTTTATCTTGGCTGTCTAATTTTTACTGGCCATGTTCTGTGATTGGAATAAAGCGTAGAGTAATTTTTTTTTTTCACAAAAAGTCCATATAATTCCTTGAGTACACTTATTTGTGATCGTCTTAGTAGGTACATTTAAAGACATGGTTCAAACTATGAATTGACATGAGCTAGTATTTTGTTATTTGGACTTATTTCACATAAAGGCTATGCATGTATTAATATCTTGTATATAAATAGTTATTTATTGTAGAGTAAAAAAAAATATTCTGTCGACTGGACACAAAGTTTTTGATTGAAGATGTTTCGCTGCTCATCTAAGCCGCTTCTTCAGCTCTGGTCAGATTTCTGGTGGACACTGCCTTATCTATCTGAATGCAAAATATAAATAAAAATATAATAAAAAACAGGCTTGAGTTTCAGTGTACTTAGCTCCTTCCTTTAGATAGATAAAAGGCAGTGTTCAGTAACATTTACTGCGGACCTAGTGCAATATCATATTTTTTCCAGTTGACTAAAATGTAAATCAATGATTAAAAATTGCGCCAAATGTGTTCTACTCATGGATGTTGTTATTATAGATTCACATGGATCTATTAAAGTAGTTTCATGGTTCTACTGGGATTACAGGCAGATAAAAGGGCACCTATAACGAGCGCCTGGGTCCTTTCACACAAGTAAAGCAACGTCGCGCCCCTCTGACGTCCTCTTTACCCGCTGATCGAGTGGAGGAACGGGTGTGTTTTCAGTTTTACTTGCACAATCTGTGAATTTAAACAACCATCACGCCTTCAAAATGTCTATAAGATTGAAATATATGGTCAATATTAACCCCTCACCTTTATTTATTGTGTATTGCAGAACTTTAAGTCCCACATCCATCGTTAATCTACAATGGCCGAGGAAGGGTAAGTGTCTTGCACCCTTACTCCTCAAGCGTCAATTTCGCACATAGATAAGTAGATTTTGCTGGAAATCTTATCGGAATTCAAATGTTTTCATCAGAAAACATTTTATAGTGCGTGATTCTATGGAGTCTGTACAATACAGTTGGTACAGCTTAGTTTAGCCATGTTTGTGTGTCGCCCGAACCACAAGCTTTTAATGCAATATTCTGTGCAGAAAAGTCTTTATCTTCAGTGAGCGATTCAGGCAGATCTATATGCTACACAATTCACTGTAGTTCACTACAATATGTTGCTAATGTCCACATGCAGGAGTTAACTTGGGCTATCTGGCGTCAATGATGATTTGAGTTCTTTTGTCGGATACCCCTTCACTCTTTCATGAGTGAGACACACCTTCTGACACGCTGGAAACTAAACCATTGTAGAACTAAACACGGTTTTATATTAAGTTTAACTAACGCACTGCACTATGTTATTGTGTCTGTAGCATTGCTGCTGGAGGTGTGATGGATGTTAACACGGCTCTGCCCGAAGTGCTCAAGACCGCGCTCATCCACGATGGCCTGGCTCGTGGGATCCGTGAGGCTGCCAAAGCCCTAGATAAGTATGTGATAATTTTTGTTTTTAAATGTTTATACACTTGTCACTGATGATAATTTGGCTCCCTCTACTGAATACTGTGAGGAGATTGCCTTTGTTACCCAATTTCTGTCTGAGATTTGGACTTGGATTTATGTTAAGTGTAAGACAGTACAGTTGATTTTTCTAAAGTATGTTTCTCTTGTAGACGCCAGGCTCATCTGTGTGTCCTTGCCGCAAACTGCGATGAGCCCATGTATGTGAAGCTGGTGGAGGCACTCTGCGCCGAGCATCAGATCAACCTGATCAAGGTAGAGACGCATAAAGCAACAGGGTCCTCACTCTTAAGTAGGCTGTTAAAGGCAATATAGACTGTGGTGAAATTGGTTTCACTCTACAGTTGGCTTTAGTGAAGATTTTCTATTGCCTAAAATGGCCAGTCTCATTACTTGTCCTTGTCTTGCTGTTGTATCTGTGATGATAATTTGGCTCCCTCTACTGAGTACTGTGAGGAGATTGCCTTTGTTACCCAATTTCTGTCTGAGATGCAGCCTATGCTTATAATTATTGTCAGTGGTTTTGCCATAATCTGTAACTTGCTATACACATGTTCTAAATTCCTGTTTTATTTCAGGTTGATGATAACAAGAAGCTTGGTGAGTGGGTTGGTCTTTGCAAGATTGACCGTGAGGGCAAACCCCGCAAAGTGGTGGGCTGCAGCTGTGTGGTTGTGAAGGTAATATTGCACCTGTACATAGGCCTGTCACGATATTACTATATTGACTTATTCAATATGATAGCTGGATCAATATATTTTGAGGCTCACTATGGTGTTTACATTTTCTTTGTGATAATGGGGAGATTTTTGTTTTGTTGTAATAAGATTTGAGCTGCAAGTGGTTGAAAAACTAACTTCTATGACCAAGTATTGCTTCATTCTGCGATGTACTACTTTCTGCTCATGTCTTTTAATGTCTATTTAAACATTTGTTTACTGGGATTATCCTGGTTTAAGGTTGAGTTAAAAGAGTAAATTAGTTTTAGTATCATTTATCGCACTACATGTCTGTATATCATGTTTCAACATTTATCCTGATAGGCCTGCTTGTACGTTTGTGGTTTAGGGGCCAGGTGCCAGTCAAGTGCAGCTGCTTTGCTCTGTGTGAAGCAACTGTTGTAATATCTGGCTACATCATTGCCAGGGTACGAGCCCTATTGTCTGCTTGTGGTGTCAGGGTCCCTAAGAATGGCTACATTGTATTTCTATGCCACTCTTGTATTTGGAGAAAGTGTATTCTTCTTGTATAGCACTTGAAATTCAAAATAAATCTACAGAATCTGACCTGGTGTTTCCCCCACAGGACTATGGCAAAGAGTCTCAAGCCAAGGATGTCATCGAAGAATACTTCAAATCCAAGAAGTAAATTGGCAATAAAATCTTGAAAAGATAAAGTGATTGTGTGTCATAATAAAATTTCCACATAGTAAGTTTTAAAGGTGACTGGTATAAAGTTACTTTTACTAATATACATTTCTCCATTGTAGTGTAAATGGAAGAAATTCTTATAATGCAATAAGGCAGTACTGTAACCTTATGAGGTGGGTATTTGTAAACTGGTAATGTTTGCAGCTCATGTTTTCTGTCTCAAAACAACATGGGCAGCTTAGATGATGAGTTTGAAAAATAAGGTGGGGCCTCACCAGCTAATATGCTTAGTTGCATCTTAGCCATGCTTCATTTCTATTAGAATACAATATAGAAGATTTATCCAGTGTAGTGTGGTCCCAGAGGGTCTCAGAGAATTTTTAACAAGCCATTGTGGAGAAGGTTTTAACGTTGGTCATCTGGACAATTTTTGCAGTCAAGACGTTTCGGCTAAACCAGAAGCCATTTTCAACTTTATGGTACTGGCTTAAGGCACTCCAAGGTTCGTTCAGATCATGTGGCCTAGCCCCTAACTCGTTTCCCTCTGGAGGTACATCACGGGGTTAATCATAGGAGTCCTAGGCAAAGAGGAACTTAACCCTTGTGTGTTCCTCCCAGTAGAGTTGTGTTGAAGTTCCTCTGGGCTCAATTTTATCCAAATTTATTTTTCTTATAGCTCAGCCATAAAATAACATACTTTTTTTTTGTTATATAATTTGGAGCTTATTTTCAGTCTGACTTCAGACTAATGTATTGATACCAAATGTTTTTTATTTCATTTTATTTTGGTTAGTAGGCCGTATTTTAGTAAAGATCAAAATCTCCTGCAGCTCTTAATTTCCATCACTGTACTGTGTTTGTCAAGTACAGTGGTGGAAATTAAGTTGATCTGCGTTATAAGAGAAACAAATTGGGGTCAAATTGAACTTTAACGTAACTTGTTTTTCAGACAGTTCTTATACAATGAACATTTTTTCAAATTTTAATTTTTGATAGAAATCATCCAAATGAACAAGTGGCCCAATTTTCAACCTATTTGATGAAGAAATGTCCAAGTTCTGCTGTGAGTGAGTTATTTTTTGGGGTCATAAATTACCGCAGGACAACACAAGGGTTAAACTGCCTTTGGAGAACCAACCCAACCAGCGGCAGGAACAGAACCGTCACGTGACACTACAGTTAAGAAAACTACAACATCCACAAAACGGACTACAATAAGCGCTCATTCTCTACTGCACTGATTTCAATGAGAACATGACGGTGTACTTAAATGACCCGAGTGTTTGCACATGAAATGTTGCTGTTGAAGGAAACAGCTCTGCAATTAACTCTACAAAATAGATTTGTGACTGAACAGTTTAAACATGAACCACAGCAAACATCTCTATGTAAACCCAAAACAGAATATTCTCTAGACTCACCATCAGCTGTCGCCTTTGGTCTGTCCTCTGGCCCAACACATATTCCATCCAAATCTGCGGCTGCCCAGAGTGACGCACAGGGCTCCGTCTATTCAAATTAACCATGAGGCTTTAATTAAGTTTCGTTTGTATAAACATTCTTATATAACGTTGGGTTTGTACAGATAGTTGATTTATATCATGTCTGAGACAATGGAACTTTTACTGCATTACAAATTCTTCGTGCAGAGATCGGCCGCACTGTATGTGGGATGCCTCATAGCTCCTTATCGCTGCTTTGGAAGTTTCCGAGGTTCCTATGCTAAAAAGCTATGAAAGAAAGCATACAAGCTCCTTTTCCTAACTCTTTCTAACTCAGCAGACGGTGACACACATCCAGTTTTGGCTTAGGAAACTTAGAGGCCAATTTGACTCATTCCCGAACAAGCCCAAGTCTCAAGCCATGGTCAAAGAAAAAAAATAGACATTTTTAACAGTTAATCCTTTATACCCTACATACATACATTTCTGAAAGAAGACATCCAAATAATTAAGGCACAACACATCATGACTCACATTCTCAACTTTCAAAAAAAAAAAAAAAAAAAAAAAAAAAACTTACAAAAATCATAAAATTAAAGACCCCAAAGTTAGACTCTTAAATGAAAAACACCAAAATGCTGCCCTTAAGTTTATTGTAAATAATTTACACAAGTTTCCCCATATTGCATTCATGTGATTATCATATGACCAGAGAAACACTTCAAAGTAAACGCAGCTGCAGTTTCTGTGCACGTCCATACACTATACCGATTGTCCACATCTTGGAAAAGGCTCACAAAGCAACATTTTGTGTTTTGTCCATCCTGGCTTGCTGTAGTTGCCTCACTACTGCAAGCTGCTCCTGTTTCTTCTTTTCCCATATACATCTTAAGACCATTCAGTTTGTAAATCCAGACGTTCAAAAAAAAAAAAAAAAATCACAAAAACATTTGCAGTGTATTTGTTCTTAAATAGTTATACAAAAGAAGGGGCTGCCTGGCTGACCATGTCCATAGTATTTTAAGTCCATATTGCAGTATTAGTTACAGGTACTCAAACTCCAGTGCTTGGTGTAATGCCAGCAGGTCAGAGTGACTGGATATCCTCCAGAAAGGCATGTTGTGCTGTAGAGAGAGGAGACACACAGATGACACACACATTAGTAAACCTTACATACAACGTGAATTTATCCTGGGAAATCCTATTTACACCATCTCAGGTCATGCAAGCTGCTCTAACGTAGCTTGTAGCTTGCTTTTCTAAAACACTGCAAACATAATCCATGCATTGTATTTTTTTTTTAAATTCCCAGCACCGTGAATGAATGAACAAACCCAAAGAGAAGAGAAGGACACATATTCAAATATGAAATATGTCACATTGCTGAATGCTATATGGAAAAATGTAAACGAAAACAGAATGCACTGGTTTACAATTTTGCGAGATCTTTAAACCATAATAAAGCATCAGGTCTTCCAAGTCTGAGAGAACACATATTAGAGTAAATGGCAATACATAAAAGACCTATAAACTATCATTTATTAGTTTTATTTATTTTTTCAGTTGCAAGCCATTGCATTCCATTTTTATTGTAAAAATTGCCCCAACTTTTATTTGTCACCTTTGTAAATATAGAGGGCCAACGAAACCCAAACAACAAGCAACCTGCTTTGAACAACAAAGCAGAATTCTGCATTGATATTATTGTCAATCATGACAATAATTACGGCTGTGATGAAAAAACAGGCATTTCAAGAATAAGCTGAAAAGTCCCAACTCTGAATAACTTTGCAAGTAAAAGTCTGAAAATCCACAATAGCAGAACAGAAAGAATCAAACAACCAGGGCAAACATCTACTAGAGCACACCAAGGCAGGCCTCGTCCAATCAGAGCTCACGCTGCTCGGGGTAGGCGGGGTCACGATGAGGTTACCTTTTTGGCCGCCTGCTCCTCTTCCACACCGTCCCCAATTACAACATACACTACTTTCCTGCCAAACCTTTGCATTATGCGCTCAAAGCAACTCTCTTTTCCTGCAACAAAAATAAACAGGAGGGGGACAGGTCAGAGGGGTTAAGAGTGTTTGTTTACCTGGCTGGCAGCATGCTCTTCATCCTTCCCATCGCCAATCACAACATATGTAATGTTAGTGCCAAAGCGGGAGACTATACGCTCAAAACAGCTCTCTTTGCCTAGAGACAAACACATGGCTTTCACAGCTTTTTTATTTGAGTAGATGCAAATTATCCTTGTATAGTACTTTATTGCACAACCAAGATTTATTTATTTTTTTAAATTAATGATGACAAATCTATACATTTCTTCATAGTCATAGTCTATGTTTTACATAGTTTTGGAAATATCAGTGACGAATCTCAGATCTGTTTTTATTTTATTATGCATTTTTTTTACAGGAATTTTTATTAAAGTTTTCATGAAAACAATGTGATGTTTAATCTAGACAAGGCAACAAACTACAGTTGCACATTTTCCCATTTTTATACTTTTTTGTACACGGCAAGTTATGTGCAGCAGGTCAGTGTGCACTGCTATGGATGTCATAGTTACAACTTTGTTACATGATGTAAATGATGTGAGACAAAGTGTGGTTAAACAAGATACAGTGACATTTGGCTTGAGTTTGACGGCTTTCTGTTGTGTAATGGTGAGTTAATTTGAAATTGGACGCAGTAACAGTATTTTGTAACTGCTGATAATAATAATAGGTCCGGGCCTGCAGAATCCCACAAGTCTCAGTTTTAATTAAGGCTTACTCATAATTGCATAGAAGTGAGTAGATTTAAACTAAATACTAGTAAAATACATGCCAATTTTACCAGCTATACAATTCTGTAAAAATGTAATTAGATACAAGATACCAGCTCATTTTACTCCGGTGACTTGAAGTATTGCAAATGCAGGTCTGTTCTTTCAAAACTGTATTGCTTTTCATTTTTTGTTTGTTTTTCCAAGTCTTGACTACAAATATGATAACAGTGGTAGTGATGGTAGTAGCAGTAGTAATGTTAGCAAAAGTAGCAATAATTCTAGTGGTGGTTCTCGGTGGCAAGAGTCAACAATTTTAACTTACTGTTAGAAATTCTTTTGTTGAGCTCTATTGGGGTAACGATATTTAGATTAGCCTCTAATAAAATGCCCAGATATTTCATGCAATTTTTATCTGTTTTTTGATAGCATTATTTAGTCCTTGTTTTGCAATCCTTAAGTAAGTCTTAAGTCCAACTCGAGCCTTGAGTCCTCTGCTTTGAGCTTCAAGTGATATCAGGTCTTTAAACCAAATTACTAAATACAGCTAATATTTTTGCAATGTATATACTGTTTAAACTAAACTGTACTACTACTAAATTCATGGTAATACAGAAAGGATGTAACAATATCTGAATCATTTCTGTCATAATACAAAGAATTACCGTAAGATTTAAAAGTGCTCAGTAAGAGTTATTTTGTCATCTAGTCTGCGCTGAAATGGCACAAAAGATCATAGTCTATATATTTCTCAAATTTTTAATCTGTTGCTGCAACAAAACAGGTAACAACTAAAAACTTGGGGAGGGACATGTTTCAGTTTGTTCCTGTAAAATAAAGCACTGAAAGTATCAGCTGTATAGTGAAGAGTAAAAGACATTTTTTTATTTTTGTTTTTGAGAAGAACTGAGTCACCTCCAGCCAGAGGGCTCAAGTCCAAGTCCAGTCTCAAGTCAACAAAACAGTGACTTATAGGTACAGTATGTAACTTGCTGATGGTGGCAGAACCTGCATGATTCCATGGAAAAAGAAATTTAAACAATACTTCAGAAAAATTTTCACGAAGATATATATACGTTTTATGTCATACTGTGGAAGATTATAGCAAGAGAAATAACATTTCCATGGAAACAAGCATGAAGACACGCTTCTGCAGTCCAAATAAGGGTCAGGTTTCTGGGGATACAAGCCCGTTCCCGGTAAGGATGCATGTTTTTCTAGGTTTCTCAATGCAACAAACTCCAAAATTTAAAAAGGAAAGTTAGTTTGGCTAAAAGTTACATACTGCGGCTTTAAGTTTGGCTTGAGTCCAAATCAGAACCTGCAAGTCTCCAACTCTGGTATTTAGTGATGTAGCTGTTGTGTCTGTGTTTTTCTTACCTATTTTTGTTGCACTGTAAATATTTTCAATAGGAAACACAGAGCCAAGACTATATAACAGAACTTTAGCCAAAGCTGGGATGAGCTGAGTCGTCGTCACCAACACATTTACACAATTACTCCTACAGGATCAAATATAAGAGTGGTTATTTAACCAGAGAAGATGAAATAATGGAACTAATCATAATGCGTGTGTTACCTGGAGCTGATGATGGATAGAGACTTGAGTGCGTGTGTGAGCCAAGAGTCGGTCAGAGCCTCCACCTCTGCTCTGAGCTGCAGCCAGGCATCTCTCTTAGCTGGACCCAAAAGGCCTACAACATGCAATAGCACTGATTAAACCTAACAATGTGAAACACAGGACATGTACTACATTTCAGATAAGTAAATGTCATATTATGGTAAAGTGAAAATATGTAGAAAAAAGGAATAACATTCATCAATTTCAACCATTTTACACCTAAAGCTGTATACTGTAAAGAGGTAAATCATGAAAAGGGTTATTTATGATTTAATAATAATAATACTACCTCACTTTATTCTAAAGAAGTACTCCATGAGATTCAGTTTATTTAAGAAGTTGTTTTTCCACCAGTGAACGTACATTGTCTCAGACACAAGTAGAAGCAGACCCATGAGGAGTGCCTTACCCCCCACATTGTTTTTGTATGTGCTATACAGCTCTTTGACGCGGCGGTAACGGAAGGCCAGTTTCCTCATCCAGTCGACACCGCCGCGCACGCCCGTAGCCAGGCACAGGTTGGCGCTGGTTGCAGCTGCATGGAAGCCATCAGTTGCAAAACTGTAAGTACTGTCAATAATAATGATATGTTTTATTTGAAAAATCTGCTCTGGTCAAACATTACAACATTTGTGGATTCATATTTATATCCACTTTAGTACAAATGTACAGTATATGTTAATTGAAATTATTAAATGCAATGGAGATACTATAACTAATAATAAGTGTGGCCAATTATACATTTTCATTAAAAAATATTCTCACCTCAAGTCTTGACCATTGTCATCAGATGATACATCATCAATATGAACCTGATCACACTCCTGAACAAGACATACAACAGAAATATCAGGACTATTTTATTACCACTAGAGGGCAATGGTAGCATGTCAGATGTTGACAGCTCTATGAAACTAAGGGTACAAACTTGAAAAATACGCTGGCTGTATAAAGTGTTTATTTTCCGATGAATAAGGCCTACCTCTAAGTCGTTGAAGAATAGGTGAGTGTCTGCCAGGTTGAAGATCATCTCCTCCATCCTGAGGCCCAGAGTCACAGCCATGGGAGGGTCCTAAAGAGAGAGATCATTCAGGTCAGTGAATTGACAAACCTATATCTACAAGTGTTCATATAGCTATCTTATTTACTTAACTTATTTTAACCTATTGGATGCTTTACTACTATTCCCCTGCCCCCACAGCCCAGGGGTGTCTCACTTCTCTACACAGATGCTGACAGGCAGGTTGCACTTGCTCTGTCTCATCATCATTCCTCTGGCCTGTAGGGTACGTGTCGTGGGACACTGTCTTTACATAAACAAGGTAAAGCCTATGTGGCATGTGAATGGTTTAAGGGGAGCACATTGCGCTGCCAGTCCCAGCTCAGCTGCAAAAAACATCATCTGTGATAGGTCAGCGAGGGTCGACAGCTCACTGCGTGATTCGCTGACGCCGTCAGACTACCAGAATAGACCACAGCTACAGGAAGGACTGAGGAGAGAGGGAGAGTGTTGGAGAGGTGGGAAAGGGGAAGGGTGGGAGAGTGTGGGAGG
This sequence comes from Periophthalmus magnuspinnatus, assembly GCF_009829125.3. Taxonomy (NCBI): domain Eukaryota; kingdom Metazoa; phylum Chordata; class Actinopteri; order Gobiiformes; family Gobiidae; genus Periophthalmus; species Periophthalmus magnuspinnatus. The sequence continues at coordinate 15,739,921 of NC_047149.1, forward strand.
GAGGAGGGAGTGACGAGAGAGGGGGAGTGTTGGAGAGGTGGGAAAGAGGAAAGAGTGGGAGAGTGTGGGAGGGAGGTGGGAGTGACGAGAGAGAGGGGGAGAGTATGGGAGTGGGGCTGGGAGAGGAGGGGGGAGAGAGTGATGGGAGAGAAAAGAAGTGAGGGCAGAGAGGGGGAATGAAGGGAGAGAGAGGGGAGAGGGAGGGAGAGTGTGAGGGGGAGAATGCGAAAGTGAAAAGAGAGTGCGTCTGACACTGTCAGCAGCGGTAAACTCATTCACTTTTATTGTTTTGAGACAAGAGGCATTTGAGTTTGTCTTTCAAGTAATGATTGAGTTGGCCCAAAGCCAAGACAGAGCTAGAGTTGTCAAAACAGTCAAAACTGAAAATGATCATTTCCCTTGAGGGGCAGAATCTGGCTGCACTCCAGGTCACAGAAAGCCTTTTATTTATCTGGTAAATTAAGTCAACCACAACACCTCAGTCACATAGACAGAGAATCGGTTTTCAATCTCCACATGTCTACTGCTTCTGGAAGATAATGCAATTGACTAAAAATGAATAACTAGTCCTGACTTATACATACAGCACATTAAGAGTCCAGATCCAAAACACAAGCATACCTAAATGTTTTATGTAGGAGGATATCGGCCTGGTGGTTGCTATGCCAACAGTGAAAACACTATTTTGGGCGAGGTGTGAACAGACACAGCTGCCACTATATGTCTTGAGGTCAGTAGCAAACGAGAGAAAAAACACTTTTACGATTAATGCATATTCTTCAAAGATGTGACAGTCACTCTTCAATGGTAATCATGTCATGTCATTATTCATGTATTGGTCAAATCTGCACTTTTTCAATCAGTGACCTCATCTTAGGGCTTTGGTACATTAACTACAGCGTAAACTCAGCCAGCCTCAGAGGTGCGGGTTGTCTCACACTCAGACACACATTTACAGCTCTCCCGGGCCTAACCCATTAAAATCTACTTCCGAAACTTAAATGGAGCAACATGCCCTATTTTCATTCTCAGTCATACAGCTTATGCCAGTATAACTGTGAGCTAAATCTATTTCTTGCCTTTGTCAAATAATATATCTGTGAACTTTTGTGGACACCAAAAAACACCAAGTTCAAACCGAACCGTGGCTTCAGGAAACAATGTCACCCAATAAATTATGACCACATAGGGTGAGCCACATCAGAGCCAAGTGTTGTAAAAATTAAAGCAACTATAAACAGTGGAGCTGCTATGCTAGAGAATACGAGAGACCACCAAATACGCTTAGTGCATGGCTGAAATTTAATTATGACAGAAATAATGATTACATGATACTCTACTGACACCAAAAGACCTACATAACATTTATATTAGCTTAGTAATGTTTTTTTTATTATCATGAATTACGTCACAATAATTGACCAAAGAGCACTGACAGATGGTGTAATAGAACAGACTGACAGAACCAAGTTGGTGTGAGCTGGTAACTGCATCCAATAGATAGTGTTACATTTGTGTAGTATGCAACATAATTTTAAAAAGCTTTTTGGATGCTCTGCCATATATTCTGCTCCAAAACAAATTTTATGTTGCAATTTCCTCAATTTACCTGAACAAAAAGATACATTGTTTTAAACTTGAGGAATTACTCATATCCCAATGTAAATTATAATATAAAACTATCATAAACAAATGAGCAATCAGAAGGCATACACATTTTACAGCTTACCTTGCCATATTTTTGTGCATAAGATCCTGTGAGTAACGAATGGAAGACAATTATCGTCTCATCCAAGTCCCATACAAAAACTCTCTGTTGAAAAAAAAAACAGTTTTTAAATATAAGCTACACATTAAACGGGATGGTTTATGTGTATCTTTATGATAGTTGGAAGTGTCCCATGTTTTTGTACTGTTACCTCCAGGTCGCTATCAGGGGGAGGGGAGGGGTTATTTTTGCGACCCCGTCCCCGCGACTTGGACCCCCCACTCCGGCATGCTCGATCGTCCAACTCTTTGATGGGTGTGGAGGGGCTCTGCACTGTGTCAAAATCCGCTGAGATCATACACAAACAGAAAACTAAACATTTTCAAAATTTACAAATGATCAAATATCAGCCTTGAACAGTATAGCCATTCACAATCTATAGCATATTTACAACATTGGGGCAACAGTAACAGTAATGATGTGGCCTGCGCATATCCCACAGGTGCTGCGGCCTTGTATCCACTTAGAGAAAAGTCATAAGTCAAAGTTGAGCAGCTATAGCCATGTTGTCAGGTTTAATAACTCAAAGTAATTGGCAAGACAGATCATGTTCAAATCCCCACCTCACCTATAACATGGAGATTTAAGGCCATGGTTGGAAGTGCTATAAATAAGACTAGTAGAAAATGTAATCCAAAACTGTGCATAACGTTATTCACAATATTCACATTTGTGCCCATTTTTTAGTATCCCAGTCAATGCCATAAGCTTCTACTGCTACTTCATAACCAGAACCAGACCCAAAGCTTCGCCTCCCATTTTGTTATGTCTCAATCAGAGAGAAAGGGACGGGGCAAGCGAGGGGGTGGATGAAGAGGAAAAGAGGAGGACAAGTCAACATGGGGTGAAAGAAAAAGTGAGAAAGTGGCAATGAAATTATAATATCCAATTATCAAGCTATAGGTTGAAAAAAATAGTTGTATGTTATTTGATGTATTTATATTTTTACAGTAAAACAAATAAATGGATATGAAATTAATGTGTGCCCAATGATATGTTAATGCAGCCATTATGGATAATTACATTTGCCGTCACTTTAATACCAATACCACCAATATGTGTGTCCATGACGATTTCTATACAAGCCAGGTTCATTTTATTTTTATGTAAATATAGTTTTGAACAATTATTTTTCCTCAAAGTGGTTGGAAATTAATGGATTAGTATATGACATGTAAATGCCTTTACAGACCTGGATGGAGTTCAGCTGCTTGTCCCGTCATGGCAGGGGAGGGGTCCTGTAGTTGGTAGGCTGTGGTTGAGCCTGTCCCATCCACGCTGTTGGAGGGTATATATCCCCCATAAGTGGAAGTGGAATAATACTGGGCATACTGGTTTTGGCCAAACGTTGTATATGACGGATAGTCCTGGAGAGACCAAGCAACATAACATAAAATATTAAGCATGAAAAAAAAAACAGGAAAAAGAGTGAGACAGATTTGCTTTGGTGTTCCCTTTTGACCTTTTTATCTTTTATTCCCTCTTTTCTCAAGGACAATTAAATCCTTGTGTTGCTAGTTTTATTGGCCCACTGGAGATAGACGCTTTTATTAGTTGGATCTTTAAACCTGTCACTATGTTCTACTATAAGCCCTTATAAAATAGGAATACCATGAATGCTGACTTTGTAATATATAACATACATTGACAAAGGATTTACTAAAATGTCACTTTTAATTCTTTCATTTCAAATTATATTCCACAATGGCCCAGTCTTACAGTCAATGTTGCAAACACAGATCAAAACACTGAAATCCAGCTTCCACCATTTCAACACCAGCACTGAACAAAAGGCCTTCAGCATAAAGTTATTTGTTCCTGTCCTAAATTATTCTTTTGCAGCTTGTGTAACTGTACCTGCTGTGTGGCAGTGTAGTTGGCGGGGTTGGAGTTGTTAGTTGTGTAGAGGCCTGAGGATGGAGTAAAACTGGAACCTAAGGGAACAAAAATACAAAATATACATTATAGTTGCACCCCTGGACAAATTGACAACATTTCCTCTAACAAAGGAAGAAAGATAAAACTGAAAACAGAAGACTGATGCCAACAGTATATGCTTGCAGTATACACATATCATACCATATAAGGTGCCATTTTAGTTGATTAATTTGGGTAAAACTATGTCAGACACTAAGATAAAGTGTGTTTAGAGCTTCGAATATGGCCATATGCTATAACTAAAAAGAGTGAATCTTGAGGATAAATTAAGAATGCTTTTACTTATTATAGGAGGTTTATAAAGTAAATACATAAACCAATTAGACTAGCATTAAAAAAACAAATAAGTAGAGTCTATAATAGGTGCATGCATTTTCCATAGTGGATAATAAGTATTATCTACTAGTATTCTTAGCAAACACAAGTTGTTTACAGGTTAAGGAAGCAAAAGTAGGTTGTTTGGAGTTGCACATTCTCCTCTGGATGTCGCCAAAAACACAAATGATTACAGACCTGGCATCTGATAGGGGGAGTAGGCAGTCTGTCCTGGCTGTGGTGTGGTGAACCCAGGGCTGTAGCTGAGGCCTGTCTGGAGGGGCGACTGGCTCTGGGACAGGCCGCTCTCTGTCTTTATACCCGGCAACATCACTCCCAAATCTGAACAGATTTTGTAGGACATTTAGACAAAAGGAACGAACAGTATATTTACACTGGTCTGAGGCCTTACCGTATGTGGACAGTCCATATGGCTGCCCTGTCTGAGGGTAGGTTGTGTAGACAGTGGATTGCTGCATGTTGCTGAACTGGGGTTGGCCCGGGTAGGACGGCATGGGAGGAGCCGTGGGAGTTGAGAGGATGTGAGGGTATGGCCTACAATGTAGAGAACAAGATGAGCTTCCATGTTAGTGTGACATCTAACAGATACCATAGCAAGATGTTTATATATCAATCTTCCAGAAACTGACAAATGAAGTGTACTGATGGATGCTCTTTTTAGTCCAAATAAATGTTTATTATTTGCACAAGTTTCATCACAAAATATCTGTATGATTCAATATTTGCTATAACATAATTAACTAATCGTTTTCTACACTGTGTAACAAATAGCAAAAAAGTTACTTACTTAGACGGATACAGAGGTGGAGAGTACTGATGGCTTGATCGAGGGCTGTAGCCGCTGCTGGTGATGACTGCAAACACAAATGCTGGTCAGAGAAAAATACTTCAGGTTTTAAAAAAATGTGATACTAAATAGTGAAATTTGTGGCTGTATACGGCAGAACCAAATATTTTTTCAATGTAATAAACAGAATTTGAATATTGCGACTGAACAATAGCCATATTTGTGTAGTAAGTGGGTCCCTGCAGAGGCATTGTGATGGTGTGTGGTCATTGAGACGTCAAATGTAGAAATGACATGCTCCCTACTGCATTTAAACCCTGTGTGACATCAGCCATAGGTCAGGGTAATGCTTTATAAAGACACCCATAAACAAGGCTGTGCTTTGTGATGGGGCCACCTGAGGACAAGTCATTCTTCATAGGCGGCTGCTGAGAGCTATCAGCAGCCGCCCTCACATCAGAAAGGTGCAATGTGTTCAGTACAGTGTGTTTAGTGTGAAGCACCTGAGCCCGCGTACGTGTCCAGGACTGTATCTCCCGATGTGGTCACTGTGTCACTGTTGTTCATCGGCTCTGTTTTGACTGAAACAAAAATTAAACAACACGTTTAGACACAACATACTGACAATACAAAACATCTTATGAATAAAAAAGTATATAATCCCAAGAATAAAACATGCAGATCCAACAGGACTCATAAATAGTGTTTCTATTTTCAGAGCAAGTTGTGTAAGGATTATATAAGATTCAACCTATTTACAATATCAGAAATATTCTTTCTAAATATTAATATATTTGCACTCATGGAGTTTATTAAAAAATATATATATATATTTTACAATTAATATATCATTAATGTCTACATTACCACAACTTTTATAATGTGATAGTGAAATTTTATGCATCTCATATAACCCCCCAAAAATAAAGAAAAAAAGTTCAAACTGCAAGTAAAACTTGTATCTATGTATATTGCATTATAAATGAAATTATTTCACAAGCAAACGTCACTGCATAACAAACAAAAAGCACAGCATTTCCAAAACGAACAACAGCAGGTCTATGGTGGGCCTTGGGGACAGAAACCACTCTTTTGAATTCATTCACACACATGCACCTTCTGTACCATAGTCCTTGGAGCCTGAGGCGGGGGGCGGGCTGCTGCAGCCCAACAGCCAATCAGCCGTGTTTAACACTGTCATGTTTTCACCTAGAGGGCGGAAGACGATTAGGACATCACTCACTGAGATCCACAAGCCAAACCCACTGCTGAATGGTTAGGATGTTATAATGCTTTGGCTTCACTTTACATGCTGTGCTTATTGATTTTGCACAATTATTCCTATCTTTAAACCAATAGATTGAATGTTATCACCAAACCATCTGAGAATTACATTTACAACTTAATTTTTCTTCACAGAGGGCTACACAGACCCTCAAATTGTGATGAGGACAGATGAGTTGCCATGGCACTGGCTGATGTCAGGTGAAGAGAATGCTGGGTATGCAGTTTGTTTTGGCTGCAGAATGTCTTCCCTGCTGCACTCTGCATAAGCCATTAACCATGAGCTCATCAGAGATGATTACATGTGGTCTGATACGGTCTGAACACAGCGGCCGCAGCATGTCACATCAAACTTTCCAAAAGAACTAATAAAAGTGTTTTTTATGGCAAGTTAAAGGGCCGATAGATCAAAGCATCGCCCTGAACTTACACACTTAAAGTGAATGGTATTACATCAATCTGTCTTGTCAAAAACAATTGGAGTGAAAAGGACTAAAAGAGAATGAGACAGGGTCAGAGGTGAATGAAAAGAGGAAAGAATTGGAGAGAGAGAAAGAAAGAGAGAGAAAGAGGCTCAGTGGTGCTGACATGTAAAAGAGCGTTGATGCTTTAATGCTCTTGTCGAGGAAATAGTTTCCAGTGGGACTTTGGGCTTGTGCTCAAATAAATACTCTACTACACAGCACATGCTGCCAGAGAGGCCTTCAGTCTGTTTACACACAGTCTGATGTGGTGGAGTTAATGTCTGTGCATGCACTGGTCTATGCCCTTCTACATTTGTCTCATAAGTTTCTTATTTAGATGTGTGTGTGTGTGTGTGTGTGTGTGTGTGTGTGTATATATATATATATATATATATATATATATATATATATATATATATATATATATATATATATATATATATATATATATATATATATATATATATATATATATATATATATATATATATATATTTATAAGAAATACATTTTGTAAAGTTTTTTGGAAATGTTTCAGTGTAGCAGCTTAGATTTGTGTTATTGTATTTCACTGTGGTATCTCCACTTACCCCCTGTGCCATTGGTGGTGATGGAGGGGCTGCCCAGACTGTCCTTGTCCAGCTTGGAGCCTGTCGAATCCCCAACTCCTAAACAGTTGTGAGGACGCGCTAGCTCCTGCATTTCCATAGACCTGAAAAAACACACTGCATTTACAAACGTAAGACTAGATGAACTTGGAGGTGAGCACATTTTTGACACTATCACCTCACAGTCATCACAAACCCACATCTCCCAGCAGCCTTAGCCCACTCTAGCATGTGTGCAGGACATAGTCAGCAGGCCACAGGCTCTTTATAGAGTGAGGGGGTGTGTATGGGCTCCAACACAAACCCACAGCCTTCCAGCGTGCTTTACTTTTACAATGTGTTCCACATGCAAGTGGACCAGGCCGCACATGAGGTGGGAATGTAGTCTGTGTGAGAGGAAGTTCATAAAGACTCAGCTACATTTGGAGCAGGTTTAGAACAGGAGATTTAGTCTTCAATACAGAGTATTTTCTCCATTTGGCTGAATATATACCAAACATATAGATCACTTTGGTATGTACTTGCAACTGAAGTGATAGTATTGAAATTGTCTAAATGGCATATTTAATTTGCACGTATCCTGTTCTAACCTGCCTAATTCTCTAGTCTGCATAAACATTATCTTTCGTTATCCTGCCATATCTACCCTACCCATTGAATGTCTAAGCCTGTTCTGCTGCTCGCTCTGGCCGGTCACACTTGTGCTCTCATATGTTACTTCAAAGCTTACAATGATACACAGTGGGAGCTAACCAAATGAGGGCTGCTGTTCTCCCTGTGTTTACTCTGTACTTGTGCATCTGTGTCGCGGTCTGGACCTAGGCCACACCAGAGCTATGGGCCGCAAGCATCACACATGACTGGAAGCCACAAGCAGACTGACAGGTATAAACATATAGCTTTCAACTGGATAAAGAGGCAGCCAAAAGATAAATACTCCACATCAACGGCCTCTGTCAAAACCATGCTTTATTTACAGCTAAACAGTCAATGCTGATGGCTCTTTTAACATAAATGGCAACTATCAATTTGTGCAAAAGATTAGCAAGGCGTGACAAATCATTTTAAGTAAAAGTTTTTACGTTTGGGTCACGCTGGTCATTATCTTTAAAGGTGACCGTAACAAGACATATATTTGAGTGGTCTTTAGACATTACATTCTTTAGTACTATAACTTTCTGCAGAGTACTGTATTATAACTTAGTTACTTTACCCAGTCAAACAATCTTAAAATAAATTGCAAATAAATGTAAAGAGTTTAAGCAGACTGTACAATATTTTCCTCTGTTGATTGTTCCAGCTCTCCTCATTTGTCTTTCCCTTTTGTCTTTCAGCACCAGGAAATGATTCTGTCTTCTCTTGTCCATTTCTTGCTTGGTGTTTCATAAACTCCTTTCCCTGTTTTTTACATTATCGCTGGCTGCTCATAAATACGCTGCATCCTATTAAAACACACAGCTGAGGAAGACTAACATTGCTGCTTTCTATTTTCCTATATTTCCTATATATTTTTACTCTGAGGCGTAAGTGCCTAAAGGATTATTGGGAAAAAATAAATAGATTATTTTCTATGTTGTTAATTTTTACGTTTTCATTCAAATGTTCACCCTCATTGAAAAAAATAACAACAAAATGGTCAATGAGTGACAGTGTCAGTGGTGCAGATCCACAAGATTTGTAAACCCAAATCTCACACAGAAGAAAAAAAAAAGTTCTAAATGATCACAATTCCAGGGGAGGCCTTATATGCTGTGTTTTGCTTTTGATACAATAATGGTTTCAATGTGACTTTGGTTTGCTGTGTATAATATTAGTTGGGGTGATTTTGGGAATGAATGGGCATTTAGTTATTTCAATGTTAAAAGCTTGTAACTAAACTAAACAGTTTTTTTGTGAATTACATGCCTCAATTCTCAAACCAAAAGCCTACAGAGAGCAAAGTACAATTTACAGTGTTGCTCACCTGGAGCTGGAGGGGTCTGGAACATGAGAGTCACTGTGGGATTTCTTTACCTGCAGCACATGAAACAAAAAAATAAAAAAATTAAACCGTCTGTATCAAATAATAACACAAGCATTAAATCATTAGCTGAGAAGGCAAGATCTGCTTATACAACAGAAAAGTGTATGCATGTGTGTGTTTAAAGGTCCCATATAAACATAAGGCCATGCCGAGTGTAGCTGTAGCCACCACTGTGACAGAAGCGTTAACTACAGCTAAGTGACACATATTAACTTTCTCTCGTTCACCCTTGACCCTGCTCCATCGTGAGCTCCGCCCCCCTCCCCACCAGCCGCAAAGAGTTGAAAGGTCACCACGGGGTCATGTAAGGTCATGGTCCTCACTCTTCACCTTTTAATGGGTCACTGTTGGCACTAAACCCAGCCCTAACTATTGGTGGGCGAGTGGGGCATTTGGTTGTGTCAATCACTTGCGACTGGAACTTTTCCTTCATGCTGTTCGCTAAAACAGAAGAACCATAATGCAAACACAATCCATTCATGGCAGAACGTCCTGGGTGCGCTGAGGTTTGGGGGCTCTGTGTGTGAGCAGCAGACAGCACACCAGTGGTTCTCTATTAAAATTCCTGCCTCTTATTTGGGAGAGGAACTAATTAGAACGGTAACTGTGGAGTGGGGTACAAGCCAATGTGGACCAGCTGCCCTGTAATCACTGTGTCAACACTGAGGAGGTGTAGGGCACGCGCAAGGTGCCAAACACACACCCACATGGAAAAGACTGAGATGGGATGCCAAATCTGCACAACCAAATCCAGCTATTTTCAAGTCGTGGGTTTTGAGGGCTGAGTGCAATAATTCTGTTGAGTATTGCAATGTGGTTGACATTGTTTCATCTCAAATATTAGGATAGTAGATATATGTTCCAATACATTTTATCAGGAGCTATAGTCATAGTATGCAACTGGGATTAAAATATTATCTTTAGCTAGCCTGAGCATGTGTTCACACTTCACATTCACTGAATCAAAACTGGTTCTAAGAAGGCATTGAAACTAGACTAGACTAGGGCTGAATCTGGATTAGAACAGTACTCAACCCCATCAGAACAAAAATGCGCTCAATTTAGGACTAAAAAAGAGGAAACAAATGCCATAAAGACTATACAGAAAGAACTGATATGAAACTCAGGTGGATGTTCTGATGAACGGTCTTACCCAGATCTTAATTGGATTCAACCTGGACTGGTCTAAACCAGATATAAGCCAGGAGTAATTCACAATAAAAACAAAACACAGCATATAAAGCCTCCCTTAACGTAAGTAAACCAGTGATTTTAACCAGAACTGAAAATAACACATTAGCAATATAATGTGCAGTTTCTCCCAATTTGAAAGTAGGACAGCAGTTAAGTATGTGCATAAACCATGGACATAGGTCTGTGTATGGCTCTGATTAGGGGATCCAGCTGAGAGCCAATAAGGAGCAGCACTTAGATGTTTCAGGCTTTTGAGGTTAGTCAGTCCCCTCGCCTGGATCACTTTACACACATGCACGCACACACACTCACACACTTTCATGTCACGTTTCATGCTTTGCTGAAATTTAACAAGACTGTCAGTCACGAAATCAACAGCACGGCCACGGGAAACGCCATTCCACATGTAACACACACACATACGATATAAGGAGGAAAACTCATAATGGAGATTGGCTCTTCTTGACACAGTTGGTGAAAATACAAGCACTTTGATCCAAGCTTTTATCGCAGTTTACAGCCAAGGACATCCTGACTGTTAGCCACTGATTCAACAGACATACCGGTACTCAGTCCTCCATTGCAATTTTTTTTTTTTTTTTTTTTTTGCTGATTTTTCCAAATCATTTTCATATGATGGTTTTCTATTAAAAATAAATAAAATAAATACATGCTTTTTTTCTTCTCCTGTGTCACCAGAGCTCTCTAAAGCATATACTGTAGTTATTCAAAACCAATATATTAAGTATCGATACTTAAATAAAAAAAGAAAAAACATAAAGAGGACAACTACACCACATGGTACTATAGTATAACACACCCTGCCATTATGTAGTGTTAAAAATGACATTTAATATATTGTCTAGAGATGTGTTTTGTGATAGTGAAATTAGTACACTTAAATTTTTATAAAGAAAATACACACTGATTATGTCCCAAAAATAAAAAAGTTCTCTGTCATGTTTCCAGTCCCATTTGACATTTCATAAGTTGGTATATTTTGCCAAGCATTGCAATACATTTAGGTGACAAACTTTATGAAATCCCAATATCATGGAAAACTGACTTTGAACCCTGACTGTAGTTTGCAAACACTCATGCATTACCAATTTCTAGCCTACACAGTAAAACAGCTGGTTTAATTAAATAACAAAACCCCATTGCCCAGTCTCCCTCATGGCAACAATCACCAAAAAGAAACCATTTGTGTCACCTGACCCATTCACATCGGTGACCTTTGACCTCGTTGGCCTAGCTGACCGCTCTCAAACACAAGCTGGCGTCCCCGGCTGCTCCAGAGGGACACTCGCGGATACCCAGGCTAATTAGCACTAATAACAATGGTTTATTTAAGGCAATGACACAGTGCTATGTTTGTGCTGTTAGCTGCTAATAATATTAATCAGTTAATGGCAGCGATGACAGAGCAAGAGCCTAGTTTGACCCTTAAAGTAAAACAGTTATAAGAAACAGCATATATGAATCACTGGAAAACATGCAAGTGTGGTCTAGGCTGAAGATATTTTCCTACAGATTCAAAGTTAAATGTATTTATTTTATTTATTTTTTAACTGCTAGAATAAGCCACCTAATTAATACTGAAAACACAGAGACTGAGCTTCTTATTTGAAATTTAAAATGTGTTTATTATTTAAAGCATTAGCACTTTGTCTTTTATACAAATGTAACAGAGTAAATAAAGTTGGGATATTAAACGATATGATATTTCAATTTCTGCTGCATAGTATTTGTTGTTTTTAGGCATTACTTGCTTTTTTTCTACTTTACAATTTGTGGTTACTACTTTATTACTGTTGTGAGTTCACAATATATTTTTAAAAGTACAACATGAAATACTGATTTAAAATTAATCTAAAATAGAAGATTTTTTTTTTTAAGTATTGAACATGGCCTTTTAAGAATGTCCTTACCTTAGCTTATATTCAGGTTACTCGGCTATCCTATTAGTCCCAAAAATCATTCCGAATGTGTACAATCCACCAGTGTCCACTGAGTTGAATGGCAGTGCCAAAGTCCTCCACTTTGACAATTCACTTCCAGTTGCTTTTGATACTTCTCCCAAAATAAAGAAAACACTAAAACATGTTACATGTTTTGATTCAAGACCATAGCTACAAAACTGTCCTGCACTGCATTTTAGGCACACTTCTCTCACTCTTCTATGCCTAGGGCAGTCCACACTCCACTACGTATCGCACTGCTGCTCTCCACTACAGGCGAACACTTCTTTCCTCTCGTCCCCTCCTTTGCCTCCTCCCTCCTTCCCTCTCTCCTCCTACCTCAGCTGTCACTCTTTATCAGCACACCCGCATTTACCACCACGCAACTTTAACGGGCAGATATGGGCTTGGGATGAAGTTGGGAATGATATAAGAGAAAGCAATATTAAGGTAGTTATATAAATCTTGTGTAAATCACAGTTTTATAATCATCTCACATTGATCTTGTATAATAAACATTACACAACAAGCAGGAATGCACATGTGTCTTTATGGTGTGGTACAGGAGTTCTGAAAACACTATAGAATTTCATGAAAAATGCATAACTAAAGGAGGATATAGTTTCTACAGCCGTTTGTTGGTTAATATCGTCTTTACAGTTACGAGATAGGGCCAGTTCCCTCATGTGTAATTAGGGCTGCGTGATATATATCAAAAACGTTATCACATTTTTTCTCAAATTGATTGATCAAGATTTTTGATCCTATTTTGTTTAGTCTTTTTAAAAAACAGATTATGAATACTTTACTGAACACAAACAGACTTTTAATTAATGCCATTCAGCACAAAATAGTCACAACTCTGCTCAAAAACACATACTTTTACTTAGCTTGATTAAAAAATACAAGCATATCATTGGTGGTTATTGAATTGACTGATTCACAGCCCTACTGTTTGTATACATGTAACTCATGTGTATATTAACACACAAAACTAATATTGTAGTACTGTAATGTAATGTCTTTTTTTATTGCTTCACTCTATTGAATGAAATACATTGCTAAAACAATGTGGACTAAATACTGATTCCAAGTATCCTATTGTTCATTTAAAACACTTTTGTATTAGCCTGATAAATACACAATGTAACTGTCTACATTTCCAGTGGAGGTATACTGTCTTGCTGTGCAGTAACGCACAGGCCAGACCATAAAGTTCACACCATGCATTTGACCCCACATCGACACACACTCCACACACACTCCACACACACTCCACTCACGCACACATATTCAGGATAATAGAAACCAGACAGGCCCTACGTGCTCTACAGAGACCTGGACCTGAGCTAGGAATGACTGGAGGAGGGAGAATACACGCCTGCCTCATGTCTGAAGATGGCACTATTTCACTGTCATTATTTATTACCATGTACATAGATAGTAAGGTCATTTGAGTTAAGTTTTTTCATTTTTCTCAAAAGTGGAAGTGGGTCGAGCACTCAAAATAGTAGCTTTGCAGTAAATATACCATAACTAAATTGTCATCAAATAGCTGAAAATTAACCTGTATTTAAAGTAGTATATAGTGTATTACTTTTTATGTATACTAGTTATATAGTCTTATAATGAAGACTAATGAATCACAACAGTTCAAACTCAAAGATGTTGAAAAGAGGAAATCTTTTGATTGTGGTTCTGTTGAAGTAGGACTCATGATGTGCATTGACCCACGGATCGCTTTGGACCACGGCCACTGTCTCCCCACATGCAGCCCCCATCTTTAGACTAGTCTCCATGGTGACAACACCTATCGTCCAATAAAGACTCTGATTGATAGACTGTCTGTGCGGCCCCGTGCAGCTCAGTGTGTGAGCATGTGCACGAGGTAGGAGCGTGCACATGGGGGTAGCTGTCAGAACAGATTACGGTGTTGCAGGAACGCTTGACAACTCAAGCACTTTATTATTAGCCACGCTGGACCCCAACAGGAGGGGTCGTCCAAAAACATCGCCAATGAAATATTTTCACAGCAAGAGGAGAAGGGAGTGCAGCTAGGCGTCCCCAAACACACCTGATGAGAAGTGATCTACAAAAGAACAAACACACATGTGTCCACCACATCAGAGGCCCAGTCCTAGAGAGGACAGTGTCAGAGACACGGGACACGCTCAGAGCTCTTGTTTACATTAGCAGTGTGAGGAGACAGGGCAGCCTGTCTCTTTAAGAGGCCCTCGAGAAAGACTTTGGTCTTCAAGTGGAACAACAGTAGTTTGTCTCAGTCCTGTCAGATAAGTGAGTCGCAAAGCACTAGCCCCTCAAGTCAGCTTTGCTTTAGACACGCAACAGTGTTTTGACTGCTCATTTATAATCACTTTATAACTACACTACAAATATTTCATATTCACGTTTCAAATGAAATGTCATTGATCTGTCAAAGAGTCCCCATAGACAGACATTTTAGATAATACAACAACTGCCCACTTGTGAATGATGCTGTTGTACAGTTTGGTGCATTATTACTCTTAATTCACAATGGATGAGCACAACTGACTTGAAAGCTGGGTGACATGTCTTGCCCAAGGACATACGAGTATGCAAAGCGAGGATCCAATTATTATTGTTTTACTTAACAGTAGCACACTCTTAAGGCCTTCCTTTGACATGGTGCTAAGCTTGAATAAATACAGAATGAAAAAAGAGCAAATCAAAGATTGTGATGCTGCATCCATGTTAAGGTTTATTAAAAAAAAAAAAAAAAAAGATTCCAGTTCTGCACATACTTTTATTGCAACACTTTGTGACAGGCTACAGGCCTCACCTACAAACCCATGATAGTCCTCTGACTGCTACTGCATACTAGTAATACTCCCACCACTGCCTCAGAGCCCATGCTCAGCCGGTGCTCCTGCCTTTAGGACTGGGTACATTTCTTCCCTTTTTGGTATCAGTACCTAAACAATATATGGTTTACAGTAGGTACTGAATGGTAGTTTTTAAAAATGTATTTATTTATGTATGTATGTATTTTTTATCTAGAACCAAAAAACAATAATTCCATAAAATATTATTTCACACTGCCGAGTAAGTTTCTATAGCTCTGTGCTCTCTCAGGACCCACCAGGCAGCAAATCTTGTTATCAAAAGAAAAAATACATAAATTAAATATTTTTTTCAGCACCAACATATTTTGTTATTTCATTTAGTAGAACATTAACTTTTTTATGCCTGTCTATGCACCTGTCTTTGCTCCTGCCTCTGCTCCTGTCTCCTACCTTTCCACCACTGACCATTTGTGTGAGTGCTTATCGCCGCAGTAACCCTATCCTCTTCCTTTCATGTAAAATACATTGTACTGGGGCTCCTGGGCCACTCCTGCCCCCACCTCTCCTAAGCCTGGGGAGGTGTAAAACTATCCGTCTCTTTATGCCTCCAAAAATGCCCCTTTTTCTGGCGGACGAGGAAGCCATGAAAGAGAAAAGGAGGTGAGTTAGTGAAAGGGGCGAGTTAGTGGAACAGGTAGAGACGCAGGGGAGGGGCCGCTCTCTGCTTCTTTTAAACCCAAATAAAAGGTACAAGCACACACCAGTTTCTAGCTTCCAGCTATGAAGTCTGACATTTGTCTTCAAAACAGGACAAGGAAAGAAAAAGACTGAAACCACAGAGCTAAAATTAGACACAAATTTTGTACAGGTCAATAAAGATTTGGGATAGTAAGATTTTTTTTTTTAAACGTGGAAAAATAATCTCATCTACGCCATCCAGTTTTGTATACTGACAATGACGGCATGTGTCTGCAGGGTTACTGTAGGTGAGGTAAGCAGTTGAATGAGAAATACGATAAAAACAAGGTGAAATAAAACAAATGACTCACAACTGAATTGCTACCAAAATGATATGATTTATGATTATATAACAGTCCCTTTGGTAAACGAATGCATAGCAGTCGTTTCACACAAAAAAATATTATGTGACGTAATAGACCCTATGCTTTACCAAAGAAAAAATATTGCTCAGTATAGTATAAAAATCATGGTGTAGCAATAATATAAGGCTTGGTTTTCAATATTACTCTTCAGTGATACTCAGTGGTTGAACCCAACCAAACACCAATCCCTCAGGCAAGTATGATGAAGTGTATTGCCAAAGGACACAACAGCAGTGTGCCTTACCCGTGCGGAAATCAAACCACTAATCAACCTTCAGAATAGGTAGCAATAATGTCTCCAACTGAAACAATGTCGCTGGTATTAGTTGATTTAGGTCTTGAGAGAGAGAGCGAGTAGGCAGGCACGTTCAAAATATACAATGCTTATTTAGAAAGTGGAGCAGTGAGGGGGAACGGTGCCCTCTGCTCCCTGGCCTGGTGGTCCCCTGTCTGTCTGTCCAAGTGGCTCCTGGCTGTCTCTGCACAGATCGCACAAAAGATTTACTTATAGGACACAAATGAAAAGTCACTGATGGATACATGCATGTGAGCCTGTGTGTGTGGCAATGGTTCTGCACTGTTAATTGTAAAGCGCTTGGCCTCGACTGCCCCTGCTCTGCTAATCTGACGAGAGTGATTAAAAAAACAACTGGAGGAAACCTACACCGATACGCAGCCGACCAGACACATAGACATTACTCAAGTCAATGTCAAAGAAACACTTCAGAAGACATCAACAAAATGGATAAAATAGGAAAGGCAGGCGGTCAGTGGGATGGACTGGAGAATCTGTTTCATCAATCAAATTCTCAATAAATTCAATGACTTTTGAGTTATAAGTCTACATGACAGTTGAGCCCGCAGCCTTCATGTTGAGAAATGCCAATCGGTCCACTTTGTAACTTTTATTGCTTTAACTAGAAGAAACTATGGCATTACACTTCTATCTATTGAGTATTTGTTCAATTCCTGATGTTTGTATTGGTCAAAAACTTCTTGAAAAACACAGATCTGACCAGTTATGATCTCGGTGGTGTTTCTGTGATGACAGATACCTTAATACCACACCGTGAAACATTCCAGGCAAAATAACATCTCCATGGGGCAGAAAAGCTATATATTGCAGCTTTAGCTATTTATACAAAACGTACTTGACATAGAGTGCCTTAATCTGTTCCCTCACACAATATTTTAACAAGCTACATGAAAAGTACTTGTTATCTGTCTCGCACATCTTTACCTTGTCATTCAATTAGTGATCAATTAGTTAATTGAAAAATGCTGCAGTTCTGAATAATTCACTGGTGACTCTCAGCCTGATGATAAATGGTGTGAGTGAGTCACTGGCCAAGTCACCGACCAGAAACTATGACACTACGGCATATACTATTACACATATACAGTATTAAATGCCTGCAGACTCACATCTTCAAGCATTATACGATTTAGTTCCCACATACGCAGAAAAATAAACAGCAATCCCCTTTCAGATGTTTTTGGTAAATATTAATTTGTACTTTTTCACTAACTTTTTAATCTACCAAGAAGCAAAGTAAAATGGTACATGGCCCTTTAACAATTGCAAAGCAGTAAAACCACAGCCGTCTTGATGTATCCTGAGTACAAATCTCACCTCCATCACTATTACAGTGGTATTCACCCATGTGCCAACCACAACTAACCATACCAAGGCTTCTATTTAATAATATGAATAAAACATCAATTAAAATGTTTATTACGGTTAAGGTAGACATAATGGTCCCCAAAATTCTTTCTTCTCCCTTTGACCAATCCTTCAGTTGTTGAGCACAGACCCATCTCCAGATATTGAGCTAGGCTTGGTCAGAACTACCATAGCAGGAGCATGTTGCTTATGGTGCTTTTTGGGGTTGTTGGAGGAAACCAAAGTGCCCAAAAGGAGAAAACTCAGTGCACAGTACATAAAAAGTGGGCAGAATTAATAAAAAGTGTGATGGACATAGTGTTGCAAAGATCATCAAGATGCATTTTCTGACACAAATAGCATCCTGTCCATAACTGCAGTGTGCATGCTGTGTGTGTGTTGTGTGTACATATGTGTCTATATGTGTGTGTGGAAGCAACAGCATCAATAATTAAAGCTAATCTCATTAGGCGTGCGCTCTTTTTCAGACCCTTTTAATTAAATGATGAATGGCCTCCAGCTGCCTGTTAAATAATGCTGCTCTGACATCACTCAGGCATAAGGTAGATAATATCCTGAAAAAGTCCATAGACGCACACAGCATCTGTTCTCCCATTCAGCGTTATGAGGAGCTAGATCTGGTCAGTGACACGAGTCTGTACAGTGAGGTATGCGCACTCGCATCTTGCTCTGAAATACTTGATATTATCTTCCAAATAAAGTCCCACTCAAACCAGATGTGGGCAGGCCAGAGGAACAAGTGCAATGTCCAAGCTGTGTGTTACTAAGATGGGAAGATAAGCTCATTTACAGAGACATTTTCAGAAATAGTGATATAGCTCCAAAAATACACACTCTTGCACTGATATCAAACCATTCCTGTATTTGTTATCAATTAAAACTGACAAACTGTTCAGAGGGGTCTTTGAGGGTTCCATAAGTTCTCTTCACCAACCAATAAATGTGACACGGTATTTGCAAGGTCTGCACCGCCAAGTAAATGTACAGCATATAAATAAGGTTTACAAAATATCAATAAGCAGATACCCTAATTGATACTTAAAACCATAACATAAATAGGACAAAATTAATCTTTCCAAAGGATTTTTGAATGGTCTGGATCTGGATTTAAATCAGAGCAAGTTTAAGACCATATGGTGAGATTAAAGACATTACTATTATCTTTTTGGTTGAAAATTACATTCTATTGTCTGCCAAAATGTGCTTTATTATCATTGTGGTATTGATATTGGTATCAGTATCGGGCCTGCCCCTTAGTATTGAAATGATTGTATCATGACAACACTACATCTAAGTTCGAAGTTTGCCAAATCAAGCTTCAAAAGTCCATGTTCAGACACTGGCACATTACAAATCTGCAATTAGATATAGATAAAGATTACAAAGAGGGAAAACACCAGAGCAATGAAACCAAAGGAGCACCAGGTAAAGCTGAGGACATAGGCAGGAGACATGCTTTGGGGCAGAAGACAGTGGAACGCCTCAGCGTCCTCCCTCCTCCACCAGCCCCATCGCCCCGCTCCGTCGCCCTGCTCCGGGACGCTCAGGATCAGGTTGCTGCCTGACAATAGGCCCTGAATCATCACTCTGTCCCAAAGAGAGACATAGGCGAGGAGGTGGGACGGCACACACTCACGCACACACAAAGGATCATAGAGACACGACTTCCAGACAGTGAGCACAAGTATCATAGCTTCTGATGGGATTTACACAGCTTAGAAGAATGTCAAGAGGCAAATTTTCAGACTAGATAAATTGTAGACATTATGGTTAAAAGTATATTCTTATATTCTAAGCATATATTTACATCTTAATGTAAATAATCACACTAATATTTCAATAGGTTGTGCTCAAAATCAAGAAGAGGAGAAAATAGCAAAAATTCCAGCTTAGAATTCTGACCTGTCATCCAGCTCAATTTTAAAGTATAGTAGTTATGTAAATGACATCGCAACCTTTGAAACTTTATTAGTGAGTGGGAAAGGTTTATGAGTGTCAATGGTGAGTAATGACATTTTCTTCTGTAAAATCTCAAAATACACTGAAAATGTAAAAAAGCTGAGTTTAATAACCAATATATAAGAGCCTACAATCTGTACAGTAATAGAAAATCATTTAACAGTTAGCACTGCAGGCTAGCTCACACAATCATCACTGACACAGATCAGTGATCATACACAGCTGAACTGAACCTTTCTCTCCTTAAATGAGACATTTCTCAGTCTGTGTGTTGAGGAAATAGCTCCATGGACAAAAATTATGCCAAAAAAAACAAAGAAACACATTTGTCAGTTAAGCTGCACATAGTTCTGCCTCAGTGCCAGTGTCGGAATGTTGAGAAGTATTTTCAAATACAATTATGTCGGTGAAAAACCTTTATAGGGATTCAATAATGTAGTGATGTCACGTGAACACAGCGTATTTTCTCATGATGTTTGTAAATTTTCAACCAGCCAGCCACAAGACTCCTTTTTTACATGGATAAATTGACTTTCACAATATTGTAGGTCAAATGTTGATAATTATACAGTAGTATGTTGTAGGTACAGAAGGTGTGTAGCTCTGACAGAAACCTGAGCAGAGCAGCAGAGGAAGTCACTACAGGCCGTTCCTCTGAAACCAAAGCGCCACTGTCGCAATTCCATTTCCTCAAATACAACATGCTTCTGGTCCTATACAACAGAGGCACACTTATATTTACAATGTACAGAAACAGACAAAGCCGATATTCTGGACATTTTAACTATACCAAGAGTATTAGTTAAAAGTTCCACCAGGCATTTTACATGGCATTTACATAGCATCAATTAAATACGTTTTCATTTTTGTTGGTTACTTTGACTGAAGTGGGTAATGTAGACACAATGCTTAAATCATGATTTACTTTCTGTGTTTACAAGGGTCCCATTTGAAATAGTGACCCTTTGGTTAGTTGAGGAGACCCTCTCCTTTTTGCACCGCTGTTGGACCAATAATATGTGAGGATTTGAATCAATGAAATACTGCATATAACACTTAAATATGGACCCAGTCCTGACCTGAGGTGTCCTGGTGCAGTGGGGTGTATGTGTAAAACAGAGGAGCCCCTCTCCTCCACAGACAGAGCAGACAGAGGCATACGTATGCTGTGGTTTCCTGTCTGTGCGTCTGCCCAGCCCACGCTGCTCTGAGCAGATGGATTCTGCATCTCTTTCTCTGTGTTTTGGGGGAAATAGACTGAGTTTCACTGCCACTGGCTCGGAGTCTGTCTGTAACCTGCTGACCCCACACCTCTGTAACACCAGCACTTTGAAGCTTTGTGCTGTAGATGGAGGTGGGCTAAAGAATGGGGAAGTGTTCAGGGAAGTATGCACTACAAAAATCATGAAAATCAGTCTGTTGCCCTAAAGTATTATAAAGTACTATTAGTACCTTATTATAAATTATTGTATTTTTGTTTGTCATGCACTTGATATAGATTTAATTTCTTGCCTTATCCTCATTTATGTATTTTTAGTTCATTGATATAGCAAATATAAAATGACTTATTGGTATCATGGAGAGACCGGAGCAGCGGCAGCGGTCTGACTGAGCGTCTCCGAGCTGTCAGCTGGACATAAATCCTGGACGGTCCAGAGTACACTTATCTGAAACTCAAGTGGTGCACGGTGCTACCACAGGGTGCCAGCCTGCCTCAGGGATGCCAAAGGCTGCAGTTACAGCCTCTCCTCAGCTTGGACCACACGGCCTGTCACCGGGCAGATTTGGGACCACTCTATGACGCCAATGCCATCCTGGCACTCGGGGCAGGGCCGTGCTCGCATTTAGCTCCTGCTGCTGCATGTAAGTTTGTGTGAATGTGTCTGGATGGGGTTGTAGGGGTGAAAGAGGTGCAACCCGACCCCTTTCCTTTTCTGACTTTGCTCGCTCACTTTATCTCTCTCTCCCACCTCTCTCCCTCTCTTTCTCTCTATCTCTCCCTCTCCTTCTCTCTCTCTCACTCTCTCCCTATCTCCCTCTCTCAGCCTCTCGAAGCGGGACAGCTGCCGCACTTGGGATTGTCCCAGTGCACCAGCGGAAAGCCTTGCAAAGCAGTCCTTTTCCTCTGTTTTCATCTCACTATTTTTCTCCTGGTGCTCATACATTAAAATCATGCCTGGTTCCCAGGGGCCTCCCAACACCACTCCCCTTCTCTTATACTTCCTAAAGTGCTCTGGACTTCACTCACATCAAGAGTAAGTTTGTTTATATGGAGAACATGGTCCAGGCACTGTATGATAAATATGAGCAAAAACACTTACCATTATGAGTATGGAGCTTAACCAGGACTGGAGCTTGTCTTTTGTAAACACAGGTAAATTTTCCCTTTGAAAGAGCATCAGTAATTTGGGCCAGGTCACAGTTTAAAATCACAGTCAAAATAGAATCATTTTGAGCCCTGCACATTAATGCTTACAAGATTATTTTCTTTCAGGCCCAATCAGAACAAAATAACAAACATTACAATACAAAGTAATGTTTCAAAGACTTATAGGCTTAACACAATATGATTAAATTAAGCTTTTCATGGGATAATATGTAATATCCCCATTATTGCATCATGGGTATATAACTATTGCCTGCTCTGGTCACAGGTGTGTGTCTGATTACGTCCAATGTGGAGATCTGCTCATTGCTCATAAGATCATCTCTAACATAAGAAGCCACAGCCAAACAGGAACAAATCTGAGAAAGTAAACTTCTCAAAATAAGTTTTACTGAAATGGCAAAATGAATTGTTGAACAAAAACTGCAACTGAGACTGGCCTAATTAATCCAGTCCAAAAACAGGCAGTTCTCATCTCCTCATTCACAACAGGTGGAGAGAGACAGTTAAACAAGCTAAAAGTAGCATTTGTGGCCGGTCCTCTGCCTTGGGCTCTTTGGAGGTCCCAGAGGAGTCCAGACGGCAGGCTTGTCCCAGGGCAGGCGGGCGACCGGAGACTGAACGCACCCCAGATGACGCGCCCTGCTGCCGAGGGACAGAGGTGGAGGACAAGGAAGTACAGCACGGGGGCTTTTAAAGGGTGTGGGGTCTATGGGACAATATCAGGTAACAGCAGACAACTCCCCGAAACTTTGTGTGTATGGGCTGGCCTGTTGTTAGTCACCTGAGACACACTTTTCACAATGGAGTGGAGTGAAGACAGAAATACACATTTTCAGTTTCAATATTCAATCAGCAAAAGAGTGAAACAGAGAAAACCCATTTCAGTCAGGTACAAGGCTAAGATCAGTATCCAACCAGATCAGGCAGTTCGATGAGAGGACAAAAATTCATAATAAAATATGAGTTGAGTTTGATACAAAATAATAATAATAATTATTGTTTACAAATATTTTGGTATTTTTAAGATCTAGCTTAGCAAAACTGTTCATGGAACGTCAAAGGACATGTTCCATTATTGTCAATTACTGCGAATTGTTAAAAGAATAATAACTTTAATTTGAGAGCACACTGTTGTAAATGGATATGTCACTTGCAATAAGTTAAAGAGAAAATCAAAAGACAGTTAACAGTTCAGAGAAAAATGAAACAGTAGTGGGGCTAGTAACATGGGACACAAATTTCAGAGCATTGCCAGCCATGTCGGAAATATTTAAATTCCACTTATATTATAGAAGAAAGAAAAAAGTTGTAACTTGTAAGTCTTAAGTCTCTCTACGCATTGAGCACTTTGTCCCAAGATAAAATCTGTGTTCCTCCTCTGAGCTCTCATTTCCAACCTGAACAATTAATCAATGCCCTCCGGCTGCAGCTCACATTCACATTATAAATGATACAGGCCTCTATTTAAGGAGCTGTAATTGTGGAATATCAATATCAGATACTTGGACGACACGTGATGGATGCTCTTTTCCTTTTGTTTCTTCTGTGTTCTTGTTGTCTGTTTGCTCCAGTGACAGTACTCCGCTGGGGTCAGGAGGTAACCCAAAACCCGAGCCTTGACATAAAAGTGGGTGAAAAACAACATAGTTCAGGACTGTCCCACTTCACACTATGCCTGTAACATGGAAGGCGCAGGTCAGAGCGAGAGGAGCAGAGAGAGGGGCCAGATGAAATTACACCTGTCCTGGAGGCTGACTAACCACTTTGAAATCTAAGAGAGCACCTCAGTCGCCGCCAAAATCATTTTCCCAACAATACGCAGGCCTGATCTTTAAACAAGCCCAAGTGGGATGGTGCCGAGGCGAGGTGACGCACAAGCGGACACTCATCGGCCTGCAAGCTATATGGGCACTACTCTGTCAAATGTCAGCAAGGAGAGGGAAGAAAAGAGGAGGGCATTACTGCACCATGTAGTCTTTTACAATTACATTAAATTTAAAAACGTAAAGTAGCAGTATTCAATATGGCATCCATTTTGTTTCATCATACAAATTGTGATTTTTCCAACTGCAACACAAGGCTTCAATCAATTTTGCCACTGACAATTTGCTTTTAAGGATTATTTTAGTAACCGACAGTCAGTCAAGTGATTATCTGTATCATTCATTCAGAAGGGTGTTTAAGAATCTCTAGAGTCCAGATTAATGATGATTATTTTAATAGTGAACTACTCACAATTATTCAGATTATGCCAATAAGGTCTTACTGATGCATTTCTAAAATAAATGTTACACTTTTCAAATAATGGATCAACACGCAAAACATACCCTACAATATCTGACCTACCTGACCACAAGATCAAATCTAAATTTCCTATTTTTTTCAACAGACTCAGAATTCCCAAGGTTGTTTGACAATCTATGATCTGATTGGGTATAGGATGTTTAGGGTGGAGCCTAATAGTAGGTCAACGGCACAGCACCATCTAGAAAGGTTAGGTGCCCCCAGGAGAAAATGGATTGTTTTTCCCATCATATTTTATTTCTTTGACTGTTGGCACATCATTATACAACCCTAGTGTATAAGTTTACTATTATCTCAAATAAAATTTCTATCAATTCCGTACAGTTTTATATTTGTTTAAATTCTACAGCCACCCTTATTCAAATGTTTCATAAATGGGTGTGTAATGATGTCTTAAGATCTTGCTTGTTGCCATATGGTTAATGTAAACTGGCTGGATCACATCTGCTGTATGTTACTTAGCACAGCTCTGCAGTGCATCTATACCCTGCACATGAGGCCTGCCTGAGGTACACTCCACTCACTCATTCACATACAAACAGTAGCAGCGACTCACCATCTGCTCGCTCAGGTCCTGTGAGGCCTCCATGGCTCGCTCTGGAAGGCTCTTCCACACACTGAAGGAGAACAACACAATGTCAGTTGCTAACAATTATAGATATTTACATTTTTTAAAATGAAAAAAGGTAAATGTTCACATTTATATAGCCCTTTTCTACCTTCAACGGGAGTTTACAGAACCACTCCATTCGCACACTCCATTCGCACACAAATTCACACGGAAGTACACATGTATTGTTGGAAGTAACCAACTTATGACGTGGTTGTTCACTGCCTCTACTGTCATTTACACATTGAAATGTATCAGTACTCTTAATATAACACTGATTGACTTTTTGCTGAGATCATGCATGCCTGCTACATACATTAATGTCTCTATCTAAATGAGCCGGTGAGATGTCCTGTCAGTATGTTTATGTGTGAGCAACAGGAGCCCAGCACAGGGAAGCAGCAGCAGCGCTAACTTCACCATATCATCTTCAGCCAGGGGCGAAGTGGACAGAGAATTGCAGAAGTAAATATCAACAATGAAAACAGAGACATGTAACTGATCAGGGAGCTTGGCTGGTACAAGAGCGCAGACACACAAGCTGGCCTCACACACAAAGCCAGAGAGTGACCCTGTTAGGACCAGACTGGAGACAGGTTGTCGCGTACCGATTCAAAAATCCAACAGCGATAAGAGGCCAGGATTTTTGTATATTAAAAAAAACTGTAATTTGTCCCTGTCTTTTAGTGTCACGCAAAGGCTGATACTACAACAAAAGACAACAATGCTACTCCCAGTTATATTGTCCAAGAGCCTGAAGGAAAGTTTGACACCTGAACAATAAGAGAGCAAAATCACCCACACACACGCAAACAAAAAGACCTGGAGTTCCCACGAAAGGTGAAAAGGTGTGGCCACTTAAATTCTTTGGCAATTATAGCTTCTGTTGAAATTGGTGGAAAACACAGTTCACTAGATCGACTGATAAAACTAAGTGATTTGGGTTATATGGAATTATTGTTTTTGGTCACTTTTAGAATATATTTGTGTGATTTATTAATACATTATTTCATAAATTATTCAGCGCTGTGTTGACTGAGAACTCCAAATCTACAATTATAGTTGTATCTTCATTTTTATAGTCTTCAAAATAAAACTTGCCCCACTTGCTGTTTTAGCTATATAAAAAGATTAATGTGACAACTGTTTAAGGCTGCTCATTTAAGGC
The DNA here is from genome assembly GCF_009829125.3 of Periophthalmus magnuspinnatus. NCBI lineage: Eukaryota > Metazoa > Chordata > Actinopteri > Gobiiformes > Gobiidae > Periophthalmus > Periophthalmus magnuspinnatus. The sequence goes on from NC_047149.1 coordinate 15,766,326, forward strand.
AAGAATTATAATCCATTACTGTGAAAATGAACATGTATGGAAAGTATAAACCTAATGTGTTTGAATGTTTTTGACACTTTAGTTTAAAAGCTTATGTAAAAACATGGCTTTGCTCTTGGTTTTGAGTGGCAGAACATAGTGCAAATATCATTATGAACAGAAAGTAATTCATTGTATTTTTGAATTACATTTTTGTAAGTCAATATCGAAATAACTGAAATCACAATTTACACAGCCCTGCTACAACTACTTTTCAACTTTTCCTTATAGCCCAGCGTGCTCTGCGTGCATATGTGTGTGTGTGCTTTTTTGGCTCAATCCTTTAAACTAACTGGCATCCTTTTAATTTTTCATAGCGTTGAGCTGCTCCTCGCCTGAAACCCAAGACAATAATGCGTCTCTTAGGTGAATTGATTTGTGCTGGGTCTCACCCCCCTCCCTGTCTCTCCTCTCCCTCTCTCTCACCTTTGTGGAGGGCAGACCTCACTGTGCCACTTCACTATCTGACTTAAAGAAAAAAAAACAAGAAAATAAATGAACTTCACCTGTATACCTGGACAAAAGTGTTCTGTATAACAAAATAATCCACATCAGAATAGGTGTTATTAATACACAGTGCATTAAAGTGTGCATCCATTCAAATGTTTACACAAGGATAACACATAGATTAGCTTACAATAGCACTTCAAGAATATTAAGTACTAATTTAATTTATGAAAAAGTGGCCAAACAAAGTGCAAATTGACTATATGGTTATGATAGTAATACAGAGATGATTTATAGGTGTTTGCATATAAACAGTGTGAACGGTGTACTCAAGTCTATCTAAATATAAATCTAACCAATGAACCAACCAACCTGTCTCCTATCGAGCTGCATTCAAGTGGGCTTGTAGTATCTTTAGCACAGACCAAAATTATTAGTGAGCAGACATGCTGATGTTACTGATAAGACAAAGGAGAAGAGAGCTGACTGCCACCGCCACATTTTAACAATGTTGTGTGATCATGTAGAGGTCATAATCTTTTTTTTTTTTTTAGTTTTTTTATTCTTCAAACCAAAGATACCTTCATTTACAAGATTCTAGATATAAAAAAAAATTGAATAATCTTACTAAAAAATAAATAAAAATTAAAACCCTTTTGTGGCATACCCAAATCCACCTCCAAAAAGTTGACAGCTTGCTTTCTGTACAGTCTAACTTCATCCTCCAGTTCTAAACTTGGCACTTGGACTATTCGCATCCCTGCACTGCACAGCCTCCCAGTCCTAGCGCAAGACCCTCCCAGAAGTTACCTGACACTGCACTGGGAATCAATAATGCCCGCCATTTCCTTTGGCGTCCCAGCAGAGAGAATTATATTTCTCACCATGGCTATTGACAGCACCGAAGAAACACGTAGGTTGGGCACAGCGGAGGATCAAGCTGCGCGCTGCACACGGCTGCACTGCGGTAATTTCACGCTATAAAAGCCAAAGAGAGCACAATGTCCAACAAACCGCAGACTACTGCTTGAGGAGTTCAAGTGAAAAGTCGCATATTAAATTCAACCGGGCAATCGTTTACGCATCAATCGATTTTAACATGACACGTAGTTAAAAAGCAGCAGCCATTTAAGGAGTTGTGTTTCTATAAGACTTCTGAGGTCCCATTAGAGGTGCGTAACCAGGAGGAGCGGTCTGAAATTCAATTTGAGCGCGCGCTACACGGTTATTAACGCTCCATAAAAATGAAAGTGATCAAAATAATATTTAATATAAGATCAAATCAGAAGATAGAGCATAAACTATTTAAACATTAGGGCTCTGATATTTTTTTTAACATAAGCATAATTATACTGTGGGGGCTGTTTGCATTAAGGGAGGCAATTTCACCCGCTCCATTGCGCTCAAGGCCTATATGAAAAAAGACTGGGCAAATTTAAATTAAACTTGAAAAGGTAAAAACAAACATTTTCTATCACTTGGAATACGAACAAGACAATTCTATCATAGCCAAATCCCGGGCATCATGTGTGCATTAATGCCTTCCCGCTAACTACAGGCGAGCGCTTAAATGTGAAATTCTATCTGCGTGGATGACTGTGCAGAAGGCCTATCAGATTTGGACTGAGCGCGGATCTCGCCGTGGTGTTGTTAGGGGCAGGCCAATAGCCAGGGCCATTCAAGCCCTTCGGAGCGCAGTCCCGGGGTAAGATTCCCATTTCCTACATATCAAATATAAACACAAACTCCACGTGGAAGAAGAAGAGGGGAGAGGTGCCACGGGGCGAGCGGACACAGGTGCGCACGTTCTTCCAAGAGAGGGACAGTGCTCCGTGCGTCGACTTAAATACCTGAAATAAAACGTTGATGTTGTTGATGTAAAATTGTTTAAGATAATTTTAAGCTGACACATTCGCCAGTATAGACTCTAGGCCTCATCAAAAGGGCCTTGTTCTATTATGACGCATTATGCACAATCCAACAGTCTAAAGTTTAATTGATTGGCTAAAACCGAAAGCGTAAAATAGTCCAACGAAGAAAACGTGTAAAATAAGTTTACATTAAATTAGAAATTTAGGCTACAGCCAAGGTAACGACAACAAGCCACAAAAATATGTTACAAAAGTGATAAGACTGCCTTACGCATTAAAATGTCCCTAGTTTATTTAGAATACCCTTAATTATCACAAGAAACAGATATGCATAAGAACTTATTTTACTTATAAATAATTGTGTCACATTAAATTACACTAAAGAAGAGAAATAAAAGAACTTAACAGGAATAGACTAAATGTACCTGTTTTTATGATTCTGTCCGTGTCGCAGGCAGCAGTTCCAAGTTCCTTCAGTGCTGGACACGGTTCATACTCAAGTGCACCGGTCTCTGCAGCTCTCCCTACTGTTAACACGCGGTCACTGTCTGCTCCAAAACACATACGCCGCTACTGCCCATTCCTCCCCATGACGTCCCACAAAAAAACAACACACAACTTCTTTACTCAAACGAACGCATTCAAAAACTCCAAGTTCACTCTCGCGTAATCTTATGGAAGACTGTCTTGTCCGCTTCTTCGTGAAACTGTATTATTGTCAGCCCGCGTCCAAGTTTGAGCACCAGGCAGCACCGCAATACAAGACCCAACTTCATCATTGAACTCTCCGAGTCAGTGCGCATGCGTCCAGCTGCCATGCGGACATTATTGGGCAAGTGTCCAGAGGAGTAATGGGGTACAGACCAAAGGAGGAGGGGGTGCACCGAATGACATTCTTATTAATAGTTTGGTGTAAGTGACGCGCTCGAAGTTTTATTTATCTCCTCAATGCAAAAACAACTCTCTGCAGTGACTATATGAGCCATATTAGAGCATGTGTGAAGTTTGACAGTGGTTCTTAAAAGTAATATGCCAATTAAAGGGAACATATGTCAAATTTACTTTTTACTTTTTTACATTACATAACTAAAAAAAAGCTGCTGCTGGCTACTGTTTAATGTCACCATAAAAAAAATACTGTGGTTTACAATGAACAAAATACAAAATAATGATCTATGTATGTTATAGTTTAATTCTAGCAAATAGCAAAAGCCAGCATGTGCCTTCATTAAAGCCAGTAAGTTGGATGCTCAAAGCAAACGTTAATGTATAAAGGCCTGAATTAAGCTGGTGAATGCAATGTCAAACAAATTTGGCTTTAAGAAAAATGTAGAATCTTGGACTAGTTAATTTGAAAATCTGGATGTTTGCTATTGCTTGTCAGTGGCTAGAATCAAACCAGGAGTCTTGTTCTGTGCTGTTATTTATTTTAGCTGCTGAGGTCATACTGCTGACATGGAACCACACAAAACGCAGTTGTATCTTCCATTATTTATGATTTTCAAAACAGTCCAAAATGCCTTTGTGGTAGAAACAGAGGAGTCAAATGCTATTGGCATCGCACACTCAAACATTCAGACAAAATGTTCTTTTTTGTGGCATGGCCTGCTGCCGACTGCATCAACCAGCAAGCCAATGATAAAGAGAGGGATTATGCAATTGGCTCGAGAATAGCCTCCTATCAGTATTGAATTTGTATGTAGACTACAATTGCATAAATTATACTCAAATTTTTTATAACTTTTTGGACCTAAGCAATGATGAGGCCAATTGTCCAATTGTATAAATCTTATTAAATTTGTAATATATTGTTTGTACATGTTGTGTTTGGACAGAGTATAGCAAGAAATGGAGGGAAGAGGGGAAACATCTGTTTGCTGTTGGAGACCAACGTCACTTGATTTGGTCCAAGGTAATGCCCAAAATTCTCAATGCAAATCTCACTATGATAATGATAATAATAATAATAATCAAAGTTGCTTTATATGTGTGCATTAATCATTGATCATACATTCCTTGGTGGTAGTAAGCTATCATTGTAATCACAGCTGCCTTGAGGTAGATAGTTTACTCTAGAGCAGTGGTGCACAATTCCCCAGAGATACATAGAATTACCCAAGTGGTACACAAAGAAAGTTATGGAAAAAAAAAAAAAAGATTGCATCCTTTATTTTATTATTTTATTACTTAGCTCTCCTTGGCCAGCCTGAACATTTCAAATGTAAAGCACATATAATAAAATATACATACTAACTATTAGAGGTTGTATCAAATGTCTCAGGGGTACGAGACTTAAAAAAAAAGTGCTGAAAAAATTGAGGAATTTGGTAACCACTGCTCCAGAGCCACTGTTGTCCTACTGTTTCACCTGATATTCCTCTCATCCAAGTCCTAACTAGGCCCAACCCTGCTTAGCTTCTAGGATCAGGTGAGATTGGACACTGACAAGCAGGTAGTGCATGGGTTCACCCCAAGTCATCATTTCAAAACATACACTCAAGACAACACCAGTGAGATATCCATCATGACTGATACTACATGACTGAGACATGTCAAGTGCACTTCAGCATGTGGCGAACCAACTGTGTAACATAGAGTTTGTGGTTAAAGCGATAAGATACGCAGCTCATATGGACTTGGTATAATTTTAAAAACAACAGTTGGCTATGACATGTAAATGCATAGGGCCTTTGCTGATGCCAGGCGTGGATGTGGTAGAATAACATGTGGACTGAGTCGGGCATGTGTGTTTTGGCTCTGCAATAACAGTGTCATATTCCACACTTGGCATTGGCCCATTCTCCCTGCAGCTCTATCTCTGAAACAGACTTGTGTATGTCACCTAACCATAGATTGTGATTTAGATTCACTAATCTCAACTAAAGCTCTTCAAGCCCTGGCACAGAGGGGAGAGTCCATTGGCAAATGAGTGGTATTACTAGCACTAGCCTGTCACTATTACATGTTACACAATAGCACCTGCCACATTAACAGCACCGACAGGAATCAGATCTCACATTCACGACAGAATACTTTGGATCTAGATTTTAGCCTTTTGTGATGGTCCAAAGTTGGATCAAACCACATAATTGATAACAGGCATGTTTGCATTTTCCCACAAATTTATCTATGATTGGTTTGTGACATAATCATTGTAATCTGACCACAAAAGACTGGTCCACAGTGTACAGTGTGAATGCAGCTGAAGACTGAAGAGGTCCCTCCCTGGTCTCCGCCGGTTTCTCAGGCCTTAACCCTGCTGCTATTTGATTGACACATTCTGGTCGAATAAATTAAAAGCTCAAGCTCTGACAGAGCCCAGAATAGCTCCGAGCTGTCGTTGACCTGCAGTCTCTAGTGCCACATGTCAGAGAGCTTAAAACACTTGGCAGAACATTGTGCACAAAGGAAGCATATGTGCAGGTGTTTGTGTGTGCACAGAGTTGGAAAACATCAACAGATGAGGGCTTTAAAATATAAAATTCAGATTTAAAAGGCCATGCACACGTTAAGCATGTTTAATTAAAGCATAACGACTGTGGAATCTGAAGGCACTGGCAGATGGATCTATTTTTTTGGCCAGCTGTTCCCTGGAGGGTGGCGTGGGGCGGGGGCTAAGCCTGAAGATGTTTCTTGGTCCAACTCTACAGGTTGCTCTGCCAAGTCCCAGTGCTCCAGTCCTGCCAGGGGGAGCAGGGGGCTATATTTTTAGATATGTAAGGAACTTCTGCTCCTGCCGGCGAGGTGCTGACGACGTAAAACGAGAGGACGCTTCCAGACGCCTGTGTCAGGGCACACAGATAAAAATAGGCAGTGAAAGATGGGACTGGTCATTAGTGCGCAGTCTGGCATGTGACATGGCAGTGCTTCACCACTGATTTATGATTATTACTAGAGCAACCTATACCTCTGCTCTTCCTGCCACGCCCCGGCCCAGATTGGTTGGCCAAATGGAGTTGGGCATGGGGTTTATTTCAGGGAGCAGGGGCCTGAGAAAAAGCCACTGGCATTTTAACTTTTGGCTAAGTGCCATCAGGGTTTCAGATTTAACCACAATGTTAACTGGGAAACAAAGGGGGTATTACATGGATCCATGCTGGTAATTAATTAGACACAATACTTTCACGAAAGTTACTTGTTCATGGTAGCCTTGTGAAGTATACAAGTATACAATCTCTTAAACTGTTTCACTTTCCCAAAATAATCTGTAAATCCCCCATAAAACATCTTTATGAATCAGACAGATATGGCAGCAAAGGTGGTCTGAGGTGGTGCAGTGCCATAATGAGCTCATGCAACCTGGTGCCTCTCCTAATTACTGGATCAAGTGGACTGAGGGAGGAACAAAGGAAACATTTAACACATCGTAAATTCCTATAATGTCCTGCAGTGAAGCCGCGCTCCAGTTACTTTGGACTGTTTCAATGACTCTGTTAGTGTCCGGTGACAAACACACGCACACAATCACATGCGCTGTGGATGCTACACTGCCTTCTGCATTCCAACAGTAAGATTTATTGGTGTAAAAAAACAAACAAACAAAAAAAATGTGTTTTGTGTACAATCAAAATCATGAAAACTATGGTGTATTCTCACATTCAACTATGGTGCATTTGCATATTCAGCAGATCAAAATTGGGACTAAACCCAAAACTAGACCAGGACTAAACCGTAACCAAGTCTACATAGAGAAACCAGCACCAAATCAAGAGTGAACGACTCAAATACTCAAACTGCTGGATCTGTTTATTTTACTAATCATCGCTGCATCATAATAGCAGGTCAGTGATAAAAAGTGCATTTATATATGACAAATTTACAAATGTATTCATAATGTCAATATAAGAGCTGAACAGTTGAAGGCAACAAATTAATTACAGGCTGAAATAAAATACATTTTATTCATTTATAATATCCTCACATAATCCCACACACCTCCAAAAACACAAACGATTTAACACAAACAGTTGAGCATATTCTTAATCCATTACGATTTTGGTCAAGTATGTGGGGAAAAAAAAGATGACGATATACTTGCACAACACTTAGACATTTAAAATTGTGGCTTTGTCAGTCCAGGACAATTAGTTTGCCATGGCTGTAGTAGGCTACTCCTAGTATTTCTTCCAGATCCCCATAATGCAGTGCAGGCCGAATTCACTGCAGCACCCATGGGAGACTTCTGTGGCCAGACCCGAACACTTGGCTTTATGTGGAGTGAATGTTTTATGGTTATGGGTGTAATATTAAGTATAGGAACAGCCCCTCTACTGCTGACTCGAGCACCAAAAGTTTCAGCACGTCTTCTAGATATATTATCAAGTTATTAAAATGGCTACTATTATTACTGTATTATATAATGACTATATCTTAATTGTTCTTATCCTCACTACTATATTCAGATCTAATATTTTTGGTATGCGAGTTTGACTGAAATAGCAGATGCATTTAACTATGCTGTCATGTTAAAACATTTGGGCTTTGATAATTATAACGGTAGCGGTCAGAGGTCAAATCACTTGTGTGTTTCACTGTTGTGACACTGATATATGTACCATACCAGAAGTGTCGGGATGGGTCTACAGGGAAGCATATGTACAAAAATGTATAAATGTATAAACGTCCACCGGCTTTCTGAGTTTTGGTTAGCGGTTTGATAATAATACAAATGTACAGATATTTTTACCATTGATTTTGTAAACAAAATTTACACTCAAATAAAGTTAGACCTTGTCTTTTTTTTAATCAAACAGATATGACAAAACAGTATTGCAGTCTGTCTCACATGTAACATAAAATAATTTCGTTTACATACTCAATTGAGAAAAAAAAATACTGTATATTGTGCCATCCTTTTTACATATTCATTTTTGAAATTATTTTGTTAATATTATTTGTGTATTTGTTTTTACTATTTCATCACAGATAAAATAGTGATTATTTCCCCAAGATTGCATTGGGCAGTTCACATAAAATGCATCGTCATTAGTGTGCATTCCGCTAACTCACAAATCGTCCAATATTTCACAGACGTGAATCTCAGGGGTTTTACAGCAGGAATGTGGGCTTTGTTTTCACTGCTAATGAAAGAATGAAGATAAACAAATCAGTTGGCTAAATTAAAAGAAGAGAAAACTTGGACAGCTTATTCTGTACATGTGTGTCCTGAATATCCTGAAGTCAGTTTTCTATTATATTTATTTTGTTAAAGGGACACTTTAAGGGTAACTTTTCTGGTGGGGGGTTCTGCACCTGCTTCTTATTGCAATTGGAACATTAGAAATGGCATTAAACTTATCTATCTTCCATTTACAAATGTGTTTTAACTTCTGAAAATCGTGCAGTCTTACTGTGACAGATTTGGTGTGTAACCTGACCTGGTGGTGTCACCTGCTTGTCACCTTTAAAGGTTCTATATTACACCAAATGAACTTTTGTAAGTGTTAAGCTATGCTAAAATGTTCTTACCTCCTCAAAAACATACCTAGAGTTGTGTTTTGTTTCATTCACATGTTTGAGTAACCCTTTATTATTAGTCTGTCTACATCTCTAAAGCTCAACATGCTCTGTTCCACCTTGTGATGGTGTGAAGTTTTCAAGTTAACAGCTCCTTTTACCGTTTGTTCAGTAGAGATTTGGAATTCCAGGGTTGAAATGATCCAATTGCTCCATACACCTCGTAGTGAAGGTGTATGGAGTTTAAAAACACAGTGGAGCACTTCTTGTCTTACCACATGATGTCACAAGGTGAAACCGAGTGTTTTCCATTTAAGAGACATCAGCCTAAATATGCAGAGTTTATGTGTTAAACTTGTGTAAATGAAACAAGCCACAACTCCAGGTCTGCTTGTGATGAGAAAACAACATTATAACATAGATCAGAAAATAGTGGAACATGAGCTCCTTAAGATGCGTTTAAAGCCATATTGTAGAACATTCCAGGTACACCAACAACATCTAACAGTCCACTTGTAAAATACAGTGGTTTAATTTTTCAGTTTACCCTGACATACTGGCTGTGCTTCATTGTTGATACTGATATTGCATACGTTCTCATTTATGTTCCACTTCAAATCCTTTAAAAGCTTCTATAGTCCCAGAGGAATATAGCACAGGCAAATAAAATAAAATAAGCAAAATGTGCTTTGTAAAATCTACACTAAATTTCTTATGAGGCCACTATAGCTATCGTTAATAAACCAGAGAAAAATGCCCACTTCACCAGATGACTAAACATTTACAAAAGCAATCTAGATTCCAGATGAGGCGCGACAGTTTATTCAGTATTCATTTCATTAAAATGTGAAGACTACAAATCATATCTGCTTATTGTTTGGCAAGTGAGGGGTCACAGGTCTTACTTTATGAACCATATGACTCACTATATTTGGCAGCAAACAATTAAATGCAGTCTGTATGTATGCATTGTTCGCTTTCTTGATGTTGCGGTCTGCTCAGCTTCAGGAAACAGCACTAGTCTGAATTAATATTATTGCCATTCCCCTCTCCTCCTCTCTTTTCTCTCCATCTTCTCTCTCTGCGGCTTTATTGTTATGTTTGGCATTTTCTGTTTCTTTTGGCAGGAGCGCAATCATTGAAGAATTTGAGCAGCACGTGTCCTCCTCTGCAATCACAATCACGAGGTCCCCGCTGCGCTGATTGCTGCTTGGCCTGGCCTGTATAATGTTGTAAATGTGGATTGAGTGTGTCAGTGCGGACCTCACAGCAAGAAGATTATCAGCAAGAGTCAAGGAAACTGCAGGTCAGTTTCTTGCAATATGTGTCATAAAACAATTGATTTTTGTATGAGACATTAGGCCGTGTATGGGGGAAAGTAATGATCATCAGCCTACACTGACAAAATGCTAATTACGCAAGATTTTATAATGTGAAGTAATTTATTTTTCTGAAGTGTTTTCTAAAACTTTGGATCACTGAGGGTTTTCACAGGCCAAAATAAAATTATATTCAATGCATTTTCGTATAGCCTGAAATTACAACAGCAGTCGCCTCACAGGACTTAACAAATCTGTGATTTTGTTAAATAAATTAAACGCTCAGAAAACAGAAAAAAAACAAACAAAAAAACAAAAAACACACACACACTGGCTCTAACCTTAACCATACGTGCCTTGCCTTAATCTAAACCTTATCCTTAAACTATTTTAACCCATATTTGAAAGCATGTGATTAATCTAATCAGATTTTTCTGCACAAGGGTGCCAAGTCCCCATGATGTGAGTGTGTATACAGGTTTTAGTCTCCACAATGTTATAAATATACCCTCTGAGTCCAGTTAAAGATGTCAGCGTATGATATCTGTACCTTAATTACTATTACTTTCACCTCTGAAAATACACTATACTTTCCTGTATTTGCCGCCATTGCGATGGTCAAGTACAATGCAATAAATTGTAGTCTGTAGTTTTCTCACTCGTGAAGCCTCCAGAGGGTAGATCAATACTCGCGAAGCATCAGGTTACTGCTAATGTCTTCATGTTTTTAACCAGCGACTGTGTGTGCTGTAAGTGAGGGGTATGTGTGTTACTGTCCCTAGTGTGACCTCAGCCATAATTACCATTAAAAGTCAATAAAGCCAATGGGACAAGAGGGCTTATTGATAATCATAAATAATACCCATGACGTACAATACCCCCCATAGGAGAAACAACTGAATCTGTTGGCTGTTTAAATTCAAGATGTGTTTTCTAAAAGAGAACTCATTAAATATGGCACAAAATTCACATTAAATTAGATAAACATATGACTCAAGTTTCAGTTGGAAAAGTGATTGTGTTTAGATCATGCTAAAATAATTGGAAATTATTTGACAATGACACGCCAGATGCACTGTTACAATGAAAAGTGACCCAACTAGTTTAGTACATGTGTTACAAGGGTTTATTACTTAGTTTGATGAGAAGACAAAGAGTATCATTAAAAAAAAAAAAAAAAAAAAACCAAACAGTATAGCTTTATTGGACGATGCCAACATAACCGCTGTGTTATCACTTTTTTACTGTTAACACTGGAGCCGAGACCAGTAAAGCCTTGGTCTGTTCTTGTATGTAAACAGTGTTACTAGAGCTGTACAATATATCATAACCAAACGAAATAGCAATTTGGGTTGGCGCAATTATCAAATTACAAGAGATGCAATTATTTAGATAATAGTATGTTCTCTGCAAAGAATAAAATATCATGCCTTTAATAGACAAATCTGCTTGTGCCTGTAGTTTAGATCTATACAAACATGTTCTAATTCATGGGATTTTTGTATTGGTTTATCAGCTCATAAGTTAATCTTCATAGCTTACTTTTCAGTTAAATCCATCTCTAGTCTCTATCAACAGATGTAGAAATATCCCTAAACAAAGTTTGCTTCCTCTGAGCCTCCTTCCTCTCACCTCCACCTCATTCTCCCTCCGCATCTCTCCATCCCAATCAATCTCTCCCCCAAACCCCTTCACTAATGCACTCTTTCATGTGTTCTCCTATTTCCTCCCCTCTCTCCCCCTCTCCCTGCCCCTCTCTTTCTGCCTCACCCTTATGTCCCAGGCCCTTTTGTGAGACCCACTACATTTTTGGGGGTAACGTGACTCCGCTCCTCCCTTGTTTTGTCCCGAGGGTGGTCCGCCGCTTTCATTCAGATTGTGAGGGGCTTCTGAATCGCAGTGACCCGGGACAGAGACAGACGTGGACAGTGTAGACAAAGTTGGTTAATATCATGTAAATTGTTGCTAGGTTTTAGGCTTTTTTTAGGTGCTATGCTAATGATATGGGTTTGCCTGTGTGGATGTGTGTGTATGGGCTGAATACCTGTGCCATCTGGTAGGACACATCCAGCAGCTGTCGTGTGCACCCATTCAGAACCAGAACAGCAGCCAATTGAAAAAGAGGGTAACATGTGTCAAGCAAAACACAACAGAGCAATAATACTGAAACACAGAGGTTAGGTTAGGTTTAAGGTGTTGTAGATTCTGTACTGATAAACTGTTTACAGATGTTATAATTACTTTGACTCCTCGTTTAGTTTCATGTGTTGCATTGCAATTTTTATAGACATTGGATCTTTCAGTCTGGTGACCGCTCCCTCCCACACATCTCAAACTCAGACAGAGCCGTGTAAACTGGTTTGTTTATTTCAGTAACGCAAGAGAAAGCTCTTTGGTTATCTATCATGTAGATATTAGAAAAAACCTCAGATCAGCAGCATTTAGTACTTTGCTCATTTGAAATCCACAGTATTTTTCAGTCATGTGCTATTGTATTTTTCTTAAGCCGCCATGTTTGTTTTCATATAGGCAGACCGTGCATTTCTCTAATTCACTGTTCAGCCTTTTAATCGTGCTCATCTCAACACAGGGACATCAGACTGCACATCTGTGTATAGTATAGGTTAGGAAAATGTGTAACCAGACAAGGTAACAAAATTATGGAAAACCTTACCTTTTTAAACTAATTTCTGTTGCAAAAATGCTAAAATTAAAAGTTACAGCTCTTTGACAGACACTGGCTTGGATTAAAGTCTTGACACATTTTGGGACGTCCTGTTTCCTCTGCCTGTCTTCATTTTCCTGCTTTTACTAATGCGGTCTTATTTGAATGTTTTACTCCACTCTTCATTTTTCTCACCGCTGTTCTTCTCATCATATACCTCATTCTCTCATGTTCCCAGTTTCACTTCAGCCTCGGGCCACACCATTTTGTCTGTCCTCTTCTGTGAACCTCTTGACCATAAGAACCCATTTACACACACACACATACACCCCCCCCCCCCCCCCCCCCCACACACACACACACACACACACACACACACCTATAGATACCAATGCGATGCCCCAGACAGCCCCTTCCACAATGCAGATACCCCTAGGGAGCTTGGGTAACTCAGTCCTCCCTATCTGCCAACTGCTATGTCACAAAGGGGCTCACGTTACGCACACAAACACTAACATAATTAAAAGACACACAGTTACACACTGGCTAGTATTTAGCCATGCAAATATCCACAACTTCGAGGAGGTAGGAAGCCAAGTGTCTTTCACTGTAGCCTCCAAAGTACAGCTTATAAAGGGGCTGAGTGGATTAGGAGAAAGGAAAAAACTGAAAGCTAGCCAATGCTTGAGTTTGTTAGCGCTTACACAGCAAAAACAGTTCATCCAATGAGCTTACAGTAATTATGTCAAGTAGTATTAAGAGACTTTTTCATCAAACGTTGTAGATGAAAATAATTTCTCCCTCACTTGTCACCTCCGAAGAGCGTAAATGTTTTTCGGCTGAGTGCATGTGTGAGTTGGATGTTGTTGTTATTGGCGACGGCTCTGAGGTTCAGCTCCAGTTTGGCCCGAGCGCTCAGACCTCAGCTACACACACACTTCTGGACACACAGCGGTTTGTTGAAGTGTGCACAGGGAATGCTGTGGTCACACCTGGGAATGCTCTCGATGCTAACCTGGCTAATACTCACACTGGCCGCAGTCTCCCCTCGGCAGAGCATAGAAGGAACAAATTGCTTTCACTTAAAATAGTGTGTACTTTAACATGTATTACATAGTTCTCTAACTTGTGGCCCTGGAACCATTTGGGGGCCCGCTTCACATTGTTGCCCAGCTCTTGGTATTATTCTAATAGGCCTTTTTTTTATTCCCAAAAGATATTTTTTCTATGATTTAATTACATTTTTTTTCTTATTCAAAAGTATCACTGATAATATTGGTATTTCCCCCTTTTTCTGACCAAAAAGTGACGACAGCTTCTGGCACTGTTTTGTGTGCTTTATTGTTTCAATTCTGTTCCAATGTTGAAATTGTTACTAGCTTCATGTAGCTGTTCAGGGGACTGATGATGCATGGTCCCTGGTGAAATTGCTTTTAGACCCCTGATCTGAAAATTTAGTGAATTTGACTCTAAGGTAAAGTTTTGCATTTGGCCCATCCTTGAGTGCCACTGGGGCAACCTGTGAAGATCAGTGGCTGCCTTGGGACCCGTCTCCAAGGCACAATGGCCAGGATTACCTTAGTTTTAGTAGAATTTTACCTTTTGTGCATGTTTTGGCTTGGTGGGGGAAACCAGAGTGCCCGGAGGAAACCCACCCAGACACAACAAGAAAAACTCTGCACAAAAAGATCTATTAGATCTATTAGTTATACATGGTGCACATAAGGTCTCTTTTCTTGGGGACATTTTCATTCTTTTACAGGAAACAATTCTCATATGATCCATTTTACAAGAAAACAAATCATGTTGTGAAATTTCTTACACCACTTGCCAATAAAGCTTTACTGGATTTTAGTCTGGCAGTTGTAGAGGCTATTGGATTTATAGTGAATCCGTCCAGTGATGATCATTTGAAATGCGTGTAATGAAAAAGACATATCTTTTGTATATAGTTGATCAGTTGTCAACAGACAGTATCACTCTCACATCTCCTCACATGTTCAACAGACCCGTGCATAGGCATCCAAAAAAAGACTACACACAAGGAGTTTCTTATTTGAAGACTGGAGTGATAACCACTCTGCCACTCATAGCAGTTTTTTCAATAGAGCAAGACCATCCCCATTCTACCTCGAAGCCAGTACTCTTCCCTCTAACAGCAGTAATCATTTATTGGTAATTCAATATGTTCTATTAAAGCTACTCAAAAGTATGCCTGATCCCTGTCTGCAGGATTACAGCGTCCACAGCCAGGGCTTGCGCAGATTATAATATAGAGTTATCACGAGCCACTTTAACACACAGAGAACTGTATGGGACCCTTATAGTCTAACGGTGTGAAGGCTGAGTCTGATTTGATTGGAATTAAAGTGGTTTTAAGTCAGAGTTAATGGGTTTAGTCTCGCTCTAATCCTGGTTTAATGAAGACCTTGGTGGGCTGTGCTCTTCTGTCATCAAACTGGAGTTTGGACCATCATAATCCATGCTGGGGATCAAGTAGACACTTTTTACTAACCACACTGTTTAGCACAGGTGCTGAATCGTGATGTTCTTTATAATTCACTGGACAATATTATATCAAAGTGAACACTGTGGCATGATTAGTGCAACATGATTTTGGGTTGTTAAGATTAGGTTTCAGTAGGGATTTGTCCTTTACATATGACCGGCCCTTCACTGCTGCTGGAGCAACCTGTCAGGAGCAGCGGGGACCCATCTCCAGATCTTGAGCTAAGCTAGGTTTGGAGGATTTCACCTATTGTGCTAGATTTGTATTGATGGGGGAAACTAGAATGGCTCAGTCATACAAATGCATACATCCTGAATCTGTTGTGAAGGACTGTGAGAGAGACCACAGGCACCTGTACTGTCGCATTATGTGAAACTGAGTTTTTAACCATCTCTTTTTAGTAATGAAAGTTTGTTAGCAGCAAGCAGTAGTCTTGTCCTACACACTGCTTTGAAAAATTATAACTAAATGAAGTTAGCCTAAATAATCCCGTAACTTCTTCCACAATAATGTTGTTGTTTTTTTACTTATGTCTTTGGGCTGTGTGCCTTGTGCATTTTTCACCCCTCTCAGTCGTTCCTCATCCCTATGTAACAGGAGCCAGCCCTCCCCTGTCAAAAATAAAAATCATTTGTCCGCTGCACGAGTGTGTCCATTAAAAATGCATGGCAGAGCGAGCGAGGAGGGGGGCCACTGGGGAGGGAAACTGATACTTGGCTCCTCCGGAAGGGCATTCAAGTACCAAGGTGGACAAATGGCATCTGGATGGAGAAAAGAAAGCAGACTATCGGCTGTTTGGAGAATTCTTTACGTTCTTTATATTCAGTTGGTTCCCATACTTTTGAACAGAGTTGTTTTATTCAACCTAATTATTACTTTTTAGAAGTTATGATTTCTGATTTTCCAAACACTTTTTACATGCAGGTTGAGGTGACGCTACATAATCCAAGCATTAAGAAAACATGCTAGCAGTCTGTCTGGTATTAGATAACCCTATTTGCATTTTGAAGCAAGTATGAACGGGAGGTGCACCCTGAAAACAAGTGACCAGACTAAGTGGTTTTAATAGTTTAGTAAGATTGAAATACATAGTAATGTTCTGGGTCGTGTTGAACTCAAACTGAGCCACACACTCAATATTAAATGAGCAGAATATCATTTAATGATTACAATTTAGATTGCCTTTTTACATAGGCGTATAGATTGGTTGGTTGTAGAATTTGTGTAAAAAATTCAGATGGGGATTTTTAAGAAGTTTCAAAACGGGAAATAGACTGTGTAATTGATATCGTTCATAAACTTAAACTCATATTAATTGGTATATTAATCTAATAAGTGTATATAAATTCAAGGTTATACATTTGTGAATTAATAATGCTACCACATATTGAAGATTCATTGATTTATTTTTATGAGTTAAGATAATATGTTCTGACAGGGAAGATGTGGAACTTTGTGGCAGTTTTTGTTTCATTAATCATAAATCAGATCTGCAAAGTGTTTCAAAGAATTATAGCTACACCTCAATTTTAAACAATAGACTTCTGTATGACATCACCCATTTGTCATTATGCAATATTCCCAATAGCTGAATAAGTTTTTCTCTCTAAAATGAAGAGGTCCTTTGGAAATATTCAGTCAAACAGGCAAAACAACACAACTTTATTTATCATCTTTATTTATTTTGCACTCTGGGGCCATGCAGAGAATCCAAATCCACAGTGGACATTGAGGCCTATAGTGAATCTGACATATTCTTGAGGGTCTGTTCAATATCAGATATTAAAGCCATAGTTTAAATCACGCTTTCCAAATGTTCTCTCCCTAAAGTTGTAACTCTCCTCCTCAGAGCTGTCAGTGCAGATGTGTCACTGCAGCCACCTGATAAATCTGTTTAAAACACATCTGAAACTTCTGTTTTAATATCACCATCTGCAAAACTTCCAATTCCTCCTTCAATAATTTTACTAAAAGGAAGCTAAAAGATTATTGTATTTTGCTAAATACATCTGTAACTTCTTATGTTGCTACATCTATTGCCTGTCTGTCTTCCTCTCAATGTTTTCTTTCCCTCAGCTATACCCATCTGCTTCCTATAATCCAAAACCCCCTTACAAAAACGTGCACATTTATTCAACCAAAATAACACCTTTTTCCAACATGGTAACTCACCCCAAAGCTCGCTCCAAAGGGTGGTCAAATCTGGAGCTAATTAAACTGGGGACCCCCTAAATTTCCTTCGCACCCAGCTTGAGGAAGACCCCTAGATTAGACGAATATTTTCCTTATTGCCAATTTAGCTTTTGCAGAATTCCATGCGATGATAATTGAGCCCATGTGCGCGTGGTATTTGGGCAAAAATGGCACGTTGTTACAGCCACCAAGGTTTCCGCAATTTTGATAAATCCAGTTCTGTTTTTAGAATTATTAGAAGATGGGGTTTTCCTTTTTGTGGTGCGTGTGGAGAGAGGTGGAGGCCTAATTGAGATCAAATAAACAAAGTCACCTGTGAGTGATTTGGGTGTAGAAAGAGACACGTGTTGGCTTGTTCAGACTGAAGGCCACAGTGCGTTTGATAACAGTAGAGCAGGTGGGGGTATGTGATTGACTGTGGGGCCGTGCACATGAACTCTTGGCTCAGGATTAGCCACTGCTGCCCATAAACGCACTAAATAATGTTATGTTCACCTGTACTGAACCAGGTCATGAATTGGAACAATAAACAATAAATTCGCTAATTGTGATTAAAAGGAAGAGAATAATTGTTTGCATTACATTTTGTATCACAGATATTTGTGCCATTGTATCACCAGATTGCACAGAAGAAGAAAAAAAAACTACTTAAACATGATCCTCTCTTCTAGTTCTCTTCTCTTTAAGAAATAAATATCTTTTTAACTTAAGTATATTTGAGTATATATTCCCATAACATTGAGCAGTTTCAGCAATTTTAATAATTATTCCAATATTATCATCTGCAATAATTTTGACCATGACAATTGTGACACAAAATTTCAAAATTGATATCTGATCGTATTCACACATAGCTGGTATCGTTTGGTAAAGGCAATTTAAAAGCATAATTTACAGAGATAAACACGGATGAGACGAAGGTAAAGTATAGATCACTGATACAGTTGATAGGTCAAGAAAACATGTTATATATCATTATTCTTGTGTTTGAGTAGGCTGTTCTGTGGCTGCATATGGCACTTCATTTTCCTAAAGTTCTAATAACCACAGGAAAAAGTTAAGGAATGCTTCCCCGCTATTTAAGTACTGGAATCCAATTTTGAGTCATGTCTTCCTAATTGTAATGGACCAGAATCTGCTAAAAAAAACAACACGTGGCTAATTCCTGCACACCCCCCCCACCCACACACACACACACGCACCCCCCCCCCCCCCCACACACACACACGCGCGCG
The DNA here is from genome assembly GCF_009829125.3 of Periophthalmus magnuspinnatus. Classification (NCBI taxonomy): domain Eukaryota; kingdom Metazoa; phylum Chordata; class Actinopteri; order Gobiiformes; family Gobiidae; genus Periophthalmus; species Periophthalmus magnuspinnatus. The sequence goes on from NC_047149.1 coordinate 15,785,060, forward strand.
CACACACACACACACATACACAGACATACTCACAAATGCACCGATGAGTTTATGTGCATTAGAAGTACACTCACACTCAGAGCGCAGGTAATTGTGTCCACCTGGGAAAACATCATTTAGCAGCGCGCCTCTTCCTTAAGTTAACACGGCTCTTATGTGGCATGTATAGCTGGATGTGTGTCAACGTGACCTCTCATGACCTTTACCCAAGCTTTGATCCCAAAATTGCATTCAACTGTCAACACTTGCTAAGCCTTAAAACTGTCCAATTATAATACAGTGTTTACAAGTCACAATACCTGGAAATTGCAAAGAAAAGTCTAGACATCCAAAAAGAGAAGAGGTCAACTGTCTTTTGTGCTCCTGCATGCTTCCTTGTAAAATTCTCAACATATGACACTGTAACATTATCAGAGGGACACTGAGAACAGGCACATTTCTGTCACATTCCTACAGTTTGCCGACAAATCTCTGTCAAGTATTGTTGTTATTATTATAATGCTATTTGGTAATTTGTGTCATTGCTGTACAAATAACTATATATCGAAATTTGGTAAATCATCTTTGTTGTTCAAAGACTATACTTTCAGGCAAAGTAAAATAAATGAATAACCATCTGTCAAAGAGTACATCTACTTTTTAAAGAGGTGGACAGATTAAACCAAAATTGTAACTAGCCACAAGAGTGGCTAGTTACTAGCCATTACTAGAGTAATTTTGTTACCTTCCAAGAAACTAGCCACTTGTGAGGCATCAGGGACGTATTTCAACACAACAAAAAATAAACCTGACTGTGAACAAGATGGAATTATACAAAACAAAGTGTGGTACAATAAACTGTACAAAGTGAATTAGCTATAACACAAATAACATTAATCAGACATTATTTATATTGCACTTGGATTGAAAACGATCTTCCTTTTTTGTTTTGTGCTGCATAACTCTTTTTTCATTAACTATGCACTACTGCCACCTGCAGACTCAAATCTACTTTACTGAAAAAGTAAAATACAGGTAGTACATATGTTGGACAGAAGAGGGCAGGATTGACTACAGAACAGTGTACTTTACAACATTAGTTATTTTATAATGGGTTGAGTATATTGTTTTAATCAAATACTTAAATGACATCTGTAAAGTATTAAGAAACAATGTTAAAAATAGAACCAAGCTTCTTTCACATGTGACCTCCCTCTCTCTCTCTTCTCTCTCCTCTCTCTCTCTCCTCTTATCTTTCTCTCATCCTTCTCTTCTCTCCTTCTTCTCCTTTTCTATCTCACACAGAGCAGAGCTGACCCACCGATGGTCTGTGTAGCTGAGGAGGCCCTGACACTGCTGTTGATGTATGAGGTGAGAGCAGTGTCGCTCTGATCCACTTTTAATACTACAACACTCAGGGATGGCAAATTGTGACGTAGTGACAGTATATTGAAAGCAGTGCTCCCATAATTGTTGGTAATGTATTAATAGAAATGGTAGTAATGTACATGCGTTTTTGTGCATTGGAAACATCATCCCTTTTCCAAAATTTAACATTTATTTTCCTGAATAAATCTTTTATTTCTACCGTTACAATAATAACAACTACGCAATTCAAGAAAATGTTTACGAAATAAATGATTCCGTTTTATTTTAGGCCTATGCATCTAAGGTGAAACTGCCATCTATATGTGGAGCTTTAGCTTTGGAACATTGTTATTACACATTTATTATCATGTGTTAGTATAATTGACAGTTTTGTTATAAGAGTCGAATTCTCACTAAACAGTCTAGTCTAAACTGACCTTCAGGTTACAGGTGACGTGTTTTCAAAAGCAGAAAAACATCTCTTCCATTGATCCTTATGTTTTGGTTATAGAGGGAGATAGAGATGGTGGTGCAGAGGCCCACGTGTCTGCAGCTTCACATAAATAACTGTCTGCTGGCTGTAAACACAGCGGTCATAACCCGAGCCGTTTAAAACAACTGCGCTGGGCGGGACCCGCACCACTACTACTGCTAATACTGTGCCTTTGATGTTACTTTTATTCCCAAGACCTTAAAGGCCCGTGATTGGCTGAGAGAAAGGATGACCACAAAAAAACACTAAAATTAATTATGTGACCCAAATGTGCACATTTCCCCTTATAAGTTTACATTCTGAATTGTTGTTTCTTCGTAAGCTTTCTGTTCAGCTTCTCACCACTCACCTATCCACAAAGTAATGAGAAACTTGTTTTCTCTTTTATATTATACAACTTATAAATAAATTGTACTTATATTGAAAATTGCAGGCTATATTAACTTCTATTTGAATATTATTATTGTTAAGCAACACTACTTTTGGTTGAGTACATTTACCCATTTAAAAAGTCGCAACAATAAATGCACCACAAATGTTACATAGGACACAGCCTTTGAAACAATCTCTGAAGCCCTAAGTTTGTTTGTGTAATGACAAAAGATGTCCTGCGGTATCTCTCAGAAACAACAGAGTGAGTCTTATCTGCCCAGTGCTTTGTTGGTGCCCGGCTTGTGTTATTGTGAAGAGGTGAGCAGATAGGAAAGGTTAGCTCCATGGCCCACACACAAATATTCCAATGTACAAGATGTAAACGAGATACAAATATAGTTTTATATATATATGTACATTTTAGTCAATAGGCACTTGACATTCAGACAGAGGTAAAAATGCACCGCGTACTTACAAAAGAAAGCATTATCTTTGAACCAGCAAAGATCAACAAATGCATTTAAATAAAATTTTGTCATACAGGAACGAAGGAGTTGAAACATTCCCTCCATTATTCCCACTCAGAAAAATGTCTATTGTAATGTCCCCTAAACAGGCAGCTTCAGTGTCTTTGGTCCATGTAAAAAATAGTTTCAGGAGGCAGTGGTTCCACACAGTCTGCCCGTGTTGAGGATCTCCTTCAGTTCGCTCTCTGGCTTTCCAGCAACCATGAAAGGCCACGTCTGAAGAGAGAGGGGGGAAAATGTGATTTATTCAATAATATGTTCCCAGCAGTACAAATGTTCTAAACAGTAAATAATGGTGTACAAATACGTAGACTGTCATACTTTTAAAAATACAACACATTTGAACACTTGCCCCACTGCTTGCGTAACAGGCAAAAACATGTTCTAAAAGGCCAATGTGACTGTCCCATGTTTTCAGGCAGAGTACTATTAAAAATCCTTAAAACATCTAATAATTCAAATAAAATAAATACATCAGTAAATTAACACAATAATCAGCATTATTTATACTAAATTCACATGAATAATTTTAATGATAAGTTTTTGTGCTCAAGTCAACATACAATGACTATAAAGACTGGGATTTTTTATTTATTTATTTATTTATTTATTTATTTTTTAAGTTTTAATTTTAAGTAAAGTAAAACAAATACAAAATGCTATTACTGCCAAATTCCATTCTCAAATTTCAAAAACAAGTCCTGAAAAATAAATGTCTTCATTTTAGCATACATTACTATATAGTCTACTCAACTGTGCCATATTGTGTCATTTGTTCATTCGTGCGCAATGTGCGTAAAAACAGTTGCGTGTTATAATTTTATGTACTGTGCAATATTTTTGTGCTTTTGTTCCTGCTGTATAGTGGCAAACCTGCAGGTGAATCGGGTTGTGAAAGTGAAACACATTGTGTGATTTTAAAAATATATATGTCGGGTGTATTACCAGGTTGACAGGGTGGATATATCCGTTTTCATATTTGTCGTTGGCCAGTATCTGCCGGAGGTGAGCGATGTAGCTGGAGGCCAGTCGCAGCGTGTCCAGTTTGGATAGTTTAGTGTCAGGGGGGACCCAGGGCAGGGAGGTCTTGAGGCGGGAGAAAGCTTTGGACAGTACGCGCATCCTCGCTCGTTCACGTGCGTTAGCTGCGTTCCTCTGCACCTGCTTCCCCTCCTGTAGGGCACCTTTGGTCGCAGATTTCCTTGACGCGGTTTTCCTCCTCTTCCCCTGCGTTCCTCTCTGCTCCTCGGCAGAGCATGCGCCTTCACAGTTCGAGCTCTCCTCTGTGCTCTCGTTAGAGTCTTTACCGGATGAACCAAACTTTAGGATGCCGTCTAGGAGCTCGTCGTCGACATCGCTGAGAGAGCCAGTGGACATGATGGACAGTCTCCCGGAGCGGGTTAACACATGAGAGCAGCGGCGCTGGTGGGACAGGAGGAGATAAAGATGACCACTGCGCTGTGAACTTTCATGTACCGTGAACACACGGTTGACTAGTTTTATGTTTAAGCGAGAGGGCGTTTCTGCTGGGAGGAGACTTGTGGTCCAGGCTCCATCTCAGCTGGCAAAGGGTGAACTGATTTTCAATTAGGCCGACTATTACTAATTTACCACCTTACATTTTAAGATTTATAGATATTAAAACCTTAATCAAAACACAGTTTTTCAAAGTTTCATTTCAAATCATCCAACCCTATATATTACAACATAGGAAATGTCAATATTTTTTCTATTGTTTCTTTGTTTCTTTGTTTAAGTGTGCAATGACCACAAAGTAGTCTTAAGGTGTCACTTTTCTGGCTAAAGCTATGTTTTTATGTTTTTGAGAGACTTGTGATGCCATTGATGGCTCTTACTCCTTGTTAATCTAGATCATTAAAGCTCCACTCTGAGTGCCCATGTAACTTTCAGCACGTCCGTCCTGTTAGTTGGGCTGAGTGCAGTGCAGGGGGGTCAGGTCTCACAAACTGGCGCCTCGGTCCCCTCTGATGAAATAGATACGCAGCACCCAAAATCCCCTGTTTGGCCTTCCTCTTCATTCCACGCTGATGCTCAGCTCCGGCCTGGTCCCCAAGTCCAAACAACACCAGCAAAGATGGGGGCCTTACAGGGCTTTGCACTGAAACAGAACATTCGGGTCTGCAATATTTAGTGAAAAAACTCTTCTTCAAATAGTGGCATTAGATTCCAGGCAGACATTTGGATCATTTCATATTTATTTAAAAAAAGGCCTTTTTCATTCCAGGCTGGTTTTGCAATATAGCAGAAGCATTAGAATCATTGCACAATTCAGATTTATTCAGATTTTTCATTTCCATTTTAGGAGTTCTGAGACTGTAACTCACATCAATGGTTACACCAGACTGAGCAAATGTGACTATAGCACTCCTGTAGAATGGTCTGTGGAATGGCAATAATTTAGCATTTATAGTGAGTTGATTATTTTGTTTTGTGCAGAATACAGTTATTGCTGTACTTCCTTCAACTCATTTTTAATAAATAATTTAATGCACACTTTTATGCCTTCTCAGTGTATAGGTCCAATCTTGTGCATGTGGGTCTGTGGGATGTATATGCGCTCATGCAACTCAAGTGTGTGTAATGATAAGAGGTGTTTCTCTGGAGGGTTGACCTCTGACCTTGCAGTTCCGGTGTCTTCTAAACATGCTACGGTCCTGCTTTTTCTTCCATGCCACGATGCCGTAAAATGGATAAACACATTGTCATTGGTGCACTGTATTTGTAAACCACGGTACTTTGAAGTTAAAAAAAAAATCAACAAAACTAAAATCCCTTGTTTGAAAAGGGATGGTTTGGGAGATGCTCAGGGGGATGGAGACATGGGGGATTCTTCTTGTTTCGTGGGTGGGCTCTGAAATGGACATAGCGGAAAGTAATAATAGACTCTGCTAGATTAATGATCACTATTGAGATACACGACTTTACGATTAGGCAAAAGTCAGCGAGGGAGTGTATCGAAAATAATTTACTGTTACTACAATTTGAATGGAAAATATGCTTTCAATAGTTAGTTCAATAGTTTCAATGTGGGGCTACAAAAGTCAATGGCAAAACTCTGCTGTGCCACCATGACAAAAAGCAACAGGTGGAGAGGGGGGAGTGAGAATGCTGGAGAAAGACAAAAGCAAGGGTCCCCAGCAGTTATGGAGGGACATTTGGCTAATTAGGCGGTTAAGGGTCATAGGTCAGGCTGGTTTGTGTGATGTCACCACTAAGGGACAGGGTCCAGATGTTGTTCGCACGGCCACCGAGGAGGACACCTGATGCCATGGATCATTAGTGTTTCACATGGCAACTGTTTGGAGAAATATAGTTAAAATCATATGCAACCATGTCACATCTATAGCTTTTTTTTTATTTGGAAGGGTATCTGGCGTAACCATTTCAAATCGTATACACGTATATTTTGCTACGCTTCTCACAACTTAAACAAACTTTTTCATTTTTATGGAATGCACTCCAAGCTGCTTTACATTGGATTTATTATTCACTCCCTCACACACCACATTCATGGGTGAAGTGTCTTGCTCAACAATAGAATGGCAGCAACAGAGCTGGGACCAAACTGCCAACTTCCCAGTTATAGAACAATCACTCACCTGATCTCTGTTATTCCTACATTATACTGACAAGATGTTTTTATGTTGTTGTTTTTTTTTATTTTATTTTTTTTATTTCATGTACAGGTGGCTACCAAACACTGCAAAATACATGACACAACATTTTTTGGTAGTGCCATTTTTGTTAAACTAAAAGCAAGAAGTCTGAAATGAAAGGGGCTTAAGGGTGAGAAAAACATCATTCATCTCTGTCCTAGCTCCAGTTGTCTGTCCCTTATCACATCCTCACTCCCCCTCAACACAGCAGACACACTCATGCACTTTTAACACACTAAAGTCTCAGTTCAGTTCAAGTACCTCTGAACGCAGCCTAGAGGAACACAAGTGAACGAGAGGTTGCCGAAAGTGCAAAGATACAGGAAGTGGCAGACAGGCTAGACAATAAGAGAGAATTATGAACATCTTTATGGGAGTAGTTAATATGATATTATTTTTCAAAAACAGCTCAATGCTTTGATATTCGGTGACAGGGACATCCGGGGCCAGACTGCATCAAAATAAGACAGATTTTGTGTCACTTTGCAGGTTAATGATCTGGAAGTCTTGTCCCTAAGTCAGTGTGAGGGAGTTACTCTGGAAAATTCATAGACTAGACTGAAAACACACCTCTTCTCCCTGGCCTCCTTTGCTTATGTGTCATATTTTCTGTATATCTGTTTTGTTGATTTTAGTGTGAAGCACTTTGAGCAGCTTAAGTTGTATTTTAAATGTGCCATATAAATAAAAATGTTTTGAAATTGAATTGAAAATCCAAAGTTCAAATGTTCGATCATACTACATTGCAAATTATATCATCTTAAATTATATGAACCTGAAACTCCCTGTGTAAAAAATGTCATTGCAGTGTTATTATTATTAATTCAATATTCCTGTGATGATAATGATAACACCAAGCTTAAAGATGTGCTTAAAATGATAGATAAACAAATTCAGGCATGAGATGTATTGTGTATTGTGTATTACGTGACAAACTGATATCAGAAAAGTGCAAACTGTGCTGTGGCATAATATCACAATTTATGCTAAGATAGAAACTATAGTTCCTCGACTCAACTTTCCATTACCATAGGTTTGAACTGACAATAAGCTTCATGTGTGGCCGGTTGCAGCTACTACTGAAGTAATATTCTTTTTGTAGATATTAGCAGAGATATGGGCTGTCTGTGTTTGGAACAATAGGACAGTCATGGTTTCTTAGTTTTTGTCTGGTCTCTGTCACCCTGACATAGGCCCTTGCAGAGTGAATAAACAGAGATGGGAGAGGAGGGCTGCATCTGTCCCACGTGGTTCCGCCCACATGTTTGTCTGGGCCCTAAATCCTTCTGTCAGTTCACTCCTGTCTGTGCGGCACCATGGATCTGGTTCTGGTTTGGTCCTGGTCTGGGCCATCTCTGTTCTTGGTCTGGTCAGTGTAGTCAGGTCTAGACAAAACAATCTATAAAACATCCACTAAAGGTTTCTGCTCTGCCCGTTTAAGCTACATATTCAAGAACCAAGTAGAGACTTTGCCCCACTCGCTGATTAATGGAGAAAGATGTGTCAAAATGACGTCTTACCAAAAATGTGCAAAGCAATATGTAGATTTATATATGTGATTTTATGTATTCATTTATTTAATGAGCTTCTCAAAAGCTCCCAAACATACTACAGCATTTTTATAAATCCTTTAACATTTCTTTAACAGGACAATCTGCCAACCAACTCACATTTACCACACCTAGTTATCTCCCAGAGTCTCTTTGCACCTGATCAGTTAGATTGTTGTTGTTAGGAGAAGAGCCGGTGATGGACTGTGCCATGCCCTGATTGGCTGCATCAGCCTGGGCTCTTTGATCTTCTTCCTCCTCATTAATCTGAGAGGAAGACTAGTGTTTGAGTCTGTGGTGTCCTGGAGACAACTGTGGAAAGGTTCAGTTTTATGAAATCACAATTATAAACTATATATACACAGTTTTTACATACACTACTATTTTTGTATTAATTATTTATTTATTATTGATTTATTATATTTAATTATTCTTCTGGTTTTGGAGTTTTTATGTTAGCTAATGTGTCACTAATGACCTACTATTTCCTGGACCATATAGCACAATATCTCTCTATGCCTCACTATGTGGACAACAAAAGAACTACAAAATTATAAATTAACTTGACTTGCAAATTTGCGACCGGACATTCATTTAGCTTAACACAATGAGGAAAATGTACAAGCTATGTTTTGATATTTTTTCACAACTTTATCTGAATTTAATACGATTTTTGGCAGCCGACATGCTCTCTTGCATCATATCAGTCCTATCTCTTCTCTATGTTAGCTCATTCTGTTCACTCAAAGAAGCACACATTTATTATCTGTAAAGTTGGATTCCATTCACTGGTAACTACCACAGCTCCTGGTGCAGGGAGAGTCAGACTTTATCAAACTGCAGCCCAGATAGGAGCAGTCTCCATGTCGGCTTGCATATACAACTACGTTCCATATTTCTCTGCATGAGGGGGATCACTGTTCTGTGTCTAAATGAACAAACTCCAGGCTCATATGAGATACACCATAACCTGATAGGCAGAAATGTGTTGACTGGTTCCACTGTAGGGAGACCTCTGCATTACGCATATCCAGCACTCCCCAGTCCCACAGGGAACCCTCGCCCCCACTATCCCCCAGAATGGAGCCTCCATCCGGGCTGGCCTCCTCACACTCCCCCCTGGAAGAGTGGGTTATGATGCACAGGGAGGGAGCTAGTACAAACAGAAAGATTGACTTGTACATGAGGTCTGCTTTAGTAAACCCTCACATACTAACATAGAGTGACAGATATAATTCGTACTGTAAACATCTCCCACACATGTAATATTAACACTGAAAACATGCGCTGGGATTTTTCAAGTCATACTGACAGTAGGCTATTTTAAAGTAATGCAAATAATGCTGCTGCCTAATGTATCTTCAGGGTAATAAATAGGCCTATAGTTTACATATTCTATTACTAATGAAAGAAAATGTAACTAGCACAAGTAGTTGTAGTAGATGTAGGCTTACCCCGGGTTACGCCCACTGCTCTGTATTTACTTCGTTCTCCAATTTTATTTTCTTAATCAGTGATACGTGTAGGATTTGGCAGGGTTGTGCAGTCATTTTGACGCAACACAAATCAGTGACTCACTAGCATGATCTACAGCTATCCATATAAACTGTCGACAGCTACACGACTCTTGGTTGTGATGACGTTTACGCTGACTTCTGCTCCCATTGGGTACTGCAGTTTTCTAACTCGGATGTCAGCAGACTTGTTTCTTTTATTCAGTTGTTTTTGATATAATATTGCAATTTAAAATGTGCAAATTATAACATAACAATCCACGGGTGTCATAGATTATTATAACTATACAGCTGACACAAGCACAACAGGTCATCTTTAACTTTTGCAGTCAATCAAAAACATGTATTCTTTATGTTATAGTAACAGTCACTATGAATAATACACAAGGATTGTTACTGATATTTCAACAAAAAGTACCATTAATAACAAATTATGTAGATTGTTCACGTCCAAATATTTTCTTTCATGATTACCAAAGTGTGAGGAATAGCTGACATAAACTTATATAGTTGTAGATTTAGCTGACCCAAGTGGCACCATCCTATCATTTCATCCTAATCTGTGTTTGTGTGTATCAGTTCTCCCTGGGGATTGCAGCTACCGGACACAGACAGGAGGTAAGGAAGAGGTGAGGAAGAGGTGAGATGAAGGTCCTGATAAAAGTGCCTCTAATGCCCACACTAACCCTCCAGAGACACCCCAAACCCTCCTAAAGCGCAGTGCTCGGGCCAGGAAGTGGACACGTATGCATGTGTTGTCCTCGCTCATTAGTAAGTGCCTATGTTTGTTTGTGCGACTTTAGTGTGGATACAGGTTTGTTTGTACGACTCAGCTCCGGGGCCAAGAGTGTCCTCTCAAAGGCAGTAGGCAGACACAACGTAGACCTAACATCACTACATACCAGCTTTTCATCTTATATAAATAGCTTGTGTTCATCTTCTAGATTTTGATCATTTCAGATGGAGGGCTTACAAGTCTATGGAAGAGTCACTGTTTTTGAAATAAATATCCAAACACAAAATATACATAGATAGGCTCACTAATAACAGAGATTTTGAACATAAACATCTTTAAAAAAAGCTGACATGCAACTTATATAAAATAAGATACATGACATACACAATATAAATTAGATTTGGGCTGCATATGTAAAATGCAATAAAGCCGTGCCCAGTTTAAGTTTATTCTGTAGTTTGATTGGCTCTTGAGCCTATAGTCGATGGGGTTCCTCAAAGGGAACATCCGAATCTTGTACAAGTTTGCACGAGATTCAGATGTTCCCTTTGATTGACAAATGTTTATTTTGCTCAAAAAGTAATAAAACTGTTGCTTGTCTTTGGTCAGCCTAAAAATCTGAAGTTGACCATAAAAGGTTGATGATTAAGATCCGGCTCTTCCCATTGTTTCTTTGCCTCGTCTGAAAATGTTAGTATGATCAGTCCAGTTAAGGTTATCTAAAGTTAAGGTGTACTACCCCATCACAACTATGCATGGATTTCTGAGTGATGAAAAATTAACACCATTGCCATGGTAATTGACAATTTATTATTATTTTTTTAAGTGCTCAGAAGGGCATCTATAAACATGAAGGTGAAACTCTGTAGTGAAGTAGTGACTACTTCACTACATTTGTGTTGTAATTCACAGTATCATAAAGAACAATATAACTTCAACATGAAGAAGTTATTGACTTCCCATGAGTGGGATAACTTTACTATTTTCACATTTTTGGTGAGAAATGGTGTACACATCCATCAGGTAACGGTGGTCCTTATCTGTGCAGTGTCCCCCTGGTTTCTAATTAAAGATAATAAACCTCAGGATCATTTCTCTAAAGGTCCAAACTCAGCGTCAGCTCTGTCCTCTCTCACTCACACACACATGCTCCGCTGAGGCCACACACGGCTCTTCAAAGCTCCAGGTGTGTGGAGAGATGTTTTACACCGCACTGAACGGTACAAATATCAAGAATCAATGAACGGTGTGAAAGGGCACGCTGCAGAGAGTTATTGAGACAGGGAAGCAGTAGAGAGGGAGGGGGCAGAGGGGAAGACAACAAAAACATATGGACATTCTCTGGTAAAGACATTTTAACTGAAATTAATTGTTAAAAAGTCTGAATGTATTAGCACTGAGATAGTAAGGTGTATCCTGCCTCGGGCTTGAAGATGGGGGGGGGGGTATGACTCTGGTCAGGTATTTGACTCTGCATGACACCTAATGGTTTGGGATAACTTAAGACCCTAATTTAGGGGTGTGAGTTTATGATGCATGATCATGGTGTAATATTATATTGGTTTTGCAATGTCAGTCAAGCAGGTCTATTTTAAATGAATCTGGGGTTGTTATTTCATTGTCAGTACCATCAGAGGTCTCTTAAAAATGGAAGTGGATGAGAGGAAATATTTGTGTTATTCTTTTTGGATTTTGTTCTTTGTTAGTAAGTTATATTGAGTTTACGATCCAGTTGTTGAGTTTCAAGTGCCTTAACCTAAATATACAGGACACATATTTGGACATGGATAGGTAATGTCTAATGTGAAAGCCCAGACCCTCCAGAATTCACTCACTGAGCTGCAGAGGCTGCAATAGCAATGATTAATGATTGACTGCAGGTACTGGGGTTTAGTTTGTGAGGAGAGAGATCAGAGTGAGGCATCTTAGGTTTAAACCAACTGGATTTAGTCATTGGAACTGGCAAGCCAAAGTGAGTTGGCCATCCTTCTTTCTGATGATGAAATGTCTTGAGAACCAAATGATGATATAAACAACTTGGCCATCATGTCCAATGTTTTGTAATTAATAATAAATCAACATTTCAATTATTAAAATAAATCTTTGATTTGAACATGTTTACCTCACATCAGGGCATATAAAATAGGGAATGCTTATGAAATTTGAATTGGGAATTATACATATTCTGTCTTTAATACACAATTTTATCTCATTCCACCGCCACACACTGTTTTCCACCCACAAACAAAGATATTTATTTAGCTTTGAGACAGAAAGTCTATGAGTAAGTTTTTTATTGAGCAAGAAGATAAAAAGGCGGTTCTGCTTTGTGTCCATTAGGGCTAAAATGTCCAGAAGAGCGTCTGATGAAATGGAATAAACTGTTGTGGTTATCTCCTGTGGGCGGCTGCAGGGATAGAGCCAGGGAGAGTACAGCACAGATTCACAAATACTACCTCACACACATACTCACACGCACACACGCGCATGCACAGACACACACACACACACACACACACACACCCACACACACACACACACACACACACTGTAGTACTACTCATGGTACTGCACAGGTCTGTATTTACTCCTAATCATAACACAGTCGGCAGATAATGGCTGATGGGACCGTTGTAAAAAGAACCTGGCACAAGTCTATTTTAACAACCCCCTTCTATGCTCCATTCTGTTTTATAGCTCCTGTTCATTCAGATACCAGTTACAGAGAAAACCAAGCAATGAATACTGTATTTTTCTATTCCTAATATGTATTGTGTTTATTTTGGCATACATGAACTGTCTTATCTGCAATAAAGCAAAGGCAGCAACTTGTTTTCCCTCCAAACAAGTATCCATGTTTGCCTTAGATACAAAATGCTTGTCCAAACATGTTAAAAACCAAACTGAGAAGAGGAAGATAAACAGAGAACAAAGTAACTGCATTAATCATATTGATTACCTCCCATAATAGGTGAGGTTACATAAGGTCTGAGTCATTAGACAATTAGTGTTAAGGACATTGCTATATTATTGCAACAAAACTGGTTGAAAATAAAAGGCAGAAAAAAATAAAGGTAATAGTGCACCTTTGTTTTTTTTCTGCCTTTTATCACTTTTCTGATGGCAAGTCTACCACCTGCTTATGGCTTTGCCAGAAATGTTCCATAGTATGCATTATCTTCATGGAGACAAGCAGGTAATGCCACCAGTCCAAGTAGAGAGGTGAGCCTGTTCCCAGTAACAATACATGTGTTTCCATGAGTTTCCTGTGATATTGTGGAGCACAGTAGGCAATACTATAACATCCTCATAGAGACAAGCAGGGGGTGATTTCCCCTCCAGAAAAGCTACATATTGCACCTTTAAGATGAGATTGTAATTTACAGATAAATCATATTTATCTCAACCAGTACCCTGTAGTTTGTCAATCTTCTATTGGTTCAGTTGGTTCTGCACCTGTAGCAGAGAAAGTGTAGCTTTTTACAGAAACAGTGAAACTTCTCCTAATGTTTTGGTATTCTACTAATGCTATACTATTACTTTGTTTGTCATAAAGCTTAGGTAGCCTGACATGGCAGATGCTGCTCTACTCAGTCATCTCCAAATTTACACCAAAAGCCTAAATTGTCCGTTGCTCATTAACTGAATGTTTTAATAATAAATAATTAGACTATTCGTCTACTAATACAAAACTAAACTAAATGTGGAAGCTATGTTGGAACTCAATCACATCAACCAAGTCTAATTCTGAAAGTAAAAATATTCTGCAGCATGCTAACTTGGCTTCTAGCCCATGGGTATAGGTAACACGAAGTGGGTGGCACAGGGCCGTAGGTTTGTGTAGTACATTGTAGCTGATGGGCTGGCATGAAGCCTACCTGAAACACACTAAAGATGTACAAGCTGAGGCTATATCCAACGACTTCACAAATCAAACTGCACTTGTAAAAGAGCTCATATACAAATTGTACCCAGACACTGGTTTAAGTTATTTTACAGAGGATCTCCTAAACTTTAAAAGTCCGGAAACAATACAACAGATAACTTGAGCAAACTCCCTGAACTCTGAAAGAGGACATGGCCAGCCTGTATTTTATATCTCCGCACAATATATCTGACATGGCTTTATGGGCTTTTTCTTTAATGACTTCCTGTATCCAAAGAGCCTCCAACCTTGAGAATTAAGATCTTCCTAAAATCTCTGTGTTTTGTGTCTTTGAACTGCTCCTGAACTATTCCTGTTCTTTTTTCCCATGCGCTCACACTTGGGCGGCCTCTTCGTGGATGTCCAGTGCTTATATTGTCATTTGGAGCGACTGTAAAGTAAAAGCCTCTTGAACATGATAAGTATATGACCTTGTTCGCGTATTCCTTTCTGAACCTTACTGTGTTTTTTGCATGGCTAAGATGGGGTTACTAATGAGCCAATGTTCAGATGATGAAGCCTTTTTCCAAGAATCTTTTCTCCCAAACGCCCGTGGCCTTTGGATGACTCCCCAAGGAGACCATTAATTCAGATATCAGTGTGAGTGTGTGTGTGGGCATGTGTTTGTGTGTACAACTGGGGAGATTCCAGTTAGTTTTGCAGTGTTGCCGATTACAGACATAATAATTAGCAATTATCAAATTATGTCCATTAATGGGGACATTTTTATGCAGTGGACAAATTGGAGGGGACTGAAAGAGGCACCGTCCCTCTTCCTATCATCTGTCTGCACCCCGGCCCCTGTCTGCTCCCCAAAACATCCTTCTGTGTCATCGCCTCCACCTCCACTCCACCCCCGCTCCACCTCTCCTCAGATCCTACAGGCAAAGGCCCTGGGGTTTTACACTCACATAAAAGTCACTGATCTGATCGTTTATTTAGTTGTATTAATGTGATGATTCATGCTCAAGTCTTTGCAAAGCTCTCCATTACGTAAACATATATTTATTATCTCATTGTGTGTTTTATAATGACAGATATTTGTCTCTATGCATAATATGTCAGTTACATTTATAACTGCTGGTGCAACTAGCCCATTTATTTTTAAGGTTGGTAGTTTGAATCCTTGGGCAAGACACTTTTGCCTCATCACATTAAATGGCAGCCATATCTCCATTGGTTTGCCTCAGGGCACCTATGATTATACAAGTTGCACCAGCCAGAATAGTATTCATCCACTCAGCTGATACCGAGCCCGTGATTATGTGGAACAGAGTTTTATCAGTTTTAAAATCTCCACTCATTAAGATGCACACTTCAGCCACACTGATGTATTATGTGGGCTCTGATATGAGCTGTGTATTCACATGTGTAATTTCACTGCTCTGCGATAATTCCCCCCTCATAATGCCTTCACCGACCAAAAGTGTGTAGTTTTTGTCTCTAGCCATAGGTGACATTTAGGCGCGCTCTTGAGCTGCAGCCGTTTGTTTTGGGAGCGCTCTGTTTCAGTGACAGAGGAAGAGTCCACTCCACAAAGATTACTCCAGCTCATTCTCTGTCCAAACACTGTGGTGTGCCTGGGCCCCAGGGACACGCAGAATCATTTTGTTTGTTCAAGCCTGTCAATGACTGTTTTCAGAATGTACTTTGTATAATTGGAAAAGCCTTGAAGTGATCTCATCTGAAGATGAAAAGTAAACTAACTGACTCTTTTCTTTTTGTTCTGGTCAGTTAATTAAATAAAATTAATTATTTTCTGAACGGTAAAAAAAATCTTGTGTTGTATCATTTCTATGCTTGTAGCTCAAAACATATCTAAAAGTGTAGATGTAGAAATCAAGGAGATCCTAATTGCAAAAATGACTGTATGCTTATCTGGCTTTAATTTGACCAATGACAGATTAGTGAAAACAGCAGGTGCTCTGGGTGCTAAATGTGTAAAGATAATTCTGAAGGCGACGTCATCATTTTAGGACTAGTCTAAACATAGCTTTGGGCTGAGTAGCATAACATTTGTGCAGGTGTGTTAATATTAGGCCAGTAAATCTTGTGTGATGAGTACAGCCGTGATAATCCCTCTGTCTTCTCCTTGCCTCACCAGTCCTAATGAAGTGATGCAGACTGGACATCCAAATCTTTGCTGTGATTTCTTTTCATTACGTTTGAGTGTTTAGACTTGGTAGTCTTTTACAGGCAATACATGTATGCATTTTTTTTTTTCATAATACACTTTGTACTGTGGAACAAATTGCAGACTATACTCACCAACTCCGCATTCGGCAAATTTTTCTGAGCTTGTGATCCTGTGTTTGCGAACACAATAATGGCGAGTTGAATTCATTTCAATGATTTTATTTTTTTAGACTTTGTATTTCATACTTTGAGTCAAAGAAGTTCAAAAACAATAACTCTTTATGTATCTCCAAGGGTCAATTGAAAGGCACAAGGAACCTGCAGCTCATTTTAATTTATACAAATTTTGCTCAAAGCCAAGTTTTTTTTAGGTTTAACTTAAAAATTCAATTTTATATAATTCAATACATGCAATATATTGTTCATCCTGCACCATGATTTAAACTTCACTTTTTTATCCTAGTTTCATATTGCTCAAAAAGATGCCTCAGCATTTATAGTTTCATGCTTTTTGCTGCCTTATCCCAAAGTTTTACCTGCTCTAGCCAAGTCTGTAAGCCTGTATGCCCCTGCAGTGTGTCTGACTGGTCTCTGTGTTATAAACATGCGGGTTGTTCCCACGTCTCTGTTTACACTGAGAGACCCCAGAGAAGAGCTACGACACTGGATTCCCTCCGCACCGCATACTCACACAACCTCTGTCTCATATGCACTGACACTTATCATTTTATTTACTGTCAGTGTGATGCAGTTACATGACATTGGAAAAGTTATATTAAAGAAGACATCTTTCTTCAGGTATTTAACTTACGTAAATCATTATTTTACATTTTGTTCACAATTGATATTGAAGCTCCGCCTCTTTATAGTGGCATTTCACTCTTGAAAGCAGCAGAGTTTACATGTAATATGTTTACATTTTATTGTTGAAGGCATACCTGACATTTTTTAAGTCTACACATATGACCTCAGTTGAGTACAGGGCAGTGGTGGAGATAGGGAGGGTTGAGTGCTCATTTTCTACTCATTTTCTGAGCACTCAACCCTCGAATGTAGGACAATGCAGGATTATACACATATTTGTGAATCAGTAAAAATACAATATAATACAAATCAAATGTTGATTTAACAAGATTCTGAAACATAGCCCAAAATGATTACCAGTACTTCACTCGCAGATTCAAATATACAATTTTAAATTATTGATATACAGTGTTGTGCTTAAGTGGAATGGTAATATATAACACACTTAAAAACCTTCAGTCAAGGTCACTGTTTCACTATTATTACAATTTTTGAACAGTGTTGCACTGAAACCACTATATCCCTCAAAACAGTCTATAGTGATGCTCACTTTCTTTATATTATAAAGAGATTTTTTTTAACCTAAAGTATGTATCTATTTTTAAAATATACTCTATATAGTATATATTTTTAGTATATCCTTCTTATCGAGACCGCTCATCTTTTTGTTCCCACCCTTGTAACAATAAAAAGTATTCAGTGCTTGAGCAGCCCTCCCTTGTTCCCACTAAGACATCAAACCCTGAAACATTTACAATGCTCCAAGTCTGTGAGAAGCTTTAGTGTGGATCCTAAGTCCACTTGATTTAGATGTGTGATGTGCGCCCAACATAAACACGGACAGCACTCCTCATAAACACGTGGAGTTTACAAGCAGAGGCGAGGTCAGGCACCACCTCTGCTCTGTGAGTTTTTAACTACTATTTTTATGTATTTTATATAATGCATCATTCATGCTTAGAGATACAAGATGGTCATGTGACTTTGGCTTACCAGCTGATTGGTTGATTCAGGATTAATGGTTTGTGTAATGGCTCATTATTTTTCACTTTTATCATGCTAACATGTTACCCATGCACACAACTGCCATACAATTCATGTCTGTTATCAAGAAAATGTTTTAGATTCCAGATCACGTCTATTTGTAATACAGTGTTGCAAAATATGATAATAAGTTGAGTAAACAAAAATATTTCATGAGTTACTTCCCCAGTTTTTTTTAATAAACTGTAATTACACCATCCCTCTTAGAGATATACACAAAATCTGTGTTCAGTTGTTACTCTGTACTGCCTTCAGGGACACCACTTTCCTTTCAGGTCTTCAGTATACACTAACAGTAAATCAATTATTGTATGTGGAGATTCACTAACAAGTCAGATTTTTTTTTTTTTTTTAGACCTTTAGGCTTTTTAGGCTATATTCATGCAGATTTGGTTCTGGTTTGAGCTCAGATTAGACCTGATGTAGACTTGATTTGGTCCTTTTCTAGTGCTGTTTTAGTCCTCATGTAATTCAAGTTTAGTTATGAGTTTATTCTGAGTTTAGTCCAAGTTTTGAAGCGGTTTGTGTGCAAGTGTGATCTCGTGCTATTTTCAGCCTTGAGACTTTTGTAGAAACTTAATGGTCTTTTGATCCCTTAGCTGCATTGCGTATAGACTATCTGTGCACCCTGGCAATCTGTATTAAATACACTATTCCCTGTTGGCTCATGAATAAAAATATCTGGCCTTTTCCCTGATCCAATATTATTCCTCTGCACTTAGACTCAGATAGGGCAGCTCCCTGTGATGGACGTGTATTTATCCAAAGACATATCTGACTGTACTAAGGCCTAAGTGCTCACATCTGTGTGTTTACATGTTGCGTCGTATGATCTAATGAGGAGAAGAGCATTGTTCCCCTGGGAAGTCCCTGCTCCAACCCAGTCGGACTGTAAACATACTCCACACGCCGAGTCGACCACATCACCAAACACACACACACTATAACTTACACTAAAACAAACCTGTGTAGTAAACATCCTAGGACATCCCAACAAGGTTTGAGCACAGAACAGATGGGAATAGCACCACCAGGATATATTTCACTATGGGAAGCCTGGGAGGATCCAACAGCAATATGGTAACCAGGGAGGAAGAACAATAACAAAGACTGAATCATAAAGAAGTTATTTTGTGTTTTATTAGGTGATGTAGCCCAGAGAAGTGGCTCAATTAGAAGAGTGCATCAGATCCCACAGCACCCAAATGGACAACAATTACAAATAACTTGAAAAAATGTCAACATCTTGTGAAGGTGCACTATAAATCTACATGTAGACAAGCAGGGTCCATCATCCAGTCTTTAGATGAAATGTTATATTTAGCCTATATTGTGCTCTTAAAGCAAAATTAGTATATTTCCTCTAGCCTAAATCCCATAAACATATGTCAATTTTATAATCTAAATGGCGCATTGTGTAAACCCTGGCTGACACTTTGGAACAGCATCCATTGACTAACTTCATTCATGAGTCACCCAGCGGCTGTGTATTATCTCATTGATAGCGCAAACATTCACTGCCTCCTGAACTGCAGGCTCGGCCGTTTGTCTATTGTATTTTTTTTTTCCACAGAAGTGTCAACTAACCAGATGTGCTCCCTTTTATTACTGACAATAAGAATCCACATGGGATCTGCCAATGTAGAACAAGCACATGAAAAATTGAAGTGCAGCACAACACACATTGTGTGCATTATTGAATAAGTTCTTGTCTTACTGATTGTTCTGTTCATGATGTGCTTTTTAAAAACTATAAACTTGAATGCACTCCTAAAACTGTACAATTGTATTCCTCCACAAGATGGCAGTGTTGTGTAAAAAATTGTAATCTGGTCGAAAATACCCGTGGATCATGAAAATACCATACAAATATAATTGAATGCGTCTAGTAAATGCGTTATACATAGGCTATGTGTTATGCATGCAGCATTTTCGCTAAATGTTTTTGATTTGTTGAGAGAATTTTACTAAATCAAAGGGAGGGAAAGAAACTTACGTAAACGGAAGTCCGTGTTTTTTATTTTGGAGGATTACCGGAAACACTGCTTCCTCCACAGAAAAAGGGGTTTGTACTCAATTCTTTTTAGATGCATCATAAGTGCTACACAGAGAGATTAAGGGGACAGCAAAAAAATCTAATATGGCAAATCTATCTTTAGCTATGGTCTGTTCAAATGTGAAGCCGGAAGAAGCGTTTAGCTTGCTATGCTAATCACTTTTCATTCATTATTGTGTAGCTACTTCTTTGTTGATGGCTAACGGGTATAAAACAATATTTCCCAGTACTATGACGATAGCCATACGCAACATGAATTTTATGTCTTATTTTTCATTCACCTATAGCATTGCGGTCGGTATTATAAAGTTTGAACAGATGCAAAAGACGGAGAGCGTTTGTTAGGCTAGCGCAGCTCTTGGCTAACAGATCTTCTCTTGAAAAGCTTCTCCGTAGCCCAGCTTCTGAAACTGCAAAGCAAGCACCACACAGATTATACACCTGACTTCAGGATATTAATGCTTTGTTTTTACTGTTTCTGTAGTTTGCCCCACTGCATTTACTGACTGCAGTCCGTCAACTTAAATAAATGATCTCCATAGCATCATGAAGTGTTTGCATTTGTAGTGCCAGGTGGTGAGCTATCAAGAGACATACCTTTAGGTGTACTGCGCTGTGTTTTAATGGCACACTATGCTGTTATAAACTGTAAATGCCTTGAAACTATAGGGACAAAAGAATATAGTGTGGTTATATTTACTGTCATCATTATATGATTTAATTTAAACAATAAAAACAATAATAATTGTGATATCTGTGTGAGAAATTGTCTGTAAATGAACCCATTGTTTGGCTTGCAGCTCTTGGCATCCCTGAGTTCAATGATGGTGGTTGGAGCCATGATGAGGCTGTGAGACGTCACCTTCTGTCTGTTCTGTGCTGCACACTTCCTGATGGATTCCAACAATGATGAGGCGCTGGATATTATTGTCACCAATGTGGTGGCTACTTTTAGAACCAGGTGCCATCTGAATTTACGCACCATTGCATTAGAGGGAAATAATGTAATCTATAAGCCTGAGGTTGGGGTAGGTTATTCCATAATTGGCAAATAAGTAATTTTTGATGGTATATAAGTTTAAACTGGAAATTTGTTTCAGAAAGTACTTATGAAGCTGCGTAAGCCCAAGATAACAGCCTCAATATGGTCTTCTGGGAAAATCATCTGTACTGGTGCAACAAGGTAAGGGACAAGTTTCCTATTTCTCCAGATCAAGTAGTAAATTAAAACTTGTGTTTACTGTGATTTGTCATTTCCCTAGTGAGGTAGAAGCCAAGTTGGGTGCTCGAAGGTTAGCCCGTTGTTTACAGAAACTTGGCTTTAAGGTACTGTTTTTTGTGATATTGTAATGTAGGAAGACGATTTGTATTCATTTTAACTGTACCTCTGTGTCTGTGGTCTGTGTAGGTGAGGTTTTCAGCTTTCAAGGTCGTCAATGTTTTGGCAGTTTGCTCAATGCCCTTTGCTGTGCATCTCATAGACTTTACCAAGAACAACAGACCCATTGCAAGGTATTGGCTCTATGTTGCAACTCCTATTGTGCACAAATTTATCCTCGTCAGCAGGAAGTTAGTTTGTACTTTTCCATTAGTGTTAATCATCAATGGGTTGTCAAAATCATCATGCATTAGGTTATACAGATGTCTTGCTTGGATTGAGTGCCCTCTTGTGGGCACACTTGTACAATATTTAACCAACTTCTTAGCTACCTCTTTCTGTATTTATTATATGTCTGCAGATTTACCATATCAAAATGGAGCCCTCAATAAAGAGATGATGTGTCTCAAGGGGTGATCCAGAGTAAAAACTAAGAAACAATCAGAACCAGTGTAAATACTATGCTCTATGAAAAGGGAATTCATTGATTAAGAGGACAGGGCTATGAAACCCACCTTAGCCTATGTGCAAAATAAGCACAGCATTCTCATTCGGCTTATTGAAACTGTGTGCAGAGGGCCCAGGGGTGTTTAGAGTCTCCAAAGCTTGGAACGAATAAATTCTCCCATGAAAGGTGGAAAACAAACTACTTAAACAACTAGTCCTTTTTTTCAACTAGACAAATTTATAGCATGTTTTTAATTTAATGTATAAATCTGACTTCATGGAAATTGATCAATGCAATGTTGCAAACTAGATTATTTTCATAATTTATTGAGATAAATACCAAAATATATATTGTAATGTAGTGATGTTGTAAGTCTACATCACCCATTCCTACCCTCTGGTTAGTTAATTGTTTGCCTTAGTAAGTTTTTACCAAGTTAACAAGTCATCCTTTTCTCTGTAGTTATGAACCAGAGCTGCATCCTGCCGCCACTTATAGGATCAAACATTTAAAGGCCACAATACAAGTGTTCTCCACGGGCAGCATCACAGTCACAGGTACCCAGCACTTCTTTTACAGTACTATTTATAATTTTAGGGGTATTGCTCACTGTGCAATATTGATTACACTGCAACTTGAGTGTTTGCCCAATGACCAGACAGTTCAAATTTATTCTGGCTCTGTCCATTTTCCACAAAAAATCCAAACGTCAGCTAGTAAAAATGAATGGAAATTCAACTTGCATATATACAATTGTCAGAGCAGTTGAAGTCGTAGTCCACAATATGTTCTCTCAAGATAAATTGTATATTGTGTGTCTACCTACATTACATAACAAATGTCCTTTTGTCAGAAATTGAATCCCCTACACACTGCACAATAGACGAGGGGATCGAGGCCACATCATTCACTTTGTTGTGATCTAATTGCAATCAGGAAATCCCGTTGCACTAACCTAATTCTCTGAAGAATGTCTTAAAAATGAAAGTTCAAAGCCTCGTTATATGACATTGTAGAGATCTCGAAAAATCTAGATTGAGGTTATAAGTCTATAGTATAATTCCATAATTTTTTCCCTCCTTAATCTGTTTAAATTTCTGGCTTGTGTCTTGAAAAGTTACTATGGCTTAATTACGATTTAGGTATTCCACTGTATACATAAGTCATTGTGTTGCTTTCATTGGTCTTGTTGTATAACTTGTAATCACATACATTGCCT
Source organism: Periophthalmus magnuspinnatus (assembly GCF_009829125.3). Classification (NCBI taxonomy): domain Eukaryota; kingdom Metazoa; phylum Chordata; class Actinopteri; order Gobiiformes; family Gobiidae; genus Periophthalmus; species Periophthalmus magnuspinnatus. The sequence continues at coordinate 15,808,286 of NC_047149.1, forward strand.
TCTTACCCAATCTCTTCCATCCATACACAGGACCAAATGTGCAGAATGTGGCTACAGCTGTGGAGCAAGTCTACCCTCTCCTCTTTGAGTGTCAGAAACCTCTTTGTAAATAGTTTAACTGGGAGAGACACTGAAACACATGCGGCCTAAGGAACAGAGACAATGCACCTTATGCCAGGAGACCCCCCTCCACTACATGCCGCAACACTTCACACGATTTTAACTTTTTAACTCCCCCCAAAAGCAAAGTGTGCAAATGTCTTCCAAATCTCACCAAGAAATCACATACTTTTAACCAAAGTTGTAGGTTCTGCACGGTTTTCATGAAATATCAAGATTTTATTCTCATATTTTTAAAAATGTAATCTACCTGTTTTGAAAAGTGACATAGACCAAATTAAGACATCTAAGTGCATGCATTTTTATGTGGAGTGCAGAAAATCTCTGGTTGGCCTGATTGGATATTAACTCTTCTTGGAAGCAGTCCGTCCATTACTCTGTAAGAAATGACTACCATAGCCTTTTAATCATGAGTCCTGTTCGTGTCATACCACAGGTTTCTAAGGACACGGCTTATTTTTAACTTTAGTTTATGTATACTATGTACTAGATATTTTTCAGGTAACATTTAAGTGTGAAGATAAAAAACATCCACTTTTGCTTAATTACACAAGAAATGCATTTATTTAAATAACATTGACAAATTATTTTTGCAGTGTCTAACTGCATAACAATAGACGTGTTAGATTTGATAATGCACACAGCAACAGCCATGTCTTAACTTTTTGACAAACTTATACATTGGATGCCATTACCTGTGTAAATACAGTATAAAATGTGAGTGTAAATGGTAAAGGAGTTTGACTAAATGTTGTACATTGTTTTAATAATGTTTAATTTGATTTGTTTGAACCAGTGTCAACTGCAGATTTCAGTATTTTGTATTTTCTATAAAATTAAATTAAAATCTGTTACCATGTATATGAAATATTTGTCTTTTCATATGTGTCATTCCACAGGTAAAGCATGGGTATTTATACAAGCTGGCATTGTTTTAAAAAATTAAATAAAACTAAAACTAAAAACAGTGCTATTGACATTTCCTTGGTTGCAAATTCAGATTGGCATTTGTCTGAAAATGCAGAAAATAGCACTGCTATGGAGATGGAATGCTACAAAGAAATAGTAACATAAATGTGAACCAAATTCCTACTTATTAGTTATGCAATACAATGTATGTAGAAAACTGGCCATGGGTTCATCTTCATTCTGCAGCAGAGAGTTTTTTAATAACTGAGCAGTGGCTACGTTTACGTGCACAAAAAATATGATTGAGTTTTCTGGTGTCATATTATTAAAATGTAATGTAAACAGCAAAATCTGATGCGAGTAATCTGAGGGGCCATGATCAGAAAGAAATTAGATTACTCACATCAGATTTTGCTGTTTACATGTCATTTTAATGAACGGACAACTCTGGAAATGTGCGTGCATGTAAACATAGCCAGTCTCCCAGAAACACTTAATAACTGTATAACCCAAAGCACAGGGCAACAGCTTCAGCACGTCAGAGAGTGGACCCTGAATATTTGTTTCACATTATTGTTGAGCTCTTCACTGTGGGCTCAGCTCAAACATCCCTGAGCAGTGCCGCTCATCAGACACTACAAAGTCTGTTTCTTTGTGCACCATGTCACCTGAAAGTGGTTTCTGAAATGCAAAGATTAAGAATGAGTATTAACGTTGCAGAGCTTTACCAAGTTGTGCATGTTAGTTTATTTACTTTTTAGCCAGATCCTTCGAGATCTCCTCCAGAGTGCGCCCTTTGGTCTCTGGGATGCAGAGAATGACGAACACCAACAAAACGAAGCACATCCCCGCATACAGGAATAACATACTGGGAAGCCCCACCCTTTCTGTAGAACATACCATTTTACATTACATTTTTTCACTGAGATAAATGAGACGAGACATGATTTACTTGCAAGTTCTTGTTTACCTGTTATGGTCAGAAAGGTCATGGAGATGAGCAGATTGGTGGCCCAGTTCACTGCCCCCACCACAGATGCAGCCCTGCCCCGGACTCCCATTGGAAAGATTTCACTGGTCACCACATACACCACTGGTATGAAAACATATCGTTACACATTTAGAGACCATTATCATATTAATCAGCACTATTGACTGTCATTTCTATATTTGGTATTGCAATTTATTTTCTAGGTCACCTGTTAAATGTAGAATAAAAAAAATAAACGGTACTGCCCACAGGTCAATCAGGTAAATCCGGTTATGCATGCAAATGAGGTTAGTGTGATGCAGAGTCAAAGTAAAAAGAGTTAGTTCTGTGACTGTGACTGGAACAGTTCTTACTTGGGCCAAGGCTGAAGGAGAAACTTGCCACATAGACCAGTAATGTGATAAGTGAGGCCCATTTGAGAGAGGATGACACACTGTGAGTTCCTTCATCCAGTGCACTTTGATTGTCGTGTTTGAGAGTCCTCTGAATCTCCTCTGTGTTCCACGGGCTTGGAGAAGTTTTGAAATAAAAGGTTTGATTGTCTATTTGTGTGTTGTTCCAGCTAAGGTCCCATGCTTGGAGTGTATTGTTGTCCAGTGTCTGGCTCTTACACAGGCTGGTGAGGTGGGTTTGGCTCTGCAGTGTTAATGTCCCCAGAGTGGCCAGAGACAGCCCCATGACCACAGCACCCACACACAGGAAGCTCTTGGGCCCCAAGCGGTCTACCAGCAACACGGCTGGGATGGTCCCTACCACTTTAACCACTCCAAAGCCTGTGGAGGCTAGAGTGGCTGCATTGTCACTGGTGAAGCCCATGCTGCGTAGTAGTGGAGAGGCATAGGAAAGGATGTTAGGCTGCCCTGTGGCCTGCTGCAGGAACACTAAAGCTACACCTGTTAGTAGTCGCGCTCTCAGGTTAGCTTTGGAGCTAAATAACTCTCTGAAACTGTGTTCGGACTCCTCCTTCAGTCCTGCCTGAATGTCCCGCAGTTCCATTTTTGTGTCCTCGTACATTCCTCCTCTCATCTTCTGCAGCACAAGCCTAGCCTGCTCCACATTGCCCTGGGCAACCAGGAATCGAGGGCTGGGTGGGAGAAACAGGAATGCCCCAAACTGCAGCAATGCCGGTGGAATGACGAGTCCAAAAGTAAAAGTCCAGCCGTGAGGCACAGCAGCAAAGGCATAACTGCAGGTGAAGCCCAGCATCATTCCCAGCACCAACATGAACTCATACATTGTGATCAGCAAGCCACGCCTCTCTCTGGGAGAGATCTCCGCTATGTACAGACACGCTGCAGTCCCAGACAGACACGTGCCCATGCCCACTATTACACGACCCAGGGCCAGAGATACCAGAGAGGTGATGGAGATGAGAACAAAAGTGCCCACCACCACCAGGGTGGCACTCAGGAGTAGAGAGCAGCGACGGCCATATCGATCCAAGATGGGACCTCCAGCCAGACAGATGAAGAGGGCCCCAAACACATGCGCACTGACCAGCACCTCCTGCTCCTGACAGGACAGAGAGAGGATGCCTCGCAGCTGTAGCAGCACCCCTGAGGTCAGGCCCATTTCATAGCCCAACATCAGCCCGCTCAGGTTCGCCATCATGGCCACCACAGCCACACGCCAGCTGCAGCCTGCGGGAATACAAGGAACAGACAAGCAAAATCCACTTTGCTCTATGTATCCACTTAGTATTATAGCACACGATTCTTAATGCTTGTGGAATGAAAGGTCAGAGGTTCACTGGGAGAATGTTGAAACAGTGCTGTAGGCAGCTACTATACACATTCTCACAAATTGCTGTGGTGCAAGTTAACAAGAATTATGCTGCAACAACAGATAATAATAGCAAACATTTAGTATTTTTTAAGGGATACTGGGAGTATTAGCTGTCTTGTTTTGTAAATGGGCATGGTAATAAACACCTTGTGCAATTTCAAAAGAATCTTGGTTTTGAACCAAATGACATCTGCCTTAACCAAAAATAACACAGTTTGTTTCTTTAATCAGTGTTTGAAGAAGCAATTGCACAGAGACGACATCTATACATTCAGCTAATTGTTCATGCTCACACTTGTGCATGCTTTGTGGATAGGTGCAGAGTTCAACACTCTTTCCTTCAATATCATTATTAAGGTCAAGTCCGGCAGGACTACAGAACACCAAAACACAGAAACAGGTAAACTATAACCTGCTTCTTCTATGAGGTGAATTCTGGAGTTTGACCTAAGGAGAGCACTGTCCACAGGCACACGTTTACAGTAATTAAGCATGCATTCCCATAGCTGTATGTGCATAAATTATCAATGCAGGGTGTAGCACCAAATTCTGGGCCTTGGACACAAATCATCTTGGTGGGCCCGCACTACATGTTGTCTCATGATAAATGCACATTACAGGCTTTGTGAGGGGCTCCTCTCTGCACTGGGCCTTGGGTAAGAATTGATCCCTTGGATCAATTCTTTAGACCTCAGAAACAAACAGATGTCAGTAACGTGTGCTCGTCAGTACCTCTGAGTTTGGATGGGCAGTGCATCTGGCCACTGTCTTTAAGTTTTTCTTTGCAGGAGTTATCATCTGTCACCTTCTTTTTGCTGTTCATTTCCATAGTCAGCAACTCCTGATAAAAGCAATAAATATGTCAAATTGAATGAGATTATCAACAGAACTCCAATGTTAAGGACATGGGTGAAAAAAGTTACATGATTATGTAAGTGTCGGAATAAAGTAGACAAAAAACCAAGAAGAAATTGAAGAACCACTGACATTTATTTATTAGAATGCAATAACAAGCCAGTGTCCAGATAAAGTTTTGATCTTTTTCTCATGCTCTCCCAACAGCTGCAGAACAAGTCATGCTTGTCTATATTTAAGTTTGTTTGCTTGTTTGTCTTTTAAACTAACTTAGATATCTCAATGCAAATCAGCTCAAACAAAACTGAGAGAAGAAGCATTTCATAACATTTGAATGGAGCATGGCTGATCCAGACAGTTCACAGTAAATATCCCTACTGTAAATTAACTTTGTTTTACTAACATAACTTTAACTATATCATACAACCCATAATAAGGCTCTGTTCTGCTTACTATACATGAACAACTGAGGAGCATCACACTAATATTAACCCCACTGCTCAGACAACTTCCTTCATCAACAACAACATTCTCTTGTGCTGAATACTATGGAAAGCACAGCTCACTGACCATCTGTAAACAACATGAATGTGTCATGTGCACGTCTCTAAGACAAACACCGGCATTTACAAGTGACCTTAGGCCTATAGGTAAAAGTATAGGGCTGGTCCTCTATTGACTCGAATCATGTTTTTCTGTGTGCAGTAACCTCAGAGTAAAGCGCGTAAAGACGCGCAGCAGTCCCGTGTAGAGTCGTACCTGCGCACTCCGTGGCCGCTGCTTTCTCTGTCGGTGTCAGGCGCTGTTTTTTAACGCTCCACTGACCTGATCTTAACTGTGGATTGTAACTTCTTTCCAAAGTCTTGATTCGCTCGTGTCAGTGCACGCGCGCTCCTTGTTTTGGTAAAGCATTTGTGTGGCCACGCCCATTTCTACTCTGCCCACCAATAGAAACGGAGCTTTTCTGGCCAAATCCAGAGTCTAATCACTATTGGTCCACATAAAATATGAGTAGGCCTTGTGAGTTTAGTGAGCCCTGTGCATGGCGTGTGTACTTTTGAATAACCTAGGAGTTCATAACAAACTGTTAAGTGGTTTAAATAGACGGTCATGTTCCGTGGTTGCCATGGCCCCAGTTGGCTACTTATGTCGCTTGAGTGGAGCAGTTTTTACAATAAAGTTATATTGATTGATTGATTGATTGACTGTTGGGGACAGAAAAAAGCAGAACAAAAGGTTCCATTCTCCAGTGGGTCCAGTTTAGGTCCCACATTGGGAGTGCATTGTGACTTTAATGTCTGGTGTGTTCACAGCTCATCAGGTGTGCAGGCCTATGGCGCTGCAGTTTTCAGGTCCCAGGAGTGGTATTCAGACAGTCCCATGGCTACAGGGCCCACAGACATATAGAAGAAACAATATTATTTTTTTATTGATTACACATAATTCATGATGAATATGGAAAAACTGGTACATTTTCACATTCATATAGGCTGTCACATTTCTACCTCCATGGGCTTTCTAAGATAAGAGTTTTTCATGCAGAAACATGCATAATACAGCAGATTTTTTCTAAGGACAGGGGCCCCAAAAACAAATAATAACACAATAATCAAAAATAAAAATGAAAGGTGATTTAGTAAAGTGAAATTAATCTTTTCACAATTACATGTGTCACTTTTTATTGTTGGGGGTCTCAGCCTGAAATGCTAGGGAACCCCTGACCTACACACTCCAGGTTACACACAAACTGCAGACCATGAAGTGAATTAACCTACCCAAGGACACAGTAGTGAGGTTAGTGGGCAAAAGCTTGGACATATCTCACTAAAAGTACAAATCAGATCAGATTTAGATTTAACCATTCTGAGAAATTTTGCCTCAGTTCTTCCTTAATTACCAATGTCTATTTGGTTCTTTCTGTCTCTTCTTTAGGCGATACAAGTGTTTTATAATACTGTGCATTGTCAATAATTTGGCATACATTTACACCGCAAAGCCAATCTCCCTTAATCTGTCCCCAATGTCTTCACATACAGCTGTATCAATAATGCCTCCTCCTGGCCCATGTAAAAACAAATCAAGGGGCCACCTGTTGTTTAGCTCAGTTGCCGTGTCCCAAACTCTGCCCCAGGCTCTGCCCCAGGCTCTGCCCCAGGCTCTGTCCCAGACTCTGTCTCAGGCACTGTCCCAAACTCTGCCCCAGGCTCTGCCCCAGGCTCTATCCCAGACTCTGTCTCAGGCACTGTCCCAGACTCTGTCTCAGGCACTGTCCCAAACTCTGCCCCAGGCTCTGCCCCAGGCTCTATCCCAGACTCTGTCTCAGGCACTGTCCCAGACTCTGTCCCAGGCTCTGTCCCAGACTCTGTCCCAGGCTCTGTCCCAGGCTCTGTCCCAGACTCTGTCTCAGGCACTGTCCCAGACTCTGTCTCAGGCACTGTCCCAGGCTCTGTCTCAGGCACTGTCCCAGGCTCTGTCCCAGGCTCTGTCCCAGGCTCTGTCTCAGGCTCTGTCCCAGGCTCTATCCCAGACTCTGTCTCAGGCTCTGTCCCAGGCTCTGTCCCAGGCTCTGTCCCAGATTGTCCCACCTTTGTGTTTCTCTAGTTGTGCATACCCTACTTTTGCAGATATGTCTGAAGGGGGCGCAGTCTTTGACCTCCAGTGAACTAAAGTCATCTGAGTCACAACAGAGTTTACTGAAGGCGTGTAAGAGGCATTGTTGCGTAATGTGGCTTAATAATTTGTTTTTGTTTTTTGGCCTGTCAGCACGTGTTTTTTTTTTTTTTTTTTTTTTTTTTTTTTTTTTTTTATATATTTCCACTTTGTTATTATTACTTTATCTAATCAGGTTTTAATAGATTACACTACCAGTCAAAAGTTTGGACACACTTTTTCATTTATTTGCATTGTAGATTCTCTCTGAAGACATCAACACTATATGAATGAATAAATATGGAATGTAGCAAACAAAGAACAAACTCAAAATAACTCACCTTGTTTTACATTTTTCTCTTTGCTTTGCACTTTTCACATTTCTTTACCCTAACAAGTCATACCTGTGAAGTTAAAACAATTTAATGTGAATTAATTATAAATATGATGGAGAAAAGGTTTGCCGCATAAATATTGACAGTGTATATAGATATTATTCTAGCCAGGCATAAAACTCAACTTTTGACCCATTAAAAAAAACCCAAAAAACCCAAAACTGTTTAATATTCCATTTGAGGCTTAAAGAAATTTTTTTTTTTTTTTTTTTTTTTTTATAACTGGAACTAAAGGGGTTCATACAATGTGTGTAACCCTGTTTGAAAGCTTTTGTGGTATTGTTGCATGTCATTAACATAGGAATAGTTGACTGATTGGTGCTCCAGCAAGGTAATAATAATACAAACAACAACAAAATGTTCTTGTTCACCTTGCTGGTTCAAGAAAGATTGTTTCACAACCACAATAAAATAAAAAATTTAAAAAAAACCCCAAAAAACAGTGAAACAGACAGTGAAATACTTTGACAGTGAAAACCTTCCTCTGACACACCTTTTTATTTGTAGTGTGGAACAATGGCAGATTGTCAATACACCCTAAATGTAAGGGTATTTTGAGGATTTTCAGTTGAACATGTGATTAGGTAAACTTAGTGGGTTAATACTACAAAATATGTTGTACTTGAGTCATTGGAAATTACATAATTATAACAGTGGAAATGATAATTGGGTAACCTGTCATACTAACCTTTTAAATTGCATTCAATAAACTAGCTTGTCTCTGGCACTATGGCAATAAATGTGAAACTTTGAACAGTCTACCAAGAAATACTAGCTGAAGGCAGGCGTTACAACATGAAAGACAGTCACTGTTGTGCTATTGATAAACAAGCCATAAATGATAATGCAAGTTTTACAGTAGGCTAAATTAACTTATTTGATACTGTAGTTAGGACGTAGTTGGCTGGAACCCTCAAAAGACAACCAACTTCTTCTCAGTGAGCACTTTGAAGTCATTTTGCTACTATCCGTATAAAACTAATGTAATTGTTTTAGAGGGATAGTTAGGCTACTGTAAACATACAGCCTGTGTCCAATAAAACTTGATATGTTATATTATTTTCAATATAAATGTATGGGTTCTTGGGAGCCCTTTGGTGGCCTCAGGGCACTAAGCAGCTGCTTAGTCTGCTTATAGGTTGGGCCGGCCCAGGTCCTGACAAGTATCTTATCATGACTATTGCAATTACCATGTATTCGGGCTTCAACTTCCTGTTATATGCAACATTTTAAGGTTTCATTCATTCAAAAGATATGTAAGAATTAAACAACGAGGAGCACTGTGGAGTCTAGTTAACAGAGTGGGTTAGCACAAAATCACACAGCTTCATCACCCAAACAGATAACATTTAAATAAATGGGGTCCTTTTTCATTTTGAAAGTTTTAATTTAAAGGTTTGAAATAAAATACTAAAATACTAGCTTTTGTCGAAGCTAGTCCCTCCTGACAGTAGTTCATTTGTTTACTTGTTGCCATGGTGATAGTAATATAAAATAATGATTAGCTGTGACTACCTGTGCAGTAGAAAGAAAACTGAAAAACTAAAAAAAAAAAAAAATTAAAATAAAATAAATTGATTTAAATAATCTGTTTTCTGGAGCCTGCGATTATTGCTAGTGTTCATAGTCCTGTTTAGGGGTTTGAATTTCACATACATCAGCTCACCTGTTGTAGTTCCAGCTAAGTCAGTTCTTTATGATCAGATTGTGCTAAAAATGCACAGATTAAAGTCTAATAAAGCCTCAGACAGAGCAGAGCCTACAGTTAGCATCACACCCCAGGAAATGTTGATAACATCAGCTGCAGACTATCAATATAAAAATAGTGCACAACAGTTTTTAATCTTTAAAATTCTCACTGACCATGGTATAAGTTGTTTTAAATTTCTTTATTGCTATGGCATTGGCAATGGTACAAATTTTTCATCATTCTGAAACCCACGGATAAGATCAGTAAAATAATGTAATAATACATTTTGTGAATTCTGATTTCGTAGTGTTTAGACAATTATTTCAAATTACAAAGCACCCTTTTAATAGTTTGTTAAGAGCTTGATTTCTTTTACATTTTGTTCTTCCAAGCAGTTGCCATAGTTTTGCTGCTCACTCCAGAGGGTCCCTCTTCCTCCTCTTCCTCCTCCTCCTCCTCCTCAGATCTCTATAAGAACTGAAGCGTCTCATACTACAGTTATCTAAACTCACTCATGCCAACTGTTAGATACACATAATTGCAGTAAAGTCTCAATAGTTGTTTTCCTGAAGATTTTGGGTTGTATTTATAGGGTTAATTGAAGAAAATAAGAAAAACGAAACATTTTTGGAAGATTTGGGGTTAGCTAACTTAATTAACAACAGTAGCTAAATGTGTTTACTTCATTTACCTCCTCTTAGCTTACAGTGACCTCTGGTGAAGAGGCATTTTAAATGTTGTTATGACAACAGAATTCTCATTTTGAGTGGATGTTGTAGTAGGATTTTACCACTAGATGGCAGCACACTGTCGCACACAGGTTCATCATCGCTCAAATCACTCAAAAAGAGCACAGAACCATAGCCCCTTTTCAATTAGAAGTTGTTTATTATTATTATTATTATTATTATTATTATTATTATTATTATTATTATTATTATTATTATTATTATTATTATTATTATTATTATTATTATTATTATTATTATTAAATGTTACATTTGGATCAACATAAAAACTGTGAAGATACAATATTTATACAACACTAATTTATTGGACAACTCACTTCACCTCATCTTCTTGTTACAGTAGGTGTACTCTTAGGTTATTAGCACTTAGACGGTTATATGGTAAAGTTTAGGTTTAAGGATGGAAATAAGAAGAAAGAAGAAAACCAAAGCTAACTTCTCTGTCGGTACTCAGCCAACAAGATTTTTTTATTTTTTTTTCTAGAAGTTAATGTAATTGTCATTTTGCCTATTTTCCTTCAAGCTAATTATTGTTTTATGTGTCTTTATTTCTTTAGTTTTCATGGTTTGTTTGTGTGGATCTATGAACAAGATGGATACAAGTAAATTAATCAGTTGAGGAGACCACTCATGTCTGTGGTACCTGGAGGAAATATACTTCAAGGTTCAAGGTAGATCACGTTGAATGGCCTGTGCGTCACAGTCATGGTTACATTACAATGGACAACATCTTACATTATGTTCCTCTGACAAATTTGAGTGTCTACTTTTGAAGATGTTATTTCTTAAGTTATTTATTGAGATTTTTTTACCTTAAGTGGCCTGTCATTACAGCCATTAGACCAATACTTTCCTTTAGACAAATTTACTTAACCGTCACAGTTGTGTAAGCCTCTTGACGCATGAAAAAGTGTAAAGTCCACTTGAAATGGCTGTAGACTGTGAGGTCGAGGTCACCGCTGGTCAATGTTTGCCATTAGTCTTCATTCTTTGCATTCTTCTGACCACATAGCACATACATAAGTGAAAATAATTAACAAAATAATTAGGCCTAACATATGAATTATTATCATTTGTGCTATTCAGTCTTGAAATTTTGAACACTGCAATTTGAGTCTAAATGTTTTGACCTTTATTATAATGAATTACTTATCAATATTTATTTTCTAATCCCAATAATCCCATATGAAATGAATCCAAAACGTTCTATGGTATAATAAAGTTAAACTTTTATTGCAAACCAAACATGGTCACATAAATCTTTAACAATTTTACAATTTACAGTACATTTAACATGTTACATATACACATTTAAGCATACCTTCTTTTGTTCAAGACACTGTACATTAAAACTAGTACACGTAAGTTCAAAATATACAAATAAACTTAAATAGCATCACAGCCATATTTAAAATGGAATGTTCAGTTGGGATGTGGTCAGCGTGGTTTGTCTCTGTGAGGCAGGTGGAAGACTATATGAGGGGGACACAGTTGGCAAGCAGAAAGATACAAGCTCTTCTTTCTCATCAGGGCTATATCCCTCTTCCTCTCTCTCCCAGCAATAGAGTTTTGTGCAAACCAATAAACAACATTTGATTCTCTATGTTAAAAACAACCAGTCTACTAAGTGCTACATGTGTAAAATTTGCCACAGAAAACTGCACATTATGCAATGGAGAGAAGAAATGAAGGCACCTTTTTAAGACATCCCCCTCAGTAACATTCAGTTTCATACATGAATCCCTTTTCTTACCACACAGAAAACATATAAGAATAAACAAAAGCACCAAAATAACTGACATTATACTCAGATAGCCCCCTTGACAATATGGAAAGTCTCACAAGACGCAGGGCTACATACAGTAGGTTGAAATCCATTTGCAGGAATAATTATATATAGTAGTGTGCTTGTCCTAGCAGAATCTGTAGCCTTGGTATTGATATAAGGGGGCTGTTGAGCTGCCTGAGCAATAAATGTGCAAAGGACCTCCACTATTGAATGGAAACAACTCAACACTGACAACTGACCTATATTTCTGTATGTTAAGTTGTGCGCTGCTAAATCAGAGTAAACCTGGCACCTCTTCTTGCAGAAGAATTTCCAGAGACTGTTGTTATGGCACATTCAAGACTGGTTGCAGTGGTCGGAAAAATCCATTATCCAGTGGTGAGTGTGGGGTCAAGATACAAGTGTATTCCAAGTCCCATTAGTTTTCTTATGTCCTATAGGTAGGAGTCCATAGAAGGAGCATAGGAAAAGCCCACAAATGCTTCTGAGGCCTCCTTGATGCTGGCTGTTACCAAAGTGCTGTCTGGGGAGCAGCCTATGGAGCTGGGCACAGGCTCGTCTGTGAACTCGGGGTCAAAGTGCCGAAGGTCATTAGGTCCCGTCTGAAGGTCAGAGAGACAAATCGATATTAGTCTGGCTGCATAAAATACTATACAACCTAGCAGACACCAACTAAACATTCATTGCTTAACAGTCAATGCTCAAGTTAAAGCTTACTATTATTAAGAGTGTATCAGTGAAACTAGTCTGGAACATTTTGCAACAGTTTCATCAACTGTCCATCTAAGTGTCAAACTATATTTATAAAATGCTTTACACAAAAGAGATGTAACACAAGGTATTTCAATTAAAACATTCAAACTGTAGGTATCCCCTTGACCACTAGTTGGCAGACCAAACCAATTTATATGTCTACGTTTGCCACTCACTGTTAAAGTAAAGTTGCAATCACGATTTACCAATATCAGAAAAAATGATACAATGTCTAAATTAGATGTTATGTTTGAAAAAGAAGGAACGTACCACATTAGGATTGAAAGGAGGGGTTATCTTCTTGGCATTGAGATCATCCCAGTTGATAGGGGAGAAGAAGATGTGGTTCTTAATTTCAAGCTGTGGAGAAAACACAAATAGTGTGAGTCCAGTGACATTATTAAAAGAACAACAACAAAAGACAAAAAAAAAAATTCGTAATGTAAATGAAACTTACAAAGTCGTCCTTGCAGCCCAGCCTCTTGGTGCGGTCTTTTTGTAGCAGACCCTCCAGCAGGTGTCTGGCAGCATTGGAAATGTTTGGTTTGAGCTGAAGCGGCTTATTCAGGATGTTATCGTACATCTCTGCTGTGTTACGACTGTAGAATGGTGGCTGATAATAAAATATAAACATGAATAACAATATTAGAAAAAAAAAACTCATTCCAAATATATTTTAATATGAGTATGATATTTACCAGTCCATAGAGCATCTCATATAAAACAGCTCCTAAGCACCACCAGTCGACTGTTCGGTCGTATGGTTGCTTGTGTAGGACTTCAGGCGCTAAATACTGAAAAAAAAGAAAATATTAATAAGACTAACAGGTCTCTGGAAGAGTTCCTTTCATACATTTATGTTTAGTTTTTACTATTTGACAAAAATAACAGTATTTTAATTGACAATAACATCTACTTTTAGTCATTGTGTTAGTCCACAAAAATATATATATTTTTAGTCGTAGTTTTAGTCATCATGATTACTTTTAAGTTAATTTTAGTCTGAAAAATTGACACTGACAGAAAACTATGTTGAAATATTTTAGTCAACAAAATGACCACAGTATGTGACATTTTCTTTTCCTTTTTAAAATCAGCCTTTACCTCTGGTGTACCGCAGAAAGTGGAGGTGGTCCCATTGGGCTCAATGTTCTCCTTGCACAGCCCGAAGTCTGTGAGGATAATGTGTCCTTGGGAGTCCAGCAGGATATTCTCAGGCTTTAGGTCTCTGTAGACGATGTTGAGTGAGTGGAGGTACCCCAAAGCACTGGCGATCTCTGCAGCATAGAACCTGGCCCGGGGCTCCAGAAAGCAGCGTTCCCTCTGGAGGTGGTAGAACAACTGGAATAAAAAGATGAAGAGAAGATGAGCTTTGAAATATGGACAGAAACATAACAGAGGAAGGAAAAATACAAATAAATGGGTACAACAAAAGAGAAAGGCTTTTATTTTATCAACTATCTTTGCTTGTCCAACAATTGCAGGAAATTAATTCGATTAGACACAGAGTAAGTCGGGGCAGCGATGCTAATTTTGGCCCTGAGTCTTCGCTCTGTAGCTCACCCCATGATTTCCTGAGAGCGGTTTCCTTTAGTGAAAGAGCAAAAAGGCAGAGAGCGTTGGCCTTGATTAAGCTTCTCATGACAGGATATCCTCTGTCCGTGTGTCCCTACTTCAGCTAAATCTGAAAATTTATTGTTCCTAACCCACTTAAATGAAAACCCAAATTCAGTTAAAATAATATGTTTTGGTTTATAGCCTAATGCACAAGTTAAAAGTTTGTACATTTTTAATGCAGTGGCTCAAATACAGATTTGGCATATGTTTTCTAATACAACTTTTTAAATGTATTATACAACAAAAGACTATTACTATTACTATTACTAGTTACTTTTCAGTATTTCTTATGCTTCAACTGTGCCAACAATGCCCATCTCTCTTTAGCTCTCTGTCTTCAAATAACATAACCTTATCAAACCCACTCTTGTGTATCTTTTTATGATTTTCTGACAGCAACCCTCACCTCTCCTCCATTGATGTAGTCTAAGATGAAGTAGAGCTTGTCGGCCGTCTGGAATGAGTAGTGCAGGCCAACCAGAAATGGATGTTTCACATTCTTCAGCAGCACATTCCTTTCTGACATGATGTGTTTCTCCTGATGAGAGCAAAAGGTCGAAGGTTAAGAATAACGCACAAACAAGGAATGCACCCAGGTGATTTGCATTTGCGCTCACCTCCTTTTTCTTAAGAATAGCTTTTTTCTGTAAGACTTTGACTGCGTAGAACTGGTCATCAGTGCGGTGGCGTGCGAGTAGGACTTTACCAAAACTGCCTTTGCCAATAACTTTGAGAAAATGGAAGTCGCTGGGTTTTGCAGAAGGATTGGAGGATGGACCAAGGTTAATCTGCTGGGATGGACTGGGCTGTAGGGTAGAAAAAAACTAAAATCATAATTTGTTCTTACTTGAAAGCAAAATAATTGTATCAAAAATCTCGCATAGGTATACTCACAGGCGGGGAAGGGTTGGCATTCATGAGCTCTGCATCTTGGGGCAGATTCAAAATAGATGTAACCTCTGGACTGCAAATTAATAAGGAAAACACAAATGTTTAGAGTCAAAACAATGCAATCATGAGTCATATTCCTCCACCCAGACGACACAATAATGGTATTTTTGGGTGACTTTCCAGTGTTTTGTCCCCTTTAGAATGCACAACAATAATATGAGTCAGAAGTACTCACTGCTTGCAGGCGTAGGAGTTTGTGGCAAGTCTTTGAATGAAGTCGTTCAGTCCCATCCTCCTCTGTTTCATGAAAGCTGCAAGATAAAAAGTTTAAAAAATTTAGAAGCAGCAAAAGAAAAAAAGTTTATCCGTGTTTGCATATCCACAAGTTATCCATACCGGTGACTAATCCAACAAGCCCCTTAGACTTGGAATAAGTAAGTTCAGGATCTGCTGTTTCTGTCTTGATAGTCATTTTGGATTAGCTCTGAATTTGCCTCTCGCCTGAGTTAAATATAACTGAACTTGTATTTGGCAGACCTATTAAAGTCCAAAAGTGGGGAGGAGCTGTCTACATGCCTCCTCCTCCCTCCCAGGGGGCGTAATCCCAAATCAACATCACTGCTGTAATATAATCAACTAAAACTGGGCCAATGAGAGGCCACCTCCCAATACGTCAAGGCCACGCCTCAAAATGTGCAGTCTTGTCCAAAACATTGGGGAAAAAAGAAAGAAAAAGTTGGTCACTGAGATTTAGTTAGAGGATGTGTTTACTGACATCCATAGCAACTTACCACCACTTCCCATGCATCATAACATGCAGTGATGAAGTTAAATAGTTAGATCTTAGTTCATGGAAAAAAACAACTTTTGGTAAGGCAATCCTATCCAGATGTCGCCAGGCTTTATTATATAAGAGGGGGGCTATAACCATCTTAACGTTTTACTTGATATTGCTCTAAATATAACTACTGTGCACAAAAACAGTATTGCCCTTAGAAGTGGCCAAATCCCAGTTAGTTAAAACCTTTTTATGTTTTTGTTTTTAAATTAAAAATTCAAACGCGTCAGGGTGACGTTGTCTTCCCACGGGTGAGCACGAAAGTGAGCGAGGGGGAGAGACTGGAACGCAAGCAGCAGGACAGATGCCAAGAAAAAAGCTCTCTGCTAGTGGAAAAGTACAGTGAGTGAGGAGAGTGACTCGCTTCAACACAATCAAAGACTCAACCAATGGCAAGCCCTTGAAATACATTAGGCCTACTGCTTAAAACAAGTCCCATGGCTTAAGTGCAAATATACGGAAAACGCACAGTGGCACACTGGACCCATTAGGTACAGTTATGTAACACACCTGGTTTGAATTTTTTTCCACCTCAAGCAAAGGTAGCGAGACCAAGGCAATGTTAAGAGGCGTACAATGATCCTTTTAATACACTCTCTTCAAGTGTAAAACTTTGCTGCAATGTACAATCCCAAATCCCATTTAGCACTTCCGAAAAAAAATCAAATAGTGGTTAAAGGGTTGCGTTTGTCACACCTTTTAGATCTGGATGGCTTCTCATGCTGTTGTTTTCCAAGCTGTGTAAAGTGCGAAAGAACAAAGCCACCTGGCTCAATTTATAAGACCGTGTTATCAACAAGGTAATTCTGCTAAAAGATAAAGACACCGTAAACCCGGGTCAGTGCGGATCGTGAGATGTGGAGTAAAGAGAAGATGCATCCACAGGTAACAAGTGGACAGAGGCGCACACGAGCTCAATTTGGGTCACTATGGAAAAATACGCTCAAAGCCAATCTCCAAAAAGATGAGAGCGAGTAACAGCTGTTTGTAGTGTCCAAAAAGTTATAAACGCCACAAAAGATTGTAGCTACAAAGAAGACTAATATCATTATGATGTGCATCTACTCACACGTCAAGGCGGTGGTTTTGTCTTTCATGGAAAAGCCGTATTACTCCAATTCACGACCACGAAATGGGACTATCAGCTCCTGTACGGAGGGGTACTAGACTTACACCGCATTCCTCACTGGGATAATTTCATCCACTGCTCTTTTACTTTTTTTCATTTTTGGGGCGGGGATAGGCACTTTCCTACCACCCCACACAGTTAATGGGCAGGAGGGGCGGCGCCTCCAAGAGCTCCTCGGAAGTCTTTCTTTTGGAGAGAAGAAAAAACAGTCTTTTGAATGGATTTAAAAACAAGAATGAACTTTAACCCTTTGTTCAGTTCGAGGTAATAGGAATATTACAACAGGGCAAAAGCTTCGTCTGAAGTTATTAACTGATAATTACGGATTATTTAAATCAGTAATAAGTACATAGTGTAACTTTTCCTTTGGAAGATACACCACCTGCTTGATCGTTAATATGTTCTTGCTTTATCTCGAACAGGTTTTATTAAACACCAGTTGATCAGGGGGGTCTCAAAAGAGACAAACCATCATGTCGTTACTAACTGGATCTGACAAGCACACTCATGTAACAATACATATCTATAAATAAAACACTTGAATAAATGCAAAATAGATAAGTTTAATGCCACATCATGGAACATTCCAGGCAAAGCAGGTGGAGGAATCTAGTAGTTATAGTGTACCTAAAAGCATATTCTTTATGTAGGCCTACTTGAGTTAAAAATGTATCTTGCAGATTGAAATAGTCCATGCGGGTATTGCCATTTCAAAGTGCTGATACAAACCGCCGCTGGGGCAAATCACTGTGCAAGTCAAAGTGCTTAAAACGCACAACCTTAAAATTACAGTTTGGATGTTTGTGTGTGTGACTGCACTTTTGAAAACATTGCCCCTCACTTTGCTGTCTGTTTTTGACTTAGCTCAGGTCAAATCTATTATTAATGCCTCCTGCACTGTTAACTTGAACTCACTGACACTTTGAGAGTCCGTGTCATACTCTTGTTAAGGGCTCTATTTTCAACTTTTAAATAAATCTTTTTGTGTAAAGATAGTCCCTACTTTTCAGTCAGCATTACACCACCATTGCAGCCTGTTAAAATATATATACCCTTTCTCTCCTTGAGTTGTCAACCTGCCATTTTACAATTGCTGTTTCATCTTCTGACGAAATGACAAAAGAACACTGGTCTGTGTTGAACATGGATCGACATCTGGCTTTTCAAACTAAAAACTTTATCAAAAGCAGTAAAAAAGTGCTGACCTTAAAAGACAAAACAGTACTGTGCAGAAAAGATATGAGAATGTATTATCACAATGCAGACCCCAAAACCTCCACTCTTATTTTGCCTACAGTTAAAACGTCATATTCAGTCAGCCAGTTGTTAAAGGGTGACAACAAGTTGCTTAGGAATTGGTGCTGGTACAAATTTTTATGCATCTTTATGGGAGTGAGAAGACAGTGGTTGCCTAGGGAGATAGGCAAAATCTAAAATTAAACTGCCACACTTCTTGCACGCAGAGAATGAAGACCTCTGTCAAGGCGTTAGCTCATTCAATGGTAAAGTACCCAAAGAACTTCTTTGGAAAATGGGGTGAACTCCAGCTAATCCAAGGTGGATGGAGTTAGCATCTTTTGCCCTCTACCTCAAATTGGTAGGAGTAAAAGTAGAGCTCACAAACTCAAATCAAATCTTTTATTCAACTCTACTCAAATGGGCACAAATGGAGCCCTGACAATCGAAAGCCAGCAAATAAATCTTTGATAAAACCACAGAAATCCCTTTGCCAGATAGTTGTTAGTGGATGGATGAAGTTAAATACTATGAACTGTGTGAGTAGTTTAGTATATGTTTTTACCTCCGAGATGGAGCCGGTGGTCCACTAGCGCATGCATCTGTGTTTAAATGAGTGTGAGGTGCTGAGAGAGGAACAGCACAGCGGAAGACAGGCAAACCAATGCGACCAGGGCTAACAATGAGTGCACTCAGTGATTTTCCTCTCTGGCCCGCTCTCCTCATTGGCATTTACACAGGCTGGTAACTGGAAGGGGCTCCACTGAACTCAAGAAGTGTGCTTGTTTGTATTGTGTGTGTCACCCACTAATGCATTATGTAACGCTGTAGTGGCACAGTCAATGATGCCAACAACGGGAAGCCTATAGTTATATGCAGTTGGGGACACTCATCTTCAAAGGGAGGGGGAGGCAGGGGTCTTTGTTCCAATATTGTATCAGATCTTTATATAATTCAGTTCCATTATTGTATAAGGCAGAAAGAGAAAATGTATGTTAACACTGGCAAACTGGGACATTTGAATATGTTCTACAAAATAATGTTGTCAAGTAAGCTAAGATATAGGCCTAGAGAATATAATTTGTAGTAAACCAGTGAAAAAAATTAAAAAACTGTAAAAGAAAAATAAGTAATCAAAGCTAAGTTTAACTAAATTGCTGTCTGTCCATTATATGAGTGGAAAGCTCCCACACCTATTCACACTATGTAAACATTTTCTTGCAGCTGCCTTGAAGGTCATTATTTACAGCCTTGTTGCTAAAATTCCAGGTCTAAAAAATTCCGTGTGTGGGAGTTAGAAGTCTCTTGGGATAATCATTAGTACATTTTAAAACAGGTAGAAAATGATGTTATCACGCAGTAGTAGTTCTGATAAGAAGCTGACAAAATGGGCAAATTACATCCACGTTTTGTTGCTTCTGGGGCTCGTAAAATGCTGTCAGATGGTTTACGAGTGAAGCTTAGAGACTTTAATTTGTATTTTGTGCCATGACTGGTCTCTGAACCACGGTTTGGACATGTCCGCTCTTTAATATTTTATTTTGCCTATTCTTTACGACCGGAATGAAGGGTTTATTTTATCTGTAGCCATAGTTGATCGAATTTGTTTGGTAGTGAATATGAATGAGCAGTGGTGAAGAACCAAGTGACACAGTTATATAAAGCTCCAAACCCTCACGGAGGACAGCCAGGCTTTTATAGTGGGCCTATACACTGGGCAATGTGCTTGTATGTGTGTTTGCATACATCGTGTTCCCTGTTTTAAGGGTCCCGACCAACCGCAGGGGCTCCAACTCATTATGTGGGCTCATGTTAATTATAGGGCAGGATGCTGGTTGACCTCATTTGGAGGCATGGTTAAAAACACCCTTGTTTTGAGATAGTTTTCCCTAGTTTCTAAATTTTGTTTACTAAATTCATTAGGGTGCTCTTGAAGGCTGGCTTAAGTTATTGTGCAATACAGAATCTGCCTTTTATTACAAGAACGTTTTGTACTTTTTGTAATAACCACTCATTTATGGCATACTAAGTCACCTGCTGTGATAAAATTGAATTCCAATCCAAAGGTAAGGCTCTGGACCTGCCTTTACTTGCCCTGGTCAGACACAACAACAGCAAAGTACACTATGTGACTGAAAAGTTCCATGCTCAGTGACATCAACAAGCCATAAAGCAATTGAAATATGTACTTTTAACAGATGCTTTCCATTCAATAAAACTGAAAAATCGAAAACCCTATCAAAGAAATCTATTAACCAAAGCTTAAAAATTAACTAACTAAAATTAACTGTGCCAGTCACTTAAATATTATTGTTTGTCTTTTGTGTGACTCTCAGTCAAATCATATTATGTCAACATTTCAACAAAAATGTCCATAAAACCAACTGTCTCGTTAGTATAATTCCAGCCCTGTTTGTTTTTGTCCACATGTTGAATTAGTGTGGGAGGGCCCGGCGGAGGGCAGGTTGGCACAGGTGAGCAGTGCGTCACTAACCCCACAAGAATAAAGGGATATGGCCACTCTGAAGAAAGAGCTTATCCCGAGTTACGTCACAGAGGACAAAAGAGTAAAGTTTGAGGACACTCGGAAAAACATGGAGCAATTGAGTATGATCTGAAGCTGTTGACATGGAGGGAGTACAGGATTGTGCAGTTGTGTGGTTTACTGGTTCATTGTTGATATTTTAGTCAACACTGAAACAGATTGCATTGTGTTATACATGTACATTTGGAATAAAAGGAATAAAATTGTAAATGTGTAAAATTCTCTACTGGTTGTATTTGTGTTGTTTAAGTGGTTCATCTCTCCCAACTAAGCAATCTGGGCCCATTTACCATAAAATAGAAAGTGTTTTAACATATACTTAGATATAATAATATATGTCACAAAACAAAACACCCAATTCCACATCTGCTGTTTACACACATACATTGTTATAGTAGTAGTTATAATAGCAGTGCAGCAATAGTAGTAGTGGTAATAGAAGTAATAATAGTAGTACCAGTTGTCAAAGGTAAGTACAGAGTGGCAGTATTCTCCTTTTAAGTACAATGGAAATAATGAGGAGTGATTCTTGAGAGTAAATATTTTTGAATACTTGTATAAACTCTGCACTCAGTTAGCTTTTGGCTCTTGAAACAGTTAAAATTAGAATTTCAGCCAAATAGTGCCTCACATATTGCACCTGAAAAAGCCAACAATTATCAGAGTGCACCTGTAGACTTGGCAGTGTGAGAAACACTTGGAGCGTAGTACTTTCTAAACCAAAATACTATACAATGTCTTCGGTTTATACAAGGAATGTGAAGACTGCAGGTATAGTTGCAACATAGACATTGCAGCTTCTTTGGCTGTGTTCCCAAACATGATTGCCGACTTTGAACTCTGCTTTGAACTCTGCAGTGGCACAAATAAAAATGCAAGACGGTAATATAAGTGCTCCATTCCAGTCAGCAGCTATAAAACAACAGTGAACTCTCCCCCACCGGCTCCCTCTCTGTACATGCATGAAGCCTGAAGTCATGACAATATACGGCAAACACAAGGCCAGTGCCGTGTTTTGTGCCTGTAAAATGCTGTTTTGCTGCCTCACATAAAGTGCAAATAGTAATTTTGGTTTATGAGCAACAACAGTTATTATCCAAGCTTAGGGCAGGATTACAGCCTTGTGATGTAAGGTGAAAAGGGCAGAAAAAGAAGAGATAAAAGTATTAAATGTAAGATTAAATGTGGGGAAAAATACAAGAATGTTTATAAAAATATATATATATAAAATAATAATAATAAATAATTCAAAATGAGCACTCACAACCTAATCTGTAGAGCCAAAATTGATTTAAAATGACAGTATTCAGTCGTCAAGTTGTAGAGGTGACCTTATAATGTATTCCTTGTAAAAATCTGTGGAAAGAAGGAAGTTAAGTAATAGAAAAACAAGATTATTGGGCGTCAACTTACTATTGTCACTGGAGCAACAGTAGTTTTCGGGCTCTGAGTCATTGTGATAATACAGGTCCATTGCCTGGAGGAGAAATATAGAGTGTGTTAATAAGTGAAAATATAAAATCACCAATTGCTTTACACATTCAAAACCAAACTTTTGACAGTTTCTTTTGAGAATATGCTCCACTACAGCCCATGACTCCTTTGAACCCCTCCCCCCCTTGTTCTGGAAGTGCACTAGTGAATGCCCTACTTCCTTACTTTACTCCCTATGATGTGTTTTAGTGAGGCCTCGGTTTCCAGGGTGACGTGACATTCAATCAGTGCGGGCCCATAGATAAAGTGGGGGAGAAAAGCCCAGTTTCTAATAAAGACCAGAGGATTTCAGTGTAGCTGTGAGCCTCTATTGCAGATTGAAAGTGATCTTAATCAGCATTGGACTCAGCTAAACCTTTGCTCCATTGACATATGTAATTATCCACAAAGAGCAAGTATTAGATAAGCCATGCAACATCAGTGAGTGTCCTTTTCCTTTAGAAACTGTCTGACTATGCAATGGAATTTGAAATGAATAACACATTGTAAGCTAATGCTGTTTGCTTAAAGGTCCTATTTACATGAAATAGATTCTTGTGCAGCGAGCTTTAAACCATGTTATAATGGTGTTACTTCCTCAAAAACATGCCCAGAGTTGTGTTTTGTTTCATTGTCCATGTTTGAGAAATCCTGCAGCATTAGCCTGTCTACATCTCCAATGCTCAAAATGCTCTATTCCAACTTGTGATGTAGTGGTAGTTTTCAACTTAACAATTACCGGTACTTTTTATCTTTAGTTCAGTAGAGATGAGCAATTCCACATCTGGTGTATTGAAGATGTATTGAAGGAGAAGAACTCTGCCTATTTATGCAGGATTTGTGTATCCGTGTGTGAAACAAAACACAACTCCAGGTATGTTTGTGATGAGGAAACAACACTATAACATAAATAAAAAAAATAGTCAAATATGGGCCCTTTAATAACTCGAACACTGCACCTAACAGCTTGGGTGACCTGCCAACAAGAAAACAATCCAAACCAAAGTGTCCCTGTAGCTGCAAGAAAATGGCATAGTGCTAAAAAAAACCCAACATAAAATGATTTCATGCAAACTAGTTCAGCTACTTTTATTTTTAGTAGATAATGTATAGTGTAGGGTTCTGGTTTCCTTTTACTGGGTGGGGTCAACTCTTTGTCTATTGTTTGTAACTCAACCTACTAATCATGTCAACAAAACAAAAGGCCCAGGTCTAGGTTAGCTTATTAACAATATCTTTGCAAACTTTTACTTGTATTATCCTAAATTCATCTTTCATTCAAAAATAAACAAATTCTGACAGATTTCAAATGTCTTCCTGCCATATAGATTTCACCAAATTCCCATGACACCCCGGCTCCGTGTCAGATTTGACTAGCTGGTGAAGCCGAGTGTCAGTCTCGCTGTCAGAGATGTGTGTATCTGTGTTACTCAGCCTTAGCCTAGTTTGCGTCTCCGCTCTGAAAACTTCTTGCACATTTCACGACATCCTCTGGGGTGTTTTTTGTTGTGCTGATGCAAGAGTGAATGTTTAAACGATACTGCATAATCACTGAACAGTCTCTCTAAACTGACTTAATGATGTACATAAGCTATAAGAAATATCATTACCACTTACCACTACGCCTTAATAAAGCACAAACAAATTCATAATAATGAACAAATCATTTATTAATAACTCCGTAATTAAGGGGTTAAGCAGAGAAGTTAGTGTTAAAGTATTAAATGCAAAATCAACTTTTTAGACCTTATATAACCATGTGATAGTTGTTTCTCCCCACGTCAGAAGTTGTATTTGGAGTGATTGGTGCATGTTTGAGCAATATTTAATCACTTATTCTCAATCAATCCCCATTTTCACTGCCACCAGCATTCGCTCACTGCTCTGTACTTACTTCATTCTCCAATTTTATTTTCTTAAACAGTAATACTGCAGGATCCAGCAGCGTTGAGTGGACTTGTTTTTTTTTTAATTAAGTTGTTTTAGATTTACATTGTGATTTTAAATGCTGATCACATAAATAATGATCATGGGTGTCATCGGTTATAGCTATACAGCAGACACAAACACACTAGGTCTTCTGAAATGAGTAGTCACTAAGCCTAAATCATTCTTCTTATACCATTTATTCATTATGATTTAGGTTTTATTGCTTTATTTAGGGTATTAAAAGTATAGTTATTTAAAAATGTCATTGAAATAGAAATAATAAAATTCAAGTGGAACTGCATTTGAAGCCAGGTATAAACTCACAAAAGTGATTATTAGGAAAGGCTAAACCAGTTTTCACACAAATCTTAATGTGCTCTACTAGGACACAATTAAAGTGAACTATGACTAAAACAGGAAGTTGCTAAATCTGTCAGCATGGATGTTGGTTCACCCATGGCTGCACCCTATCCATTGTCCATTCCCTCTGAATCAACCCGCTGTCTGTCTCTTCATGTCTTTCTCTTCATGTCTTTCTCTGACTTTCCTTTTCAACCTTGTTTACAGATTCACTAGAGAGATGGGGCGTTGCCATGGTAATGGGGATTCAGGCTTTTATTTTCATTAAAATTTCATCAAAGATTTTTTACTTATACCAAAAAAGACACAAAGTTGGAGCTTTGCAACTGGGAGATAAGCTTTGCCAGAGTCAGAGTCTATAAGTAATGGAAACTTTTAAGGTGCTGTCAGTGACTTAAATTAAAAGGGAACTATCTGAAAGTTACAAACTTTTGGCTTCAATGTAATTGCACAACTTTCCACAGAGCACATGGGAAATACTCTGTCCCAATGAATACATCACTTGTTAACTCAACAATTCAGTGTAATAATTAATAAAAAATCATCTACTTTATGCATCTTCATAATGTTTAACAACTAATCTATTATAGAAACATGTCCTATAGTCCAATTTGGCTACAATTTAGAGGTGCCTATGTGACTTTTCTATAGGTCTATAGAGATGTTATTGCATTAAACCTGTCCATCTTGCATTTTGTTTCATTACAGCTGTTTTTATTATTCAAAAAAGCTGTATTCTTACATGCAATTGAACATTTCCAGGGAAAACAATAACATCTCCATTGAGAAAAGGACATAGAAACCTTTCAATAGAAATGTTACATAGTGCACCTTTAATTATTTTTCCACAAACGACACTAGTGTGCGGTCAGAGTTGGTATGGACTGTACTGTGTATATTAAAAAAATAGTGACTAAGTGTCCTATCACTTCACCTGTGTGCGTTGTCGTGGCTGCCAGGTGTCTTCCAGGGCATAGGTGATGTAGGGACCACTGCAGATGGAGCACTCCAGCATCACAGGGCTGGCCAGGAGGGGCGCTGTATGGACCCCCCATGCCTGACAGCTCCCCAGGTGAAGGTCCGGCTCCATCTCCCTCTGCTTATCACTGTGGTGTCGCGACAGCATCTTCCACTTTCTCACCTGGAAATAAAGTAAATAATAATGCAGATATATTTTCATGCCAATTAAATAAATGGAAGTAGTTTGACGTCAGCTTGTAAGGAGTTAAATTTTCAAGTGTTGTGAGAACATTTGAGGATTTAGCAGTAATCCCTTGTTATGTAAAAGCTGGATGAAGCCTCAAAGGATTTTCAACAAATCTTCATTTAATATGAAAGAATGAGGCCTGAACAATTATGATTAAGATAATGCATGGTTTGTCTGACCACTAATAAGATTGCAGTAGTTAGATAGGAGTTAATTTGAGCCAATTTTAAGCACACACAGGAGTATTAACATTTGCTTGAATGCTACACTTATAGACAATGATAACATACATTTCATAATAGGTCTAAACTACAGGGTAAGCAGGTTTTAAAACAGTTATGTGCCTTGTCATTATTGGCATGAACAAAAGGAAGAGGAAGAAGATAAATCTCATCCAAACCCTGCTCATTGCATAGATCACTAAAATAAACCTTTCTTTCGTAACCGTTCCCCACCCCAACCAAATCACCAATTAGCCACATGCATGTTTACAATAGCCTCTTGTAGTGTACATGTCAGAAAATCCATCATTATTTTATCCTTGTACATACAAAAATGTATAAACACTAGTGCAGCATTTGAAATCATGATTTAACAAATACCATACCTTGACTCCATAAAAAAAAGATAAAGAGAGTATATGAAGTTATCTAGGAGTTACCTAAATAATTGCATCATCTGATAATTATAATCCTTAATTGCAATTTCAATTAAATAACAACACATCTTGCGGCTCATGAGACAACCCTGCCATTGAAAACCTTAAGAGTGATGTTGTCTTAAGAATAGGAAGGTGCTTTAACAGTGAACATTGGAAGAAAAGGTCAAGGGGCTGCATACTTGTTGAGGAAGCTGATTTGGCTGGATGGCCGCGTCGCTGACCCAGAATGGCAGTTATGTAAGTTTAAATGGTGTCCTTGGCCAACACACTCACTGCACCCATTCAAGTCTTATCGGCCCATATCAGAGCTAGATACCCCCATTCCCACTGTATTACTTGCTATTTGGCTTAAGGAACATTGTAAGTGATAGATATAGTTTTAATTCTGCAACTCTGCAAAAGGAAAACTTCCCCCAGGCTATAATTAAACCAAGTGCTGGATAGACAGAATGGGTATAAACAAGTGCTGTAGGTCTTAAATAAAATGGGGTAACAGTCGGTCATTACACTGTCTATTGCTTACAATTATGTGGACGTAAATCTATTGGTACATCGCAAGTGAAGGAAAATGAATGTTCCTATTATTGCCACAATGGCCTATCTGAATGCATAATGTAATGTGAGGGTGTCAAGAAAAAAGTTATTTATGTTATTATTTTACTTGCTAAAATTACAATTGTATTTCATTTATAGTTTGTTGAATTCAACAAGTGGCAATATAGGCCTACATCTAACCATAGTCATTGGTTGGCAGTTTTGTTGGACTTTAAACAATAAGGATGGGTGTCAAAAGCATAGAGCATGTTAAACTAAGGTAAAAATGCCCCCTGACCGTTGTTAAACTTATATATTATGCACAACAGTGAAGTAAGAGTATCACATGTGATAACAGTGTTTATCTACATGTAAATATCATAGTAGTTTGCGTAACTTCTCAAACATCCATGTACGAAGTGAACTCTTTTACCGTCTGTAATGTTTTTCTTGCACTTAATCACAGTTTACTGTTCTGTCCATCTACGCATTGGACTTTATTCCTGAGTGATCGAGCCAATGGTGAAACAAACATAATTCTGCTAATCCTAGTGTTTTTCCACTATAATATTATACAGTATAACGTGAAAGTACTCGGGGTATAGTAGTCTAAATGAACCATGTATAGGAATATGTTACAAAATACTTTTTATATTGCAGGTATCTAATATTCTGTAACTAAATGCATTTTGTATTCTTCCCAACACTGCACATACACATACTGCAGTTTTAACCTTCTTCCTCAAACTCTGCACTAACCTCTAAGGAGAACATGGTTTGAGTATTATTTAGGTTACATAACTCTCACTCAGCTAGTGTCAGCCTCAGAAGTCAGGATGTAATATTGTCCAGGGACATTCTCGTGCTCATGGGCTTATGCAGGATGTACGCAACTCTCTCCCACAGGGCCATAACTCAGGAACTACATGGTATATGGGGGTTTAATTTATCGACTTCCCCTTATGCTGGTCACAGCTAAGCACTTTTGTATTCTTAAGATAATAATTACCTAACCTAAAAATATGACATTGATATGTAGGCTATAAATCTAAATATGTGTCATCTAAAGTCCACCATGAGAATAGAGAGGGAAGTAGCACATTTGTAGTTAATATTACTAGAGCTGAGAGACTTGCACGTGTAGAACCTTTATATGTTCCATAATGGGTAAATTATAATGTTGCAAGGCAAATTTCAAGAACAGTAGGAGAATAAAGATCATGCATTCAAGATAATAACTTCACGCTTGTCTTTTTGGTCAGAAGAGTAACGTCATACAAAACAAACAACAGAAAGTGTCTGAAGCCTCTGTGGTCACAAACACTTTGAGCCCTGACAGAAAAAGACTGGGAACGTAACTGTGCTGAAAACAAACAGCATTATGCTAATCTTTTACAACTCACCGGCTATTGCTCACAGTGTTACCAATAATACCTTAAGAAGTCAATTATACTGTGTTTTGGGTAGAGATATTATTCCCCAAACTGTGGAAAAAATGAGTATGAACTTGTTCTGTTGATGAATGCAGGCTTAGTCATTGTAACAAGACATAACAAGAAAACAGAGCCAAAACTATAGGGGCACAGTACAGTGTTACACAAGCTAATGTATTCTCAGTTGGAAAGAGGACTTGCTTATTAAAATGGAGCCCCGTGTTCTTCTCTTTTTCTTTACTCCTAATTTAAAGTCGCTGGTTTGAAATAAATGAGCTTGGGGTGAATTGGGATTCAAATGGCCATAGC